>NC_066579.1:25377987-26011816 GCF_024323335.1 Lathyrus oleraceus
CTAGGCATCGGCCTTTCATGAATGCATGCACATCAACATGCATCATAATCAACATAGCAACAACAGCATCATATAGTCATGTTATCATCATCATTAACACAATTTTATTACAGGAGCATATCACATCATGCCACATAATCAGACACAGTATTAGCGCACTCTACTAATATCTATACTACTCACAACCACGGAAAATGATCCTAATAGCATCATACATCAGCTAAGCACAGCACTCAGCCCACACAGCCAAATTGCACAACAACATTTCAGAAAAACCACAGGTCTGCCCATACGCGTATGGCCTATGCCCATACGCGTATTGCCCAAATCCATACGCGTAATGCCCATCTCATACGCGTATGTTACGCGTATCACATACTCATACGCGTACTAACAGAGACCAATTTCACGTTCAAAACCTCATCTCTTCCACTCATACGCGTATGACATACACCATACGCGTACCACATCCAGGGATACGCGTATCACACGCGTATGGCGCGTACCAGCGCCAAAACTCCCTTTCCTAAGCCCTCCCATACGCGTATTGCCTAGTGCCATACGCGTATGACCAGACTTCAGTTTTCCAGATCTGCTATGGGTTTTCTCTGCTACGAACCTGTCCAATTCAACCGTTCACAGTCCCAATTTCCCACAAAATCACTCATATCACCTAACACGAGTCATCCCCTATTCGATTTCACAAATCCTAACATCATGGTATCTAATTCCTACGAATTTCCTTCGATTAAAATCCCAATTTCGTTCATCCAATATCCTATCATTTTCAGCATATTATTGTTTAATAAGGTTCAGACCCCTTACCTCTTTGGATTGAAGGAAGTTCTGAGCAATCTTTGGTCTTTTCCTCTTCCTTCTCTTTCTCTTCAGTGCTTCTCCCTTTTCTGACTCTGAGGCAAAAATACGTGAAAAATGAAAACCACCCTGAGTTTTCCCCTTTTTCCTCTTTTACCCAATTCCACTTTTACCCTTCCACTCTTCATATTCCATTTATTTTATTTATTTAATTATTATTAAAATAAATAAAAATCTATAATAATAATAATAATAATATTTAAATTAATCCAATAATATTCGGGGTGTTACAACTCTCCCCCACTTTAGAAGTTTTCGTCCTCGAAAACATACCTCAAGCAAATAGAGCCGGATACGACTCCTTCATCTGATCTTCACGCTCCCAAGTCAAGCTCTCACCAGCTGGACCTCCCCAAACAACTCTCACTAGAGCAATCTTCTTACCTCTCAGGGTCTTCTCTTCTCGGTCATCTATCCGAATTGGCAACACCTCAACGGTCAAATTATCCCTCACCTGGATATCATCCAACTGAACAACATGCGAAGGATCCGCAATATATTTTCTCAACTGAGATACATGAAACACATCATGCAGATTAGAAAGCGACGGCGGTAAAGCTATCCGATACGCCACTTCCCCAACCCTCTTCAAAATCTGATACGGACCTACAAACCTCGGAGTAAGCTTCTTAGACTTTAAAGCTCTACCCACACCTGTCGTCGGAGTAACTCTCAAGAACACATGATCTCCCTCTTGGAACTCAAGTGCTTTTCTCCTCTTATCATGATAACTTCTCTGACGACTCTGAGAAATCTTCATTTTCTCCTGAATCATCTTAACCCTTTCAGTCGTCTGCTGCACAATCTCAGGTCCGAGTACAACACTCTCACCTGACTCATACCAACACAATGGAGTTCTACACCTCCTACCATACAATGCTTCATATGGAGCCATACCGATACTAGCATGAAAACTATTATTATAAGTAAACTCCACCAACGGCAAATAACTATCCCAAGAACCACTCTGCTCCAACACACAAGCTCTCAACAAATCCTCCAAGGATTGGATAGTTCTTTCGGTCTGACCATCAGTCTGAGGATGATAAGCTGAACTCAACCTCAACTTAGTTCCCAACGCTTTCTGCAAACTTTCCCAAAATCTAGAAGTAAATCTGGGATCTCTATCAGACACAATACTGGATGGAATACCATGCAGCCTCACTATCTCCTCAATATACAACTCTGCCAACTTCTCTAAAGAGTGATTAATCTTCATCGGCAAGAAATGCGCCGACTTAGTCAATCGATCCACAATCACCCAAATAGAATCATTACCTTTCACTGTCCTCGGCAATCCCGTCACAAAATCCATTGAAATGCTATCCCACTTCCATTCAGGAATCTTCAAAGGTTGCATCATACCTGCCGGTTTCTGATGTTCAATCTTTGACTTCTGACAAGTCAAACAGGCATACACAAACTTAGCAACATCTCTTTTCATACCAGCCCACCAAAACAACTTCTTCAAATCTTGATACATTTTAGTTGCACCTGGATGGATACTCAACCCACTCCTATGGCCCTCTTCAAGAATACTCTTTTTCAATTCAGACACCTCAGGAACACAAACTCTACCTTTGAATCGCAGGATGCCATTCTCATCAATCTCAAAATTACCACCATTACCCTGATTAACCATAGTAATATGATCAACTAGAGCGACATCAACTTGCTGACCATTCCGAATATCTTCCAGAATTCCACTAGTCAACTTCAGCATACCCAACTTTACGCTATCGGCGGAAACTTCACAACCCAAACTCATATCACGGAACTGTTCAATTAACTCAAGCTCCCGAACCATCATCATAGACATATGTAGAGACTTCCTACTCAGCGCATCTGCAACTACATTAGCCTTACCGGGGTGATAACTCAATTCAAAGTCAAAATCCTTCAGTAATTCTAACCACCTTCTCTGCCTCATATTTAACTCTTTCTGATCAAACAGATACTTCAGACTCTTGTGATCACTGAACACTTCGAATCTGGAACCATACAGATAATGCCTCCACATTTTCAACACAAATACAACAGCTGCAAGTTCTAGATCATGCGTAGGATAATTCCTCTCATGAACCCTCAACTGTCTAGAAGCATAAGCTACAACCTTACCATTCTGCATCAAAACACCACCAAGACCCATCAAGGAAGCATCACAATAAACAACGAAGGACTCACCAGGATTAGGCAAGATCAACACTGGAGCACTGGTCAACCGCTTCTTCAACTCAACAAAACTCGCTTCACAAGCGGCATCCCACACATACACTTGGCCCTTCTTAGTCAACTGCGTCAACGGCAATGCCAACTTAGAGAAGCCCTCAATAAATCTGCGATAATAACCAGCCAACCCCAGAAAACTGCGTATCTCAGTAGCAGACTTCGGAGTCTCCCACTGTAATACGGCATCAACTTTAGCAGGATCAACGGAAATTCCACCACTCGAAATCACATGGCCAAGGAAACTCACTTCCTTCAACCAGAACTCACATTTAGATAACTTTGCATATAACTTCTTTTCTCTTAACACCTGCAAGACAAGTCTCAGATGTCCTGCATGCTCTTCTTCAGTCTTAGAATATATCAATATATCATCTATAAACACCACAACAAAAGTATCAAGGTACGGATGAAATATACGATTCATATATTCCATAAACACACCTGGAGCATTAGACACACCGAACGGCATCACAGTGTATTCATAATGACCATACCTCGTACGGAAAGCAGTCTTTGCAATATCCTCTGACTTCACTCGGATCTGATGATAACCCGACCGCAAATCAATCTTACTGAAAACATGAGCTCCAACCAACTGGTCCATCAAATCATCAATCCTCGGCAATGGATACCGATTCTTGATAGTCACCTTATTCAACTGCCGATAATCGACACACAACCTCATCGTACCTTCTTTCTTCTTCACTAACAATACTGGTGCACCCCAAGGAGAAACACTTGGACGCACAAACTTCTTCTCCAGCAATTCCTCAAGTTGCTTCTTCAGTTCAACTAATTCAGTTGCCGACATTCTATAAGGAGACATCGACACTGGACTCGTACCTGGTACTAAGTCAATGGCAAATTCGACTTCACGTTCTGGAGGTAAATCACTTACATCCTCCGGAAACACATCCTGAAATTCACAGACAACAGGCAAATCTACACTCACCACTTTCTTATCCGCTTGCAGAGACGCAAATAAAGCGAATATCTGAGCTTCATCTTTCACAAAATCCCCTACCTGCCTAGCAGATAGAAATCTTGTCTCATCATTTTCACCAACTTCAGAAAACCGCACCGTCTTCCTATAGCAGTCGATAAACACGCCATAGAATTCTAGCCAATTCATTCCCAGAATAATATCAATTTGGTGCAAGGGTAAGCACACCAAATCAACCACGAACTCTCTCTCGAAGATCGTCAAATGACAACCTCGACAAACAACAGAAGTCTTCACAGAACCATTAGCGGGAGTATCTATCACCATACTTCCGCCTAGGGACGACATACTCACACCAATCCTAGTCGCACACTCATATGAAATAAACGAATGAGTAGCACCAGTGTCAACAATAGCAAGCAATTCAACATTATTAATTAAGCAAGTACCTTTAATCAGATTATCTTCTTTAGGAGCTTCAGTCCCACTCAGAGCAAACACCCTACCAGTAGTATGAGCTGCAGTAGCCGCCTTCTTCGGTTTCGAGCACTGCGAACTGATATGGCCTTTCTCGCCACAATTAAAACATGTCGGACCAGCATCCTTACATTCAGTAACTCTATGACCAGCCTGGCCGCATCGGAAACATCTCAGCACCTTCTTGGTACAGCTATCGGCACGGTGGCCTGGCTCGCCACACTTGAAACATTTACCAGCTATGGGAGATCCTCCCCCACTTGGCTTCTTCTCATCTACCACTTTCTGCTTACCTTTACCATTCGGAGATGCATAAGGACTGCCACGATCCCTAATTTTCTTCTCACTAAGACTCTTGTAATGAGCAGTCCTAGCCTTGCTATCTTCATCAAATATCCTGCACTTATTAACCAGTGTAGGAAACCTACGAATCTCCTGGTAACCAATGCCTTGTTTGATCTCGGGACGCAACCCGTTCTCAAACTTGACACACTTGGATTCCTCAGCGCCAGCACCATTATAATGAGGACAATACTGCACCAGCTCCTCAAACTTCGAAGCGTAATCAGCAACAGACATGTTACCCTGCTTCAGTTCTAGAAATTCCATCTCCTTCTTACATCGCACATCAGCAGGAAAATACTTTTCCAGAAAGACCGTCTTGAACCTTTCCCAAGTCATCTCAGCACCTGGTGTTTCAATTCTCTGGCGAGTGTTATCCCACCAGTGTTCAGCCTCTTCAGATAACATGTGCGTACCAAACTGCACCTTCTGTGCTTCAGTACACGTCATCACCCGGAAAATCTTCTCAATTTCCCTCAGCCAATTCTGAGCACCATCTGGATCATAGCGCCCTTTGAATGTAGGAGGGTTATTCTTCAGAAACCTTCCCAAATTCTTAAACTCGTTGACCGGCGGATTCTGCTGCGCCTGCATAGCCTGCGCTATAGCAGCCAGAGCCTCAGCAATCGCAAGGTCATTTTCTCCAGCCATACTCTGCACAACACAACCACAACCGTTAAATATCGACAGTGTCATTCACACTAATCGACCAACAGGGAAAACTTCACACTACGACTCGACTGGACTGACCATGCTCTGATACCACTAATGTAACACCCTTCTACCCAAACGACATATTTATATAATTTTATCAGAGTACAACATGTAGAAGAGTTTACATTTTCTTAAAACATAACACTTATCGCATCACAACATAAATCATATTATTTATTTTATTAAAACTTCGCAGCGGACAACAACATAAATTTTATAAAAATGTTTCAACATTATCTCAACAAATTAGTCATCATAAACAACGTAAATAATAATAATTCAGCTATCGAATCCCATAATCCCCGGTGTCACATGACCAGAGCATTTGACTCGACTCTGTAGAATAACTCTACACTTATTCTTCGAACCTCAACAATAGCTACTCCTCTTTATCTGCACATTGCTCATCATAGATGAACATAAACACATGCAGAAGGGGTGAGAACTACATTATTAAATAATAGTATAGTGACAGAATTATAACCATAAATATATTTCACATATGCCAACACAGCTCATCATAATCAATATACTCATGAACATCAACAAAACAACATATCAAATGCAATGCACACACCCATGCATGACTCAACACGACTCGGTATACCCATTTTTGTGACCAACTACAGGGTCACCACTCCCAGATTCATCACCATAGAATCCGAGTTCCCCGTAAGGAACTAAGCCTCTCAACAAGCCCGGAGTCAACAACGTCATTGGAACTCAGTCCGTTCATCACTAGGCATCGGCCTTTCATGAATGCATGCACATCAACATGCATCATAATCAACATAGCAACAACAGCATCATATAGTCATGTTATCATCATCATTAACACAATTTTATTACAGGAGCATATCACATCATGCCACATAATCAGACACAGTATTAGCGCACTCTACTAATATCTATACTACTCACAACCACGGAAAATGATCCTAATAGCATCATACATCAGCTAAGCACAGCACTCAGCCCACACAGCCAAAACTGCACAACAACATTTCAGAAAAACCACAGGTCTGCCCATACGCGTATGGCCTATGCCCATACGCGTATTGCCCAAATCCATACGCGTAATGCCCATCTCATACGCGTATGTTACGCGTATCACATACTCATACGCGTACTAACAGAGACCAATTTCACGTTCAAAACCTCATCTCTTCCACTCATACGCGTATGACATACACCATACGCGTACCACATCCAGGGATACGCGTATCACACGCGTATGGCGCGTACCAGCGCCAAAACTCCCTTTCCTAAGCCCTCCCATACGCGTATTGCCTAGTGCCATACGCGTATGACCAGACTTCAGTTTTCCAGATCTGCTATGGGTTTTCTCTGCTACGAACCTGTCCAATTCAACCGTTCACAGTCCCAATTTCCCACAAAATCACTCATATCACCTAACACGAGTCATCCCCTATTCGATTTCACAAATCCTAACATCATGGTATCTAATTCCTACGAATTTCCTTCGATTAAAATCCCAATTTCGTTCATCCAATATCCTATCATTTTCAGCATATTATTGTTTAATAAGGTTCAGACCCCTTACCTCTTTGGATTGAAGGAAGTTCTGAGCAATCTTTGGTCTTTTCCTCTTCCTTCTCTTTCTCTTCAGTGCTTCTCCCTTTTCTGACTCTGAGGCAAAAATACGTGAAAAATGAAAACCACCCTGAGTTTTCCCCTTTTTCCTCTTTTACCCAATTCCACTTTTACCCTTCCACTCTTCATATTCCATTTATTTTATTTATTTAATTATTATTAAAATAAATAAAAATCTATAATAATAATAATAATAATATTTAAATTAATCCAATAATATTCGGGGTGTTACAGATGTGATATCTATCAATAATTCAAAGTTTCAAGAGATTGTTTGCTAATGTAAATGACGCAAATAATATTATATGGTATGTAGATGAAAGATTATGTTATGGAAAAAATTTGTTGGAACAAAATTTGTTTGTCCCATTCCCTTAGGTTTTTATGATAAAAAATTATTTAAAGAACAATTGGGTATACTAATGTTTTTTGAAGTGTGCATGACCAAAGACTTAATTTTCATATAAAATTCAAGTACTAGTTCACTCTGAACATTCAAAGAGAAGTGTGAAGATTAAATTTTGATGGATCAGAAGCTGAAGACCAGACTCTGGAGAAGTCGTCTTCTAAAGAGGTCATCATCCAAAGATCAGAGTCTGAAGGAGTCAGCCTCTAAAGACCACACTTTGGAGATGTTTGCTTTTGGTAATCAAAACCCGAGTCAATCAAAGCGCAAGGATCAAGGTGACACTGATATGTCATTTTTCATATTTGAACATACTTTGTGACATGATCACCTAAGCTCTATCTTTTTCATAGAGTCTGTTGGGATACAAGTGCTAATTCCTTTTATAGTAAAGGTTTTTCAAACTAGGCTTTACCTAACCTGACAGTTTGGTGAAACATCCCAACGTCTCTTTTGAAGCTTATAAAAGGACTCTATTATGTTGCATCTTCAACGAATTTTTTCTCTTCTATTTAAGGATCTAAAAAACTTGAAGAAAAATGATGAACATGCTAATGAACAACGATTGACAAAAAGAGAAGTTACTCTGTCAAATCACATCACAAGTTTAAACTTAGGATATTATATCCTTGTATATCTTAGAAATTCTTAAGTCTTTAAGAGTCCATTTTGTTTTGTATTCTTTATACACCTTTGATTGTATATCAAGTGTATTTTCATGACAATCATTTATCTGCTAGGTAGGTTGTAAGAAGTCTCTTACTAAGTGTTTGAGAAAGGAAGTCTTTAGCTTGTGCGCTAGAGCAAGGAAGTCCTATACTTGTGTGTTTGAGAAAGGAAGTCTTTAGGTTGTGTGCTAGAGAAAGGAAGTCGCATACTTATGTGTTTGAGCAAGGAAGTCTTTAGCTTGTGTGTTTGAGCAAGGGAATCTCACTCTTGTGTACTTGAGCAAGAAAGTCTCAAACTTGTGTGTTTGAGCAAGGAAGTATCGAGCTTGTGTGCTTGAGCTAGGAAGTCTCTTACTAGTGTTTTTGAGCAAAGAGAGTCTCTTACTTGTGTGCTTAAGAAAATTATAATCTTGTGTGATTATAGTGAAAATATCTTATAAGTACAAAGGGACAGGATTACTCTCGAGTTGTGAGAGGAACCGGGATAAATCTGTGTGTTATTCTTCTTTATTGCATTTTATATCTTCTTTCTATCTCTAACTATATAATATTCTATAACCTTATATTTAGAATATTACTTTAGATTTTTAAAAAGAAGAAAAAAACCGACACAATTAAACCCCTTTCTTGTGTTTTTCTCACCTTCAAATTTGTTGCATAACTGATTCATTGCAATGAAAGAAAGTTGATACGTTGTTTCTAGATTTTTCCCTTGAGCCAAAACCTTAGGCTTCGAGTTTCCACTGGCGGAATGAACTCGTTTGGTAATTTGAGTACAAACCATAATTCATTGCCTATTCTTCTCATTATTTACAATCTATTTCTGTGGTAGTGCATGAAGCACAAATATGTGATATTAGCAATGATGATTTCAGATCCAAAACAAACAGAGAACGACATATATATGAAGAAACTTGTGTCAATGAATGATCTCAAATTAGTTGGCTTAAAATCTCATGATTGTCATGTCATGGTGCAACAACTTCTATCAGCGGCTATCTGTGGCGTTCTACCAAAAAATGTAAGGGTACCTATAACCAAATTGTGCTTATTATTCAATATTATATGTAGTAAAGTCATTGAACCTGAAAATTTATATGAGTTGGAACATGAGGCTGCAGTTATCTTGTGTCAATTAGAGATTTTTTCCTTCAATCATTTTTTGACATTATGGTTCACTTAATTATTCATCTACTAAGGGAGATTATAATTTATGGTCCAATTTATTTATAGCGGATGCATCTGGTAGAGAGATACATGAAGATCTTTAAAAGGTATACAGAGAATCATCATTCTCTGAAAGCTTCGATTGTTGAACGGTACATCACTGAAGAAGCTTTGAGTTTTGTACAAACTATTTGTCAAAAGCGAACCCATTGGAATTCTCAAGTCTTGTCATGATAGAATGTATGATGGTAGAGGTATTCAAGGTTTAAATGTTAAGACATTTGACCTAGATGTAGTTCTTCAACCACATTTGTATATATTGAATAACCTTAGTGAAGTTCAACCTTACTTGACGATTCACAAAAGACTTATCAAGAATAAGTTCCCCCGTATGAGTGAAAAATGTTGTTGACAGAGAACAAAACTTTCATAACTTGGTTTAATGAAAGTGTTCCTAAAGAGAATAGTGTATCATAGACAATTAAATGTATGTCACATATGTCAAAGTTTTAATGTAATAACTTGGAGCGCAAACGACATTACAAAATATTAATTCTATACAAAATCAAAGGATGATTGTAGTACCGTGAAAAATAGTGGGGTTACAATTGAAGTTGAATCCATGTATTTCTCTAGTTCGAAAGATAAGACTCTTGTACTAGTATCTAGAGCGTACTTTGGGGTCATTGAGGAGATTATGGATATTGATTATGTTACTTTTAATGTGTCTTTATTTAAGTGAAAGTGGATTGACAATAACACTGATATAGAAACTGATGAATTAGGATTCACACGGGTTGATCTTCGAAAGACGACTTATATGAACAACCTATTCATCATGACATCCCAAGCAAAATAAGTTTTTTATGTCACTGATCCTTCTAATACAAGATGATCGATTATTCTTCAAGGAAAATATATTCCTGATAGTGATGAAAATCAAGATTTCAATTTTGATACTCCCTATTTTGCAACACATGTACGTCTCTCATCAGAAGAAAATGATTATGATGATGTGCATGTTATTCATCATGATGATCAAGAGGGGATATGAGAAAAATAGTAAGTAAATATTTTATATCACTTAGTAATATATATTTCCTCATTTATCTTTTTATATTCTTTTAACTAAAAATTTAATGTTGTTGTTGATGATGATCTTAATTGGTTTCAAATGTGGTTCAAATTATGGGTGCTTAACGGCCGGTGACAAATCATAGAAGAGAACTTTTGAACGATCTACAAGACTTTGCATTTTTATTATTACTTTTGTTGGTTGATCATTTGTTTTAATTTTAATTTGTTGTAAAATTATAAGGTTTATATATGTCATTTTGGCTTTGTAAATGCTATAAACAATGAATATTTTTTTGTACAATGATTATGTTTGAGAAATGGACAAAATGTACAAAGTATATGTTTCAGAAATGGCCAAAATATGATCCTGTAACAATATATTTGTTTTAGAAATTGGCAAAATATGGTTCTGTAATACATGTTCAAACCAAAATATATATAAAAAAATAACAATATTTTTCTCTCGGTTATTATTTTAAACTGAGGTAATAATACTACTCTATTACCTCGATTTCTCAAATACCCGAGAGGGAATGTGGAGTGCGCTATCCAGTTCTGAAAAATAATAAAAATGGAGAAGTTAGGGATCAAACTCATGCGAAGAATAATTTATCGATCGATTTTGCAATAATCGAGGGATAAAATGGCAAAATTTCATGACGTCATTCGTTATCTCGTCTCAATAACTGAGGTATAATCCCTTTCGCATATGAGATAATATGAATATATTTGTAGTAGTGTATTTGTGCACGTGGCACATGTTTTCCCATTTAGTGGGTGTTAACTTGTCTCTCTTTTTTTGTTTCGTGACATTTATGTTTTCCTTATCCTTATATGCATTTTCACTTATGTTTATGCCCATAATAAATAGTCATTTTATTTCACGGATCGAAAAAACATAAAACGCATGTTATATAGTTGAATTATCAAATTCAATGTGTCTTTATTGTTTCTAACATTCTTATGAAGGTAACCAAGGATATCAATGTATAGATGTCCTCTAGTGAAATTTAGGTAGCTGATTGAATTCAAGTTGAACTAATGATATCTAAATTGAGTTGTAATCCCAATATAACTACGGATCGAATTCAATGTGTTTCATGAATTACTTTTTTAATTTAATAAAGATTTCTCTCACTCGTATTTAGATGTCATTAATTCAACTTGAACTCAATCAAATACCCGATCATGGGATAAACATAACTCGGCTGCTTATTGTTTTCGGCTAATAACTTAAATAATTTGTAAGGCATAAACAAAAGTCAAAACATCATTTGTGTACAATTAAAATTTTGTTTAATGGTCTACATTAAGTGTTTGTTTTTGAATTAAGTATCAATATTTTTTTTTGATGTAGTCTTTTAAAGATAAATAAATGAAATATCACAGGTTTGAATCTGTATCCAATTTTTGATTTAATGAGAGAATCTTATCGAAACCACTATAATGATCGGTGTGGTTTGTTCTGGCTATACCTCATTTAGTTGGTCTGTTTGCCATATGCTTTTGCTCTTCTTTTTGATGGAAAGCGCCTCCCCAGATTATAGTAGTTTTTCCTCAACATTCATTAGAATGGGTAGTGTTTTCAATCACAAAGAGTTCCATCAAGTTTTGATTAGAGTGGTCACATTAAGTGTTTGTTTTTTAATTAGCTGTTAATACATAATAGTGTTAAATTGTAATGAAGTGTTCCATCGAATTTGTAACGTAGTATTTAACATCAGTTTTGAACTATAACTGTTTCATGTTGTAATTTTCTTAGTTTCAGTTTTAAAAAAATGCTTACATAGTTTCTGGTTTATAAACTTTGGTTGTATAGGAGTTAGTTTTATATATTTATAAGATAAAAAATCGTCTAAAAATATTGAAAATAAACGCAAATCTCATATATTTATGCAACATCAATAATTTTTATTTTAATAAACTTAGATGAGTATAAGATCTTCTTGAAAACAAATACTCTGTACTCTGTTGCATAAGAAGCATAGAAAGGTAGAATCAAAGTATGGATAAAGAAAAAAAAATCTACAATTCACAACAAAAAAAATCTCACCATGATTCGCACATATCAATCATCATGTGGATTCCTAATAATAACACTTTGATTATTTATTTTTTCTTTTTTCTTTTCCTTTTCCTTTCTGAATATATATACTTTTTCTTTTATAGATGAAAAGAGGATGCTATGAAGAAGTTATATTACAAGATGATGATTTGGATTTATCAAGTATTGACCACATAACATGAACATCTTCATAACCACAAGCCATGACTTCACCATGTAGATCCATTACACGATTCTCTTGTTCTGTTTGAATCATATAAAAGAATATTCAATTAATTAATATACACATGAACATGAAACTAACCAATAACTAGATTAAGAATATATAATGGATCATGAATTTTTATATATGTTCATACCTATTTGAGATTTCTTATGTTCCCTTGGTGGTTGTTGGTTGAAGAAAGTGCAAGCTTTCTTGAATGGTGTTGCAATAGTTTTCTTCCATGAAGCCATGTTATAAAGTCTTTGAATTTGATTTGTAATAGTGCTGTATTATTCTCTAGGTCTTATATATACTAGGCAGATGATGTCTATGTACGAGATTTATAATAATATTTTTTTCTTCAATTATTATAATAATAATAATAATAATTAAAAAAATTCATTCAAACTTATTTTTAAGAAAAAAATATTTAATAAAAAATTTCACACATATCTAGAAGTTAATATTCTTTTATGCCATAATAAAAGAAAAATATAATTTAATGATATTAATCATATTATATAAAGAAATACTTTAAACGCATATCGTGGTTGGGATTTAAATTTAAATAATATTATTTTAAACTTAATTTCTATTAATACTTTTGATTTTATTGTTTAAATTTATTAAATAATTGATATATCTATTCGATGTTATTTGAATGAGATAATAATAATAGTTTTTAATTATATTTTTTAATTTATAGACGAAATTATAATAACCATTAAAACGCATATACATCATAAATATCAAAATTCAGATATACAACTATAAATATCAAAATTTGAATTGCGATAATACATTGAATTTAACAAGTATTTTTTTTAAATTTATATTAATACTTTTATATAATAAAAAAAAGGAAGAGAGTATAAGATATAGAAAGAGGGACCTAGAGGAAAAAAAAATACTTTTTAATAAGGAAAAAGAAAAGAATAGAGGCAAGATCCGTGAGATGAGGTTAAAGATGGAAGGAACATCACACCTTTTGTTTATTGAGTTTCCTTATCTCATCAAACAAAAGGTATAGTCGACTGTACCCAATCACATGCTTCTCTACATGTGAATTCTTTTTCCATTGGATTCTTTTTATTATACTTCTTCTTATTATTTAATTATTCATTAAGAATTCAAAGTATATTAATCACTTTCTCCTTTTCTCAATTTGCTATATAAGTTTGGTTGTAAGCTTTTCATGGTAGGTCCTCCCCTATTATAGTATTTGATAAATCAGTTTTTTAGGTTTTATTTTTGTTAAAGGAAATGCTAATTAATGTTTTAAGGATGTTATTTAGAATTTAAAATACGAATATATGTATATTCAATTCATTGATTTCAAGAGAAAATTAATAGCTTAATCCATATCTTTTACCATGATGTTTTTAAAGATTTAAAGATGGACTCCGAGTTCTTACGATCTTTTCGAGGTTCGCTAGTAGGTTTTTCAAGAGAAAGGGTACAATATGAGGATATGTCTCAATATTGATGATATTCGGAGTGAGAAGGAATGCCAAATTCATAAAAGTAGTGGTGAACTTTTATTTCACATGCAATATCATTTTCGAAAAGTTTGTACACAACGTCCTGAGAGTTGTTATATCTGTTATACATCCGACAAATAAATATCCCTTAGCAAATGGGTGAGTTGGCGTAGTTAGAGGCCATCAAAAAGTGGCAAGAAAATGTTGTTGAGATATCTTAAGACTTAAAAGAATAGGGGAGCAGCCTCATTAAGCAATGCCCACAGGGCCAACTGTGTTGATTTAGAACCGAAGGGTGACAACTTGGAAGGCAGGTTAACACCCATGGAATAGTTGCAAATAATACATATAGGTCCTCGGAATCACCAAACCATTCAGATAAAGTCATCATTAACTAAAGAGGGAGAAAAAGACATTGTCGAGTTGCTTCGAAAGAATTTAAACTTATTCATATGTACGCCATCTGATATGCCCAAAATAGACCCTGACATAGCATGTCATCATTTCTCTATCAAGCACGTTTTTAAGCTTGTCACCCAGAAGAGGCGTAAGGAAGGTGAAGACAAGAGAGTAGTAATCTTCAAAGAGGTGAACAAATTGAAATATATTGGGTTTCCACGAGAGATTGGATACCCGACCTGATTGACTAACATAGTAATAGTGAAGAAGACGTCGGGAAAATGGAGAATGTGCATAGATTTCACTAACCTCAATCAAGCATGTCCCGAAGACCTTTACCCGCTGCCAAGCATTAACATGTTTATTGAAGGGACATTGGGTTTCTATGGCTTGAGTTTCATGGATGCCTAATAGGGAGACAACTAAATAAGGATGAACCATTACAATGCTTCAAAGACTACATTCATAACCAATCATAACAACTACCATTACGAGGTCATGCCATTTGGTTTGAAGAACGCCGAAGCGAATTATCAGAGGTTGATGGATGTTGTTTTCTTTAAGCATATAAGTCAGAACTTAGAAGTATATCTTGATGGTATTATAGTCAAGACCCTGATAAAGGGAAGCACACCAATGACCTAAGAGAGACTTTGGAGTCTGTAAGAAGGTATAATAACCATAGTAAGTTCTCTTTCGAAGTGCAGGCCATAAAGTTTCTAGGGTTCATGTTAACCAGAAGAAGAATTGAGGAACATCAAAACATGTGTCATATGATCATTAACATGAGAAGTCCAGCCTCATTAAAAGAGGTTCAACAATAGACTAGCATAATTGTTGTGTTATCCTAGTTCATATTATGCTCATTTATTCATTTCTTTGCAACCATGAGAAAGGAAAAATAGTCCCATTAAACAAAAGAGTATGGAAAGGTGTTTCAAGAGTTAAATAACTTCTTGGCAGGCCCTCTAATGCTTAGCCTCTCAAATAAGGAAGCCCTTCTATATTTGTACTTGTCGTCCACCAATACCATAATAAGTCCAACCTTGGTGCGAGAAAAAGATGAAGAAGAAAATCCAATATACTTAATCAACAAGGTCTTTAAGGAGGTAAATTACGCTACCATAATATATATAAACTCATCTTAAAAACCATCGAAACAACCAAGAAATTACGGCCCTACTTCCAGGAACATCCTATCATAGTTAAAACTAAATATCTCATCCATCAGGTGCTAAAGAAGCCATACATGGCGGCCATGATGGTATCATGGACTGTCAAGCTTTCTTAGTATGACATATCTTTTATATCTATGAGTGGCCTCAAGTCCTAACACTACTAGAAAATAGACCTTTCATAACACCATATTGTTAGACGGTAGGCCTAGATCTAGAGGGGGGGGGGGGGGGGGGGTGAATAGATCCCAAGTTAAAAATTTATTTATAAATTTGATTTAGAAAATTTTTGGCGCTAAAGCAAGTTTCAAATATTTCCCAGATCCAAAATCGTCTAACCGAACCTACTATTTAAAAGCCCATATATGCATAATAGTATCAATAGAATTATAATAATCCACAAGTCAATCAACAACTATTAATCACAATTACTTGAATACTCTAAAATAGTCAAAGTTTATCTCCAACAATATTCACACACAAAAACACTAAGCCAAGCAATTTGTCGAACACTTGGTGTGCAAAAACAAAGTTTGGTATTTTATATGGTGTTTGTTGTTCTAAGAAATCCAATCATAACCAAATGATTAATGATCAATACAACAAACATAAGATTCAAAATGTAATAAAATTTATGATCCAAAATATGTTATTCCGGTGATCAAAGCAATCGACAATTTACGAGTCAAAAAATAAAAGAGATAGATAGATAGATAGATAGATAGATAGATAGATAGATAGATAGATAGAGAGAGAGAGAGAGAGAGAGAGAGTGTGTGTATGCAAGGATTTGTTTAGGCAGTTCTCCAATTGACCTCACTATGGGTACGTTTGCCCTCAATTCGAATTCAAGTTGAGATATTAATATAATAAATCTTACTTTTCAAATGTATGAATACAAGGGATGAGAAATCAAATCCCACAAACCCTAAGTTTGTTCTTGACTCTAACACCTCCAAAAACCTTGATAAAAGATTGATCAAGTCACCAACAATGCCGCTTCAATTCACCTGTTGTTGCTACTTCCTTGCACGACCTCCTTGTGTCAAGGCTTTCACCCAGCTGAATTAATCACAAGCGCACACTTGTTGAACCCAAGATTTATTAACATGATCCACCGCCCTTCTCGACACACCTAGTCTCAAGGCTTTCACTCGATCGAATCCGAATTGCACAATCTTGTC
This sequence comes from Lathyrus oleraceus, assembly GCF_024323335.1. Taxonomy (NCBI): domain Eukaryota; kingdom Viridiplantae; phylum Streptophyta; class Magnoliopsida; order Fabales; family Fabaceae; genus Lathyrus; species Lathyrus oleraceus. The sequence goes on from NC_066579.1 coordinate 25,395,010, forward strand.
AAAAACCTTCAAACCCTAAAGATCTTGAAGGAAACCCCAAAATTGGTTTTCTTATTTGAATCCCTCGAAGATTGTAACCCAATATTCTCGGTACAACAAACCTAATTGGACGTTATCAATCCTAATCTAGATGACACCAAATCAAAAAATGATTATGTGTAGTTTGATTGTGTGTATGCATAGATTGAATTGAAGATAATGAGATGCTTTGAAATTCTGGATTCATGTAGGTTTTACTCACTCTAGAAACCTTACTAGATAATGATGCATGTATGGCGTATTTATATGCATGGGTGATTTAGGGCAAAAGGAAATGGAAAAAAGGATAGAAAAATATGAAATTTTGAAGAAAAATATCGGATAGGTCGACCTATACAGATTATGTGTCAACCTGTTCGATGCATAGGTCGACTTGTCCAAGGCCATGTGTCGACCTATGACAGTTATGTGTTCCCTATGTGTCGACCTGAAGACTAGGCACATGAAACAGAGGCCACATGCTTTAATACAGTAGCATACGTATCGACCTATAAACTTCATGTGTCGACCTATAGCCAAGAAATTGTTTCCATAAGTTGACCTGTAGTTCTATGTGTTGACCTATAGCCAGAAATTTTATCCATAGGTCGACCTATAGTTCTATGTGTTGACCTGTACTGCTATTTTTCACAAAAAATATGATTTTTCATGCATGTTTGATGCATGAGACCTTTCCCATATTTTTTTCCAAATACTTTTATGCTTCCTAATGCTAAGATGCACATAGAGATTCAGAGGATACTGTCCAATATACATTTACGCTACAGTATCCTAGTTTTGACATCATACAAAACACATCTAATGGAAATTGTACTCACATACTCCTCCTTTTTTATGATGGTAAAACTTGAGGCGATGCGTATGCGTTTGCAATGAAAAGCTCCCCATGAATGTATGCACCCTACAACTTCATTCATCTTCATCTTGCTTCTCACCCCTTTGACAACATCAAAACGAGGCGAAGCAAACATGAGAAGAAACTAAAACCACGCAAAAACGAATATAACACACATGGGCGTTTTGCAAAGATAAGAATATCAATATGATAGCACTCACATATAATGATTTGCATATTAAAAAGAGATACGTAAACATAAATACAAGACAATAAATCAACAATAGAACAAATTGTCACAACTTATGCCATATAAACACAACACAATCATGAAAAATTAAGTATACAAAGTGAACACAAAAAACTTGACATGCTACAAAGAATGACATGATTACATGACATACGCCTTTGGTGCTCCCGAAATGTTGCACACGCATGTGCTCTAGCAAGGCGATAAACAAAGTACCATCACACAAACCAAAAACATAGATGAAAACATAACAATGACACACAACCAAGGATATTGTTAACAATGTAACATGTTCAATAATAAATCATGATAAAAATAGATAATAAACCGATGCACCAAATAATATATTTCAAGAAGAATGAAGATAGAATAACGTCACTATAAGCGTATGAATTGGCATGCATCAATTAAACATTGTTGGAAGTGATCATATATGAACTATCTTATATGTCATGAACATCAATCATATGAACCATAAACAACATGCGAAAAGAAAAAGCTAATACACAAAAACGGAAAATGAAACGATAGTACCTTGCTTATGAAATGATGAGGAATGCACTCTTATGAAGTATGATTCTCAATAAATGTTAGATAGATAAGATATATTCAATGTGCATTAACATAAGATTTAGGCAAGTGTTGAGATGTCGAGAATTCCTAATTCTCGTCAAATGTTAAAGAAGGGTTCGATCGCAAGTGGTTTTGTAAAAGTATCGGCTAGTTGATTTTTACTATCAACATGCTCAAAAACGACGTCACCTTTTTCAACATGATCGCGTAGAAAGTGATGACGAATCTCAATATGCTTAGTACGAGAATGTAGCACCGGGTTCTTAGTTAGGTTAATGGCACTAGTGTTATCGTATAAAATCGGAATACAACTTAGTTTTATATCAAAGTCAAGTAATTGTTATTTAAGCCACAAATTTTGAGCACAACAACTACCGATCGCTACGTATTTCGCCTCAGCAATTGACAAAGCAAATGAAACATGTTTCTTGTTATGCCAACTAACTAAGGAATTTAAAAATATGTGACAAGTCCCACTAGTGTTTTTCCTATCCGACTTGCAACCGGAAAAGTCGGAGTCGGTGTAACCAACTAAGCTACAATCACTCCCTTTGGAATATCAAAACCCATAATTTGAAGTACCGTGAAGATACATAAAAATACATTTTGCGGCTTTAAGATGAGATTCCTTAGGGGTCGATTGATATCGGGCACACATATAGACACTAAACATTGATAACGAGAAATCATATCATGTTTTTAGGCTTATGTCGCATGTTATTCGTATTTATTTCAATATGTTTTATCACCTTTTAGTTCATTTTTATTTGTTTTGCAGTTGTCAGCTAGATTCAGTGCGGATTCGAAAGCAAGTCGGAAAAGGAACAAAAAAGCAGCAAAAGAACAAGATTTTTCCCATTCTGCTGATATGGAATTTGCCGTGTACATATGGTGTTCGCCATTGTTCAGCCATGCCACATCATTTAATGACCATGTCAATGGAGTTCGACATTATCATGCAGAAGCAGTTTTCTGCGTGGGAGCAGTTTCTCAATTGTTTTTCCCACTTTCTTTTCCCTCCACTTTGTTGGCATGACCAGAGGAAGTTACAAGGGGGAGAGCTCTATAAATAGGACTCATCGGGCTATTTCAAAGGCATCCAAGTTATGCGGAATATCTGTCGAATTTGCTTCATAGTCTTATGCATAAATTTACCTGTAAAAGTGACAATAACTCACATCAAGGGATTGTCACAATTGTTTTCATTTAATTTGTATTGTACTCTTGGATCAAGAACAAGCGTGCCGACATTTTCATTTCAATTCAAGTTTCCGTTTTCTTTAATTTCAGGTTTTTACTACTTTATTGTTTATAATTGTTATTGCCTTTACTGCATTACATGCCATGCTGTTTTTAAGTTTAGTTGCTTTGATCATGCTATTTTTAATTAAAATAATGTCTTTCTAAATATCCTTGAGTCCGACGTGTGAGGACTGTCGTTAATGACGGGACTCGATAGAAACAATAGGCGCGAAATTGTGATTAAATTTTGCTTTGTTTTTAGTTTCCAATTGTATGTTTCATTGTTTTGACACGAGAGTGAAGAACAAACTAAGGTTCAAGCCGATAGCGCGAGAGTGTGAGGAAGGAACCAGATAATGGAAACTAGGCATTGATCCGAAAACAAAGAGAGCGCTTTAGGCATCATTTAGGATCTCATTGGTTTTCAAAATATGCTTTCTAATTGAAATGGGCGAGAGAGAGCAAAATCATGTGGTTAGGAGGTGTGGTTTTAGCAATAGCGCGAGAGTGTGAGACGGAGTCTTTAAATCGATATTTTCTACAAAACTTAATATAATCGTAATTAGCACCTAAATTCTACAAAGTCCCTTAGGAACACGTAATCCATATTTCGAGTTCGTTTTATCATCATTTTCAAACCTCTAGCAATTAGCGTTTATATTTCCGTTCGTATCCTTTTAACCTTTAACCTTAGCTTTTCATTGCAACGATAGATAACATTAGTTTTATTATTAGTCTCTCTGGGTTCGACAATCTTTTAAAACTACGCAATAAACTATATACTTGCAGTTATTATTCGACAGACACGTTAGTCGCGATCAAGTTTTGGGCGCCGTTGTCGTGGACCAATTTAGTCAATATTGTGATTCCGTTGTTTCCTAGTATAGACTAAGGCCACTTTTAATTTATTTACCATTCTAAATCGTCAATTGTATGCCAAGCACTCTGTCACAATGCGAAAAGCTAGAACAACCAACTTACGAAGTCGAGCGTTTTATTAATTTACAATGCCAAATTCATAACTTCTGAATTAAGTACAATCTTCCTTTTCAAAAACAAAAATAAGAATCTAAACCAGTAATATCTGAAGGACCACAAAATCGTCCTCTTAAGTATTATGATGTTCCTTTATAGGAGGAACCACACAACAACATTGCTTCCCCTGCCATCAACCAAAACGATTTAGAGTTGAAACCTTCATTGTTATCAGTCGTTCAACAAAATTAATTTTCAGGTAGTTCTACAAACGATCCAAACTTGCATTTGTCAGCGTTTGTGTAGTACGCAGACACAGCGAAAGCAAATGGTGACAGTTCCAAAGCGATTAGACTATGTCTTTTCCCTTTTTCCTTAAGAGATAGATCTAGAGCTTGGATCCAATCTCTACCTTCGAACTCTGTAACCACATGGGGCAAGTTGAAGAAAGTCTTCTTAGCCCGATATTTCCCACCAAGCAGGACGACTATGCTAAGAGCTCAAATCAACGAATTTAAGCAAAAAGACAACAAATCTCTTTTCGACGCTTGGGAAAGATGCAAGGATATGATGAGACTTTGTCCACACCATGGAATTGAGCAGTAGATGATTATCCATACTTTCTAAAATGGTCTTTTGTACAACACTAAAATGAATTTGAGTGCTGCAGCTGGCGGTGCTTTAATGGCCAAACCATATGATGAAGCCTATGAACTCATCGAGAACATGGCTCAAAATCATTTCCAATGGGGAGGTGAACGCGTTGCTACCAAAAAACCAACTCCAAAAGGCGGAATGTACGAAGTTAATGGCATAGACCGCATCAATGCTAAAATGGATACACTTACTCAAAAGATCGAAAGCTTAGCCATAACACTAGCAGCTACCGTAGATGCAGTAACACCAAATTGTAAATTATGTGGAACCCCTGGCACACTAATGCTGATTGTCAGTTATTGGATGGTATTCCTACCGACCAAGTAAATTACGCTCAAGGAAACCCATATTCCAACACTTACAATCCTGGATGGAGAAATCATCCGAACATTTCTTATAAAAATAACAATGCTTCGTTTCCTCCAAACCCAACACCTGCTATTACAACTAGTTATCAGAAAGGAGCCTTTATTTCTCCACAAGCACCTAGAAAGTCAAATCTAGAAATCATGATGGAGAACTTTATGAATGCTCAAGCTCAACAAAACAAAGATTTCACAAATCAAAATGCTCACACTAGCGAACTGTGAAGCAAATGTCAAGCAAGCTTGATGTTATGGCTACACATAATAAAATGTTAGAAACCAGATTTCCTAAGTAGCCCAACAACAAGCAATAATAGCAGCCTCAGCTGGAGCATTTTCTGGTCAACCACAACCAAACCCGAAAGGTCATGCTAACGACTAATACATTTTGAAGTGGGATAAAATTAGATGAACCAGTTGACCCAAGACTCCACAATCCAGCCATGTATCAAAACTCTAGTATATGAACTTAAAAGGTAAACGAACCAACCGAAAATGGAAAGGAAGACAAAAGCGGAGAGGCAAAAGATAAAGAAACACCTTATGTGCCTCCGCCACAATACAAACCACCTATACCTTATCCTCAAAGACTTGTTAAGTCCAAAAATAAAGGACAATTTAAGAAATCTGTAGAACTTCTGAAGCAGCTTAATATCACTATAACATTCACAGAAGCCATTACGCAAATTCCTTCATATGCTAAATTCCATAAAGAGATCTTATATAATAAGAAGAAGCTTGAGGATGATGAAATCGTCATGCTTACTGCTGAGTGTAATTCTAATATTCAAAATAACATGCCTCATAAGTTAAAAGACCCAGGTAGTTTTTCCATACCATGTGTAATCGGAAAGTTTATCATAGATAAAGCTTTGTGCGACTTAGGAGCCATTGTTAGTTTAATGCCTTTATCCACATGCAAGAAACTCAATTTAGAAGGACTAAGACCAACGAAGATGTCTCTACAACTAGCTGATTGTCTTGTTAAATTTCCAATAGGTATGCTAGAGAACATTCTCGTTCGTATAGGGCAATGATATATTCCTATCGACTTCGTAATAATGGATATAAAGGAGGATTCCAACATTCCCATTATATTAGGAAGACCCCTTTTAGCCACGGCTGGAGCCATCATAGATGTCAAGAAAGGAAATCTAACTTTTAAAGTTGGTGAAGAAAAAGTCGAATTTATTTTAGCTCAATTCTTAAAGGTGTCAGCTATAGAAGATTCATGTTGTCTCCTAGACATCATCGACGAATGTGTGAAAGAAATGGAGAGGGAACCATCTAAGTATACTGAAGTACTAAAGATTCCAGCTCCTCCTACATTCGAAGATGATAATTGGTGTGAGTCATACGTAGATGACAGACTGAGGGAATGTCTAGCACTAACACCCAATTCAATACCATGCCCAAAGAAAGCTTTTGTAGAACTTAAAACACTACCCAAGGACCTAAGGTATGAATTCTTAGACACTGATCTTGAATGACCAATAATAGTCAACCCTGACTTAGGATAGATAGAAACCGAAAAATTACTTCATGTCTTAAGAAAGTATCCAACAACTTTAGGCTATAACATCTCGGACCTAAAAGGAATAAGTCCCTCTATATGTATGCATCCCATTATGTTAGAGGAGGAATGTGAAACTTCTAGAGAACATTAGAGAAGAATAAATCCTATCTTGAGAGATGTAGTAAAAAAGGAGGTACAAAAGCTATTAAAAGCAGGAATTATATACCCGATATCCGACAGTAACTGGGTCAACCCAGTACATGTCATGCCAAATAATGGAGGTGTTACAACTGTCAACAACAAAAAGGGCGAATCCATAGTAAAACGAATTCAAACCGGATGGAGGATGTGCATAGACTATAGAAAAATGAATAAAGCCAATCGTAAAGATCATTTTCCATTACCTTTCATCGATCAAATGCTTGAACGACTGGCTAAACATTCTTATTTCTGTTATTTAGACGGATACTCAGGATTCTTCCAAATTTATATTCATCCTGGTGACTAAGAAAATACTACCTTCACTTGTCCTTATGGTACGTTTGCTTATCGACGAATGTCGTTTGGGCTGTGTAACGCTCCTGCAACATTTTAGAGATGTATGATGTCGATCTTTGCTGATTTTATAGAAGAAATAATAGAAGTGTTTATGGACGACTTCTCTATTTATGGGCAAAGTTTTGAAGGATGTCTTTCGAACCTAGAAATGGCACTTGAAAGATGCGTTAAAGTCAATCTCGTATTAAACTGGGAAAAATGCCATTTTATGGTCCGACAAGGAATCGTACTTGGACATGTTGTATCCAACCGAAGAATTGAAGTGGATAAAGCAAAAATAGAAATCATAGAAAATATTTGACCTCCGAAAACTGCTAGAGAAATTCGCAGTTTCTTAGGACACGTTGGTTTCTACCGACGATTCGTTAAAGATTTCTCTAAAATAACCAAACCATTAACAGGCTTACTAATGAAAGATGTTGAATTCATATTTGATGAAGACAAATTAAAAGCGTTCGAACATCATAAAAATGCTCTTATTACCGCACCTATTATGCAACCACCTGATTGGAGTAAACCATTTGAAATAATCTGTGATGCTAGTGATTATGCCGTTGGCGCTGTCTTGGGACAAACAAAGGATAAAAAGCTCCATGTGATTTACTATGCAAGTAGAACCTTAGACAACGCGCAAATGAAGTACGCTACCACAAAAAAGGAACTCCAAGCCGTTGCGTTCGCTTTTGATAAATTCCGTTCCTACTTAGTAGGAGCAAAAATAATTGTCTATACCGACCACGCCACAATTAGGTATCTGTTAAGTAAGAAGGATGCTAAACTAAGACTTTTAAGAGGGATTTTGATTTTACAAGAATTTGATTTAGAGATCAAGGATAAGAAAGACACTAAAAACGTGGTAGTAGATCATCTCTCTAGGATTGAGGACCTAAAACTCGAACAAGTGCCTATCAATGATGATTTCCTCTACGATCGACTTGTAGCCCAGTTAGAAAGTGAAATGAAACAATCGAATGTTATTTGATTATAATGACACAGAAACTAATGAAGTTGTGGAATCAATTTGCACCAAAACCATGTTGACGTGGTATGCTGACTTTGTCAACTACTTAGAAGCTGGAGTACTTCCACCAGACTTAACTTACCAGCAAAAGAAGAAATTCTTCCATGATCTTAGACATTACTATTGGGATGCACCCCTACTCTTCAAGAGAGGCGTCGATGGTATTTTTCATCGATGTGTCCCTGAATCGGAAGTAAATGATATCATATCGCATTGCCACTCTGCACCTTATGGAGGGCATGCAAGCACCTGAAAGACTTGTGCGAAGATCTTACAAGCTGGTCTCTTTTGGCCTAATCTTTGGAAAAATGTCCACACCGCGGTTATTAATTGCGACTGATTTCAACGCACTGGAAATATCTGTGAAGTCAAACCTCTCTATGATGAATGTTTTTGATGAAGACAAAACTCCAAGCAACAAGAAGGCAAAGATTTTATTCAATGATAAAGCATCTTGATTCAAGAAGTTAAGCTTTTCATTTCAAGAAGGTATAATGATAATACTTACCTTCACTAAAGTCTTAGATGCTCAAGTATTCATATGGTTATTCCATAACTTTTCATAGTGCATGGAAAATGTCTTAGAATCATATTTCTCATTTTCAAACTGGGTAAATCGATTTACCTTTAAGGGAAATCGATTTACCACTGAAGTTTACATATTTTTTAAAAGAAAAATTTAATTTTTTCACTTAGGTAAATCGATTTACCACTTAGGGAAATCGATTTACCATTGGAGCATTACTTTTCCAGAAGCGAAATTTTAAGTTTTAAAACTAGGTAAATCGATTTACCTCTTAGGGAAATCGATTTACCACTGAAAGATTTTGAAAAATTTTAATCGTTGCAATAGGGAAATCGATTTAACCATTATGTAAATTGATTTACCACTGTGCATTTCTGAAAAATTAGTGGTTGTTCATACACCTCTTCATGCACCATTTCATGGAATCTTTTCAATTCATCTTTGACAATTGTTCATGATTCTTTCAGAATATTACCATGTTTCATTTGAGGTGTTATGTGCATATAAATTCATGATCTTTCATATTCAAATTTCACCTCTTCCAATCATTCTCTTTAATTTTCAGAATTCACACTTATTGTTATAAAGCTTCATTCAATATATTTTTTTGCATATTTTCATATCATTTAAAATAGAAAATTCTTGAGCAATCTAATATCTTTGCGTTATGAATTATTTTCATTGGAAGAGAAGATCGAGCAAATTGATATATCACTTTGAGTGATCATTATACTACAAACTTTACATTCGAACCATTATTGTAATCCTTATCTTATTTTTAGAGTTGTTGAAAAATAAGATTGTGTGTTTTGTAAACACCTTGCTGTCCATGATTGTTGGAAGCAAGAGAGTTGGTTTTTAGAGGATTGTTCTCATATCAACTTGGTGAATCACAAGAGGTTGTTCTTGGTGATTGTGTTTGTCGTGTACAAGTCATAACAGATAGTGAAATCTCTTTCATGTTGAAAGGGGACTGGAGTACTCTCGATCTGTGAGGGGAACCAGGATATCTCTTCGTGTTCTTTATCTTTCCACACTTTACCGTTCATCTCTTAACATAACCAGAAAAGAAAGAACAAAGTTTTTCATAAACCGGAAATAGTTTTCAAAGGTCCTAATTCACCCCCCCCCCCCTCTTAGGCGCCACTCAACTAACAATTGGCATTAGAGTAGGTTTTGGTAACTTCTCCACAGATCCAGACGATGGCTTCCGCAAGCGCAAACCCGGTTTTTAAAGATGGAGGTAGTAGCAACAAACCACCTCTATTTTCTAGATAAAATTTTGACTTTTGGAAAATCCGCATGAAAGCACACTTAGAGGCACAAGGATATGGTATATGGGAAACCGTTGAAATTGGTCCGCATAATCCTATGAGTATGGTCAATGGTGTTGGCACTCCGAAGGTTAAAAGTTCGTATGTTGAAGACGATAAGAAAAGAAAACTTAATGAAAAGAAAGCGATAAATATTCTTCAAAGTGCATTAAGTATGGATGAGTTCTTCCGCATATCTCAATGTAAATCGGCAAAAGAAATTTGGGACACTTTGGTGGAGACTCATGAAGGAACCGCTGAAGTTAAAAGATCTAGATTAAACACATTGAGTCAAGAATATGAAATGTTCAGAATACAGCCAGGAGAATCCATTGTTGCATTACAAAAAAGATTTGTTCACTTGACGAACCATTTAATTGCTCTCGGAAAAACATTCACAAATGATGATCTCACCCTTAAAGTGCTAAGATCCTTGACTAAAGAATGGCAACCAAAAGTTACGGCCATATCGGAGAAGAAAAGTCTTTCCACTATGACATCCGCATCATTATTCGAAAAACTCCAAGAACATGAACTTGAACTTGGAAGACTCGAAAAGCATGAAAATCAAGAGAAAAAATCCAAAGAAATTGCTTTAAAAGTATATTCAAAGGAAGATAGAAATGATGGCGTATCGGAGGAAGATGAAAATTTCATGCTCCTTGTTAAAAGGATTGGTAAGTTTTTTAGTAAAAATGAAAAACCCTTTAATGCAAAAAGAAATAAACATTTCAGGAAAAGGGAGGCTTCCACATCTACGCAAGAAGTCACATGTTATGAATATGGAAAGCAATGTCATATAAAGCCGGATTGTCCGAAACTCTCAAAGAAAGGTGGCTTTAAAGGAAAGAAGGATTTCAAGAATAAAAAGGCATATGTTGCATGGGAAGATAATGAGACAAGGTTAGTAATGGCCCCTCACCATTCCGACGAATGTTCAAGAAGGATTTCAGAAAGCGACAAATGTGCAAATCTAGCATTAATGGCCTTGCACCATTCCGACGATGAAGAAGATGAGGTTAGTAATGATTTTTCTCTTTTAGATAGTGATGCACAAGGTGCTATAAATGAACTTATTGAAGAATGAAATTTTTTGTATAAAACTATATCATCTCAAAAGAAAATAATTTTATCTTTAGAAGAAAAAATCGTGACAATTGAAAAATATGTCAATGATGAAAAGCAAAAGATGATTAGTGAAAAACAAAATTTTGTATGTAAAAATTGTGAATCACTTTCTTTCCAAATTGTCCAATTAAAAAGAGTTCTTGAAAGATATGAAAAAGGACAAATTGGGTTGGAAGGTGTCCTTAGCCAACAAAGATATTCCAATGACAAAAGTGGACTTGGTTATTCAAAATTTTCCAAGCCAAGCTCAAGCAAAACTGTCTTTGTTAAAGCTAATGACCAACCAACTAAAGAGAAAGTGAACAAGGCAAAAAATGTTCACCACTATCCTAAAAGAAAAATATTTTCTAAAAAGAAATCTTATGTTCCTAGATATATAAGTAATTTTGAACCTACTTGTTTTTATTACGTAATAATTGGCCATACACCTAATGCATGCTATGTTAGAAACTTTAGCGTAACAAGTGGGCATTACGTATGGGTAAAGAAAGGCACTAATTATGAAGGACCCAAAGCAATTTGGGTACCTAACAAAACGTAATTTTGTTTTGTAGGTATGCTTGAAAACCATATCAAATCTTTGGTATCTTGATAGTGGGTGTTCCAAGCATATGACGGGAGACATAAACAAATTTTCAAATCTAGTATTGAAGGCCAAGGGCTATGTCACATATGGTGATAACAACAAAGGGATAATTCTTGGAATAGGCAAAGTTGGAGCACCATCTTTCACATCCATTAAAGACGTTCTTTATGTCGAAGGACTAAAGCATAATCTTCTAAGCATTATCCAACTTTGCGACAAGGGCTTCAAAATTAAGTTCACCAAAGATGAATGCTTGATTGAAGATCAAGTATCTCATGAGGTAAAACTCAAAGGTACAAGAATTAATAATATTTTTATGATTTCCCTTGATGATTTATCTTTGAAGGTAAAATGTCTTATGGTAAACAATAATGAGTCATGGTTGTGGCATAAAAGATTTGCACATATTCATATGGAACATTTGAATAAGTTTGTAAAGCATGATCTTGTTATTGGTTTACCCAAGATAAAATTTGTCAAAGATAGGCTTTGTGATGCATCTCAAAAAGGGAAACAAACCAAATCAACTTTCACATCAAAGAATGTGGTGTCCACTACAAGGTCACTACAATTGCTGCATATGGACTTATTTGGTCCATCAAGAACAAGAAGTTTCGGAGGTAATGTATATGCTTTAGTTATTGTTGATGATTTCTCTAGATACACTTGGACTTTCTTCTTAGTGCATAAAAATAACGCATTCAAGGCGTTCAAGAAATATGCAAAGCAAATCCAAAATGAGAAATCGCTAACTATTGCCTCCATAAGAAGCGACCATGGTGGAGAATTCCAAAATGCCTCCTTCAAAGAGTTTTGCGAAGAACATGGAATCTTCCATAATTTCTCGGCACCAAGGACTCCTCAACAAAATGGAGTGGTGGAAAGAAAGAATAGGTCACTTGTGGAACTTGCACGAATGATGCTAAGCGACTCAAATATTCCAAAGTACTTTTGGATGGATGCGGTAAGCACGACATGCTATGTAAGTAATGGAATTATCATTAGACCTATCTTGAAAAGGACTCCTTATAAACTCTTCAAAGGAAGGAAACCAAACATATATTACTTTCACATTTTTGGATGCAAATGCTTTGTCCTCAACAATGACAAAGACAATTTAGGTAAGTTCGACGAGAAGTCCGACGAAGGTATATTCCTTGGATACTCTCTTACTAGTAAAGCCTGTAGAATATATAATAAAAGAACTTTAAAAATTGAAGAATCTATGCATGTTACTTTCGATGAATCTAACCCCTCCAAGGAGGATATTGTTTTGTGTGATGATGATGATGATATTGTAGAAGTTCCTCAAGTAGATACTTCAAGTGGAAATAATGGTGATCAATCAAAACATCAAGATGAGAAAAAAAAACAAATGATAATGATCTACCTAAGGAATAGAGAACTCATCGGGATCATCCAATTGATAAAGTCATTGGTGATATTAGTCAAGGCGTTGCAACAAGATTAAATCTCAAAGATTCATGCTTAAATATAGCTTTTGTCTCACAAATTGAACCTTCCAAAGTTGATGAAGCCTTAGGTGACGACCAATGGATAATTGTTATGCAAGAAGAGTTAAACCAATTCGAAAGGAATCAAGTTTGGGAACTTGTCCCTATGCCAAGTGATAAATACATCATAGGTACCAAATGGGTGTTTAAGAAAAAGCTTGATGAGAATGGTATAATTGTTCGAAACAAAGCAAGATTGGTGGCCCAAGGGTAAAATCAAGAGGAAGGCATTGATTTTGAAGAAACATTTGCTCCAGTTGCAAGGTTAGAAGCTATCCGTTTATTACTTGCTTATGCATGTTCATTAAATTTTCAATTATTTCAAATGGATGTCAAGAGTGCATTCTTGAATGACTACATCAATGAAGAAGTCTATGTCAAACAACCTCCGGGCTTTAAAGACTTCAAAAAACCTTCACATGTTTTCAAATTGAGGAAAGCTCTTTATGGCCTAAAGCAAGCATCTAGAGCATGGTATGATCGTCTCAGCAACTTTCTTTGTGAAAAGGGATTTGAAAAAGGTAAAATTGACAAAACCCAGTTTATTAAGAAAATTAAAGGTAACACTTTATTGGTTCAAGTCTACGTTGACGACATCATATTCAGCTCAACAAACAAAGAGATGTGTGAAGAATTTTCATCAATGATGCAAGGAGAATTTGAGATGTCCATGATGGGTAAAATGAATTATTTTCTTGGACTTCAAATTAAGCAACTGAAGGATGGCATCTTCATCAACCAATCAAAGTACTGCAAAGAGTTGTTAAAAAGATTCGACATGGAGAGTTGCAAGGAAATGTCTACTCCGATGGGATCCGGATCTTATGATGATCAAGATGAATCAGGTGTTTCGATTGATATAACAAAGTATCGAGGTATGATTGGTTCCTTACTTTATTTGAGGACAAGCTGTCCTGATATTATGTTCAGTGTGTGTCTTTGTGCTCGTTTTCAAGCAAATCCAAAAGAATCACATATCACCGCTGTCAAAAGGATCATGAAGTATCTCAAGGGAACAACAAATGTCGGTCTATGGTATCCTAAAGGTAGTATTTGTAATTTAGTTGGTTATTCTGATGCTGATTATGCAGGAAGTAAAACTGATCGAAAAGGTACTAGTGGTACATTTCACATCCTTGGAAATGCATTAGTATCATGGGCTTGCAAGAAACAAGCGTGTGTTGCTCTTAGCACTGCCAAAGCAGAATACATAGCATTAGGTAGCTGTTGCGCTCAAATACTTTGGCTTAAGCAACAACTTCGTGACTACGGACTCGATCTTGGATGTATTCCTCTTCGTTGTGACAACACAAGTGCGATAAACATTACAAAGAATCCGGTCATGCACTCAAGAACCAAACATATTGACATACATCACCATTTTCTTCGTGACCATGTGCTTCAAGGAGATGTTGAAGTCACATTTATGGATACTCATAATCAACTTGCCAAAATCTTCACAAAACCTTTGGCACGAGAACTGTTTTACAAAATTCGAAGGGAACTTGGGATTCTAGATGAGTGTGACATATAATTCGTCAAAAACACATCAATAATCAAAGGTGCACATATGTTTCCAACTCATCTATTTACTTTTGAAATTTATTTCATGGCTCTATACTTCTACTCCTTTCTTTTACATGACTCATTGGGTGTCTCTTGCATGAATCTTTGTTAAAAATATGTGTGTTTTTAGCTTTTTTTCACTGGTTAAATCGATTTACCCATGCTGTTAATCGATTTCCCCATAAAACAGTAGCACTGGTTTTTGTATTTGGCATATTTGGCACTGAGTAAATCGATTTACCCATGATGTAAATCGATTTACCCATAAAACAGTAACATTGTTTTTTCGTGTTTGGCATATTTTGAATTAGGTAAATTGATTTACCCATGATGTAAATTGATTTACCCCTGAAATTTTTCTCTTTTTGTGCTTTCTGGTCGTATGGTAATCGATTTACCTATGGGGTAAATCAATTTACCCCTGCGTGTTCAGATTTTTTTCTTTTCTTTTATTTTGGTTGGTCCAATCACATCCCTTCTCTCTCCCATTTAAAAGCAAATTTTTCTCACAAACCTCACTTTAACCTAGCAGCCCGAATTTGTCTCCTTGGTGCTCTCACCTTAAAAAATTTCGTCTTCTCCAAATCACCCAAAACCTTCAGTAAAGCTTATCTCCGTCATCTCCTAACCTTTACTCATGGCATCAAAACTTAAGAGGAAAGCTGGAACTGCTGGAAAAGGGAAAGAAAAAGCTTCGTCGTCATCCATGGATTTTCAACATTTCTTCAAAGATCGCACCCCGGAGGAATTGGAGAGGTATCAAAAGTTTTATCAAAAGAAGATTGTTCAAACTCCAAAATTCGGTGATCTCTCTTCCTTTCCTGAAGGATGCTTTAATTTTCAAGATAAATAAATTTCTCTAGATTTAGGGGCTCTCATAACTTCTTCTGGACCCTATTATCCAGATTTAGTGAGAATGTTTTTTGCAACATGCGCATTGAGAATGGAAAATTTGTTTCACATGTTAGAGGGAAAAAGATTACCTTGACCCCTAAGAGACTTGGTCAAATTATGGACATTCCCTCGGGTGGTCACATGTTATATGATCCGGAGGATGAAGTATGGAATGATTATTATAAAAGAGAATTTTATTTTGGCTCAAGTAGGATATCGGAAGGCGAATATCATGTAAAAAGGGTTGAATCTCATGGTGGGGAAGAACCACCAAAAGATTTTTGGAGTGTTGGAAATTTTTTCATCAATGATAGATTGCTTCATTAGTTCTTGGCTTATGTTATACTTCCTAGAAATTCAAATCATTGTAATGTTACCAATATGGAGATGCAAGCATTGTATGCTATTAAGAATGATATTTCGCTTAATTGGTCACGTCTCATTCTTCACCATTTGATGACTCACACCGACAAGTTTAAGTCTCTTCCTTAGGCTTGGTTCATCACTCGTATTATGGAGTATTTTAATGTTGATTTTAGTGATGTTGAATATTGTCTTATGGATACAAGAATTCACAAAATCACTATCAAGAATGTGGACAAGCGGATGGGCTATCGGTATAATCCGGAAACTAAGTCGGTTATGTTTATTGGTGGCAACAATGAAGAAAATGAAGAGATTCCTCAAGAAGGAAATGGTGGTGAAGATGTAACTCCTCCAAATGTTCCTCCTCCAAGTGATTTAAGTAATCAATACCTCTTTAACTTCATGACATCTCAATTTGCCAACCTTAACACATCCATCAATGACCAATGGATTTCGGAAAATAATCAAATTGCACTAAATCATGAAGCCACCACCAACCGCATAAACCTTCTTCAAATCGACATGAATCAACACTTCTATTATCTCTACTCGCATCTCAATATCCCTCCATATGATCCAAATAACCCGGCTGCTCCCGCTCTTATATTTACGCCCATTCAACAACAATTTCCATACCAAGGCAACAACTACAACAACACCAACAATGACATGAACCAACCTTAGTGTTTTTCTGTTTGTGTGTATTATTCTTGTTATAGGTTGCTAATTTCACATTTGGTCTCATTATGTTTTAATTATGTCTAATATTTGACATATTTTGGTGTAAGGTACTTGGTACCACAACTTTGTTTGTTTGTATAATTTATGATTTCAATTTTGGAATGCATGAGGCTGTTTTTATTAGCTATGCTGTCTATTCTATTTTATATTTGTCATGAGATTATCTTTCACCCATCTTTCCCTTCTTTTTGATAATGTCAAAGGGGGAGAAAGGTGTTATAAATTATGCTTGTATGCTTGTGAATTTCCTAAGGTACAAATGATACAAATCTCCTTCAAGATGATCTAGTTAACATGATCATAAGCTTCTCAAATTTAGGGGGAGTTATACATCTCAGGGGGAGAAATTTTCATTTCCGAAAATTGCACGCATCAAAGAGGATTATTTGTCATCATCAAAAAGGGGGAGAATGTGAAGTCAAGCCTCTCTATGATGAATGTTTTTGATGAAGACAAAACTCCAAGCAACAAGAAGGCAAAGATTTTATTCAATGATAAAGCATCTTGATTTAAGAAGTTAAGCTTTTCATTTCAAGAAGGTATAATGAGAATACTTACCTTCACTAAACTCTTAGATGCTCAAGTATTTATATGGTTATTCCATAACTTTTCATAGTGCATGGAAAATGTCTTAGAATCATATTTCTCATTTTCAAACTGGGTAAATAGATTTACCTTTAAGGGAAATCGATTTACCACTGAAGCTTACATATTTTTTAAAAGCAAAAATTAATTTTTTCACTTAGGTAAATCGATTTACCACTTAGGGAAATCGATTTACCACTGGATCATTACTTTTCCAGAAGCGAAATTTTAAGTTTTTAAACTAGGTAAATCGATTTACGTCTTAGGAAAATCGATTTACCACTGAAAGATTTTAAAATTTTTTAAACATTGCAATAGGGAAATAGATTTACCCATTATGTAATTCGATTTACCACTGTGCGTTTCTGAAAAATCAGTGGTTGTTCATACACCTCTTCATGCACCATTTCATGGAATCTTTTCAATTCATCTTTGACAATAGTTCATGATTCTTTCAGAACATTACCATGTTTCATTTGAGGTGTTATGTGCATATAAATTCATGATCTTTCAGATTCAAATTTCACCTCTTCCAATCATTCTCTTTAATTTTCAGAATTCACACTTATTGTTATAAACCTTCATTCAAGATATTTTTGCATATTTTCATATCATTTAAAACAGAAAATTCTTGAGCAATCTAATATCTTTGTGTTGTGAATTATTTTTATTGGAAGAGAAGATCAAGAAAATTGATATATCACTTTGAGTGATCATTATACTACAAACTTTACATTCGAACCATTGTTGTAATCCTTATCCTATTTTTAGAGTTGTTGAAAAATAAGATTGTGTGTTTTGTAAACACCTTGATGTCCATGATTGTTGGAAGCAAGAGAGTTGGTTTTGAGAGGATTGTTCTCATATCAACTTGGTGAGTCACAAGAGGTTGTTCTTGGTGATTGTGTCTGTCGTGTACAAGTCATAACGGATAGTGAAATCTCTTCCATGTCGAAAGGGGACTAGAGTACTCTCGATCTGTGAGGGGAACCAGGATATCTCTTCGTGTTCTTTATCTTTCCGCACTTTACCGTTCATCGCTTAACATAACCAAAAAAGAAAGAACAAAGTTTTTCATAAACCGGAAATAGTTTTCAAAGATCCTAATTCACCCCCTCTCTTAGGCGCTACTCAACTAACAATATCTCTAGACCTAATGAGATGCCACTGAAAGGTATCTTAGAAGTAGATGTCTTTGATGTTTGGGGTATAGATTTCATGGGCCCTTTCCCATCTTCTTTTGGTAACAAATACATACTCGTTGCAGTTGATTATGTATCTAATTGGATCGAGGAAGTAGCTTCTCCTACTAATGATGCACGAGTAGTCATCAGACTTTTCATGAATGTGATTTTTCCTAGATTTGGTGTACCGAGGATTATCATTAGCAACGGTGGCTCCCACTTCATTTCAAAAATCTTTAAAAGACTTTTACTCAAATATGGAGTCTAAAACCGAGTAGCAACGCCATACCACCTCAAACAAGTGGGCAAGTTGAGGTTTCCAATAGAGAAATTAAGCAAATATTAGAGAAAACCGTTGCAACTTATAGGAAAGATTGGTCTGCAAAACTTCATGAAGCTATGTGAGCTTATATGACAACTTATAAAACTCCGATAGGAACCACTCCATTTAAACTTTATGGTAAACCATGTCATCTGTCTGTAGAACTCGAGCATAAAGCTTATTGGACCGTTAAGACCCTAAACATGAATTACACAGTCGCAAGAGAGAATAGAATCTTAGATATCCATGAACTAGAAGAACTTGGATTAGATTCCTATGAAAATGCTCATATTTACAAGGAAAGAACTAAACAGTGGCATGATAAACGAATAACAAGGCGAGAATTCAACGAGGGTTACATAGTCCTTCTCTTTAATTCTCGACTTAAATTATTTCCAGGAAACTTCGTTCTAGATGGTCTGACCCTTTTGAGGTCATAAGAGTTTTCCAAAGTGAAGCAGTAGAAATAAGAGGTAAATCCAATGAGACATTCGTCGTAAACGGGCAGAGACTTAAGCATTACCAAAGCATAGAAAACAAGGATTTTTGCATGAGTTACAAATCAGAAGATCTTCCTGCTCTTTCAAAAGAATAGACTCATTCTGAATTAATGTCAAGCTCCCGAAAGTAAACGAAGCGTTACGTGGGAGGCAACCCGCAATCTTAAGTTTTTATTTTCACTTATTATAATTGTTACTTCTATATTATATTTTTTAATTTTATTCTTATTTTTATTATTATTATTACTGCTATTATTAACTCTTTTAGCACTACATGCGGTTCAATTAACTAATAACATAATCTTCGTGTACATGCGGTTCCATATCATAGGCTTACCCTTGAGTTTCTGAGGTCCCTTTACTATGATCCTAACAGAGGATTTGGATTTGGCAGAGGCCTAGCTACCTTTAGACTTTTTTGGACCAAATACCATTTCACCCACCATGAGATGGCTAACCTTTTAGGATTTCCTAATGGCCCAAATGCTTTTACCATAACTCCAACTGATGCCTTTACCAACCTTGACCTTGACTATTTCTGGGGAACCATAACCGAAAGCTACCACCCTGAGCCCCACACTATGTTTTCCAAAAACATTCATAACCCTGATATCCGCTACTTCCACAAAATCCTAGACCACACTCTATTTGGTAAGGAAGAAAACATTACCTTTGTTTCTAGAGATGAGTTGTTCATCATGTATTGTACCTCCCAAGGTAGATCCGTGAATGTTGCTACTTTTATGTTAGTGAACTTAGACAGAATTGTCTGATAGACCCAAGGTATTATTCTCATTGGAGGGTTGGTTACTATGATTGTTGATACCATTGGCCTAAGATACCCACTTAACCACATACATGCCTTTGAAGGTATCCGTCCCATGCACCCTAACTTTTGCTTTAACCGTGGAATCATTGCTAATTTAGAACCGACAGAATTTGAACTATTAATTGATAACCAAGTGGTCCTTAACTTTACACTACCTAACCATGAGAATACAAATGTTCACAAATGGGAAAATTGGCTTCATAATTTGGAGGGTCAAAGTGAGTCTCCCACGCCATCTGACAGTCCTCATCCTTATGAAAACCGAAATGTCAATCTCCCTAATGTTGCTTCAAACGTCTCTGGTGCTCATTATATTAATCCTCCCATTGATTTTGACACTACTATCCATGCTCTACAGCCTGAGGTTTACCTCACACACACCCCTGATTTTTACATTATTTGAGGCACACAAAACCTAGGTTACACTATGCTATTTATAACCTAAGCACCCAACTGGATTTGGGCCTTCAGAAATCGCAGCAAACTTCTCCTTTGCTGTTACAAAGCCAGCAGAAAATTTCTGCTACAATCAAGGTCTTCAATCTTTTAGTTCCTAAAATATCTCCATATTTAGTTCCTAAAATATCTCCATATTTAGTTCCTAAAATATCTCCATATTTAGAAACTGTTTATTCTGATTGAGTCTTCAAGACCTCCACAAATAACGCCACATAGGATTCTAACTAATCACAGAATAACATAATTAACTAATTCAGTTTTATACACAGGCGCTCCTAAAATTAAGGTTAAGCAAGTTAACCTAATTTCCACATATTAGGGTGCTAACAAATAGGCTATTTGTTAGGTTCATTAATTGTAGCTCAGTTGTTAGTTTCCTGGATTTTAGATCAGCTGTTGGATTCCTGAAGAATAGCCTGAGAAAAATCCTGAAACAGAAAAACTAACTATCCTACAATTTAGCATATGCTGTCAGGAATGAATGTCACAACATTCAGTTTGACGTCCAGAAAATGGACCATATGCTAAGTCTGTTATTTTCCTGAAAACAGACTGTGCTAAATGTTGTACTGTAAAAGACCAACCAGTCTATACTTCAGTATCATCTTACAGTAATAAATGTCAAGACATCCAGTTTGACATTTTCATAATGGGCCTTATGTCAGGTCTGTTATCCTCCTGAAGAACACACTGAATTAAATACTGAGCTGAAGCAGAAAAACCAACCTGCCTATTATTCAGTATATGCTGTCACTGATGAATGTCACAACATCCAGTTTGACATTCAGACAGTAGGCCTTATGCCAAGTCTGTTATTCCCTTGATAAACAGACTGAACTACATACTGAGTTATAACAGCCAACCAGCTATTCTATACCTCAGTATCTGCTATCAGGGATGAATGTCATACTAACCAGGTTGACATTCAGTAAATCCTGTATTAGCTAAACCTGCAGCATACTACTCAAGTATGTCATGACATCAGTCAAGACATCAGAGTACAGTTAGTGTTTTAGCACAACATGCAGCCAATTAAACATATACAAAGCATGTCATGACATCAGTCAAGACATTAGACTCCAATTAGTGTTTTAACATAAAATGCAGCCAATTAAACATCTACAAATTCCCCCTTTGGCAAATTTTTGGCTAAAACACCTTGACATCACAACATAGTTCACAGCAGCGGAAAACACACATCCTAGCAGAGTAATACCATAGCTAATACATACACTCAGAACAGCAGCACACTCAGCACACATACAGAAGTTAAATAAAAACTTCTAACAGCAGCACAACCTCTGGATTAGAGGATCTTCAATATCTGTTCAAGCACATAGCAAATAATCTGTTGTCCTGGGGCATCACAGGTGTTACTCCCCCTTTTTGTCAAAAATGTTGCCAAAGCAACACTTTAAATTACAGACCAAAATAAACAGAATTACACACAAATGACAGAACCACACACTTGATTTTACTTCACAGTTTCAATCAAGAATACACACTCTTGATCTTGCTTTACAGCTTTGATCAAGACTACACCCACTTGATCTTGCTTCACAGCTTTGATCAAGTAGACACACACTCTAGCTTCACAGCAGGTACACCCCTATCAGATTCTATGACTTTGAGTCTGACATCTTGAACCACTCCTGCATGAACACTTTCTTGAACTCCAGTAGGCACATAGGCTGTATCATGTTAGGATATCCCCTTAACATCTTGTTACCACACTTGCAGCAAGTAACATACACCACATTCATATTTCCTTATGACTGTAAGTTTCAGAAGGAAATAACAATATTGTCCTAGGCAATGTCATGACATCCGGTCAGACATTCTTCTGCTCACTCAGCCTTGACACACACCACATCATCCCAATAACTAACAAGGTGCCATACCTTGTTATCTGAGAACACATAGACCACAAGCTTGATGATTACTTGCGGCACAAAGACAGAACTCCCCCTGTCATAAACAACCAACTCTCCTCTTGAAACTTGGAGATCACACATGAACATATCCAACACCCTAAACTTTGACCTTCACATACTTCCTGATTCAAAGAGAACCCAAACCACTTGATGAATGGAAAACATAAGACGCATCTTCATGTCTTCAAGAGCACACCCTCTGTTCAACCCTCTTGGCTGAACACATCCACACTCTGTGTCAATCTCTCTTCTAACCAGAACAGAAAACCACTTCACAAAATGTTCTAACATTAGTTAGGACATCCTCACAACATAACAAAGAACACCATCTGATAATCTTCAGATATCACTGAGTCACCAGCTTGATCCAAAAGAAACCAGACACAAATTAGGACATATACAATCTCATCCCATTACAAGAGATAATCTTCCATAGATAGCTTAGAACTCCTACCACAAGCTCCAAGAGATGAATAGAAAACACCTCCTTTTGTCTTCAACTTACTACTTTTCTGCTCAAAAGTAATTTATCTCAGACTTTCCTCAAGAATAATCAGCTGCCATATGTTGATTATCTTGATTCTTCGAACTCACTTCTGAGATAGACCAAATGCCACTGATTGATTACCTCCTTCATGAATCCTCATATGAAAAATTCAAATGCCACTTTTGACCTCTCCAAGTTTATCAGACTTCTCCCAAAGATATTCTGACCTTCCAAGTGAGACTTGAACTTCAAGCTACATGTTAAACAAAACTTAGATTCTCTAAGACATGAACATGTAACATCTTCTCCATCCAGCAACTCCAAAGAACTGCAATGAGAACGATCTTTTTGAAGTACCCAATATACAACTTTGTAGACCCTTCTATCTTAAGTTGATGTGCCACTTCACCAACTAAGATTCTGATGTTGAACCAAATGTCACAACATTGTGTTTTAACATCTAGCTGTTGAATTCAGCTCCTTCTTCTGCCACTTGAAAGAACTTCCTCCCTACACATAACAAGAGTTCAACGCTCTCATAGACTTGATTGTGGAACCAAGTTTGAGTAAAGAACCTCCATCCTACAGGTTTGCAGTTAAGTCATCCAAGCTTACACCTTGATGAATTCCTGCTTCTTCTCCAAAGACATCAGACACTCTGATGCATGAGTCTTCAGAAGGACCAGTTAGAGACTAACCCTTCAGCTATACCAAGGATTCCACTTCCTAAAGCAAGGTTGTTTCCATGATGTCAAGAATGTTGCCACTTGTTCTTAACTCCACAGTGTGCATTAGCCAATGCACTTCCTTACCTAGATCAGAAATAAACTGATCCAAGTAACCACCATCAAGACTATGATGTCTTCTTCTTCTTGTACACACCAAGGCTGAACATGTTTCTTGCCAGGAAACCTTTTCAGAGATCATATGCTCTTGCTGCCACCAAAGAGATAGATCATAAACCAATGTACTATCCTTCCTGTGATTCTGCACAGGATCTTGAAGATGATATGTTCCAACATCTTTAAGAACATCAGTTATCTGGAGCTCCAAGGATAATCAATTAAATGCTTGTACTTGGCACAAGTAGACATTGATCTTAAATCCTTTCCCAATTATCCTTTCAGATACTTCCACCATAAGAATACTTTGAAAATACTCTTCTTGTGTCAACATCTTCTGCTTGCAAGCACCTCAATAGTTTTGAGAATCTTTCCAGATTAGATTCACCCTTAGGAATGAGAGAGATGAATCCTTCCTTGCAAATGTGTCACACAACAACCAGAACCCATGTGACACAGGTCAACAGCCAACCAGACCCTAGGCTGACCAAACGTGAGGAGGTTAACCAAAACTCCCCCTCAAATTAACAATCATGGAAACTCCACACCAATATCCATGCATTGTACACAAATGTCTCAACATGACATACACCATCCCTACCAGTGGCAGCTAACTCTATGAGTTATACCTATACATACTTCAATCACACCAATCAGACTCCAGTTGACCATAAGTACTAGTGACAACAAAACAACACCAGTTAATAGTAGATATGCATTGCCAGAGCATACTACCTCAACCAACCACTGAATCTTCATATTCTCACTCCTTGAAAGAACTGCCACTTCTGAGCGTGGTGTTTGAATAACAAGATTCATGGTCCCAATCCTCTTAAATGAAATAGCTGTCAGGTTACCCCATTATTGACTTCTAACATCCAGGGGACTTGTCTTCCAACACAACATAGTACTTCAGGGAACAACTATCCAACCCTGATCAATCTACAGGAATAAGGCACACAGCAGGGATTGCACAATGTCACATCTCAACCAGCTCCACTTCTAGAGATCAGACTTCTAAAAGTGACCTTCTTGAGCATACACACAGTTGACCCTACCCTTGTCAACTTAGCACACACAAATGTCTCCTCTTCCAGGTCAGGAGTAGGTTCCAAACAAAAGTATCTTTTTGTTTGACGCCTAAAAACATCTGCTCTTCAACCAGTAGGTGCATACTTGTTGAACAGCATGTTCTAACATCACATAGAACATTAGTTCCACCTGCTTGGAACAACCCTCCTTGAAAGTCTTCAAGGTCTTCATATGCACTACCCAAGAGAGTAAAAGAATCAGTGATCAGGTGATTCTTACCATGATGAGTGGACTTGAGGAGACTCAAGTATCTTTGACATCTTCAGTAGATTATGATGAAATCTTGAATACAGCAGCCTTTCATCCACATGAGGGGAAACTACATCAGAGTTTGAGTTTTGCCAGGTATTATGCAGCGGAAATCATAATACAACTCAACCTATGAACACACACTTCACCAGATCAGCCTCCAAAAACATACCAAGTTTGAATATGATTCAATACTAGCACAACTGTCCCACACAAAAGCCAATTGCCAATCTCCAGAGACAGGTACACACAGTTCCTGTCATGAATAGTCCATCCACCTACTTCAAGGGACCATTCAGGTACATCACAGAACCTTCCACATGTTCCACATCAGTACTAACATAACTCCTTGCAAGATACCAGAAAGTATCACCCATGGATCTCATCCATAAGCAGAACAGGATGCCTGCTCTGATACCATTTGAAATTCTGGCGTGGTCAGAGTTCAGATGTTCTACTCCAAGTAATGACATCTGATCCAACATTGTTACTAATACAGCAAGACAGTTATACAAATTAAAACCCAATACTGATATACACACATTCACAGATGTCACGACATCTGCTACTATATCACCATAGAATGGAAGAACACCCAGTTCTGTCCATCTGGTACAAAGACACAACAGAGATCAAACATAGCACTTACTTCTGTTGAGCCTGCACAGTTATCAGCATGATGTCTCAACATTGATTTGAACATCACCTGTTATAGCATTACAGGTTGACCTTATTTTATAACAGACAGAGTTATAACGTGCAGAAGGTAAAAACACAAGTAATTGTTAACCCAGTTCGGTGCAACATCACCTACTCTGGGGGCATACCAAGCCAGGAAGAAGATCCACTATTAGCAGTATTAATTCAGAGTTAAACTCCCCCGTTTACAACTTTTCACTTAATCCTTACCCAATGCAATCTATACCTAGGAACTCCTAAATAGAAACCACCAGTTTCCATTCCTATCACAACAATTACAATGTAATGCGAAACAACTTGAACTTGCTTCACAACTTCGTTCAAGACCATAACAACTCTTACCTACAAGCTTTGAGTTATAAATAATCTCATGCTTTGAGCACTGAGAAACACATGGTAACCTTCCCACAGGTTGGGAGGTTTACCTCACACACACCCCTGATTTTTACATTATTTGAGGCACACAAAACCTAGGTTACACTATGCTATTTATAACCTAAGCACCCAACTGGATTTGGGCCTTCAGAAATCGCAGCAAACTTCTCCTTTGCTGTTACAAAGCCAGCAGAAAATTTCTGCTACAATCAAGGTCTTCAATCTTTTAGTTCCTAAAATATCTCCATATTTAGTTCCTAAAATATCTCCATATTTAGTTCCTAAAATATCTCCATATTTAGTTCCTAAAATATCTCCATATTTAGAAACTGTTTATTCTGATTGAGTCTTCAAGACCTCCACAAATAACGCCACATAGGATTCTAACTAATCACAGAATAACAGAATTAACTAATTCAGTTTTATACACAGGAGCTCCTAAAATTAAGGTTAAGCAAGTTAACCTAATTTCCACATATTAGGGTGCTAACAAATAGGCTATTTGTTAGGTTCATTAATTGTAGCTCAGTTGTTAGTTTCCTGGATTTTAGATCAGCTGTTGGATTCCTGAAGAATAGCCTGAGAAAAATCCTGAAACAGAAAAACTAACCATCCTACAATTTAGCATATGCTGTCAGGAATGAATGTCACAACATTCAGTTTGACGTCCAGAACACAGACCATATGCTAAGTCTGTTATTTTCCTGAAAACAGATTGTGCTAAATGTTGTACTGTAAAAGACCAACCAGTCTATACTTCAGTATCAGCTTACAGTAATAAATGTCAAGACATCCAGTTTGACATTTTCATAATGGGCCTTATGCCAGGTCTGTTATCCTTCTGAAGAACAGACTGAATTAAATACTGAGCTGAAGCAGAAAAACCAACCTGCCTATTATTCAGTATATGCTGTCACTGATGAATGTCACAACATCCAGTTTGACATTCAGACAGTAGGCCTTATGTCAGGTCTGTTATTCCCTTGATAAACAGACTGAACTAAATACTGAGTTATAACAGCCAACCAGCTATTCTATACCTCAGTATCTGCTGTCAGGGATGAATGTCATACTATCCAGGTTGACATTCAGTAAATCCTGTATTAGCTCAACCTGCAGCATACTACTCAAGTATGTCATGACATCAGTCAAGACATCAGAGTACAGTTAGTGTTTTAGCACAACATGCAGCCAATCAAACATATACAAAGCATGTCATGACATCAGTCAAGACATTAGACTTCAGTTAGTGTTTTAACATAAAATGCAGCCAATTAAACATCTACAATCATAGGAAAACATTTCTCCCTTACACGAGTCATGCTTGAGTGGTTGTATACATGCTCGGTTCCTTGGTTCGGGTTCTTGAATGGATCAAATTAAGCTCGGATCCAATGAAGCTCGCTCTGATTAATGATTTGTTCTAAAAGAATAAGGTTGTCTTGAAGTATCTAATGGGCCAGGCTAGTTACGCCAAACCAAGTCTAGCGCAAGGTAATATCTACTTGAGATATGATAAAGAAGAATTTAGGACTGATTGAAGATATCATGGCTCGAAATTTGGACAATCAAGCCTGACTCACAATCACCATTAAGAGATCTTACGAATCGGAAACAATCACATTAAATTTTCTCTGATGAAGCCTTCGTAAAAGATGTGTCAGAACTACTGTATAAAGAAAAAAGCACAAGGAGAACAGATATATACTGTTGATAAGAAAATACGACTGCAATTTTACATATACTTATGAGTAGTAGAGTTATCATTTGTATACTTTATAAATATATTTATTGATTTTTTTATGTAGGTTCATAATATTGTATTGTATTATTGATACATATGTGGAGTAAAATTATAAGTAGATAAAAACAATTTTTTGGTCTTGGATTTTTCATTTTAGATTATCTCCTTGGGGTCAACAATGATACTTATAATAAAGTGGCTTTTTGTGAAAGGAGGAACCCCAATGCTGATTGATCTGCAAATTCTGAGGCAAATGTAATGAAATAATAAGATAAGTTATTGTTTGGATAAAAGGATTAGTCCCTTGTTTGAGGGCATGTGATGGCCACATGCATTAGTGGGGAATGGGATAACATGGAAAACTTCACTTAATGCAAACAAAAGATAGACCAAACTATTGTGGAGGAAATAATGTAGTAACAAAATATTTCATTTTCAGGGACATCTTTACCCAAATTTTGATGTAAAAATGTTCGTATCATATTAGGATGTGGAAATGAAGTCAATGGGTTGATATATATTTTTTATGTAAATGAATTTCAGATTATAGTATAGACTAATTAATCTCTTACCATGTTAGCACATTCTTTAAGAGACATGTATATTTTTAAAATACTATTTTATCTAGATAGGTTTAGATCAAACCTTTCTTGTAAATTTAAAAGACTTTTTGGTAATAAAAAGTTTAAACATTTATACTTTACTTATTACAAAAGTTTTAATCTCTATAGAATATAAGGAAACTTTGTATCTACTAAAATAATTTTCATTGACAATTTTAAAAGACTTAATTGTCTACAATAAAATTATGTAGATGTTTGCCGATTGATTAAAATAATAAACTTTTCATATAAATAAATGTGAACACAAAGGTATGTGCAACTGTTCCTTGATTCTAGTTATGGGTTGACATGACACTCACTTACATCTTAGGCAACCATTAGTGCTTCTATATAAGATTAATGTCATTTAATTAATGCTATTGTTTAGCTTCTCATTGCAATTTCTCATTTTACTTTTATAAAATAATTAATTTGCTTCCTTATATTCACTTCATATTTCAAAGAGAGGTGAAAAATGAGTCAATTATACCTCGCAAAAATCTGGAGAAAAAAAATATAATCAAAACTGATATAATAGAATGTGTCATTAAATCTTTGATTTGTTTCAGAAAAAATTTAAAAATTTAAAAATTCATATTAATATTCACATTTCAAAAGCTCGAAAATAAAATTAAACAAATATAATAGTGATAGTAGTGATGAATGTCAATCGATTGTATCACCTCCTAGTTGAAAGTGTGTCGAATCATTTGATACAACTTCATAATGAATAAAGAAAATTGCATGATAATTTTATGTTACTAATAAAATATGACCTAACTTGGTTTTGCGTGTCAAAAACCAATTAAGAACTTAAATATCCAAATGAATATGCTTTAGTTAATTTATGTGTTACACATTCTTTAAACCAAAACTTGTACTCTCTAAGATGCATATGGACACATATGGATTTTTAAGTACATTTACGGAGAAACCCAATAAAACAGTGAATCCCCTTTGGTCTAAACTTCTAATAAACAAATTATTCTTGCTATTTTAAATTTCTTACATAAACTTTTTATTCCCTTACACATGCAATGTGACTGACAACTGAACACTAGTAATTATTGCTTCTATGATTATTGTTTTATATACATCAAAATAATTCATTTGTTTATCAATCAATTATCTTTGAAAAAGATAAAACATTGAAATGGGATGATGAATGAGTGGTTTTCACATGTAGACAGATTGCATGTTCGGGAATTTAATGTTTGGTCGGTCTTTACTTTTTTTTCTCTTCTTTATATTAAAATAAAATAAAATTCTTTATACCCTTTTATTATACTAGCTTGACTTCAATTTTTGAAATTTTCACTTAAATAACCAAATTTCCAACCTTTAATATTAATATATCTATTTTCCATCATGTTTTTCAATATTCTCATATTAAAAAAAATATACTTAGCCAGTTTGGTTCAACCAAAAGAGAGAGGGAAAAATTATAATAAAGAGATTCTGAGAGAAGAAAAATATTTTAATTAAAAATATGTTTTATGGAAAAGGAAAAAAAATTAGGAAAATTTTTTATTTTTATTTTTATGGATATTCAAAAGTGAAAATTTTATAAAAGAATTTTGATAGTGAAATTTTAAATATTGAATAATTAAAAAAGTTATAATTTAACATATAATATTAAAAAAATTAATTACACTTAATTCGTATTATAATTCTCCAATACAAATTAAACTATTCATTTATAATAATTTTAAATATTTAAAATAATTAATTATATATATATATATATATATATATATATATATATATATATATATATCTATATATATATATATATATATCTATATATAATATATATAAAATTTAGTATACAAGAAAATATAATATAATACATAACAAAATTGAAAGAAAAAATAAAAATAAAATTATATTAAAAAAAAAGAAAAAAGTGCAAGGATTATAATATATATTAAATATAAAAAATAAAAAAATAATATAAAAGTGGATAACAACTATAATAAATTGATGAAAGTAATAGAGAAATCACAAAAGAAAAAACAATAACAAGAAAGAAAATAAACAATTTAAAAATGTTAAAATAAAACTAAAGATATTTTAGTAAATATAATAATTTTTAAAATATTAAAATATATATTTTCTTCAAATTCGGAGGGACTCAAAAAAGTGTGTTTCAAAGGGTTTTGCTCCCCCCTCCTCTCTCGTCCTTAAATTTGAACCAAACATGTTTCATTAAAATGTAGTTTCTATTGGATTCTCTTTTTAGATTTGCTGCATTTAGCAAAACAACATGGAAAAATGTCCAAGTGTTCAAGATTGGTCTAACTTGTTTAAGAGACACATGTTGGGCGCAATGTTGCAACATGTTGGTACGACATCTGAGCCTTGCTCAATAGGTGTTAGACTTCTGTGTTTTGAATGAAAATTTTGAGAAGATTCAGTTCTATTTTATTGCTTTTATTTAGCAATATGATTAGTTAATTTGTTTGACACTTGGACGAAGATTGCTTCATATTTAAATGAAGATTTAAATTTGAATTTAAATTGAAACAAATCATGTCTTGTTAGAGATATTCAAGGAACAAATCAAATATCCAACACATTCTACGTTAATTCTAAACGAACTCAAATCTCAAATCCATGAAGAGAAACCCAAAATTATTATTCTATATAAGAGCTCAAAACCTACATTGGAACCAAATAATACATTGAATACTTTATAGTGCTAGATTTTATTTTGAGTCCTTGTTAATGTTATATGTACACCTCTATATTTCAGTAACTTGGCATAGAAGGTTTGTTTAGAGTTGAGTGGTAGTATTCAACATTGATTATTGAGTTATAATCTCCAATCACGGTTTGTGTGATTGAGAAGAAAGTGAGTAGGTTCTCATGTTTAGGGGGAGGGGGGAGAGGCTAAATAGAAAGTCATTGGGTAGTGTTAGGAAGACATATTGAATAACATAATGTTTGTTGTTGTTTGTAAGACTAATTATAATAAACTACTAATAGTGAATTTTCTTTCTTGGATTGTGGACTTAGCCTCCCATACGTAGGTGTGGTTTTACCGATATGGTTAAACAATTATCGTGTTATATATAACTTTTTTGCTTCATCATCTAGTACTTATCATTGTTGTGTTTCTGTTTTAACTTGTCAAACCAATTGTCTAGGACATCGTATTCGACATTTGTCTCCTGAGGAACAAAATTTTAATTGGCATCAGAGCAGACACCATAGCTTGTTGGGTGAGCTCCAAGGAAGATAAATTCTGCTCAAATGGACACAATGAAAGATGGAGGATTAGTCAACAAACCACTTGTCTTGGATGAGATTAATTATGGGCTTTCTCAAATCCAAGGGCAACAAAGTATGGAAAGTTGTGAAAAAGGATGGAAACATCCAAAGATCACTTTTGAAGATGGAATTACTAGCTTAAAACCATAAGCTGGATGTATTGATGTTGAAGATGAGGAAGCTTTTGAAAATTCTAAGGATTTGAATGTTATCTTCAATGGTGTGGATAAGAACATATTCAGCTTGATCAAGACATGTTCAGTAGCGAAAGAAGCATGTGACATTCTTAAAATTGCACATGAAAACACATCCAAAGTTCGTATGTCAAGGTTGTATCTACTTACCACTAAGTTTGTGAATTTGAGGATGAATGAAGAAGAATTAATTTGTTAATTCCACATTAGATTGCATGATATTTTCAACACCTCTTTTGCCTTAGGAGAAAATATGTCTAAAGAAAAGATTGGCAGAAAAATTCTCAGATCATTACCTAAGAGGTTGATATGAAGGTTACTATTGAAGAAGCTCAGGACTTGAGTAGTATAAGGGTTGATGAACTCATTGGTTCCCTGCAAACATTTGAGATATCCGTCAATGAAAGGTCTAAAAAGAATAAGAAAGGGATAACCTTTGTTTCCAATACTGAAGAAAGTTAAGGGAACATAGAAGAGAACTTGTCAGATGATATATCTCTCCTGAGTAAAAGGTTCAACAATTTCTTAAAACATATGAGCAGAAAGTGGAGGATAAATGTTCAAGATAAAAGGTATGATATAAGTCCCTAGAGCAAAGGCATGAGTGAAGACAAACCCAATGATGACAAGGGTACTTAGTGCTTTGAGTGTGAAGGATTTGGACACATTAAAGCATAATGTCTTACATTCATGAAGACACGAAAAGGGACTTTCCGCCACGTGGTCTGATTCTGAAAGTGAGGAAGAAATTGTCAACATTGGGATGGCTTATTTTGGTTGATCTGAGTCTGGTGGTGAATCCAGTACTGAAGAAGAAGATCTTGATACATACAGACTCCTACTCTCAAAATGGGAAGAAGTGTGCTTAACCATTGTTAATCAAAAGAGAAACATAGAAAATATGGCACTTTCTGAAAGTAATTTGATAAATAGTTCAAATTTAATTGATGAAAAAATAAATTTTGGTGAGTTGTCCAGCGATATGAGGGGAATCAATGTTGGGACGAGCATGAAAGATAAAAACAAGAAGATTCTCCCAATAAAGGTTGTTAAAAAGAAGATTGGGGCTTCTGAGGTTGGATCACATGTCACAACATGTGTCACCCCACCACAACAAGAAACAATCTCTGATATTTCACCACTGTAGTAAATATGGACATACAAGGCCTTAGTGTTTAGAATGTCTTAAGTTAAATATTAGAGGAAGCAAAGAAGTCCATGCTAAGAAGAAGTGGAAATACAATGCTACATCAATTGGTTCCATCACACTGAACACAGAAGTTCCACAAGTAAAGGTTGGTATTTTAGTAAAAGTACCAAGCACATGGCTAAAGATAAGACAACTCATGGAAATCGAGCAAAGAGAAGAATCAAGAGCCCAAGTAAATTGGTTAATTTCGGTCAAGAAGAGATTCTGCTGAGAAAATGATTATCTACCAATATGAATCAACTGTGTGATCAAAGGTGGAATATGAACTTCAACAAGTCTGAACATTTTGTCAGCAACAAAGGCAAAAAAGTTCTTATGAAGAAGGTCATATATGAGAAATACTTCAGGGGTTTGCAAGACCTCATGATTGATAAAGTATTTATGTATGAAGAAGAAAGAATAGCCACGATGTCAGACAATATGTCTCAACATCTTTCTCAGAAGTCTGAATTATCTCATAAGGATTGGGTCATTAAAGGGAAGATTAATGGTCAAGCTGAAGGTCCTCCCAATTTTGAACAATCTAGAGTGGGTCAGAAGAAAAGGCTGAAGAAGAAGAATATACATGACATTATTCCTTCTCATGTGTCTAGATTTGTGAATAACAAACAACATGATATGATGTTTGGTGAAGCAGAAGATGGTGTGTTGAAGTTCAGTCACAAGGTATATATATATATATATATATATATATATATATATATATATATATATATATATATATATATAAGTGAGGTTTCACTAAAGTCTGTACCTATCATAAATCATCATGACATTCTAATGTCTTATGGAGTTGACTCCCAGGAAACAAGATTGAGTAGTCCTAATGATGATGACGATGTGGCAGACATTTTGTCTGATATGTTAACAAAGTCTCAAATGCGTAAGGAGAATGATGATCAAACTCATGAAGATGTTGGGGTTGATGAAAGTATAGCTAAGCAGGGTGGTATGGATAACCATGATCAGACTCTAAATGAAGGAATTATAAGTAAGAATCAGAGCATTCTTTTGGTATGTGATACAAAGAGTAAGGAGTATAGATTGACTACTCGAAAGGATAAGTCTCCCCATATTGAAGAGAATTTTGATGTGGAGCAAGTTGTTGCTATCAAATCAAGAAACTCTATGATATTTTCTGATGAAGAAGAGAATATCCATGATACCCATTCCCTTCTTGGAACTATCAGATTAAGTCCAAAACTGTGTGTTTTTTTTAAGTTCAAACTATATCAAATAGATGTGCATAATGCCTCTTTCAATCAGTACTTTAATGAGGATATTACGCTGAAGCATTTGTGTCAAATGAGGATAACCCGAAGATGCTGCCAAAAGAAGCTTTGATCTCTAAAGAGGATGTCTAGTTGCTAGAGGAAGTCAT
This sequence comes from Lathyrus oleraceus, assembly GCF_024323335.1. Lineage (NCBI taxonomy): Eukaryota > Viridiplantae > Streptophyta > Magnoliopsida > Fabales > Fabaceae > Lathyrus > Lathyrus oleraceus. The sequence continues at coordinate 25,429,636 of NC_066579.1, forward strand.
TATGAAAGACAATGATAAAGTTCTCATGTGTTTTATTGACGTGTTAGACAACATGGTGGAACATGTTGTTCATCCGATGTAGTTTGACCTTGAATTAAGCAATATAGAAGATGTTGGATATTATCCTGAGTTTCAAGAAAAGCTAATGAAGTATGATATAGATGATAAGGAAGATGTTTTCCAAGATGTATCATACATCTTGAGTATCATAGTGGTAACTAAATCACCAACTCAAAAGAAGGACGAGCAAGCAATTCTTGGTTACTGTGAAGAATCTAGAATGCTTTTATCAGAGTCAAATGCTGAAGGAATGTCTTGGTCAATATGTTCATTTTTTAGAAAATACTAGATGGTAGATTATTGAAGGGGATATGGTTGTTAAAATAAGTTTTGATATTTGAAGAAATGATTCATCTAGTGAAGAAAATCCGTGTGACAAACAAGGAGAACCTCGTGATAAGTTTCAATGGTGATAATGATGGATCCTTCTCTCTTGTCAAAAACATAATATCTTGGGCCCACAAGGAGAAAATCATTGTTGCCTTGTCTTTTAATGAAGCTAAATTCTCTATTGTGGGGAGCATTAGTAAGAAATTACTCTGGATGAAGCAGATGTTTATGAAGTTTAATGTGAGACAAGATGTCATGACACGTGTCTCAAACATTTTCAATAAGTCATTAGATGCAGTTAACTTTGAAAAAACGGTCTGCAATAGTGAGAACCAATAACAATCAATGCTAGGGAGGTGAGCATGGGATTTTCTCTCTCTCTCTCTCTCTCTCTCTCTCTCTCTCTCTCGGTCTGTACCGCACATTAAACAATATGAAATACACTTGTTTCTAAACCTACTTTTATATAGACCTTCATTACAAGTAAGAAAATCAATTTTCTTCTATATTTCTATTTTTATCCTCTATTCTCTTCCTCATTTGTGTGTCTCTTTTAAAATGAGTGAAAAGTCTGTTAACTCAAAGAAGATACCCTCTAATAAGGGAATCTCAATCATCAAAGTTATTGAAAGATTTCACGAGGAAAGGATGAAAAAAGAGATTGGATCCTCTTCTGTTGAAAATGATGGAGAAGCATCTAGTGAATCATCTGTGGGATCATTTACTACTAGAAAGGAGTCTGTCGCCAAGATGAAGGTTGTGAAGAAGAGACATGCTTATAAACATGTTTCTGACTCAGATGATGGATTGGAGAATAAGTTCAGATGTTAAGAGCTGAAGTAACACATGTTTTGTTTGGTGCTGACCATTTTGTAAGTTTTGATGATGTGCTCCATGTTAGAGCAATGGGAAATACATATGAACCTTGTATATGTGAAAACAGGTTTATGTTAGTAGTATTCCTTGCATATTCTAATATCAACTACTAACTGCTTGTATGTGCATGACTAAATATGTGAATGATTGCATGATGATATATGTTAGTCAGTAGGATTGAATTCATTTAGAAAAACAACAAAATGGAGAAGTGTCCAAGTGTCCAAGATTGGTCTAGATTACTTAAGATGTATAAGGGACACATGTTGGGCACGATGCTCCAACATGTTGGAACGATATCTAAGCCTTGCTCAACATGCATCAGATTGCTACGTTTTAAATGAATCTAGAAGATTCTGTTTTATTTTATTGCTTTTATTTAGCAATATGATTAGGTGATTTGTTTGATAGCTGGACGAAGATTGATTCATATTTAAATGAAGATTTAAATTTGAATTTAAATTGAAACAAATAATATATTGTTGGAGATATTGAAGGAACAAATCAAACACACAACAAATTCTGCATTAATTCTGGACGAAATCAAATCTCAAATCCATTAAAAAAAGCTTATTATTATTAAGTTATTTAAGGAGCTCAAAACCTATATTGGAAGCCAAGAAATACATTAAAGATTTCAGAGTGCTAAGGCTTATTTTGAGTCCTTGTTATTTTTGTATGTACACATCTATGTTTCAATAACTTGGCATATAAGGTTTTTCTAGAGTTGAGTGGTAGTATTCAACATTGATTATTGAGTTGTGATCTCCAATCACGGGTTGTGTGATTGAGAAGAAAGTGAGTAAGTTTTCATGATTAGAGGGAGCCATAAATAAAAATTCATTGGATAGTGTTAGCAAGAGGCATTGAGTAACATAGGATTTATTGTTGCTTGTAAGACTAATTGTACAAAACTATTAATAGTGATTTTGCTTTCTTGGGTTGTGGACTTAGCCCCTCAGACGTAGACGTGGTTTCACATAGTATAATAAATTTTAATGTATTCATATTTTCATAATTCTTTTTAATAAACAGTTAGTATGATAGTGTCAGCTGGCAAATTTCGTTGTAGGGCATGCATGTTTGGTCGACCACAGGAACGGTCGGAGCCTTAGATTGACATGGTAGAAAATCGGAGTACGGAGTCGAAAGGGAAAGAAGTCGATCGATGTCGAAGCCCAACACTCCATGATGGAACAGGATCGTGGGTTTCTAAAACGTGGGAAGTTACCTACAGACGTGGGAGAGGTGCGCTGACACGTGTCATTTTGGGAAAGAGTTGCAACTTCCCAACAATTATTTTCTATTAGTATTTAAGCAAGTTATAATGATCATTTCAAGGGTGAAATTTTTTAGCATTGCAGTAGGATAATACTTGAAGTACCAAAGTGTTTACGAGAAAATAGTCATCTCCCTACAAAAATGTACTTTTCTTCCACTTATATTTACAAGTCATTTAACTTACCAAATTGTTTTTGTTTATTTTGTTCATTTACACCAAACTTTTGTCCTTTATTGCATTATTTAACTACATCTTGAACTTGAGAAACCTTTAGTTCACAACCCTTAAATATCCCAAACACTTTACAAACGAAATAGTCATATACTCAATACAAAGTCTAGAACCTTGTAGTCGGTCCTGCAAGTAAACCTCGAATAGGAATGCTAGAGATTGTTGGCGAGAAACAAATTGGCACACCTGGTGGAACGCAAGGTGTTCAGTATATGCAACTACGTAGTGGAAATATGGTGTCACCTCGACCACACGAAGATACGTCTTCGGCGGGAGACATAGTTGCGTCGCAAACGACCGATGTTGGCTTCAATGTTGTACCGGCAGTTTCGACTACATATGCGGGGCCAATTCTAACACCACGTCAGCCACAAACACCGATGGCAACAACAATGGGAACCTATAGGCAATATATGCCCAGTTTTACAGTCCTCATGCACAGGACGTTGGGAATGTCGACTGAGTTTATGGGAAGTATGCATAATCTTGATTCGACTTTTGGCAAAGCATCATCATCGACATTCACACATTACCAGGGGTTAGGACCTTTGGCAACCCAATTTGGTCGACCCCCAGGTTTTAAATTATCATCTAAGTCAGTCCCGACTTTCACGTCGAGTTCTGTCGCCGTCATGAGACAATAGATGGATGAAACTAATCATGAAATGGTCCATATGCTAACTCAGCAAATGGGCACCATACTGAGGCCTTTGATTTAAGATTTGACACAAAGTTACTAGCAATTGGTAACTTAAATGACAAGAATATGCGACTTTTTAGGGGCTCCTAGGGAACCAGTTCGTCAGAATCCCACGCCTCATCCTCGACCGGAAACCCCAATCCGACAAGAGGAAATGACATATGACATGGTCGAACAAGAATACCAGGAGTTCAAATATATTCCTAGGGTGGCTCGAAGGCCTCCCGTGGTTTTGGTCAACAGAAACCAGGATCCCGACCATGTGGTTAGGCAGATTTGACACGAGGAAATCGTTGGGGAACAAAACCTAGAGGCTATCGTCGAACAGATCATAGTGCGAAATGGAAAAAGCCCAAACCTACAGAGGCTGGCATACTCTTCACCTTTTCTAGACTTTGTCTTACAGACAGAATTGCCTAGGGGGTGGAAAGTCCCGAAATTCATTAAGTTCGCTGGGGATACTGAGGAGTCCATCTCTGAACACGTGGCAAGGTATCAAACTGAGGTTGGTGACATAATGAATAATGAGGATTTTAAGTTAAAATACTTCCCAAGTTATCTTACAAAAATCGCGTTCACATGGTTCATAATGCTACCTCCACAATCAATCCAAACGTGGACGCAATTAGAGAGATTGTTCCATAAAAAAATTTACATGGGGCAGTCGAAGATTAGCCTGAAAGAACTAGCCATCGTCAAACAAAAGACTGTTGAGTCGGTTGATCAGTACTTAAACAGGTTTAGACTATTGAAAGCGTGATGCTTTACTCAAGTCCCTGAGCATGAGTTAGTTGAGATAGGATTCAGGGGCTTAGATTATTCTATAAGGAAAAAATTGGATACTCAGTATCTCAGAGATATGGCATAATTAGCTAACAGAGTTCGACGCATCGAACGCCTGAAAGTTGAGAAGACCAAAACTGGTCAATATCATAAGAGAGAAAAAGTATCATATAGCGCAGTCGAAGGGTGCTCTTCCAAAGAAGAAAAATTAATCGGTAGAAGTGAGGTCAACGTGGAGGAACTTAAGCTCGGACCTTCATGCATGTGTAAAGTTTTAAATCCCTCGAATGGGAAAAACCCCACCAAAGCTGAAAAACAGATAAATATGTAGCTAAGACTTACACATTCGACGTGTCTAAGTGCGACGAAATCTTTGATCTATTAGTTAAAGATGGTCAAATTATCGCCCCTCAAGGTTTAAAGGACCCCCCTCTAGAACAGAAGAAGAAAATGGGATTCTATAAATTTCATAATTTTCTTGGTCACAAAACTCATTAGTGTGTTCTTTTCAGGGATTTGGTGCAAAAGGCTTTGAAAGAAGGAAGGCTTCAATTTGGAGAAAGGCTAAAGATGCAGGTGGACTCCGACCCTTTGAAGGTGGGAGAAGATTTATATCCGGAGCCTCTTGAATGCATGATGGTCGAGACTATTGATGGTCTCGTAGAGTCTTTCGATATGGTGTCCTTAGTTTAGTCTTTTGAAGTACTGATGGTTGAAACTACTGATGGTTTCGACAACAAGGCCGAAAATGGATTGGATTCGGCCTATCCCTAACCAGGCGAAAGCTTATCAGACTTCCAAGAGAAGTGCAGGGTCAGTGGGTCAAGAGCACTGCTATGCCCTAAGTGTAGCGTGATGTTCGACGCGAAGACCGCTGAAAGATTGGAGTCTGGAAACAAGGCGTTGAAAGAGGAGAAATTTTCCGTCCCAAGATTCGTGTTAGACAAAAGTGGATCACCACAACGGAACGAAGAATATAGGAGGTAGTTTCAACATCCCCGACCAAAGACTTTCATTCCGCATATGGAAGTTCCATAGGAGAAGTCGGTAGAGTCAGTAAGCCGGAAAGGGGGCAAGAAACCAAAGTGGAGAGTGTTGGAAAAAGAAGCAACATCTCTGGAAAAGAAGGTCGAGACAAGGGGCTATGTGGTATCTCCCAACTACAAAGGGAAGAACCCAATGACTAGAACACAATGGAGGCGTTACCAGTGGAACAAAAAAGCTGGGAAGAATGTCACGACTCCACATTTGAAACCTCTGAACAAAAGAGGCAAATCCCAAAGGTAGTGGGGGTAGGAAAAGGAAAAATGGTGGTTAATCAAACAATGGCCATGAGTGTCGACCCGACGGGGAAGAAAGCAGGAGTAACTTCCCAAAGTATGAAGTGTTCGTCTGAAGTTAAAAAAGTCACAGGACGTGGGTAAATTAAAGAAGGAAGAACCTGAGTACTCCCCTCAGCCAGAGGAAGGAGAGCCTGAATACTCCCCCCAGTCCGACGAGGAGTTCGACGAAGACATGTACGACGAAACCAATGATGACATCTATGGTGATGATTTCGTTGTAAACTACGACATTGTATCAGAATTGCTGGCTAAATACAACATGGTATCTGAAGTCTCCGAAATGGAGGAAGACTTTATGCCGGATGAAACGGTTGGAGGGAAACCACTGTGTTACTACGTCATGAATAGCGGTGTAGTTGAGGAACATAAGGCCACGTTCGAAAGACCCAGCCCAGGGATGATGTATCACCTAAAGCCTTTATTCATAAGGGCGAAGGTGGATGGAATGGAAGTAAACAAGGTATTTGTTGATGGGGGTGTGACCGTCAATCTAATGTCTTATACTCTATTTAAGAAAATGGGGAAATGCGACAATGATCTCCGACAACACAACATGGTTCTATCAAACTAGGAAGGTAAAACCAGCAATATAATGGGTGTTATCCAGGTTGATCTAGTTGTGGGCACAACAACATGCTCAACATTATTCATGGTAATAGACTCCAAAGCTAACTTCAATTTACTCCTGGGTCGAGAATGGATCCATGGGATATGGGCGGTACCTTCAACAGTTCATTAGAGACTTATAATTTGGTGTAAAGACGGCATCATGGAGAACATTGAGGCCGACCAAAGTTATTACCGCATCGATGATGCTAAGGGCTCGAAGAGATCCTTCGACCAACATTTGGCTAACATCGCACCATGTGATGACGAAGCAGGTTCCTATACTTCAGTCAACACCGGTCGCGTGTTGAACCTAGATCTCGATCATGGATTTATATAGGATGATGAGGAAGAGACGGAGCCAGAAACGGTGATTCCACCTATGGGGTGGCCTGTAGCTGATGAAGATGACTGTTGAGTCAGAAAGTTTGGCTCGAATTTCAGCCTATCTGGCTGAAAACAAGAGAAAGTTGACTCTAGAAAAGGAGAGGCTTCAAGACTTGGCATGTGAGGCCAAAGAAGTGGTAGATGGTCAACAAGACCAAATAACAACTTCAGAAAGTCAGAGGCTTGATTGCATCTATGACAATGAGCCTTTGGGGTTTGAGAAGAACCTATCAAATGAGTTATAGAAGATGCAAGCACAAGACCCCCTCGAAGAAGTCGATCTAGGAGACGGGGTCACAAAAAGACCAACATACATAAGTACCAAGCTTGGGTCAAAAAAGAAGGCGAAGCTGATTAAAATATTGACAGAATACAGAGACTGTTTTGCCTGGGATTATAACGAAATGCCCGGTTTAAATCGAAGCGTGGTGGAACATCGACTTCCTATCCAACCCGAGAAAAGGCCAGTGAAGCAACACCTCCGATGATTTGCTCCAGAGATCACCTGGAAGATTAAGTAAGAGATTGAAAGACTCCTCAAAAGTCGTTTCATTAGGACTGCGAGGTATGTCGAATGGTTAGCTAATATAGTGTCGGACATTAAGAAAAATGGAACTCTTAGGATCTGTATAGATTTTAGAGATTTAAATAATGCCACGTCAAAGGATGAAAACTCGATGCCCATGGCAGAAATGCTGGTCGATCCGGCTACAGGTTTTGAATATTTGAGCATGCTTGATGGCTATCCTGGCTACAATCAAATTCTTATAGCCGAAGATGATGTCCCCAAGACATCGTTTCGATTCCCTGGAGCTTTGGGGACATACGAATGGGTTGTGATACCGTTTGTCTTAAAAAACACATGAGAAACCTATCAAAGAGCTATGAATGTCATATTTCATTACTTCATTGAAAATTGTATGCAGGTATATATTGATGACATTGTGATAAAATCGTCATCACAAGGAGATCATTTTGATCACCTTCAACGCTCGTTCGATAGAATGAGAAAATTGTTGGAGAATTTCCATCCAAGGCGCAGCGGAATTTAAAAATTTCTCCATTTAGTGATCCTTACGAATGGGCATGATCAGTGATAGAATCGTTACCTCTTGTGGCGATTCAAACCTTTGGTGTAGATCTCTGATAATGATCAAAACCTTTGATACAGATCCACGGGGCGATCACGAACGTTGAACGATGACAACGTCTCTACTCAGTCCACACGAACGGATTCCTTCAATCGCAGTGCTAGCTGTTATGAATGAAGGCTTTGAGTGAGAGAGAGATACGAAATTCCAACTCTTCAGTTGTGTTTTCTGTCTCAGTGAGTTACATTGCTTCTACCCAAGGGGTTTTATTTATAGAACCACTTGTGTGGGCTTCAAGCCAAAAAGCCCACTTAAGTGCGTTTTGGCCCATATCTCATAATATGCCAAAATCACTTAAGTATTTGGTACCTTACCATATTTCGTATTCTACTTAAGTACACCGTACCTTACGATGTTCCTTAATTATTCTATCTCTCATCAATCTGTCCTTTGTGTGTGACCCTATAGGTTTTCGCGACGTTGGCAATTATATTAAATCACGCATTTAACATAATAAACAGTAAGCGGTATCTAGCAACACATCACTGCTACCCAAGTCACGAAAATGTCATGTGATCTGACAAAACCTCCTGTAATAATAATTATGTGTATAATTACCCCTTTGCCCTTATGTCTATATTGAACACAAGGTATAAACCGTGTCACCCTTGTCCAGTTCAATATTGGGCCCATAGACATTTATCCTGTTACGCAGGATAGGCAAATTCCATCTAGGACACTCATGTCCCTCAGCATGCTTTGTGGAGTACCCATCAACTGTCTTTATGGTTATCCAGTTACGGACAATGTTGGATCAGCAATAAAGCACTCGACTCTACATCTAGGATCCATAGTGGTTTCAGGTCGAAAAGTGGTATACACTATTATCACCATGAGAATAACTTATGACACTTTGCATAACTTTCTATATAGTATTCTCATAGCGGGTCAATCCGGTATAAATATTACTCTTAATATTCATACCTATGTTTAAGACTTGATAACTCTTTATCCATGATCCATAAGATGTGATCATCAGTCTACAAACATAATAGTCTTAATGCTTTAATGTTATCCCACTTCACAATAAAGCTCGACTACGGATACTTTAAGAATAGTGTCCTTATGTTTAATGTGATCTCATGATTAAGTCATACTTGATACATTAAACGGACTAGCTATTCTAGGGACTTTATTAATCATACATAATAAAGAAAAAGCCTTTTAATTATTAATAAATAATTCGATACAAGTACCAAAAGTATTGGCCTCTAGGGCTTACACCAACAAAAATATGGATTGAAAATGAATCCATTAAAATGTGCTTTTGGTGTACATGCAGGAGACTTCTTAGGTTTCTTGGTACACAAATAAGGCACCGAGATCAATCAAAACAAGACAAAGGAGATCTTGGATCTCAAGCCTCCGTCGACAAAGAAACAACTCCAATCTTTGTTGGGGAAGATAAACTTCTTAAGGAGGTTCATATCGAATCTAAGTGGCCGAACGAGGGTGTTTTCACCACTATTCAGAATCAAGAAGGGAAGTGATTTTCACTGGGGATCGGAGTAGCAAGAGGCTTTCGACTCCATCAAGGGATAACTTATAAAGCCTCCCATTTTGTTACCCCCTACTAGGAATAAAAAATATGAGTTTATATATTGTTGCTTCGGATACGACCATAGGAAGTATGTTGGCTCAAGAGGATATTAGTGGTGTCGAAAGACCCATATATTACCTCAGTCGAATGTTGATAGATGCTAAAACTAGGTACAATATGATTGAAAAATTGTACCTATGCATGTACTTCTCATGCATGAAATTAAAGTAATATATAAAACCAGTTGATGTTTATGTTTCGTCTCACTATGATGTTATTAAACATATGCTGTCTAAACCTATTCTCCATAATCGAATAGGAAAATGGGCACTAGCTTTAACAGAGTTTTCTTTGACATATAAACCTTTAAAAGCTATGAAGGTTCAAACCATAACAGATTTTATAGTGGATCATGCTATGATCAAACCTTCACTAAACATGGTTGACACAAACCCTTGGCAGTTATATTTTGATAGGTCAAGCCACAAAGATGGAACGGAAATTTGGGTATTGATATTATCCCCGCAAGATATTTCAACAAGATTCAAGTGTAGAATCGATGAAAAATGTTCCAATAACGAAGCCGAGTACGAGGCCCTGATAACTGGTCTTAGAATCCTGAAAGGATTAGGGCCCAGTAAAATAGAAGTGAAAGGAGGTTCGAAGTTGGTAATTAAGCAAGTCACGCGAGAGTACAAGTGCATTAAAGAAAATTTGCCGAGGTATTTCGTGATGGCAACACAACTATTGGAGTACTTCGAGATCGTTGGCATTACGCACGTGCTAAGAAATGAGAACCAGGAAGCCAATGATCTAGCCCAAATCGCTTCTAGATATAAGATATCAAAATCAACGTTCCAGGAAACTATCGAGGTACGAGAGAATATGGTGTCATACGAACCACCACCACTTAGAACGGACACCCAAGAGGCGACAGGGAAAGATCTCCTCGTCAGCAGTGCCAGTTGCCAAGAAGGTTTCGATGACAAACTCCTCGAAGATTTTGAGATGAAAAATTTCTAGAGACACGAAGTTTTCGCTCTTGGCAATTCATCACCATAGGATTAGAGAAAACCAATTTTGGAGTACTTAGAGAATCCAGTTGGAGATACTGACAGGAAAATCAAGTACATGGCCTTAAACTATGCACTGCTGGGAAATGAGTTATTGAAGAAAACTCTAGAGGGAATATTGCTTATGTGTTTGGGAAGTACAAAAGCATACTTAGCCATATCTGAGGTGCATAGTGGGGCCTATGGGGCACACTAAGCAGGCCATATAATGAAATGGCTATTGTTTTGACAAGGCGTTTATTGGCCCAATATGTTGAAGGATTGCATCGAGTTCGCCAAAGGATGTCAAGAATGCCAGATGCATGCGAGCGTCCAACACACACCAGTAAGCGAACTTCATGCGGTTATTAAGCCATGTCCCTTTAGGGGATGGGCGTTAGATGTCATCGGTGAGATTCGACCGGCCTCATCGAAGCAACAAAAGTTTATCCTGGTCGGAATAAACTATTTTACAAAATGGATCAAAGCTATCCCTTTGGTAAAAGTGGATCAGGAGGCCGTGATCGAATTCATTCAAAAGCACATCATATATAGATTTGGCATCCTAGAAACCATTACCACAGACTAAGGTTCGGTTTTCGTGGGGCAGAAGATGCAGGAATTCTCCGTCGAAACAGGTTTCAAGTTGGTCACCTCCATCCCTTATTATGCGCAAGCCAATGGCCAAGTCGAAGTAGCCAACAAGGTGATAATAAGTCTAATCAGAAAACATGTTGCCAAAAAGCTAAAAAATTGGCATAAGACTTTAGATCAAATCCTATGGTCCTGTCGAACGTCCCCGAAAGAGGCAACAGGTTCGGCGCCTTTTCGTCTGACATTTGGGCACGATGTTATGCTACCAGTAGAGATCTGTTTACAGTCAGTTAGGGTGCAACCCCAAAACGATATTCAGTCGGAGAGATATTGGGAGTTGATGTTTGACAAGTTGGCTGATTTAGACGAAGAGAGATTGGCCGTGATGGAAATGTTGATTCGATAGAAAGAGAACCTGGCTAAGATATACAACAGAAAGGTTAAAACAAAAACCTTTGCAGTAGATGATTATGTTTGGAAAGTAATTCTGCCCATGGATCGAAGAGATCGAAAATTAGGAAAATGGTCTCCAAAGTAGGAGGGACCATTTCAGGTAATCCGAATGTTTACTAACAACACCTATGAGATTCAAGAACTAGGCATGGATCGAAGGGTTTTAAGGGTAAATGGGAAATATTTGAAGAAATATAAACCTATGCTACAAGAAATTCAAGTCCAAACATGACGAAGTATTCATTAATTCATTAAGTGGCCTAAAAGGCATTACAAAAAATGGTTTGCTGACCTAACAAAATCAAAACAAAAGAAAATCAGGCGGGAAATCTAGATTTGAAATCCTCAAAAGAGATTATCTCATGACCAATTCGACTATCTAGAAAAAATTTCTTCCCTTGCAGTTGCTTGATGATGGCCTCGATTTTGAGGGCCTTTTCACCATGAGAGATCCCTTTCAGAACTTCGTGGTCGACGACTTCTTATGCAGGAAGCTCTTCAGCAGTCTCTAAGGAAGCCTTTTTCACTTCCACCTCAGTAATTTTCCTATTAAGTTCGGCTATCTATGCCTGGTAGTCCGAAATTTGTTGGGCAAAGGCATGTCTTCGGCAGAGGCGTTCCTTTTTATTGGATTCAAAATCATTGAGTTTTTGCTCGCATGCTTCACTAAAGTCCCACTCAAGCCTCATTTTGTTAAGCTTTGACTTGATTTGAAAGTCCACATTTTGACGAGGGATAAGGTCCTTACAAAATTGGGTGATAAAAGCTTTGAATTCAACAAAGTATTTAACAAACGAGGTGGGACGCGCGTGAAGTGCAAGTACGTCAAGGAGTTTAAAGACGTCATGGGCTAAACCCTCTTTTTCTTCAAGAACGGTTAGAAATTCGCGCTCGAACAACATGTCTTTCAATTGTTAAAATGCGACGACGACAGCGGCATCCATCTCCGGTGGAGGAACTTTAGTTGAAGACGAAGGTTGTGACCTAGTCAAAAGATGACGAAGCTGTTGTAGCTTCCTTAGAGCCTCAGCTGGATTTTGTAGCTTGATGGCCAAAATCTCATCCGAAGTCAGAACACCGACAAAAATTCCCTCGTCAATGACATTGGGAAGATCTTGAGTTGTGTGAGGGGCGAGATTCTGTTGGATCTTAGGAGAGACATTTTGAAACTCAACTTGCTTTTGTGGGCTCAGGACAACCTCGAAACTTTGGTTGTCAGATCTATCTTCTGCCACATGTTCGTCCGGAGTCGAATCAGCCACATGTTCCTAGAGTATCAAGAATTAGAACTCACACCAAAAATAAGCCCACAGGTTGGTAAAGAATAAATAAGGACAAATACCTGAGGGGCCACGTGAGGTGGAGAAACAGTAGGAGTCCTCTCTGAGTCATAAGGGGCAAAAACTTCCTCAAGGTCATCGGGGACTGCAGGGGTCGAAATCATATGAGACACTTTTGAAGGGGTCTTCTTAGCCTGAGCTTTCTTCCTTCGGATTGGAGTAGGGGGAGTTATGGGTGGCGCCTTCGACGTTGGAAAAATGTGCGAATGCACACTACCATCGGACTCCTCGATTTCGGCCAAAGAGACCTCTTCAAAAACTTGGATCATAAGACAGGTAAGAAGGTAATGAAAATTGTTAGAATAGAAAGCCTTTTGAAGACATTGATGCGAAATACCTTCGGTTTTGGAGTTGATGGATCTCGTTGCTTCTTCGAGGGCTTAGCCAAAGCTATTTCAGATGAGGGAATCCTTTTTCGACCCTAAAAACATAAACGTTTAGTTTTACGTCCGTAGGGAAAGAAGGAGTGAAAGAATAACATTTACCTTTCTTGGGGCTTCATCGATATTGTCAATTTGGATTATGTTGTCGGGAGAATTATAGACGGTGGCAGAGGCAGTATATCACCGACGAGGGTGGAAAAAGCATCAATCATATTCTAGAGAAATAGTTCACTAGAAAAGGCTTGACGCTGGTAGATGGTCCACCATTCGTCAAAATCAGTTGTTGTTAAAAAGGATTGTTGAAACTTGAACACCAGAAGTTCACAGGGTTGAGTGGATTTGCATAAACGAAGGCAGGCTTTGTGGTCATCAGAATTTAATGATCGACCAGACCATACAATGTCGGTCACATGTGATACTAAAGGCTTGGGAACCATTTGACTTAGACCAAATTGGCGAGCCACCAAATTGGGTTGATAACTCATAAAACCGCACCCCTTTGACCTTGCTTCAATTCTAAAAGATATTAGTGTCGGAGTCAAAAATGCTCTCCATACGGCATTCGACTGTGTTGTAGCCTGAGGAGAGTCACTTGGGAAGGGGTCTTTAAACCATTTTGGGCTAAAGCTTCGATCCATAAATGGGGTCATGCCAGGAACAAATTTATCATCCTCAATAAACATATTCAGGTATTTCATGAAGAGGTGTTTGATGGGCGTTTCTTGACATGTTATCAAAGCTAACCTTGCCCCTGCAATCGGTCGATCCTCATTCAACCGAAGGATACATTCCGACATTGGATAACCTAGTTGATATTCAAAGGTGGCATTTAACCAGTGTTGTAAAAGCCACAAGGGACCCGATAAATTCAGGGTCTTGGGGGTATTATGGAGAAATTTTAGTTTCAGGGTGGCAAGCCCCAAAGATTGATACAAGGAGGCTAGTAGTAGCTTGCCCAAAGATACATGTCGACCCTCGTGAATTTGGACCGCTAGGTTGATATAACTCTTGGCTATCTGCAGAGAGCCGATGCAGAATACGTAATACGAAAGCCACAAGGTGAGGAAAGCGATGTTTTCTTCGTCTGATACTTCGACGAAATCTTTGTTGTGATGGTCTTCGATGTAATTTTGAATAGTGGCTCGATCAAACGAGAAAGTGTTCTCCGTCGGAAGCTGGGGCCGAAGGTATCTCCCAATGGCGATAGACCAGTAATGGCCGCTACTTCGAAAAGTGTTGGCGTAGGGAAGTTGGAAGGTGTTGGTCGAACCCTCCCAGAAGTACATGAAAGCCAGTAACATGCAAGGATTGATGCGGTGAGCATACTTAAATATTTGGATGGCATCGAAGATTCATGCACTCCTCCATTGATCTTCGTGTTTCCTGTGGAATTTGTTAAGCCACGCAAAATACTCTTTATTACTTGGAGTAGGCATAGATTTGAAGACTCTGGCTTTAGACTCCATAAACTTAACGTCGATAACTCCGACCTTGTCGAAGGAAGGAGGAGGAGCAGGACCATAGCCAGGAAAAAAAATCCTTGGATTGCTTTTGGTGAGGACTTTGGTTTTGCAAGAGGCCCATGAAACACAACTAGTTTCTTATCAACAACGAAAGAAATAAGCATTTAGCATTGCCATATTTTCATTACCGCTTCATTAAAAGAAGAAGGTTGAGGGATGCATTTCATGCTTTCCTTTGCATTGTGTTTAAAGGCAATAGGGTTGTCCCCAGTGTTGAAAGAGCTTGCATCTTTAGTATGCGTAGAATAAGCCATGGATTAAAAAGTTTGAAGGAAATGTGGTGGGACTGAAGTCGCTGCGGAAGTTGCTGAAGAAAGATGCAGGGGAAATATGCAAATGCGTAGTTATGGAAGCATAAAAAGTTTGAGAATGAAGAGTTATCTATTTATAGGCTAACAAGATGAACAGTCAAGCATTAATCGACTGACAAATATCCAACTAGGAGGTAGTGGGAGAGTTAGTGGCGGTGGTTGTAATCCCACGACCTAGAATATAGCTAGTAATGATGGTAGTGTGTCTGGGAAACCGCAACGCAGGAAAGCCATCAACACATATAAAACCATCATTAATGATTAGATGAATAACCAAAATTTAGAAGTCAAAAGGCAAGTTTCTCGATCGAAGAGCTCAAGTCGAAGCCAGCCTTTTCAGGGGGAAATTTGGTAGCTGGAAAATTTTGTCCCAGGGCATGCGTGTTTGGTCGACCACATGAACTGTCGGAGCCTCAGATCGACGTGGCAGAAAACGAGAGTACGGAGTCGATAGGGAAAGAAGTCGATCAAAGTCGAAGGCCAACACTCCATGATGGAACGTGATCATGGGTGTCTGAAACGTGGGAAGTTACCTACAGACGCGGGAGAGGTGTGTCGACACGTGTCATCTCGGGAAAGAGTTACAACCTTCCAACGATTATTTTCTACTAGTATTTAAGCAAGTTGTAATGATCATTTCAAGGGTGGTATTTTTTAGCATTGCAGTAGGAGTATATTTGAAGTACCAAAGTGTTTACGAGAAAAGAGTCATCTCCCTACAAAAATATACTTTTGCTTCCACTTATATTTACAAGTCATTTAACTTGCCAAATTGTCTTTGTTTGTTTTGTTCATTTACACCAAGCTTTTGTCCTTTATTGCATTATTTCGCTGCATTTTGAACTTGAGAAACCTTTAGTTCACTACCCTTAAATATCCAAAACACTTTACAAACAAAACAGTCATATACTCAACACAAAGTCTAGGACCTTGTAGCCGGTTCTGCAAGTAAACCTCAAATAGAAAGACTAGAAATTATTGGCGAGAAACAAATAGTTACTCCCTCCGTTCCTTTATAAGTGTCACTTTCTTGCAAAAAATTTGTTTCTTTTTAATTGTCACTTGCGAAGTTCAAGGTAGTATTAATTGCAATTTTGTCAAAATTACCCCTAGATAATGATTGCAGAGAAAGAAAAAGTAAAGTGAATGTAATAAATAATTAAGGATATTATAGATAAAAGAAGAATTATTGTTTGAAAAGTAACAATAATGATTAGCTTCCTTGGTATGTGTAAAAAGTTAAAAAATGACACTTAAAAAGGAATGGAAGGAGTAATATATTAATATTTTTTTAGTTGGCCAGAATTAATCTTATGTCTTTTAATTCATTCACTTTTGTACCGACACCTCTTTATAAAGTAATGATCATCCTTATTTAATATCTTTTTATGCATAGAATTAAACATCTTGAGCATAAAAATAAAATAATAGATGATTCGATAACAAAAATTTAATAGATAATAATCTAACCGTGTTTAAACAAGAATCTTAATACTTGTTAAAAATTATGATTTGAATTTAACTAATCTCTATAAAATTGGTTTATAAAATAAGAAATATTTTCACTTATAACTATATATTCAATCTAGATTATTCAATATGAGATTAATGACAATAATTTGCAAAATTACAAACTGAACTGATATTTATATAGGGCTCTTAAACCATCACTTAAATTGATGTTTTATAATACTACTATTGTATTCGCTTATACTAATTATTTTTAATAGTTGGTGCATTAATTGCGTGGGATTAGCTAGTAGCATATGAGTTGGGAGAATTGGATGTTGACACAAAGATGACTTTAATGAATCCAGTTTGAAGACGACGAAAGAGAGGGATAGGGTAGGGAAAGTCCAAGACTAAGTACAATTGGTGGAAACCAAATTGTGCCAACTAGAGACCAACAAGGTACCACTAACAAGGACTTAGGCTTGGACGCAATCATCAAATATCAAAGTTATGTACTCATCCATTCCTTTTATTTAATTCATTAGCCTCTTAAAGGAAAACTAATCTCATGTGCTAACAATTATGAGTATTTTGGTTTCTCTAAAAAGGGAATTTGTCCCCACATCCATCTTTTAATTATTTTTAAAAATTTAATTTCAAGTTTTTTTTTAATTAACAAGTTATAGATAGGAAATTTTCAATGTGCGGTTAACTTTTGATGGATAATATATTGATTCTTACCTCTATCAAGAATTTTTCCCATTTATAAAAGTTAATGATTAAACCATATACAAATCAAAATTTCTTAGTAATTATGTTATTTATTTTTATAATAAAAAGATCACGTGAATTAGGTCATAAAAATTCACAAATGTTAGAGAAAATCTTAAAAATAAATCGTGTGCATGTAAGATACACTAATTGATAATTCTAGAAGTATGGAATCACGGGTATAAGTTTAAGGCGTATCATATATGTCAGTAAAAGCGAAATTGTTTAGATAAGAGATTTTGACGTACGAAGTCCTTCAAACACGATGTTTGTAAGAGTGAAATTCTTTAGGCGAGAGACCGGATTGTACATAAGTTTATAAGAACAATTTGTTTAGTCTTATGCAAGGGCATGATATTTTTAGAGTCTTGACGTTGTCACTTGAAGTCGCGACCAATTTTTGTTGTGGTTATTTTCCTATCTCTTGATCTTTCCACTTCTACTAGGGATTTAGCGTTGGTTGACCATTATTATTGCTAAGTGCACCGGGACTCACATATAAATCAGGTTTATCATTAACCTCTACATCGATATGCTGCTAGCATGAAGTCTTTAATAGACAAAATCCTTAATAGAATTCTTCTGCGCTCTTTGCTCAGTTCTCTTCATCTTTAAAATCATTTTAATTTATATTCCTCAATAGAATTCTTCCGCGCTCTTTGCTCAGTCCTCTTCATCTTCTCTTGTTCTCCAATTACTACAATCATAGGTAATACCTCAACCTCTTTTTACTTTTTGTTTATCCTTTTATTAATTATAGTATTTATTCGGGAGTGTGATGCGTTTGGAAAAACCATAGAATCTCAAACCGCTTCAAATAAAAATGAGTTGTGGAATCAATGCTTGCAAGCTTCGAAACGTGGAACAGGGAAAGTGGATTAGAAATTTGTATAGAGGGAGATAGTCTATTTTTCGATAATTCGTATATCGATAATGACACTTATTTGGTGTTTTCCTCCTCAGGTTCTACCGAAGAAAATAATTAAACAAAGGAGCTCTCTAGTTCTACCACAAGTTCCCTTTGTAAGGAAGACATGACTTTGGAATCTCTTTGTCTTGAAGATGATTGAGTGGAGGATTTTTGAGTCGGCCATGGGATGTCTAACATTGATAACGAGGCCAACATAATCTTGGAGCCACGTGTTTGAACCAAGAGGGTTTGCATGCGGCGACCTCTCAAGATGGAGAATGAGTACTTCTACTTTTACACAAGAGTTTTTGAATACTTTTGAGTTGGTATCCCTTCATCCTCTTTGAATCTGACATTCTCCTAACACTCAACGTCGTTCTATCTCAATTACATTCCAAAAATTTGAGGGTTTGTGTAAGGATTTGAGATCCTCGGCTAGGTTCTCGACCTCACACCCATGACCAGGATCTTCTTTTCATTTATTGAAATGAAACGTGTGGCTCGAGATTGATGAGTTTTTGTCAGCCTTATCCTATGACAAACTTTCCTTTCTCCCTACACTTCCAATTATTCTAATCAAAATTAATATATTTAATTTTTTATTGATAATATTATTTCAATACATGTCCAAAAGATGTACAAGGTGTGCTAAAGTAAAGAAAAAATATTTTTAAAAAAACTTGTATGAATTGTTCAACTTATGTTGGAGGAGTGTCATGCGAGTTCTAGATGCCGATTTATAGAGTATTGAAGCAAAGATAAAAACCAATTTTAAGAGGATATTTGTCTGACTTTTCTGACACTCGTCTGACTTTTCTAACACGTGTTATACGAGTGTCAATCAAGCATATGATACAGCGACACGCCTACTTTTAAAGACATATGTGATTCTTAAGTTATGTCCAAACTAAACTTAGTGAAATAGAGGGAAGCGATTTAATTCTTGAACCATTTCGTATCATGGGGATAAAAGAGTTGTTTAGATATCAGATATGTTACCATATTTTGATGAGTTTTTTTATTTTTTTGGGTAAGGTGCTCCTCTCATGAGTGTTATACTCTTTAATTGGTGGAAAACAAATTTTGCCAACTAGAGGCCACCAATGTACCACTAACAAGGACTTAAGCTTGGACGCAATCATCAAATACCAAGTTATGTATATATCCCTTCCTTTTATTTAATTAATCACCTCTTAAAGGAAAACTAATGCCACGTGCTAACAATTATGTGTATATTGGTTTCTTTGAAAAGAGGAATTTGTCTCCACATCCATCTTTTACTTGTTTTTTAAAATTTAGTTTCAATTTCGTTTTTGAATTAACAAGTTATAGATATCAAATTTTAAAATGACTAATCTTTTATAGAGAATATGTTGATTCTTATCTTTATCATAATTTTCTCCATTTACAAAAGCTAATGATTAAACCGAATACAATTTGTTTGAAGTCAAAATTCATGTTATTTATTTTTATAATAAAAAGATAATTTGAATTAAGTCACAATAATTTACAACTGCTATAGAAAATATGAAAAATATATTGTATTTTTTCAAATCAATTGTAACACCTTAAATAATATATATCTAAAATCATACCATTTAAAATATTACAAAATGGTACTGAGTATAACTATAAACATCTAAATGACATCACAGAGTATAACCGAGTTCATATACAAAAAGAAAACATATGCCAATACAAAATATTAAGTAGAACAAAATAACAACACAAGATAACACGATCTTCAGGAACCTTCAAAAGATCTTGTCTTTTTTCTTATCCTGCATCTGGTAACCCAAAATATTAAATACGGGGTGAGATACAACTATCTTAATGGAGTTCTAACTAAATGATGAGTGTGTTCATTCAAAAGGGTTTTCCTATTCTCAATTCCTAGCACTACTCTCACACGCTTGAAGAGAAAAGTAAAAGAAAATGAAGTCTGTCCATCTCCACACAACGTGCGAAAGTGGACATCCTATTTTCGCAAGCCATGTAGAACTCAGGCGGTGGTTAGCATAACAAATGCCCGTGACGAACTACTAATCATACCTTATAAGGCGAGGTTTTAGGGATTACCTTCCTCCCTTTGCCTGGATCATGTCCATTAAGGTGATGTCTTCCGGGTTTATCTATCTCCCTTTTTCTGGGTCTTATCCTCCTAATAACGAACTACACTTAAGGCAAACCCTAGGAGTATTAACTTTCACTATATTCACTATACTTGATTCCTTTCGGAATCGATACTATCAGTATTCACCGAACTTGAAGTGTCATTAGACTTCTATACTTTCCTTACCATGGAATTTCAACACATGTCTATGATTCCTTACTTTATAAATCTTATTTTTAGGTAACAAGAAAAATGATTATAATTCACAATTTTCTTTCTTAGTGATCTCTACCGGTTATCACAAGTGAATTATCAAGTGTTTCCAGTCCATTTGACTACACTTTATCACTTATAGCATAATAAGAGAAATATCACAAACTTAACCAATTAGGGCTTGAACGAAAAGGCCTAGAGTAGGTGAATTAATTACCAAGTGTTTTCAGTCCATTTGACTGCACTCCATTATATCAAACCAAAGCAAATCACATTGTATAGCAAGATCCAGATCAAAATAGTTTGGTGATATACCTCTGATATGGAGCTTCAAACAACACGAATTCCTCAAGCTTTTGATCCAATTTTGATCTGGAGATGTAATGAGGATGCAAGGCTAAGGAATTAAGACTTGAAGATCAACTAATGATGTTGAAATTCAAGCTTGAAATTGAAATTGAAAACTGAAATTCCTTTGAGTGAGGGTTTGGTTTTGAATTCTGTAGCATTTCAGATCTCCTTCAGGTTGTGGAATGAAGCTCAAGGCCCTTCTATTTATAACTGAACTTGATGCAATGTGGTGTTTTGCTCGTGTGCATGAAAATTGGACCTTCCATGCATGGGTCTGTACAGGCGCGTGCAAAGTCCAAGGATGAATGGAAATGCATGTTGAAGTCATATTGAAGTGAATTGGACGTGCACAAGGCCTGACATTTGCTTGCATTTCAAGTTATGATGTGAATTGCACAAATGGACATAAACTTTAAGCTCTTCGAAACTCCCACGTGGAAAATCCAAAAACGGTCATGTGAGTAATGGTTGGAAAGCTCTTTGAATGAGGAACAAAAGTTATGTTGGGCAAAAATCCATTTGGAGTTTGGAAAGTTATGAAAACTGGTTGTGAAGTTTAGGGCACAAAACATGTCTAGGTTCCCTTTGAATTTTTTTGCCAAAAGTAAGAAACTTCAAGACTTTCTGTTTCAATGATGCAAGCCTCAAATTGAAACACCTCCAACATAAAAGTTGTATATATTTTCAAGACGATCAATTTAGACTTAAATGTTTCATCATTTGGATTTTTCATGAGAAAGTTATGGGCACTTGAAGTTGGAGTTTTTTTCAAATTCAATAGTTTTGGTCCAAAGTGACCTATAATGTTTTGTATTATCACATGTGTTTCATTTAGTATTATGAAATTTTATCCAACATAACATTTGAATTAGACATCTTAAGATTTCCAATGCATTTGGTATCACCTCAAAATAATAAAAATTAAGGAAGTTAGGTCCTTGGGAAGTTGACCCAAAATTAGGGTTTCAGTCAAAATGATCTATAATGTTTTGAAATGAATCATGACCTTCCAAGTTTCAAATGAATTTTTGATGAACATGAAAGTTGTTGATATGGTTCTTAATAAAAGTTTGTCTCTTGGGGTCATCTTCATTTTACAAACACATCACAAGTTGTGTCTCAGTGGTCCTCAGTTTAGTCAGATGACTTGACTGGTCAACTTCTCAAGGCCAAACTTCAAATCTTGATGAATGAATGATTGAGGATCCTCACATAGGCTCATATATGCATAAAATAATGAATGAAATAATTTCCCTTGATTAAATTTGATCATAGGTTGAGGTTGCTTCATGAGCAAGGCACAATCAATGCACAGTTGAATTAGGGTTTCCTTGGGAAACAATCCTCAAGCCCTTTGGGTTATCTTGATCAAATTGGAAAATTGAGATACTTGGGAAACATATATGATGATTAAGAGCTTTGTGGACCATTTTCATGCTTTTTCTCATCTTCATCTAGCCACTTCTTTGAGCTTAGGAGCCTCCTAGGAGCATGGGAGCACATGATCACTTGAGCTTCAAAACAAAAAGAGCTAGTGACATATTTTTGTGCTTTTGGTTAGTAAAAAAAATAAGAAAAGAAATAATATACAATACAAGCATGCTTGGTGGTCTCAAACCAACTCACACAAATCCCACCCAAGGGTAAATGAGCCAAACATGCTATGATCCTTGAGGCAATGCATTAAGTAAATGATATGATGCCATGAGGGATCTTAGGGTCAAAATTAGGGTCTTACATGGAGAAATAAGGAATTAGTGAAAGTCAGGTGAAAAAAAGGGTAAAAAGCGTGAAGCTACTGGAATAATCATGCAGGCCATAACACAACATCATACGCATGATTTAAAAGTAAAGTCAACATCGCACACACGATGCAGGTTATAATGCGAGCAATGGTACTTTTTCTAACACGTTCGCATCCATTATGAAGGCTTTAAAAGGGGAAGTTTGGTACTATTTCAAGGGTTATGAATTTTATACATGAAGAAAAGGTTTACAGCACTAGAAGGCATATTTGGAGAGCATTTGAAGCCATTGGAGGCCAATTCTTCAAGGGATTTCTCATGCAACTTGTTATTTGTATTTGGTATTGTAATATGTATCATAGATGGAAAAATTACAGAGTCACCACCATATTTTATTTGTTCATAAGGAATATGAAAATAATGATAAAACCTAAAAGTACGGATAAGACTTCAGGTTTTGTGAGTCGATTAAGTGGGGGGAATGTGTTAGGCACCCCTCATCTTCATTGTACTCAATGGGACCCTTCTATAGTTCTAGGGTTAATATATATATATATATATATATATATATATATATATATATATATATATATATATATATATATATATATATATATATATATATATATATATATATATATATATATATATATATATATATATATATATATATATATATATATATATATATATATATATATATATATATATATATATATATATCTAAGGGATGTTTGCCTATTTGACATGTTTGAATTGATTTTAAATTTTGAGTTGAGTTATTGATTGATAAGGCGTGATGCCAGCCAACCAATTTAGTTTGCAAAAATGTTAAGATTAGTTTAATTTAGAAAATATAGTAATGATCATATATACATAGCTATTATTTTTATTATTCTTGGATATTTAAATATAAAGAAAGCACACATGTTTTTTTTAATACTTTTTAGAAATAAAATTAGACTAATTAAATATATTAATTTTAACCTAAAAAAACACAAAGTATAAAAGATAAAAAAAAGTTTTTTTTGTCATTTTTTGCATTTTATAACTAAATATAAAAGACAACTATTTTTGGGTTTTTGAATTTTGAGTTAATTGGTGATTTATATACATGATGAATTATTTACAAAAGAAAAGTTATATTTTTTTTATATTTTTAGAATTTAAATAAAAACAAGAAAATATCCTTAACGTTTTTAACATATTTTATTTTTTGTATGTTATATTAAACTAGATTAAATATCTTAATAACTTAATTAAATTTGATAAGATATATTAACCTAGTTAACTAAAATAATAAAAAAAATATGTCAAGGGTGTGAATATACAATAGGGATGTAAATATTCAAAACAAAACCCGAATGACCCATCCTAATAATATAACCCTAATTATCATTATAACCATAAAATAAAATAAAAATAAAAAGGCTAAAATAGTCCGTTGATCTCTGTAAGTTAGCGAATTTTTGATTTTGGTCTCTATAAATTTTTTTTGGGTCTGAGTCCGTATATCTCACTTTTTATGTTGGTTTTAGTCCCTAAATTCAAAATCCGTAGGAAAATCAAAAGGTTTCATGTGAATTTTCCTTCGATTTTTCCTGCGGATTTTACTTCTAAAGATTAAAATCAACACAAAAAATGAGATATAAGGATCGAGACAATTTTTTTTACAAGGACCAAAATAAAAAACTCACTAACTTACAGGGACCAAAAAACTATTTAAGCCAAATAAAAAATATAAACGTGGAGTTGTTTTGAAAGGAGAAATTTTCGTTGAATTTTATGTTCAGATAAGTTTGGATTTAATTTTTTTTAAAAACCTATGATGTTTTGTTTTAAAAAGAGATTTGATTCAGGTTGTTTGATTTTACAAAAAGGTTGATTTATCATTAGTATAAAAATTTGATTTATGTTTTTTTTTTTTTAGAAATTTGCTTTATGTAATTAGTTAAAAGAGTTGTTTAAAAAATTTGATTTAAAAAAATTAATAAAAAAAAAATTTGCTTTATGATTTTAGTAAAAAAGTTGATATGATTTTTTGTTTGAATTTGTTTAGAAAATAATGTGACTTAATCTTGAGATCTCATGAAAAATAAGGAAATTATTCTTAAAGTATCTGTAGTCGGGCTTTATTCTGAAGTGAGATGACATTAAATAATTGAGAATATTATGTGAATATACTTATGATCACATCTCATGGATTATGGATAAAGAATTATCGAGTATTCACATATGTATGAATATTATAAGCAATATTTATAATGGATTGATCCGCTATGAGAATACCACATATAATGCTATGAAAAGTATCATAATTTATTCTCATGGTGATAGTGATGTATATCACCCTTTTACCTGAAACCACTATGGAACCTAGATGTGGAGTCCATTAATTTATTAATGGTCGAACATTGTCTGTGACTGAAAGACCATAAATACAATTGATAGGTACTCCATAAATCATGTTGAGGAACATGAGTGACCTAGATGGAATTTTCCCATCATGCGTAACATGATAAATATCTAAGGGTCCAATATTGAATTGGACAAGGATCACACAGTCTATGTCGTGTGATAAATATATACATGAGGGTAAAAAGGTAATTATACACATAAGCATTACCACATAAAGGTTTTGTCAGATCACATGATATTTTTGAGACTTGGGTAGTAGTAATGTGTTTCTAGATACCATTCACTATTTATTATATTTAATATGTGATTTAATATAATTGTCAACGTCACGAGAACCTACAGGGTCACACACATAAGGACATATTGATGAGAGATAAGATAAACAAGTAATATAAGGAATATTATAATGTACGATGTACTTAAGAGAATTACAAAACATCATAAGGTATGGTGCAATTAAGTGAGTTATAGAACACCATAAGATACAATACACTTACGTGGAATATGTAATACCATAAGGTACCGTGCACTTAAATGAAATACTCTACATCATATTATACTATTCTCTCTCTCTCTCTCTCTCTCTCTCTCTCTCTCTCAAGATCTTCATTTGTAGTAGTTAGAACAGAGATTGAAGGCAACCTATTCTTTGTCCAACTCTCATGATCGTTCATCCAATTATGCATCAAATATCTTAACCGCCACAAGAGATAACCATTGTTATCACTAGTCATGCTCATTCGTAAGGATTGACTTAAGATAAATGTTTTTTCTTCTGTTGTGTTTAATATCTCAATTTCCCTTCAATGCATAAGGAGATCTGATCATAATAAATCATCTATGCCTTGTCAGGCTTGATGCGTTTTGGAGGATTGACATGCATGTGCCGATCTAATGATAAGAAAACGCTTATGATAGATGAGGGAAATGATCTAGAGGGGGATGTATGGATCGTAAATAAAATTTTCTTTGATTAAAAAATCCATTTTAAAATTTATTTACTATGGTAAGAGAAAGCAATTCCGGATCGATACTTGTCTATCTCGAATTGTTATCATAAGAATCAAATATACGTATAAACTGTAAAAAAAATATAAAAAAAATAATTAGAAACAAATCAATATGTTTTCTAAAATAATGTTTGAACAATTAACACTTTGTAATCAATTTCCAATCAATCAGGAAACAAAAAATCAACTAAAACAATTTATCAAACATTTGGTGTGCAATAAACACCAAGTTGAATTTCCTTTGTGTTTATGATATAAAAAACCATTTTCAATTGTTTAGATTGCAATTATCTTACAAAATAGTTTGAATTACTTCAACACAAACAAAATTATCAGTTTATCAAATTGCACATTAAATGTATTATCAAATTATGAAGAGAGAGAGAGAGAGAGAGAGAGAGAGAGAGAGAAGACACAAAAATTTGTTTAGGAAATTCCCCAATTTTGCTCACTATGGGTGCGTATGCCCCCAATTCCAAATAGAACTGAGATATGTAATTAACCTTTGTAAGAGTTGTATATAAGAGAAAAAATAGCAATTCAAATCCCTAAACCCTATGTTTGATGTTAAGTGTGTGCAAGAGGGAAAAATAATAGAAAACATATTTTAAGCAAAAATTACAAGTTTAGAAAAATTGGAACAAAATGTGTTGACTCCAAATGAGTGGGAGCCGACCCATAGAAGTATATAAGCTTTTATGAGTCAATATAAAATGTCTAGGAGTCGACCCAAACAAGGTAGAGCCATTTGGCCTACCAATGTTTTAGTTGGAGTCGACCTTAACCAGTTATGTGTCAACTCACCCGAGTTTTGTGTCGACCCAAGACACTAATGTGTCGACATATACAAGGCAACAAATTTTCTTTTAAAAATTCCTTCAGTATGTGTCGATCCATAACACGTATGTGTCGACCCAAAACCATGTTTTTTCACATAAAACTCAATTTTTAACTTGTAAAGATGTTTCTAACCTGTTTTTTAAATGTCCTAAGATGAAAATACACATCTAGACATAGAGAGAAAATTCCAATGTACACAAATACTAAGTTTCCTAGTTTTTTACATCATTCAAAATATTTCTAAGAGGATAATGCATTCATATACTCCCCCTTTTTGATGATGGAAAAACTAGAAAAGTATTTGTTATCTTGATCATAGCTCCCCCTGAATATGTGCATTAGACTTTGTTCTTAAATGAACTTATCCCCCTTTGGCAATATCAAAAAGAGACAAGGCCACAAAAAATGAGAAGCATCATGAAAATATACAACGACATATATATCACTCAGAGCGTTGCAAAGATAAATTGTTCAAAGAGAACGTGCACTCACATAAAATTACGTTAAAGTGAAGAATGCATAAACTTAAATAAACATTCAATTCAGACAACAGAGATGAAATTAGAATGCATGAAAAAGAGACTTGGTCCACAATGAAATCTAACTAATACCCACAACCTCTACGACCCCTAGTTTCTAGTCTCCTATCCCGGTACCAAGCCACACCATCATTTCCATATTTGCCATCCAAAAAATCACACATCTCCTTGTAAAACTGTTGATAGTGATGGTCATTCTCATTTTGATAACGAATCATGTTGTTGATGTTGGTTTTAGTGGCATCATGGTTGAATCCTATGTCTTGACAGATTTGATTAAATTGCTCTGTATCATATGTGGAAAAATTGTTAAAATTGGTGTCTTGGGCATTCATATATTCGTGAACCAATCTGAAGCGCTCCTCTGGAGCCAGTTAAAAAGCGTCATGCCTATGTGACTCCTCTTTGTGGCGCTCTTGTTGCTCAAGACACATGTTTTTGAGCAAGGTGATGATCAAAGATTCTTTCTCACTTGATCCAACTCCAGAGTTGTATCCATAAGACGTGCCATGTTGGGTCAAGGAATTTTGTTGCCATTGACCCCACCCATGCAGGTCTTTGTGTTACTTTTCATGACATAACCATGCTTAATCATCCTCACGATGAGTATCAGTCATTTTCGTATCCACGTGGTGATGTGGGTCTTCAACAAGTTATTCTTGAACAATAGAAGGACCGAATTCAGCAGGATCATAATAGTTGTAAGTAACCTTACCAGACCCCTTCATGCGATAAAAGTAAGCCTTGAGAGTATCATCCCAATGGTACCCCATGTTTGACATTGTGCTTGTTAAACTCTTGAGCTTGACCTGTGAGGTGCATTGAATATTTTGCACACCAATGCGAAAGTGCTTAAGAATATTTACAATCATCGAAACGTAACACAAATAGGACCCTCTGTTACAATCTCTAACAACAAACATCCTTGACACGAAATAGTTTGGCCAATTAATATGAAATTTATTTTGAAGAATACACATGAGATGCAACTCATCCTGATCAATCCGAGAATGACCTTCTTTCCTTGGATGAAACACATGAGTGATGATCCAATGAAGAATACGAGGATCTCTCTTAAAAGAGCCCGTTGACAATTTATCGAAGCTGTCATCTAGGCTAGGTGCTTTTAGACAAGAGTTTAAGTGACTTTTTAATCAAAATTCGGATGAAAGGCATGATCAGATAAAGTTTCTTGATGAGAGAGCACATAAATACCAAACACTTCCCTCCTTAAATCTATTGTAAAGTGGTAGGAATTCTTTTCCATCTTAAAGAGAAATGTAAATCCTTCCCTTGATTCTAACCCAACATAAAAGACTCGTATTTAATCTTCATTGTAATTTGTGGAGACTTTCAAGAAGTTGTTAATCTCTTGATACTCCATAAAATTAACAATCTCAGAAATGTGTAACTAAGCAGCAACTGCAGGATCATAGACATGTTGTTTCATTACAATCCTATTTCTGAAAGTTTTCTTAAATTCTTCAACACAAGTGTGGTGTAGAAGTGAAAGAGCACTTACAGGTTTGGATGAGGATGCACCTACAACATTCTTGCCTTTGTTGACTTTGGGAGCCATGAATTTCGTATTCAAGGGTATGCACACAAGGTGTTTGATGAAATGTGTGAATGTTAAAATTTTAGGTGATATAGGAGAAACCAACTAACCCAACGTATGAACGTTTGACTCTAATCACACAAAGAAGAAGAAATTAGATGAAAACAAATGATATTTAGAAATAGGAGTTGATGAGATTTGATGGAGATTTTATGGAGTTTTCTAGGAAGGGGAAAAGATAGTCTAGGTTTACTAGGAAACGAGGAGAAGTTTGAAAACATGTAGTAAATGAGTGGTCAAAGTTAGACAGACGCATGGAAAGAAGAGAAGAGTTGAATGGGTCGACCCATGTGCCTAGGGAGCCAACCCAAAAGTCCTAAAAAACAAAAGTTAAAAAAAAATCGAATGAGTCTCCCCATATGAACTGGGTGTCGACTCATACTGGATAATGTTTTTGAAAAAGTTGAAATTCATGCTATGTGTCGACTCATATGACCCAAGAGTCGACCCATACTGAACGAAATTTTAAAAATGTGGAAATTGATGATATGTGTCGACACACACTGTCCAAAATTAAATTTTTTGAAACATGAAGACATTGGGTCGACCTATGAGGTGATTCAGTCGATACATTGACTATGGACTTAGAAAAATTCATGCAAAAATTTCATATTTCATGCAAAAGTAAATAAAAAATATGCTCAAACACCAATAACATAAAAAATACTTCAAACGTGAACAAATAATAGCATGTAATACATACGAGAATGAAATACTAACATGAAGTCCCTATAAACATACATATTGAAAAACTCATGGGTAATCAATGAAATTTTTGGAAGTGTACAAACATGAAATATATCATACATCAAATATATCACACAATGTTGGAACATAAACATGCAATCAAATACAAGGGTCATAGATAAGCAACATATTAAAAAACTTATGAACAAAAAGATAAGTGAAACAATATTACCTCATAGGATGAGAGACAGAGGATGCACTAACATGAAGTATAACTTTTGAAGGAAGGTTAAAACAAATGTAAAGAGTGCATCCTATAAAAATTTTAGGCAATATTTGAGCTACCGAGAATGCCCAATTCCTGTCGAATATTGACAAACAGCTTAGTTGCAAGAGATTTTATGAAAATGGCGGCAAGTTGATTTTTGCTATCAACATGTTCAAAAATGACATCGCCTTTTTCAATATGGCAGTGTAGGAAATGGTGATGTATCACAATATGTTTAGTATGAGAGTGTAACACTTGAGTTTTGGTTAAGTTAATCGCACTAGTATTACCACACATTATCATAATACGTTGAAGTTTAATATTGAAGTCAAGTAGTTGTTGTTTAAGCCATAAAATTTGAGCACAACAACTATCGGCTACGATGTATTCTGTCTCAGCAGTTGACAAAGCAACAAAAAATTGCTTCTTGCTATACCAACTAATTAAGGAGTTTGAAAACAAGTGGCAAGTTTGACTAGTACTTTTCCTATCCAATTTGCAACCGGCAAAATCAGAATCGGAATAACCAACCAAACTATAATCACTACATTTAGAAAATTAAAGCCCATACTTAGACGTACCATGAAGGTATCTAAGGTTGTGCTTTACAGCTTTTAAATGTGATTCCTTAAGAGCGGGTTGATATCGAGTACACATGCACACACTAAACATAATGTTAGGCCTATATGCAATAAGATATAAGAAAGATTCGATCATACCTCTATACATTTTGATGTCAACATCCTTACCATTTTCATCTCTGTCCAAGTTCCTGTTAGTGGGAATTGGAGTGTCAATTAAATTTGTATCTACCATTCCGAAGCGTTTAAGCAACTTTTGCCAGTACTTTGTTTGAGACACAAATGTACCTTCTTTGAGCTGCTTGATTTGAAGTCCGAGAAAGTAATTCAACTCACCCATTAGACTCAGCTCAAATTCGCCCTACATTAGCTTTGAAAACCATTTGACCAATTGCATGTTAGTAGAACCAAATATGATGTCATCAACATAAATTTGAACGACATGAATATATTTTTCTTGACATTTAATGAGAATGTTGTATCAACCTTCCCTCTAGAGTATCCTTGTTCAAGTAAGAACTTACTAAGTAGCTCATACCAAGCCCTATGCGCTTATTTAAGACCATACAAAGCTCATTTTAGTTTAAAGAAATGGTTAGGATACTCATGATTTTAAAAACTTGGAGATTTTGAAACATACCCTTCTTCACTTATATAACCATTAAGGAAAACACTTTTCACGTCCATTTAAAATAATTTGAAATCTTTATAGCATGCAAACGCTAGTAAAAAGGCGTATAACCTTGAGGCGGGAAACTGGAGCATAAGTTTTTTCATAATCTATGCCCCCATCTTGGTTATATCCTTGATCCACTAGTCGGGCCTTGGTCCTTATTATTACTCTATTTTCGTCTAGCTTATTTCTAAAAACCCACTTAGTTCCAAGAATGTCATCAATTATATGATGCTTGGAATACCTTCAATTCAAAGGAAGATCATCCACTTTAGTTGGACTCTCATCCTTCTCCTTTTCAAGATCGTCATCTTCCTCCTTCTTAGGTTTCACCGCTTCAGGTTGATCAATTCCCTTTTTAGTGTCTTTGAGTATGTCTTATGATGATACACCTATATCATGAAAATAAATACCTTTCTTAAAATTTATCGGATAAGATTCATCTAATGTGACATGCACGATCTCCTCAACAATAAGTAATCTCTTATTATACACTCTATAGGCTTTGCTTGACCGAGAGTATCCAAGAAAGATACCTTCGTCAGACTTTTCATCAAACTTTCCAAGGTCGTTCTTACCATTATTCAATACAAAGCACTTACATCCGAATACATGAAGATGTGATAAATTTGGTTTTCTACCTTTGAGAAGTTCATAAGGTGTTTTGCTTACAATATGAAAAATAAGTCTCCTATTTAAAATATAACACACCGTACTAATAGCTTCGATCCAAAAATATTTAGATAGACTACTCTAATTGATCATAGTTCTTGCTAACTCCTCTAAAATTCAGTTTTTACGCTCTATAACACCTTTTTATTGTGCAGTTCTTGAAGCGGGAAAATTATGTTCAATTCCATATTTATCACAATAATCCTCAAAGAGGTGGTTTTCAAATTAACCTTCATGATCGCTTCGTATTGCAACTATGTTTAAACTCATTTTATTTTGGGAAAACTTTGAAAACTTTGTGAAAGCTGAAAAAGTCTCACCTTTACTATGCAAAAAGATGGTCCAACAAAATCTAGAATAATCGTCTACAATAACAAAATCATAGTAATTACCACCTAATATTTTTGTCCTAGAAAGACCAAAAAGATCCATATGGAGAAGTTCAAGAGGTCTAGAAGTTGAAACTATGTTTTTAGATTTAAAAGGGACTCTTGTTTGCTTTCCCGTTTGGCATGCATCACATAGGTGGGTTTTTGAAAATTTAATTTTAGGTAGACCGCTAACTAGATCCTCTGAAACCACTTTCTTTAGTAAATCAAAGTTATCACATGCTAAGCCTATATTCCATAACCAAGGGTCTTCACTCATGATTACTAAACACTTAGTACTTGTTAATGATACATCATTCAAGTTAAGCATATAGATGTTGTGTATCCTCAAGCCCTTAAACTAGTAACCTTTATTTTTATTATGTTCAATTATGCAATAAATATTTGTAAAAGTTATTTTATAACCTTGTCGCATATTTGACTAATGCTAAGTAGATTTCGTTTAAGACCTTTAATAAGTATAACATCAAAGATAGTAGTAGAAGAGGGATTGTCTATACTATCTTTACCAAGTATACCACCCTTATTGTTGTCTCCGTAGGTCACAAATCCCTTCTTCTTTACCATAAAGTCAATGAATAGGGAAATATCACCCGTCATATTCCTTGAGCATCCACTATCAATAAACTACACTTTTTCCATGGAGCCAAGACATTCGATCTAAAGGATCAAACAAGAGTGATAGGTACCCAATTTTCATTAGGTCCTTGAGAGTGAGTGAAAATATTGTTTCACTTGAATAACCATTGAAATACACCTTTAGGAACCAAGTATCTTATAAATTTGCATTTAACAATGGTATGACATTTCTTACAACAATTGTGACAAGTCAAATGATGATGAAAGTGACTTTTTCTATTTGATCCCCTTACAACAAAATTATACTTTTTGTCTGGAACATTTAAAAATCTTTTGAATTTTGTTGGATTTATAACGAAGGTAATTTTTGGTTCTAAAGGCTTGTTAAATTTGGTTTTTAGAATAATAACCTCTTTTTGTAAAATGTGACAAGTTTCACAACCAAACCAAGAAGATTTCTCATCCTTAACATCAATTTTTGAAGCCTTTAACACGACTTTCTTAAGAGCTTCCATTTTCTTTTCACTTTCTAAAACTTTGGCTTCTAAGTATGAAAATATTCTTTTATTTTAAGCCAACCTTTTAAAAGCTTCACCATGTAGATTTTCAAAAGCAATTTGTAACTCAAAATTAGACGTTTTATCAATAGGTTCATATTTAGAATGTCTAACATTCTTCTTCTTATGAAGATGGGCCATGAAGAAAAAAAATTATGCTTCATCACTTTCAGTTGAGCTACCTTCACTTGAGGATTCACTATCACTTTCTCAAGCTATGTATGCTCTTCTAGGATTGCTAGACTTCTTGTATCGACCATTTTCTTTATCCTTCTTAAGTAATGGACAATTCAGCTTATAATGACTGACTTTTCCACAATTAAAACACGCACCTTTAAATTTTTCTTTCTTATTCTCATCTTGCTTTGAAGAATTTGCTTGTCTTCTATAGTTGATGAGATTCTTGTCGGAGTGCTTCACTCCATTACTCTTAATGTACGTATGGTACCGTTTAATAAACAACCTCATTTCTTCATCAATCGAACATTCATTATCACTAGTTCCACTATCATCTTGCTCTTTAGTAGATGACTTAGAACAAGAAGTCACACGAGCAGTTTACTTCTTGTTTATCTCGTTTTCCTCGCTCTTTTCTTTATTAATATTCTTCTCATGCTTCTCCAAGAAAATGAGCTCTTGCTCATGTTCTTCAAGCTTACCAAACAAAGTAGCAGTGTCTAATATCAAGTGGTTGTTGGCTTCCTTGATCGCGGCGACCTTAGGTTTTTATTCCCTATTAAGACATCTTAAAATGTTACTAGTAGAAAATTCATTGGAAACCGGCTTACCAAGTGCATTCAAATGGTTTACAAGATGAGTGAACCGCTTTTGCACATCGACAATGATTTCACCATGCTTCATATGAAAGAGTTCAAATTCTTGATTCAAAGTACTGATTCTAGGTTATTTAACTTCATTTGTGCTCTCATGGGCAACTTCCAATGCGTCCTTCATAGCTTTTGCAGCTGTACAATGATAAATATGATAGTATTCATCAACTCCTAAAGCGGAGATTAGAATATTCCTTGCTTTCCAATCACATGACCACTTTTTCTCATCACCCGCGGTCTATTGTGCTTCTGGTTTAGGTACAACAATACCATCCGCATTGGTCAAAGTAATTTCAAATGGACCATTTTGGATGACGTTCCATACATTTATATCAATATAATTGATATGGACGCGTATACAATCCTTCCAATAATCATAGTTTTCTCAATTGAAAACAAGTGCTCTATTATATGCTCATTTAAGTTCGGAAGCCATAATCTAACAAGCGATTCAAGATTGGTTTTTTGATGTAATCTCTTATCTAGTAATTCCTTGTTAAAAATATTTAATGTTATTTAAAAAAATATGAAAGTAACTTATTAATATTAGTTGTTGTTGTATCAAGTAAAATGTTTAATATTATTTTTGTTGGTGTTGTTGAGATTTAATATTTAACAATTCTATTGAATTTATTTATTTGTGGTTGTCGTCGTTATTGTTGTAATTGTTATTCTTGTTAAGATTTAATATTTGAAAACTCTATTGATTTTGTTGTTGTTGAGATTTAATGTTTAAGATTATTTTTATTTGATGAGGAAGATTTAAAATTTATCAATAAATATGATAGATCAAAATAAAGAAAAGACATATTCCTCGCATTAAGGTTACCGCATGTTAAAATACGGAATTCTCTTTAACTTTTGAAAAGTAAAGACATATATAAGATAGTAATACTAAGTAGCATACCAGAGTGAGTATAACATAATGTATAGTTTGACAAATAAATGACAAAAACAGAAAAGCTGCTCAGGTATAGGAGCTGAAGTCAGCATGTATAGTTTTTCCATGGAGTAAGAATTGAAAGAACATGATCATTCATTTATAGATTACTAATGACCATATTATTTTAACTAACAATTAACTATTGGAACCTAAACTCACAATTCTCCACTCTGCATTTGCATTTAGTGTATGAATTTGACTGCTAGATTCTTTAGAGAACAACAAAAATGGAAGCAATTCCTTGAAAACCAATTTCAAGATGCAAGTTGGCTCTGAGAGTTACTGATTCGAGTAGCATAGTATTTAGCAATGAAATCAGAAGCTTTCCTATCAATATCAGGCTCTCCAATCCAACAACCTATGTCTTCATCACTTGTAAATATCCTTCTTCCTCTTCCACTACCTTCCAAGTGATCATAACTGCTACTCCTCGAAAAACAACACTTGAATAATCTTGAAAATGAGTTAGAAGATGACTTTTTAGCTCCCATATTGAGTCTCAACACTTGGTATATACCAATTACGTATTCACTACACTTCCTTTAAGCTATAAGCTGCTATGTTTTTGCACATATTTATAGAGTGGAAAACCACATGGTTTACACAAGATTACTATTGTTTCATATCAAAAGTAAGGATTACGTGAATGTGACACGCGACATATGAAGTGACACGCATCTGTTTTTTATACCTTATGTTGTAATGTGTCCTATATTGCTTTTATTATTATTATCAGTTCGTTTCACTACAGATTGAAGATGCTTACTTTCTTCCATTTATATAATAGCTAGAGAATAATGAGAATAATGCTTTTAACTCCTATACATATAGGCGCTATGAATGTGGTTTACTGCAAATTAATTCATATTTTGATTATACATAAACTACAATTTCTTTTATGAGTTATATGACAATTTATCCATAATATTGTAGAAATAACTGAGGCTTTAAATATTGGCCGATCACAGTCGCTCAGGCCCGGACTAAGGGGGCCCAAAGGGGAGGCCAACAAAGCATTTGCCTAGGGCCTCATATTTTGTCATTTTAGTAGAAGTGTTTTGGGTCTCTATTTTAACATTTATGAAACTTTACAAGTACATTAGTAATGTACGAAGGCTTATACAAACTATAAGGAGATTGTTCTTTCAACCTTTTTATGTAGTCTCTCGCGATCCTTTAAAAAGTAAAAAATGTTTATAGTTTTCGGAGATATATTTTCAGACGCATCTAAAATCACAATAACAAATGCGTTGTAAGTGAGATATTTATATTTTGTCTAAAAAAATATTTGAAGATACATCTCCAGATTCTGAAGATATATCTCTGTAAAGTGTCTTAAGATAAATGAGACATTATCTCTTTTTCGTTTCCTTTGATCCAAAATATTTTTTATTGAGAAAAACCATTTTCCTCTTCCTCTTTTTCTTCCCATCAGCAATTAAAGGATTTGTTTCTCATTACCATTAACATCATAATAATCATGTTTTACAATAATACCAACCTTATGATAACATTTTAATTAAAACTATTAATTTTGTTTTAATATTTTCAGAGATGTATTTCTGAAATAAATTGATAAAACACTAAGATGCATGATCACACATCCATGCTTGTTTTCCATTCAAAATCCTCGCCAAAAACCCTTCCATTCTCAATCCACATTTTCATTCCAAATCTTCAATCTTGTGTTTCATCACATCAAATGAAGTAAAAGAAATTGAGATTCCAAGATAATTTATTTCAAGCCTCATCGCTCACATTAATCTTGTTTTATGTTTGAAAAACGTGCGTTTTTTCCGGAGATATATTTTCGTAACGAGTATGAACTTACCCGGAAATGCATATTTGGTATCTGACTATGTTCATTTTTCAACTCTATTTACATAATTAACACTTATTTATTGTTTTGTTGTAATTGTTTTTAATAGATATGGTGCATCCTGATGTTTTTTCGAAACAAGTTATGTCTCTGAATATCAAAGTTGTTGATGTGAAGGTGGTAGATATTGAAAACCAATTTAAAAATGAGCAAGAGTTTGAATTTTGTGATCACGTGCTTCAATGGATTCATACAAAAGCCTTTAAACTAGGATTTGGTGTGGTTATCAGAAGGTCCAATAATGGTTCGGATAGAAGATGTGATTTTGTGACAATGACGTGCGAAAGAAGCGGGAAATATATACCTTCTCTCTAGAATTTTAAACGAGACGACACTGGTTCAACGAGTACACCTCTCTCGCAGATTTGAAATACAAATTCCTTAATCTCCTAACTTATGGAGACAATCGAAAAATTGTGAAGCTCGAGTACCATTCACCGTCGATTGGCAACGAAGGGAAGATTGAGTTCAACAACTTTGAGCTCAAGATGGATGAAAATGTAAGGGCTATGTGAAATACATTTTTCCGTTTCGAAACAAAAGTTCTGCTCGGGTTGGAAGCGATGATTTTAAGATCGGTCGAAGATATTGTAAAGATGTTAAAGTGTTCATTTGGATATTGAAGTGTAATGTTGAATTTTATGTTGAAATCATCTATGTAATGTTTATTTTATGTTATGAAAGTTATTTTTATGTTATGCAT
Organism: Lathyrus oleraceus; assembly: GCF_024323335.1. Lineage (NCBI taxonomy): Eukaryota > Viridiplantae > Streptophyta > Magnoliopsida > Fabales > Fabaceae > Lathyrus > Lathyrus oleraceus. The sequence continues at coordinate 25,467,322 of NC_066579.1, forward strand.
GTCAAATTACAAATTTTTGGTTACTGCCTCTAATACTATTGTGCATACGTTATGGAAATGCATCTACGAACAGATTCTGGAGATGCATCTTCGATTTAATAAAACCCCAACAAATAGGGTGCCTGTCATAAAGGCCTAGGTTATGTGTGTATTGAGTGCGACTAGAGATGCATCTCAGGAAACTGGGGGTATTCTAGTATTTTCGCGTGGTGCGTAAGTAATATATAAGGTACATTAAGAAATTCTCTATATTGAATCTTATAAGCCTCATGATTAGGGACTAGGGACTGAGATAAGGTTTAAAGCTACACACCCAACCTCAAACATGCATGAACCTTGGTCCATATCTGGACCTTACAACTTGTTACCCGAGCCCATCACTTCATATGGATGTTAAAATAATACACCATCTTAACCAATATCATTAAGAACGCATGGGTTCAATATCTGAATTAGTTAATGTACATCCCAAAATTCCTAAATACCAAGATTTTGTAGCCCGAGTACGAAGGGGAAAACAAGTCGGATAACATAATCCTAAGTAAGTCGGAACCCGGTCATCGTAAACATTATTACAAGACTAGAGTAGGTCGGATCCAGTCTCATAGTAACTCTGGACGAGGAGCAAGTCCGATTCAGTCTCTTGAAAGGAGCTAGGAAGCAACATGAATAGTCCTAGAGGATGATTATGAAACATCTCCATGATTGCATGGGAGTTATAGAAATTGAGGGAAGATGTGTTACTTCATAGTTATGGAAGACGAGGGACGTTACCAGGAATCACTTTAACATGGAATATGAATAAATATCCGTATAAAGTCCAATGATGGATGAATGAGTATAAAAGGATACTTCTAGATGAGAAAGAGAGGAAACTAATAACTCCTAACAAAATAGGATGATTGTAACCTCACCTGGCTAGCTTCAAGGAGGTTTTTCCAAATAGTGTTTAGCAAGAACATTTGGCGCCCACCCTGTCGCCTAAGAAAAACTTTTCCAGGCCTTATGAAACAATAAATTTCACCATATTCACCATAAATATACGATGTCTAAATCATATCCTAGAAAGAGTGAACCTCACACCCCACCAGACATGGAGCAACTACTTACAATTATGGAGAATTTGTGCCAATAGAATGAATCTCTGTAGAAAAGTGTACACATACTACAACAGTCACAAAACACTAAGGAGTATGAAGATGAGGAGGAGCTACTTGATCCTCAACCTCTCTAAGATGCGATTTGGGGCGACCAAGTCCCAAAAAACTTCAAACCACCATATTTTCCATCCTTCGATGGAAAAAGTGATCCTCAGGAGCTCATAATATCAATTAAAAATTAGATGGCGATAGTCGGGGCTTCTGACTCCTTAAAATGAAAAATCATGGAAAGAAAGTTCAAATATGTGGCACTATGTTGGTACATAAGTCATCCTAAACTATCAATTACCGACTACAAAGATCTGACTAAGAAAATGGTACAACATTTCTCCGCCAGCAAACACAGAAAGGTGACTACCACCAACTTATTCAACGTCCGTCAGGGACCCTTAGAGTCTCTCCGAAAGTATATGACACGGTTTAATGAAGAGACTATAAAGTCTCCCACCCAAATCAAGAGATGTTCGTAGGAGCTTTCCAAAATGGTTTGGAAGCAACCATTTCAATGATTCACTGGCGCAGAAGTCGTCCACTAGCATGGAAGAGGTCATGAGTTGAGCAGAATGTTATCTCAAAGGGGAGGAAAATAACATGGAAAAAGGTATCGAGATGATAAATAAAAGACACAATCTAGGAATGAAGGATCCAGGCCTAGGAAGGAACACCAAAAGCATGGGCCGAGGGAGAGGTCGACAACAAGACCTTCTTGGAGGCCATATGATAACTTCACCGAGAACTTTACTCCTCTCAATGCAAAGTGTGCTGACATTTTGCGAGAAGTGTATCATCTCAAGCTGATACTAGGGCCTATTCGGCCCAAGAGGGTCAATGTTGTGCTAGGATATGATGAAGAAGCATGATGCGCCTATCATCATGAGAGAGTCCGTAATATTGAAGATTGTCACCACTTAAAAAGAGAAATTAATTCTAATCCAAAGAGGACAATTATTATCGTATGTAGAGGAGGCAGAATGATCACCAGGAAAGATAAGTCCTTCGAAGAGTGCGCCAAACTCAGAGAATCTCTCTACCAAGAAGAGAAAGAACATTGAGGAATTACGTGAGATCCAGATGGCCTGATACACACTCAATATCATCCCGAGAGGTTTTTTTGGTGGAGGAGAAACAAGCTTTCCAGAAAAAGGTATGCTCGATCAGTAATGCATGTGTCACAAAATCTATTATCAGAAAAGGAAGGAAGACTGACAGTCATTTGTTTCTCAAGAAAAGATTTAAAAGGGGTACTGGCTCATGAGAATGGCCCGATGGTGATAAAAGTACAAATTCATTATTTGAGTTTCAAGAGAGTGTTTATCGATCCGGGAAGCTTAGCCGACATACTATAATGGGATGCTTTAAAAGATAAGAACGTGGATACATCTGAGTTGTTACACTTCAAGGGTACCCTAGTCGATTTCTCCGGGGAACAAGTTAAGGTATTGAGAAGGAGGTGTGCCATCAACTCTCACTTGATCCATCATTGAAACTTATGGTGCAAGGAAGCGAAATAATGGAGAAGAAAAAAGGAAGGTGGACACGGAAGAGGTCAGAAAGCTCTTGAAGGACGGGTTCATACAAGAGATAAAATATCCTACCCGGGGTTGTCCAATGTTGTCACGGTGAATAACAAGTCAAGAAAATTATGTATATGCATAGACTTCACCGATCTCAACAAAACTTTCCCGAAGGACCCCTATCTATTTCAATATATTGATAGACTTATCGACTCCGTGTCGGGATTCCGTTTGCTCAGCTTCATGGATGGCTACTCAGGCTACAATCAAATATAGATGAACCTAGCTAATGCTCCCAAAAAGACATTCATGACTGACAGTAACAACTATTACTATGAAGTAATTCTCTTTGGCTTAAAAAATGCAGGGGCTACGTATCAAAGGTTGATGGATATGGTATTATCATCGCAGATAGGAAGAAACCTTGAAGTTTATGTTGACACCATGTTAGTCAAAACACATGAATAAGTAAAGCATGTAGATGACTGGAAAAAGACTTTTGAATTAATAAAGAAGTTCGACATGAGACTTAATCCCGACAAATGCACCTTCAAGGTACAAGCCCGAAAATTCTTAGGCTCCATCCTGACACATCGGGGAATAAAAGCAAACCTAAACAAGTGCCTGACAATCATTGATATGAGAAGCCCGATTTCTGACTTGTGCAGGTGACAAGTCCATACATTTCTTCACGGCCATAAGTAAGTCGGTAAAGTTCAAGTGGACAGTAGAGTGAGATAAGGAATTTATAGAGTTGAAAAAGTTCTTGTCGACCCTACCGATCTTGGTTCGTCCGAAGGAGAATTCACCTCTCACCTTGTATTTAGAAGTATTCGAGAAGGAAATCAGCTTGGTATCCGAGAAGATCAGTTAACTTTGTCAGCAAGGTTCTCAAGGTAGTAGAAATCGATTATCAAAAGATTAAACGACTAGCTTTAGCGGTAGTAATTACAGCCACGAAACTCAGATAGTATTTCCAAGGACATCCCATCATAGTAAAGACGATTTATCCCATAAAATGAATCTTGAAGAAGTAGGATATGGTAGGAAGAATGGTAGCTTGGGCGGTATATTTGTCAGAATATGATATCACATATGAACCCAGGAACAACATCGAGTCATAAGTATTGGTAGATTTCTTAATAGAATTGAGCACACCCACCTCGGAAGAAATGCCTGAGCAGTGGATCCTATCGGTGGACGGCTCATCCAACCTCAACGAGCAGCAGAGCAGGAATAGTACTAGAGGTACCAGGAGAATTGATACTAGAATAGTCCTTTGCTTCAATATCTAGGCCAACAATAATCAAGCAGAATATAAAGCAGTGATTATCGGTTTAAAGCTAGCCAGGGAAGTCAGAATTTCTCATATGTTGGTTCGAATCAATTCACAATTGATTACTAGTCAAATTAGAGGAGACTATCAGATAAAGGATGTGTCATTACTCAAGTACCTACAAAGATCTCTAAAATTGGCTAAGGGGTTCACAAAATTGGAAGTAATACATATTCCACGTGAAGAAAATGCTAGAGCCGATCTGTTGGCCCGGTTATCCAGCACCTAAGGCCCGAGGTTAAATAGGACGGTAATTTAAGAAACTTTAGAAACATTGAGCACATAAGTCGAAGAGGTAATGGTACTAGAAAATGCAAAGGGTTGGATGACACCCATCATACAATACCTGACTCAAGAAAAGTTCCTAGACGATGAGACTAAAGCACGACAGATCAAAATGATATCTTCTTGATATCTCATGGTAGTCGACTAGCTATACAAGATAGGTAGATCCTCCCCGATATTAAGATGTGTTGATGAAGAACAAGAAGGGATCATAATGAAGGAATTACATGAAGGAGTATGCGGGAGTCATATTGGAGGAAGATATTTTTCTGGAAAGATACTTAGGGTCGGGTAGTGTTGGCCGAGTATGCTACAAGATTATGCACGGTTCGTAAACCGTTGTGAGAAGTGTCAGGTTTATGCTCCCTTCGTACATTCTTCTGCAAAATTACTACATTCATTAGTATCTCAATTTCCTTTCTATCAATGGGGGCAGACATCCTCAACCCTTTTCCTTTAGTTGTCGGGAAACTAAAATTTCTTATAGTGGAAGTAGATTATTTCACCAAGTGGATGGAAGTCGAAGTTGTATCCCGAATTACAGTAGAGCGGAAAATACATTTTTATAGGAGAGATATCATATGTCACTTTAGTTTACCAGGGATCATTGCATCCAATAATGGGACGCAATTTGTGAGCTCGTTAGTTAAGAATTTTGCAGGCGCCTTGGCATTCATAATAGGTTTGTCTCGGTCGAGCATCCCCGGGCTAATGGCCAGAAAGAAGCAACAAATAGGACCATCCTATTAGGAATGAAGAATAAGCTTGATGAAACCAATTGGCTAAGGGTTAAGTACTTGCATGAGATCATGTGGTTCTATCACACTACTCCTCATTCAACTACTAAGGAGACACCCTTTCGAATGGTGTATGAGGCCAATGCAATGATATCGGCAGAGGTCAATTTCTCTGGCCTGGCATGGATTAATCTTTGGCGATGATCTCAACAAGGATGAGCTAAACAACTCACCCGACTTCATAGAAGAAATCATAAGATTGGCTCATGTGAGAGAATGTGCAGCAAAACAAAGGATGACCATAAGGTTCAATACCAAAGTCCAGCCAAGAAGCTTTCAAGAAGGAAACTTGGTTCTGAAGAAGATTACAAACACACAAAAGAAGGGAAAGATCTCCCCTAATTGGGAGGGACCTTATAGGATCAAGCATAAACTGAATAATGGAGCCTACAAACTCGAGAATTTAGAAGGACTAGAAATGACGAGGGCTTGGAATGTTCCCAACCTTAGGTTTTATTATAGTTAAAAGTTATGTAATGGTATTATTTAAATAAGTATTATGGGTAGCACTCTTCTCCCTTACAAGGGAAAGGTTTTTAATGAGGCACCCTCAATTCATATGATTGTGTGTCATTTTTTACAGTAAATCCAAACTCATCCCAGTGGCGACGAGTATTATAGGAATCACCGATAACCTCGCGAAATTGGCCACGTAAATGAGAAACCTTTGGTCGGGTTATGTTATTAAAACTTCTAACCTAAGTATCCAGCCACGTAAATGAGAAACCTCTGGCCAGGTTATGTTAATAAAACCTCTAATCTAATTAATCGGCCACATAAATGAGAAATCTTTGGTTGAGTTATGTTAATAAAACCTCTAACCTAAGTAATCAGCCACGTAAATGAGAAACCTCTGGTTGGGTTATGTTAATAAAACCTCTAACCTAAGTAATCGGCCATGTAAATGTGAAACTTCTAGCCGAATTATGCTAATAAAACCTTTAACCTAAGTAATCGGCCATGTAAATGAGAAACCTCTAGTCGGGTTATGTTAATAAAATCTCTAACCTAAGTAATCAGCCACATAAATGAGAAATCTATGGCTTGATTATGTTAATAAAACCTCTGACCTAAGTAATCATCCATGTAAACAAGAATCTATGGCTAAGTCATGGTAATAAAATCTAATATTTAATGAGGTCGACAATAAAAATAAGAATCCTTGGTTGGGCTATTAAGTCTAAAGAAGTTTATAATAACCAAGTCGGTCTTCAAAAAGTATAAAATTATCAGCAAAGTAAAATTGTTCAAACTATTAAAGGAGAAGAACTAGTGCACGACAAAGCCAAATTCCAAGGCATGCCTTAAAAACACAAGTCAGGATACTTTAATACGCACAATCAGGTTGAAATTGAATGAAAAAAATAAATAGTAGCATATTCAAAAAGGGACCCTCAAAAGGGCTTTAACATGATGTCATAAAATAAAGAAACATTATCCTAAAATATTACAAAAGGCGCATCATCATCGATGGCGAACAATAAAGATAAACAAACTCAAACATCATGATGCTCGTCTTCTTGAGCCTCGGGGGTCGGGTTGTTGATCATCACATCCTTCAAAACCTCAGCTTCAAGTGAAGCTTCCTCCATGTTTATAAGCTGGCCATCCACCACAATCTTAAAAAAGTCCATCTTTGACACATCAAGGTCACACATGATGCATAACGCTTGGGGTTTAGCTATCTCAAAAACTTCATCGTCGGATGAGAATAAGTCCACATGGGCATCTTGCAAATACTTCTTCAATGTCTCATTGAGAGCCTGATTTTTCTCCACTTCTTAGATCAAATCGGCAATGGTCGCGTCAAGATCCCAACACCTGGACCCAGTGGTTTGCTTTTGCTTCTTCATTTCTGACAACTGGGACTTTGCGGTCTTCTTATGCTTCTTCATCTCTGACAGTTGTTTGTTTAGCTCATCCGCCTTGTCGGTATGGACTTTTAAATTATCCTTCAGTTGGGTCATATCTTTAGTAAGACAGATCTCATTCTACTCATAAGCATCACCGACTTCAAAAAGACCCCGAGTTATGACTATGCATCTTATCAAGTAGGCCCCGAGGTTTTGGGTCACCTGTTGAGAACCAATGGACTTCACCTTATCGACATCCTATATTGTGTTCAGATGATTATAGAGATATCTTAAACCATCAAAATTGTTGAACCATAAGTTAAATTTAGTGGATGGGTTAGTTTGATGGCTACTACCTGAATCCTACATCAGGATAGTAATTGTCAAGTCGTTCTGACTGGCATTGTCACTCATCAAGGTCTTCATCCTCTTTGGAGAACCCGATATTGACTCCTTAGAAGGAGGAACGAAGGAAGTTTAGGGCTCTGATACAACTGGGGCTACTTTGACAGCGTCCATCTTCTTCCTTTTGAGAGTTCAGGTTTGAATACCCGACATATCGCTCTTAGAGGCGGATTGTTCCCCACATCTCACTCTTTGTTCAACCATCAACTTCTTCTATTAGGATAATTTGAGTTTCATCATGTTAGATGGAAAGAAAAAAACAAAGTAAAGTGAAGAAAAATAAAATAATAAGGTTATCAAAGAATAATAAAGGGCATATATAAGAATTACCCAGGAATTTAGAAATTTGTTCCAGGTCGTCAGCCATACGTAGCAAGTCCTTAACTTTCACTACTCGGGAAGCATCCAAAACGGCTAAAGCTCAGATTTCCAAAGGGTTCAACTTATCATAACCAAAACCAAAAACCGACAATGGGTTACCTGACCAATAAATCGGGAAACAATAGTTCCCATATAATGCATACATAACCTAAGAGCACCCTTCCCGACTCTTCACTCGAAGGAAATTCTCCTTGAAACCTTTATAGATGGTAGTATAAGCCTGAAGGAAGCTCTTCCATGGAATTCCGTTGAGGCAGACATGTCTACCCCAGTTTCCCCCACATTCAATAAACGGATGCATATATTGCGACATTTGCGTCATCTGCATAGTAAAACATGCATTTCATCTTGCATAACACCAAAAATGTAAACCATAATAAATTCTCGGATCTACAGATAGATCGATTGAATCAATTTTCAAATGTACATTAAATTAGCGGGTGAAATTCCAAAATCGGGCTTAAAAACATCAATTTTATTAATCTAAGGTTCACGTAGTTCAACCTGGCATGCTCCTTTTTTTTCTAGTTACTTTTTCAATCACATTTTGATCCGTTTGAACATTTTAACCAGTCATTTTTTATTTCAAAAATTGATCAAAACATGTATATTTTCGAGAAGTTTATTTTGTGCGAATCGTTTTAGTGCATTATTTATTTATTTATTGAGCATTACATCCGATTTTTATTCATCTTTTACCCATTTATTATTATTTTCTAGTCAAAATAATCAGCAAATTTAATCAGAATTAAGTGGATATTTTAGTTTGGATTTTAATTAGGAGTATTAATTTATTTTAATTTAATTACTAGGCATTTTTCTTTAACAATTCAAAAAAGTATTAAGAAAATCAGAAAAATGAAATAAATTTTTTTAAAGAAAAAAGACTTGTATTAAAAATGGTATTCATGTGACATTTATTGGATCCTTTCCAATGGATCTATCACACTCCAACTGTAGCCCGACACGCGTCCACCAATACTCCTATCATTTTTTGAAGAAAAAAAAGAGATAATGTTGGGAGGATAACTAGCAGCATAAAGGAAAGAAAAAGAACGATTTCCATGTGACACGGAAAGAAAAACGCATGGATCCACATACGATTCCTCTCTCTCACTCATATTGATAAAAAAAACAAAAAGAAAAACGGTAGTTTTCTGTAAAACATCCTTTCCATTATCTTTTCGTCTTCCTCTATCTTCACTCAAGGTAACAAAAGCTTGCCCTCTTCTTCACTCATCATCATCACACGCGACACCTTCCTTCCACAATAACCCGTTGTTTCCATACCACCCACAAACCTTCAAGCTCTGTAACAAAAAATACTAACCTCTTCTTCACCCTTACGTGACTGATTCGCTGCCTATTTTTATCTTGTCATCATCTAGGTTAGATCTCCTTAACCTCACATCAACCATACAAAACTCACATCACTGAAAAATACACGGTGGAGCCTCCCCCTTACTACCATTTCTTCAACCTTCAAACACACTACTCACGACGGCCTAACCTCCTTTTGAGTTTTCTTCTGGCCACCTAGAACCACCACGAAACCATTCACCACTGAACCACCGCTAGCACCTCTGACCTTTATCTACCCACCTAATCACTTTTAGTTATCCACTTGTTATTCCATTCACATAATCGCAGTGTTGTAACAACTAGTGTTTAGTTTTTCTCATCTAGATCTCGAACGCTCTCTCACGATCCCTATGTTGTCTGGTTTGCATGTAAAACAAGCCCCAAATAAGGAAAGAAAGAATGTGCTCTACTTGGTTTTCGAGTGCATGGATATTGATGTGCCAACTTTGCTTGACGTAGCACCTTTGCAAGGGTGTCGATTTCTGCCACGACCATGGAATTTTGTACAGGGAATTGAAACTCAACAACAACAATGCAACTTCTTTCTTCAAACTTTGTTTTTGTCGGTTTCGAATTAGCGATGTTTTCTTCGATTTAGGTTATTGTTTGTTTGTTGACTTATATGCAAGTGTTGCGTCCGATTCACGTTTGAACTTTTTAAGTTTCTGCGGTGTTAATTTTTCTTCTGTATTTATTCATTATTTTCCTACTTCGGAAACATTCGCTTTTCTCAACAAGTAGCATCGTAGCTTCGCCATACTTAGACAAAAATATTTGATGCTTGGTAATAACTCGGTTTCACATACATCTCCGTGTTGAATTTTCTTTTCGATAAAATTTGTTTTTGTATGGAATCTGATTCGGTTTATTTTGGATTCTATGTTATGTTTTGTTTCATTGTAAGTAAATTCATAGCTATGTAAATTTGAGTTGTTGCTTTTTGTTAATCTCATTGCGTTTAAAGTCGGATTTTAATTCGTGGATTCGACATTTTCCATGTCGTTATGCCTCCAATTTTAGTTTCAATATATTGATGTAATATTTCACTGCGTTATGACCCATTTCGTTACCTTTGCGTGCGACATTCGTTTGTTGTCGTTACATACAAACCGACTTTGAGCACATTGTATATATTTGTGTCCGTTTTGTTGTAATACGTTTATTTCAAATTTCGATTACGAGGTTTACATATTTTCAACTTAATACAATATATTTTACCATTGTGATTTTTAAATCTCGTTGCTTTACGATTTTATTTTTGAGCATCTCAAGTTCTTTCTCATTCCACCCCATTATGCGATGATAGGTTTCACGTTAGCAATTCATTTGATTCATGATAGCCTATAAAGATCCAACATCATTATGCTTAAATTAAACTTGAACCCTACTTTCTATAGCTTTGCATGTCTTTGTGTTATTGGCATTGATTCACATCCTTGCATCATGATCTTGATTCGTGCACTTTCCACTTTTGCTTTACTTCTTTTGATTCAATAACAATGAACGTGTGTTGTGCATATGTTGCGTGTGCTAATATCTCCTATCTTTTGTCTTGTTCTTGCGCCTTCTTATAATGAGAACTTTTTGTTCACGTACACTTGTTTATTGGGTTTTCTTTTAATTCCTTTATTATATCCCTGTTCGATAAAATGTACCCCATTCCCCTAATGTGTAATAACTTTGTCGCTTTCCTTTATTTTTGTTTTGATTGCTTTAGTTAACTAATTCAAGATCATTTTCACCTTCAACCATTTTGATTTCTTTATTATATCCCCATTCGAAAAAATATACCCCCATTTCACCTTCAACCATTTTCCACTTTCAAACCATTTTGTGAAATCACCTTTTTGAAAACTCTAATCAAATGCTTGATCCATTAAAAATCAAAAACAATTAATTATTATTAAATACTTTTCAATAAAGATGGAAAATGAACGTGGTGGATACCATGAGCTCCAGAGGCTAAGATTCGAGATGGATGTCTCGCCCATCCTAGCTTTCGCTATCATTCAAAACTTTAAATGCGACTTCTTCAAACCTTTCTTAATGAAATCTCAAAACATCTAAAAATATCAAAGTCCTTTTGCAAATAAAATGGAAAAGGGACGTGGTAGATACCACGAGATCCAGAGGCTAGGATTCGAGATGGATATCCCGCTCATCCAAGCTCTCGCCATCACCCAAAATACATCAAGCCAATCAAAATATTTTATCTCCGCCATGCAAAGACTTTCAAAACATTTTTCATAAACGAAAGCTATGTTGTCTCGAGACGATGTGATACAATTCTTCATTGACTATCGTGTGAGTTGAGGTAAGTGACGTTTTCTCGTGAATGTTGATTTATAAATCCATTTAATATGATGCAAACGTCCGCTCCTCATATATTTTAGGTAAGTAATGTTTTTCGTTGATTGACACAAAATAGTTTTCGCTAAAATCGAATAACAAACAAACATTCTATACCCAGAACTACATAGCCTTGAGTTCTCCATCGCACTCGGAGATACGTAGGAGCGAGATTCAAAGTCTCATCAGGCACCCTAATAAAAAATAAACCCTTTTGTCATATCCTTTTTCCCTTTAAATAACTCGAGAAGCCTAACATTTCTAAACAAACACTAACGCGCACAACTAACCAAATGGTTCCCATTTAGTACAACGGACGTGAGTGGTGCTAATACCTTCCCCTTGCATAATCGACTCCCGAATCTTGATTTGGTTGATATTTTAGGGATTTTGTTGATATTTTCTCTTCCCATCGCAATGTCATTGTCATAATTTTAGAGGTTTTATTGATATTTTCCCTTTCCTTTTTAGTAATAAATAAAGTTTGATGGTGACTCTATTTAGTCCATCATGTGAGCGTGCGATTGCACTTCACGAGCATCATGTTCTTATTTTTCAAGGTACGACTGATGGAGACTCTATTAGGGACTCCTTCCTAAGTGAGTCAAACCTAGTTTGGTGTCTTGTGTGTTTATGTTTGTTTACTTTTGTGGCTTTTCTTTACCTTACTGTTATTGGCTCTATTTGTTATAATGTTATATAATATATTGTATGGTTCCATTATGTTGTGGTATTGGATACTCTTATTGCAAACCTTGAGGAAAATACTCTACACCCGAGTCTAGAGTAAAAACATAAGATAGGAAGATGGTTGAGTATTACAGTCTCCCGAGGTGAATACCTCATAAGGGTCGGTACGAGAACCTCACTTAGAGTAGCTCATTTTGGAAGTGTTATCGCCTGACAAGTATTTTCCATAATCTTCGATGTTTCAAAGGGGTCCATGACTCTAAGGAACTTTTAGAACATTGAACCCTTTGGCCAAAGATGGTTATATAGTATGGATTTCTGAGGTGAATACTTCATAAGGATTGATACGAGAACTCACTCAGAATAGATTCTCTTGAAAGACTTGACAACCCACAAGTATTTTCCGTAAGCGGCAAACATTCTTGTAGATCCATGACTTTGGGAACCTTTGAAAACACTAGATCATACCCGATGAGAACCCTTTTATGGAAAGCAATCAGATTCATTCATACCTCGGACCGATGAACCTATATGCCAGAAAAAAAAACCCAAAAAAATATGCATGGCATTGCATTTTTGCATAAAAACAACAAACAATTTCATGCATCAACATCCATCACATGCATGCATATCATTTTTCAAAAAATAAAAAAATCCATCCATCTGTTGTCCTTAACCAGTCAATTGATTTTTCGGTGCCCATATTGAACCTGTGGTACTTGTTGAAGGACGATAGAGCATTTCAAGTCGGATCAAGTAGAGATAAGACCTGATGTTGGAACATGTGGAAGTTATGTCAAATCTTCAGCATGTTGTTGCGGAGAATGTTGGTCCCCCACCAGGCTTTACTATGGTGACTAACCCGATGTCTGATCTTCCCCCTGATTATACTCCTCAACAAATGGACGTTCAGACTCAACCTCATCTGGTGCATATCCCGATATCTAGTGAAGTCTCCATGTGTAGAAGAACCCCACTATTCATAATGATGAAGAGAATCCTCAATTCACAAGGAATGTGCCCAAATTTGAGAGTGTCCGTCTGATGACAAAAATGGATCATTCTCAATTTGATAAAGTTGCGTAAATAAGTTGAGATCAGGAGGAACGATTGAGGGATGTGGAAGGTTTTAACAAGTTGAGACTTGATGATGTGTATTTAGTGCCAGATCTAGTTATACCCCCATAATTCAAAATACCTAACTTCGAGAAGTACCAAGGGGATAGCTGCCTAAGGCACCATTTGGTGATGTTCTGCCGAAAATGACTTCCCATACTCACGATGATAAGCTGATAATTCATTTTTTTCAAGACACTTTTAGTGGAGCAACGCTGAGTTGGTACATGAAACTAGAAAGAAGCTATATTTAGTCATGATTAGACATGGCCATTGCCTTTTTGAAGTAGTACAAGTACAATTTGGACGTGGCCCCGGACCGAACGCAGTTACAAAGCTTATCTCAGAAGAGCAAGGAATCCTTCAGAGGAATATGCACAGTGATGGAGAGAATTGGCAACCCAATTGCAACCACCACTCTTAGACAAAGAATTGGTTCACATGTTAATGGATTCCTTGTAGAGCTCATACTTCAAAAGAATGGTAGGCATTGTGTCATTAAGCTTCTTTGACCTGGTGATGGTGGGAGAATGCGTCGAGAGAGGTATCTAGAGCGAAAAAGTCCAAGACACCTCGAGCATCCAGGCTAGCGAGACCAAATCCCTCAATAATTCCCAAGAGAAGGAGAATAATGAAATTAATGCAGCCATGGAAGATGTCAAGTATTCTTATGGTGCACTAGCAAGACCTTATGGTCCTTCATATTTTCGGAAGACACCATATCTAGTGCCATGTTATCCGTATGGGTAACCAACAATTCCTATAGCACCATACCAACAACCATGGATCTCTCCTCATTCAAATCAGCGAGCCATAAGGCCGAGGATATCAAAATCAGCATCAGACCCAACATAGGCCTCGCAATAACCTGGAAAGAAGGAATGTTTCTTATGATCCAATTCCTATGACGTAGAATCAACTTCTACAACCTCTGATTCAAAGCTTGTTGGTGGATCCGTAACCTCTAAGGCCAGTTACACAACCGTTCCCACCTGGATATGATCCCTATGTGCAATATGGATATCATACTTGATCAATAGGGCACTCAACCGTGGATTTCAACACCTTCAAAGCTAAGGTACAACAATTGATTGAAAACAAGTACATAACCTTTCGAGATGGAAACATGGTGGTGTGAAGACCTCAAGGGGAATCTCCTGAAGTTAGTGGAACAAACATGAAGTCATCCAAAATGCTGACAACCATTAGACATTGTTATCGTTTGCATTTTATTTTCTTTGTCCATTAAATGTTACTTGTTTTTAAACATTGTTGTTTTTAATAGTAATATTAATGAAGTGGTCATGCATTTTTTGAATCAATCCATTCATATTCACTCTTTCTATTTTTCTTTCATTTATGCAAAAAAATATATATCAACTCTTCTTCCATTCACTTATCTTAATCAAACTTTTTTTTAACAAAGAATCGAGGGAGGATGATTAAAACTAGATACCCATAATTTTTATGGTATGCTTTTGATTAAAACATTGTTGATGATGTGCATGCGTTATTTCAATCCCCAAACACTAAAAAGATAAGGATTTAATCCCTAGTCAACCACTTAGAGGCTAAAAATTGGTGTTTCTTTCGGAATTAAAACGCTTCATCTTAACCAGGGGAAGGTTAGTTTTGTTCATATAATCCGACTTTGCATTCAAATTGCAAGAGAAAACATCCCACATAAGGATCAACCACATGCTATCCTTCGCACACATCATCAAGTGTCGAAAAAGTCATGTAAAAGCTAAAATAAATTATATTGGTTGATCCTCATCCATCAATAACATGGCAGTCACAACTTGTTAGCAAAATAAATAAATAAATAAAAGAAAAGCCCACTAAGTCAAACACCACAAAATGATTTAGGGAAAGGCCAAGGTATCCCGATGGATCGAAAGCTTCAAAGAAGCGGTCCATGAAAAATTAGGGATAATAATCAATCAAAAGAGTTCATCAAATCCTCAACAAAAAAAATTAATAAATAAGATGACTGTCATCTCAGAAAATCTCATCTTGAATCCGCATCTTTACCATCACACATTCGAACCCTCTTGGAAGTTGAATGCGTGTGTCAATTAACTGAATGTAGGACTGGAGTTTATTAAGAAGAAAGAGTGGGTTAAAATTAAATTTTGAGCCTTATATCCTTTTGTTTAAAAACCGTGAGCCAGACCATGTTACAACCCTTAAAAGACCTAATTGAGGCATGCTTTATTCTGAAAGCATAATACAACAAGGTTGCATTAACCTGACTCCAAACGATCTTTGTTAATCATTTGTGTTGATTACACCACCTTTCACATTATGAATGGCTAGATAAGCATTGGTTTTCTAATCATTGACATGTTCATTGCATTTCACTAGTTGATTTCAGTAAATTTTTATTCCAAATTTTGCATAAGTGGTGCATTAAAATTACCATTTTGAATGAACAATTTTATTTGCAAGTCAACACTTAACATCAAAGGAATCCCAACAATATACAGTCAGTTGAAGAACGTGATATGGTGAAAGAACTCTTGTTATGGGCAATTCACTTTGGGTATCGGTCAGTCCGAGCAAATCACCCCAAGAGTCGGTTAGTGAAGAGTAAATTTCTTCAAGACTCAGACTAAGGAAAGCCACCACAAAGATCTCAATGAGTCTAACTCTCTAAAGGTCAATGAATCAGAAGTCTACCACTTCAATAGTCAGTTAGTCGAGGACCCCTTCGTGGTTTAAGGCATTAGGGCACGCTATCTCGAGGTCATCTCATGGAAAGCTGCTTCCAAAATCCTGTCAAGGAAAACTTACTCAAAGACCCAGACTGGGGCAAGATGAGACACAAGGGGAAAGTCCTTTATCCACTTTCAATTTTCTCAAACAAACTTTGTCTTACGTCAACAATAATTAAGTTCAAGACGAGTGCCATGGAATCGTGTTATCACCCGATCAAATAACCTTTTGACAAATAAGCTTTGTTGCAAAAGAACCTTTCCATCCATTACCCATACATGGGAATTTTTGGAAGCCTTCAAGTCATTGCATAAATCATTCTCATGCATTAATCATGTCGCTTCCCTCTAGTGTTAAGCCATGCATATCATCTCATTCATTGAGCATATGCCCAAAGCTTGAAAAATCAAACATTAAAAACGAGTTCTCGTCTGGTAAATCATTTGAAAGTCAGTTCCTATCTGACAATTAATCTTTAAAACCAATTCCCGTATGGTAACCTTTTATTAAAACTAGTTCCTGTCTGGTTTCCTTTTTTAAAACCAGTTCCCACCTGGTAATCAATTTTCTTTTCAAAACCAGTTCCCATATGGTAGCCTTTGTTCAAAACCAGTTCCTGCATGATAGCCCATTTTTCAAGTCAGTTCTCGTCTGAAAATAAATCAAAAGAAACCAGTTCTCGTTTGGTAGACTATCTGAAAGTTTGTTCTTATATGGCAAACAAAAGACAAAACACCAGTTCATGTCTGGAAACCTAACCTTTAAGTCCAATTCTCATTTGACAGTTCATCTTCTAAGTCCAATTGTTATTTGGTTCCATTAAACCCTTGTTCGATTTTCACAGGCAGTCTCTCAAGTCCAGTTATTATCTGGAGCCCTTGAACCATAGTTCGTTTTTCATTGTCACAAAGTCCAGTTTTGTCTTGCACATTCAGAGATTGTGTTATGTTTTATCCTGATGTTTCCTAGAATTTTGTCGGTTTGACTCTTTCATTTGAAAGGAATTCCTTGGAAGATTGGATGATTTTCTCGTAAGAAAACTCCAACATATTTTCTTTGGATAATCTTCTCGTAAGAAGACTCGCGATCTTTCTTGTGTGGATAATATTCTCGTAATAAGACTTTCATTCCTTTTTGTATGGATGATCTTCTCGTAAGAAGACTCCCGGTCCTTTTTGTGTGGATAATCTTTTCGTAAGAAGACTCCCGATCCTTTTTGTATGGATAATTTTCTCGTAAGAAGACTCCCGATCCTTTTGTATGGATGATCTTTTTGTAATAAGACTCTTGATCCTGTTTGTTTGGATGATCTTCTCATATGAAGACTCCTGATCTTGTTTGTTTGGATGATTTTCTCATAAGAAAACTCCAATGTATTTTGTATGGATGATCTTCTCGTAAGAAGACTCTTGATCCTATTTTTTCGATGGACTCATAGAAGAATCTTTAAAGCTTTGCATGGATGATCTTCTCGTAAGAAGACTCCCGTTCATTTTTTGTCTTGGATAAATTTTCTGTTAGGAATCTCCAAAATCTTGGATTGGATGAATTTCTTGTGAGGAATCTCCAGAACTAACATATATATTATAGTGTCATAAGGTCATGTCTGATCCTATTGATAAAACTTACTTTGAATATTCCCTAGTGTCTTTTCTCCACTAGAATGTTATCCCTAGTGAGTCTTCACCCACTTCTCTCTCCATTTTCACTTCCTGTGGAACACCATTACCATATGTCTCCATCACCCTCCACATGTTCGTTTGTCATTCATCATTCATCATAAAACCTCATGATAGGGATCACCTCATATCATACCATATCTATAGCATACCAAAATTAAAAAGAGTCTTTCATGCATAACATATCATATCATGTCATCTAGATTCAGGGACAAAATTCGGATCTTTTAGTATTTAACAATCTCCTACTACGGTCGTATGAAGAATGCCCCTGTTCATATTCTCTGGTCGAAGATACTTAAATAGGGATAACTGTTATACCCCAATTTTTCCCCTCAATCAATAACCTGATGCATACATCGCGACATTTACATCATCTGCATACAATAACATGCACTTCATCTTGTGTAAGACCCCCAATTTTGACCCTAAGATCCCTCATGGCATCATAACATTGCATTTGTATTGCCTCAAGGATCTTTAGCATCTTGGTTCCCTTTAACTTTGGGTGGGACTCCTTGTGATTGGTTTGAGATCACCAAGCATGCTTGAATTATACATCAACATTTCTCTTACTTTTGTTTACTAACCAAAAGCACAAAAATGTGTCCCTAACATCTTTTGTTTGAAGCTTGAGTATCATCCAAGACACTTTGTGGGTTCTATTTAGATGATCAGTCAACACAAGGGAATGGCTTGAGATACTTCCAACAGATTCAAATGGGGTCTATTCGTTAGTCAAAACGTTAATCTTGAAGGAGAAAAAGCTTGTTCATGAGCTGTCATGCTCGCTAGGCGAGCAAAATGGGTCGCTTAGCTGTAAGACCCCAATTTTGACCCTAAGATCCCTCATGGCATCATAACATTGCATTTGCATTGCCTCAAGGATCTTTAGCATCTTGGTTCCCTTTGCCTTTGGGTGGGACTCCTTGTGATTGGTTTGAGATCACCAGGCATGCTTGAATTATATATCATTGTTTCTCTTATTTTTGTTTACTAACCAAAAGCACGAAAATATGTCACTAACATCTTTTTTGTAGCTTGAGCAATCACAAGGTCTGAGCTGTCATGCTCGCTAGGTGAGCAGACTGGTTCGCTAAGCGAACTGAACTATTATGCTCGCTAAGCGAGCAGATCCTTCGCTAGGCGAAGCGCGCGTATTTCAGAAAATAACAGAAAATTTTGGGCTTGATTCTGAGCCCACCAAGTCACCAATATTAGGTTATAAATACCAGAGCTTCATTTGAGAAAAAGGGACTGGAGAAAGGCTGGAGACTATTACAAACCATGGAGAAAAGAGGCAGAAGGGAAACCTACGAGCTAATCTGCAGCAACCTCCAGGCAACTCTGAAAGGTTCACTCGGACTCACACACTTTCGCCTCCGCCTCACGCAAACCCTAACATTGCTTTGCAAACCCAGCCATGCCTTTCAAGTTTTATCGATCTCTCCAGTCAGGTTTGCCGTTTTCCTCATTACTCTATGCTTTAATTTGAATACTCTAAATGTATGAGGTAACATCAGGTTTTGCCCACGGGTTTATAATTGTGCATGAATGTGTAAACCATACCTTGAATGTTTAATAGTTTCGTTTCTGAGATGAATGCCATAGGGTTTGGAGTCCCTAAAATCGTACTGTTATCAATGGGCAATCCAGAACCTGCAGGCGCTCGCTAGCACCTTCGCTAAGCGAGCCTGCAGCGAAGCTTCGCTAAGCGATGCAGTAGCGATCGCGACAGTAGCTTGTTTTTCTGTTTGGTTTCAGATCTGTTTTCGTGTTTGATTGTAACATGTTTTACGCCACATCCATGCATTATTTAGCTGTTATTTCTAACCTGTTTGTTGAGTTTTTGTGAGGGCTCGCATATTCTTGCAGGGATAGCTTGCTTGGTGTTCCACTCTATTTGTGGGGTACCACCTGGAGGTCTATTCCGATTACCTGTACTGACTCACTTTCTTTGATGGTGTTAGCTTGGAAGGATCTCTGGGTTTCTTGTTTCATTAATTATTGTTGCTTCGGATCTTTATCCGCGTGGTACTTTTACAATTTTCCCGCATTTTACCGCTTTCCAAGCTGGAAGACCTCGATAGGAGGCAATGTTTTTTGCGTGTTTACTTTATGCAGGTTTGTTTTGTATGGTCTGATAGCCTCGTGGCATATCAATTAAGGTAGCGCGGTTCCTTCATCTAAGACTGCCTTTTTGCATAAGCATCCCTAAAACCCCAAACTCATTGATTTTTCTTCTCCTAAGAACACGTTATCTCCTTCTACTACAGGCGAGTAAGTCTCCAAAGGTCGAGCATCCGGTAGATTGCGTAGTAACGTCGTTCACCCCAAAACACACTCCTCTTTAACCCATAGGTAGTTGAACTACGTTTTGCTATTATTTTCATCCCAGATGAGATACGTAGGCATAAGACGCGATGTCTTAGCGAGCACACTCCTCTTTAACCCATAGGTAGCCGAGCTACGAAGACTCTGATTCTCAGATTCAGATGAGATACGTATGCAGCGGATGCGACGTCCGTTCGAGTCATTTTCTTTTGACCCTTCTTTTAGTAAGTAGTACATTAGATAAACATACACGCTTTTCTCATCCCTTCAATCATGTTTGAACAAATAAATTTTCAAAAAAAAAAACAACAACCTTTGCAACAAATGTGAAAAGGGCTCCCTAGGAGTACCTAGGATGCTTTGGGTGCCTAATACCTTCCCATTGCATAACCAACCCCCTTACCCAGATCTCTGACATTTTTACTAGTTTTTGATTCGATAAAACTTTTAGGTTTTTGTTCGCTTTCTAATCATTCCTTTGGATAAATAGAAGTGCGGTGGCGACTCGACTTGTATGATTTACCTTGGATTTAGTCAATATCTCTAATGGTAACGAATACCCCGCTACAGAAAAGTGGCGACTCTGTTGGGGATCGAAACATCCTAGTGGGTTTTGCCTACTTTTCATATTTGTTGTATTGTATTGTATATTTTTTTTTGTGACATATTTTTGTGCAATTTGGGATTACTGTATTGTATGTAATGATTGAATTGTTTGAATATTAATTCCTTGTATGCTTGGTGATCTTTGTGAGATGAGTTCTATACCCGAACTCGAGTGCACTTAGGATAGGAGAATGACATAGTCTTGTCGACTTGTGTGGAGTTATTCCTTAGCAAGTTGACTTGCAAGTCCATTCACTTGGTGGAGGTTATGTTGGGATCAATAATGCCACACAAGTAAGTTGTGGTTAGACATTACTTTTCCAATATAGACCTTAGAAGCCAAGGACCTTAGTTTACCAAACCCATCTTGGCCTATTCTTAGGATGTAGCGCGAAATTCGTTCAAGTGTAAGATTTGATACGATTGTTACGCGATACTACACTCATAAGAGTCTCTCTTGAGAATATTTTCAGAATACGAGTAGTCGTTTCTCCAATAATATCCGAAACATAGGATGATGACTATGGGAACCTCTTGTAGAACATGTTTGGCAGGTTTAAACCCTAGTACACTCCCTTTTGGGTGGTTCTTAACCTAACTCCATGCTCGTGACTTACAACAAACCCTTGATTCATGGTTGATCCGTTCATGAATCCTTAATATCAATGGAACTTGGGTGTTGATAAGGTGTAAACCATAATCCACGAAAATGGATGATTAATATTAAGGATAACATGATACATCCCATGACCTTTGTTTGGTGTGCTTTGCTTGATCCTTGAGTGTGATTGTTGCATTCATGCATTCATGCACCCATTTGCATCCATATCATCAATAAATAAGAAAATTTTCAAGGAAGTTAAGGGGTTTATTTGCACAATTTTCAGACATGGAAAGACAAAGAAGGAATATAAAGAAGTACAACTTCAAGCAACCAGATTTGAAAGAGTTAAGGAATCTGACATCCTATGTATTAGATCCTTTGGGTTTCAAGGCCCGTTTTAGGAAGCTTCTTCCTCTTCTGACTACTCAGGTGGATGAAGGATTGGTGAGTGTATTGGTGCATTTTTATGATCCCTTGTACCGTTGCTTCACGTTTCCGGATTTCCAGCTTTTGCCTACCCTTGAGGAGTATGCTTACCTTGTGGGTATACCTATTCTAGACCAGTTGCCGTTCAGTGGCTTGGAGAGTATTCCTACTTCTCAAGAGATAGCTGACATGTTACACATAGATGAATCTCTGGTTGGTGCTCATATGACTACCAAAGGAGGAATTCAAGGTCTCCCTTCTGAGTTCCTCATTGCTCAAGCTACTATGTATGGGAAGGCCATGAGTGAGGACGCCTTTGAGGCCATATTTGTACTTCTCATCTATGGGCTAGTATTATTCCCCAACATCGACAAGTTTGTGGATGTGAACGCTATTAGGATCTTCTCTACTCTTAATCCCGTTCCGACTCTGTTGGGCGATACCTATTTCTCTTTGCATATGAGGAATGCAAAGGGTGGTGGCGCCATTGTGTGTTGTTTGCCTCTGTTGTATAAGTGGTTTATTTCTCACTTACCTCAGACGGTCACTTTCAAGGAGAACAAGGAATGTCTACGGTGGTCCACGAGACTTATGTCTCTCACTAATGATGATATCTCTTGGTATAACCATGTGTATGATGGTGTGCGGATTATTGACTCTTGTGGAGAATTCTCCAATGTACCTCTTCTTGGTACATGTGGTGGGATTAACTACAATCCTGTTTTGGCACGTCAGCAGCTTGGGTTCCCCTTAAAGGATAAACCCAATAACATTATGTTAGAGGGTGTATTCTTTCAGGATGGTAAAGATCCCCAAGGCTTGAAAGCTAGGATGGTCCGCGCTTGGCGCAAGATTCATAGGAAAGGAAGGAAAGAGTTGGGTCCTAAGAATTGCATCGCTTTGGAGCCTTACACTGTTTGGGTTAGGAAGAGGGCGTCTGAGTATCTCATGCCTTACGAGTATCCGAGACCTACACCTATGATTATGATTGGGCCTTCAACCCTCCCTAATCAAGGAGCAGAGGAGTTGAGAGACGAAGACCATTCACGTGCCTGGATCCGTGAACGTGAAGAGTTGCTTCAGCAGATTAAGGAGAAGGATGCGTTGATTGAGTTTCTTGAGCATCAGGTTATTGACGACCCTGATGATGTATGGACTTCTCTACTTCCTCAGTCTTCTAAGTTCTGGAAGAGGAGGTATGATCGACTCACCAAAGAGAAGGCCGATATGGAGGCAGCCTACGAGAGGGAGGTGAAGAGGCTTCGTGCATCTTATCTTCCTGTGTCCCGAGCTTTAGATGATTGTTTCTAGGGATCCATAAGACGATTATTTTCCTTTTCTCTTGTATATGATTGACAATGCTGCACTTCTTTTCCCTGATATTATTTGATGAGATATTTCCATATGTGATAAAATGCTTAATATTTCCAGAATTTGCAAATAAAACTCTAAAGTTCCTTTGAAATAAAAAACAAATCATATGCACAAACATTGCATGCATCATATGCATAAGCAGGTTTTGTTTTCGGTCCCTTGCCCTGTGGTCTAACTCTGTGTCCTTCATTTATTTTGAGGACAACCTGACTCACCGGTACTACACTAGAGCCAATATTTCAAGACTGATGGATCACTTAGACCATGGATTCACGAGGCAGGCGCCGTGACGTCCACCCTACACCAGAAATTGAAATTCGTGAAAAACAAGAAGTTGGTGGTGGTAGGGGGAGAAAGGGCTCTCCTGGTTAGCCATTTGTCTTCCTTCTCTTATATAGATGCTGAGGTTGAAGTTGGAACTCCTTTCCAAACTTTATCTATTACTGAGCCTATTGAGAAGAGAACTCCTTCATTTTCTTCCTACAAAGATGCAAAGCTGGCCATTGAGCGTGGTGCAACCACTGGTTTAGGAAAAATGATTGAGTTAGAAGACAACGAGTCCCGGGCTGGCATAGGTTTTTCTTCTGGTACTTTCAATAAGAAAGAGTTATTCAAGAGTGGAGGTTTCATCCACACTGGTCTAGATGAGGAGGCTGCTGCCGTTTTAGAAGAAGATACAAAGGATTCTGGCAATTTCATCATCCCTGGAGGGGTCTGCAACAATTGGGTCGCTGTGGATATTCCAACAGTTGTCCATAAGTCAACTTAATGATCACTTTGTTTAAAAACCCTTCTCCCATGCCAAAAGGATGAGTGATAACATTGTTGGCAACATAAATACAATGATATTTTCATTCAATAAATTCATGTTAAATGTTTGTTTTTCCCATTTATTTTCCCTTTTTGTTTTTGCATGAAATTGGTGATCACATAAAACCTCAAAATGGAATAAAATCAATCTTTTCATCTGCATAATGATTTGCCTTGTTTGAATTCTAAATCTTTTCATATCCAAAAATCATTATGCAGGTTGATTTCTAGACCCATTGAACATAATGACCCAACACCATCTCCCAATTTTGAATTCCCTGTATTTGAGGTAGAGGAAGATGATGTTGAAGAGATGCCTGATGAGATCACCCGGCTACTTGAGCATGAAGAGAAGATCATTCAGCCGCATCTTGAGAATCTGGAAACAGTCAACTTGGGGTCTGAAGATTGTGTGCGAGAGGTAAAGATTGGGGAACTTCTGGAAGAATCTGTTAAGAAGGGGTTGATTAAGTTGCTACGAGAATATGTCGACGTCTTTGCTTGGTCGTATGAAGACATGCCTGGTCTAGATACTGATATTGTGCAACATTTCCTACCTCTAAAGCCTGAGTGCATGCCTGTAAAGCAGAAGCTCAAAAAAACTCATCCTGATATGGCAGCGAAGATCAAAGAGGAAGTTCAGAAGAAAATTGATGCGGGGTTCCTGGTGACTTCTATATATCCTCAATGGGTGGCCAATATTGTTCCCGTGCCTAAGAAAGATGGAAAAGTCCGGATGTGTGTGGACTATAAAGACTTCAATAAAGCTAGTCCGAAAGATGATTTCCCTCTACCACATATTGATATGTTGGTAGACAATACAACTAAATTCAAAGTCTTCTCGTTTATGGATGGATTTTCCGGATATAATCAGATTAAAATGGCACCCGAGGATATGGAGAAGACAACATTCATCACACCTTAGGGAACATTCTGTTATCGAGTGATGCCTTTCGGTTTGAAGAACGCCGGAGCCACGTATCAACGATCTATGACCACCTTGTGTCACGATATGATGCACAAGGAGATTGAGGTATATGTTGACGATATGATTGCTAAGTCAAGAACGGAAGTTGAACATGTAGAGAATTTGTTGAAGCTTTTCCAGCGTTTGAGGAAATATAAGCTTCGTCTGAATCCCAACAAGTGTACATTTGGAGCCCGTTCTGGCAAGTTATTGGGCTTCATTGTTAGTGAAAGAGGTATTGAGGTTGATCCTGCAAAGGTCAAAGCAATACAAGAGATGCCTACGCCCAAAACTGAGAAGCAAGTCCGAGGTTTTCTTGGCCGCTTGAATTATATCTCCAGATTCATATCCTACATGACTGCCACATGTGCGCCTGTATTCAAGCTCCTCCGGAAAGATCAGTCCCATGATTGGACCGAGGATTGCCAGAAAGCTTTCGACAGTATTAAAGAATATCTGTCTGAGCCTCCGATTCTGTCTCCGCCTGTAGAGGGAAGACCTTTGATCATGTATCTGACTGTTCTTGAAGACTCGATGGGTTGTGTCCTTGGTCAGCAAGACGAATCAGGGAAGAAGGAGTATGCTATTTACTACCTGAGTAAGAAGTTCACTGATTGTGAGTCTCGATACTCAATGCTTGAAAAGACATGCTGTGCTTTGGCTTGGGCTGCTAAGCGCTTACGCCAGTATATGATAAATCATACGACTTGGTTGATATCCAGAATGGATCCAATCAAGTACATCTTCGAGAAGCCTGCTTTAACAGGGAGAATTGCCCGTTGGCAGATGTTGTTATCTGAGTATGATATTGAGTATCGAGTTCAGAAGGCTATTAAAGGTGGTATCTTGGCTGACCATTTGGCACATCAGCCTATTGAAGATTATCAGTCAGTTCACTATGACTTCCCGGATGAGGAAATTCTGTATTTGAAAGTGAAAGATTGCGATGAGCCTACACTTGATGAAGGGCCAGAGCCTGGTTCCAGATGGAGTATGGTGTTTGATGGCGCTGTAAATCAGTATGGAAATGGTATTGGGGCCGTGATTATTACTCCTCAGGGCGCGCATATTCCTTTTACAGCAAGGCAAACTTTCAAATGCACGAATAATATGGCTGAGTATGAGGCCTGTATTATGGGATTGGAGGAATGTATTGATCTAAGGATCAAGCATCTTGATGTATATGGTGATTCGGCCCTCGTTGTTAATCAGATTAAGGGTGAATGGAAAACGAATCAGCCTGGCCTCATTCCATACAGAGATTATGCGAGGAGGATTTCAACGTTCTTTACTGAGGTTGACTTCCATCATATTTCTCGAGATGAGAATCGGATGGCAGATGCTCTTGCTACGCTTGCTTCAATGATTGTGGTTAAATTGTGGAATAAAGTCCTCAATATCACCGTGATGCGCTTGGATAGACCAGCTCATGTATTTGCACTAGAAGAAGTAAAAGATGATAAGCCGTAGTATTATGATATCAAATGTTTCCTTCAGAGCCAGATTTACCCGCCTGGGGCATCTGTAAAAGATAGGAAGACTTTGAGGAGATTGTCAGGCAGTTTCTACCTCAATGGCGAAGTGCTTTACAAAAGAAATTTTGACATGGTTCTGCTCAGATGCGTGGATAGACACGAAGCAGACCTGTTGATGACTCAGGTCCATGAGGGTTCATTTGGTACTCATTCCAATGGACATGCCATGGCTAGAAAGATATTGAGAGCAGGCTACTACTGGCTAACAATGGAGTCTGACTGCTGCAAATATGTGAAGAAATGCCATAAGTGTCAGATTTATGCGGATAAGATTCATATTCCCCTGACACTTTTGAATGTGACTTCATCACCATGGCCTTTCTCCATGTGGGGAATTGACATGATTGGCATGATAGAGCCAAAAGCGTCCAATGGACACAGATTTATTCTCGTAGCAATTGAATACTTCACCAAATGGGTTGAAGCGACATCATATGCAAATGTGACCAGGCAGGTGGTCGTGAAGTTTATCAAGAATCAACTCATATGCCGATATGGTGTGCCAGATAAGATCATTACTGATAATGGATCTAACTTGAATAACAAGATGATGAAAGAACTGTGTAGTGAGTTCAAGATCGCGCATCATAACTCTTCTCCTTACAGACCCAAGATGAATGGGGTTGTTAAAGCTGCTAATAAGAACATTAAGAAAATTATCCAGAAGATGGTTGTTACGTACAAAGATTGGCATGAGATGTTGCCATTCGCTTTGCATGGATATCGTACATCTGTCCGCACTTCAACAGGGGCAACCCCTTTCTCTCTTATTTATGGCATGGAGGCGGTACTCCCAGTAGAGGTGGATATCCCATCAATGAGAGTCTTGATGGAGGCCAAGTTGACTGATGCTGAATGGGTTCAGAGTCGTTATGACCAGCTAAACTTGATTGAAGAGAAGAGATTGACTACCATGTGCCATGGTCAGTTATATCAGCAGAGAATGAAGAAAGCTTTTGATAAGAAGGTCAAGCCTCGTGTGTTCCGAGAAGGTGACCTTGTGCTCAAGAAAGTTTTATCTTTCGCGCCCGATTCCAGGGGCAAGTGGACTCCGAACTATGAGGGTCCGTATGTTGTTAAGAGAGCCTTTTCAGGCGGTGCTTTGATACTTACAACTATGGATGGGGAAGATTTCACTCGTCATGTGAATTCAGATGCAGTCAAGAAATACTTCGCCTAAAAAAATAAAAACTGGATAGCTTGCTAAGTTGAAAACCTGAAAGGGCGGCTTAGGCAAAAATGAGCGTCTCAGTGGATTGAAAACCCGAAAGGGCGATCCAGGCAAAAGTTAGAGACACAAAAAATATATAATAATGATATATGTATCCCGCTAGATTGAGTACCTCATCCTGGGGCAATCTAGGCAAAAATTAGGGATTTGGCAAGTAACTGCATCCTGACAAGACTTTGTTCTACAACTGTCATCTGTCAGAAATCCTTGCTTATTATCGGCCAAAGCTTCAAATACATCGGATTCAGAAGTGGTGGAGAAATGGTCATTATGTTCAATGTAGCCCTTTTCCAATATATATCACCAATTTCAAATTTGTAAAGATCTATGGAGTCTTGCCATTCGCAGACTACCATTCTATCAAATAAATTTGAGCCTTTTATCCAATTATTGGCACTCTTATCTGTTTCTATTCAACAAATGTTTTGCATGTTTTGATTAAGAAAATATCATTGTTTTAAACGATCAAATTTTTTATAATTTGTTTTTAAACAAAGTGAACATTCACAATGACGAAAGGATACTTAGGAGATCCTCAGTGCTCTCCCAAGGGTGGTACGATCCCCAACAGGGTAAGATTTTTGTCCATATTCCTGGCATGACTGTATCTCCTCCCTCCGGAACCCCTTGTGGTTTATCCTACCAAGTGGATTGCTTGTTGAGAGTCACCTCTCTTCCCTTCAGCAGAGTAGCAATCTTTCTTCCTCAGCAGCTTGGATCTCTTTGGGCAAGAGCGATATTTGGTGGTTGATCCCGATAAATCCTTTATCTCCTCGGATAGATTCCCCAATAGAGTTGGTTGTGTGGTGGACCTTGTGTGTGATAACTCTCGTCCCCAGCTGGAATGATTGATGATTCATCCCCTACAGAGTTCTTTGCTTCCTGGTATCTCTGATCCCCAGCAGATTGGATACCCTCCGGTGAACTTGGCTTTCTCTCTTGAGATGTAGTACCGGGTGGATGATTCCTGGACCTGGTTGTGTTAAATATGTCTGTTTGTCAACATACATCATACATAAACCACGCGCATACATGCATAATTATAACATTCAGATATTCATGTTGCATTCTTTGCCATATATCGTTGTTTGCTGTCTCCTGCTATTTGGTGATATACTTCCCCAAGCAGACGTGTGTGTCTGATCTCTCCATATAGAGTCAGCTCCATAGGCAGAAAGCGTTTATCCTTTCTTCCATATTCCCCACCGGGTTATATCCTCGTGGATGTTGATTGTTTTTGTTCCTTCCTAACACATATACTGGGATGGTTTTCCCCATTGAGTTATATCCTCACCGGGATAAGTCTTGATTTGGTGTGCCTATCTAGTTTGATCCTAGATCGGTCTCTTGAGACTCTTTTCCTGTTTCCCTGTGGTAAATGAATAAAGGCTTAATAATTAGTAATCATTATCCCCGGTGGAGTCTGCGGTTCTCTACCCTCATACCGGTAGTTGTAAACCCTATTTCTTCCCTTTTTACAGAGTAACTATTTTTGCTCATCTTTAATTGGTGACAGTTATCTTCATCCAATATTCGGTGATGATATCCCCTCATCTGCTTGGATAATTTCCCTAATTACGCAATTTATCCCCAGCTGGTCATCTCTCGTCTACCTTGTTGTTGTTGGTAACGATTGTTTCTCCCCTGAATTGGTCATCATTATATACCTAGTTTCGGTATCCCGATGCCTTTTCTTTTCGGTCGATTTATCCTTTATTAACCCAGTAACCGGTTGTGGATAATCGTCCATGCGAGTATATTATCTACGTTCTGACGGTAATAGATAGTATATCTCATGCACTCTCGGGTCTGAAGCCTTTTGTTCTTCCCTAGTTGAGTAAGATTCGTATCTCCTTTATGGAGTCGAATATTCATCCTGTAATCGAGTTTGCTTTTAGCCCTCTTTTGGATGATGAGTGTTTTGGGAATATTCCCCAATTCACGCCTTGGTTGGTCACCTATTATATGCCCAGTAACCGGTATCCCTGGTGTTCCTTCCTCTCTGCTCCCTATTATGACTTTTTGTCCCCTGTGGAGTCAGAATCCCTGAGTCGAAGTATACCTTTTAGGTTTTCCTCAGACGTTTTGAAGTTTTGATATCTCTCACCCTTATACCGGTCTTGGATATTCATCTCTTCTTGAGCATGTTGTATCTCTCACCCTCATACCTGGCGTTCAGATCACATGTTTCCTTGAGCTTATTACCCAGTAACCGGTAATACCTCGTCCCGCTGCTTCCCCAGGAGTGTCCTTGTGGCCATCCCCAGCGAAGTCCCTTAGTGGATTGTTTTCATCCGGATTTTATCTGAAGTATCCGCTGTGGATAGTTTTTTGTTGTATTGGCATATTCCCCAATACATGCATCTTCGAGTCAGCTCGAGTCTTTCTATTGGATCTTTTCCCTTTGGAATTCTGTTCCCCACGCTTTGAGTCGTGACCTGCTCGCGCATTTTTATCCCTTTTCTATCCCCAGGAGAGTCCCCAGGGTCTTGGTCCCATGGAGTGAATTGCTCATATGGATTATCAGTGGCTTCTGATTTCTTTGCTTTTGTGGACACATATCTCCACAGAGTGCTACCATTTTTCATACCTACATTTGCATCATGAGGTCTCTTAGGGACCAAAATTCGTCTCTTTGTTATTATTTAAGCCCATTCTACCCCGTCGAGACGAAGATTTTAACCTTCACTTCTCCGGCTAGAATGACCTTAAATAGGGGCATCTGTAAGACCCTAATTTTGACCCTAAGATCCCTCATGGCATCATAACATTGCATTTGCATTGCCTCAAGGATCTTTAGCATCTTGGTTCCCTTTGCCTTTGGGTGGGACTTCTTGTGATTGGTTTGAGATCACCAAGCATGCTTGAATTATACATCATTGTTTCTCTTACTTTTGTTTACTAACCAAAAGCACAAAAATGTGTCCCTAACATCTTTTGTTTGAAGCTTGAGTATCATCCAAGACACTTTGTGGGTTCTATTTAGATGATCAGTCAACACAAGGGAATGGCTTGAGATACTTCCAACAGGTTCAAATGGGGTCTATTCGTTAGTCAAAACGTTAATCTTGAAGGAGCAAATGTTTGTTCATGAGTTGTCATGCTCGCTAGGCGAGCAGAATGGGTCGCTTAGCTGTAAGACCCCAATTTTGACCCTAAGATCCCTCATGGCATCATAACATTGCATTTGCATTGCCTCAAGGATCTTTAGCATCTTGGTTCCCTTTGCCTTTGGGTGGGACTCCTTGTGATTGGTTTGAGATCACCAAGCATGCTTGAATTATATATCATTATTTCTCTTATTTTTGTTTACTAACCAAAAGCACGAAAATGTGTCACTAACATCTTTTTTGTAGCTTGAGCAATCACAAGGTCTGAGTTGTCATGCTCGCTAGGCGAGCAGACTGGTTCGCTAAGCGAACTGAACTGTCATGCCCGCTAAGCGAGCAGATCCTTCGTTAGGCGAAGCGCGCGTATTTCAGAAAATAACAGAAAATTTTGGGCTTGATTCTGAGCCCACTAAGTCACCAATATCAGGTTATAAATACCAGAGCTTCATTTGAGAAAAAGAGATTGGAGAAAGGCTGGAGACTATTACAAACCCTGGAGAAAAGAGAGAGAAAAGAGGCAGAAGGGAAACCTACGAGCTAATCTGCAGCAACCTCCAGGCAACTCTGAAAGGTTCACTCAGACTCACACACTTTCGCCTCCACCTCACGCAAACCCTAACATTGCTTTGCAAACCCAGCCGTGCCTTTCAAGTTTTATCGATCTCTCCAGTCAGGTTTGCCGTTATCCTCATTACTCTATGCTTTAATTTGAATACTCTAAATGTATGAGGTAACATCAGGTTTTGCCCACGGGTTTATAATTGTCCATGAATGTGTAAACCATACCTTGAATGTTTAATAGTTTCGTTTCTGAGATGAATGCCATAGGGTTTGGAGTCCCTAAAATCGTACTGTTATCAATGGGCAATCCAGAACCCGCAGGCGCTCGCTAGCACCTTCGCTAAGCGAGCCTGCAGCGAAGCTTCGCTAAGCTTTCGTTAAGCGATGCAGCAGCGATCGCGACAGTAGCTTGTTTTTCTGTTTGGTTTCAGATCTGTTTTCGTGTTTGATTGTAACATGTTTTACGCCGCATCCATGCATTATTTAGTTGTTATTTCTAACCTATTTGTTGAGTTTTTGTGAGGGCTTGCATATTCTTGCAAGGATAGCTTGCTTGGTGTTCCACTCTATTTGTGGGGTACCACCTGGAGGTCTATTTCGATTACCTGTACTGACTCACTTTCCTTGATGGTGTTAGCTTGGAAGGATCTCTGGGTTTCTTGTTTCGTTAATTATTGTTGCTTCGGATCTTTATCCGCGTGGTACTTTTACACTTTTCCCGCATTTTACCGCTTTCCTAGCTGGAAGACCTCGATAGGAGGCAATGTTTTTTGCGTGTTTACTTTATGCAGGTTTGTTTTGTATGGTCTGATAGCCTCGTGGCATGTCAATTAAGGTAGCGCGGTTCCTTCATCTAGGACTGCCTTTTTGCATAAGCATCCATAAAACCCCAAACTCATTGATTTTTCTTCTCCTAAGAACACGTTATCTCATTCTACTACATGCGAGTAAGTCTCCAAAGGTCGAGCATCCGGTAGATTGCGTAGTAACGTCGTTCACCCCAAAACACACTCCTCTTTAACCCATAGGTAGTCGAACTACGTTTTGCTCTAATTTTCATCCCAGATGAGATACGTAGGCATAAGACGCGATGTCTTAGCGAGCACACCCCTCTTTAACCCATAGGTAGCCGAGCTACGAAGACTCTGATTCTCAGATTCAGATGAGATACGTATGCAGTGGATGCGACGTCCGTGCGAGTCATTTTCTTTTTACCCTTATTTTTGTAAGTAGTACATTAGATAAACATACACGCTTTTCTCATCCCTTCAATCGTGTTTTCACAAATAAATTTTCAACAAAAAACAACAACAACCTTTGCAACAAATGTGAAAAGGACTCCCTAGGAGTACCTAGGATGCTTTGGATGCCTAATACCTTCCCATTGCATAACCAACCCCATTACCCAGATCTCTGACATTTTTACTAGTTTTTGATTCGATAAAACTTTTAGGTTTTTGTTCGCTTTCTAACCATTCCTTTGGATAAATAGAAGTGCGGTGGCGACTCGACTTGTATGATTTACCTTGGATTTAGTCAATATCTCTAATGGTAACGAATACCCCGCTACATCTTGCATAATGCCTAAAATCTCAACCAAAATAAATTTTTAGATCTACACATAGACTAATTAGATCAATTTTCAAATGTACATGAAATTAGCGGGCAGAATTTCAAAATCGAGCTTACTGACATCAATTTTATTAATCTACGGTTCGCGTAGTTCAACCTGGTGTGCTCGTTTTGTTTTTTTCAATTACTTTTTCAGTTGCATTTTGATCAGCTAGAGTTTTTTAACCGATCATTTTTTATTTCAAAATTTGATCAAAACCTGTATATTTCTGAGAAGTTTATTTCGTACGAATCATTTTAGTGCATTTTTTTATTATTTTTTGAGCACTTTTAAGCTCAATTTTTATTCATTTTTAACCCATTTCTTTTTATTCTCTAGTCAAAATAATCAGCAAATTTAATCAGAATTAAATGGATATTTTAGTTTGGATTTTAATTAGGAGTATTTATTTTTTATTTAATTACTATGCATTTTTCTTTAATGATTCAATAAAGTATTAAGAAAATCAGAAAAATCAAATAAATTTTTTTAAAGAAAAAAGACTTGTATTAAAAATGGTATTCACATTAAATTGATTGGATCCTTTCAAACGGATCTCTCACACTTCAATTCTATCCTGCCATGCATTCGCCAATACTTCTCTCTTTTTGTGGAAAAAAAGAGATGATCCTATGAGGACAACTTCCAACGTAAAGGAAAGAAAAAGAACGGTTTCCATGTGACACTGAAGGTAAAACACGTGGATCCATGGATGATTCCTCTCTCTCACTCATATTGATAGAAAAAAACAAAAGTAGAAGGATGGTTTTCTTCAAAACTCCCTTTCTATTCTCTTTTCTTCTTCCTATCTCTTCCCTCAACGTCATAGAACCTCGCCCTCTTATCTGTTCATCACCATCACCCACGACACCTTCCTTCCACCATAACCCATCGTTTCCATACCATGCACGAACCTTCAAGCTCTGCAGCAAAAAACACCAATCTCTTCTTCACCCTTATGTGACCGATCTGCCTTCCATCTTTAGCTTGTCATCATCGAGGTTATATCTCCTTAACCTCACATCAACCATATAAAACTTACATCAGTGAAAAAGACACGGCGGAGCCGCCCCTTACAACCGTTTCTTCAACCTTAAAACACACTACTCACAACGCCCTAACCTCCCTTTGAATTTTCTTCTGGCCACCTAGAACCACCATGAAACCATTCACCGTATAACCACCTCTAGCACCTATGACCTTCATATACCCACCCATTCACTTTCAGTTATCCACTTCTGATTCCATTTACACAATAGCAGTTTTGTAATAACTAGTGTTTAGTTTTTCTCGTTGAGATCTCGAATGCTCTCTCGCGATCCCCATGTTGTATGGTTTGGATGTAAAACAAGGGCAGAATAAGGAAATAAAGAATGTGCTTTACTTGGTTTTCGAGTGCATGGATATTGATGTGCCGACTTTTCTTGACGTACCAACTTTGTAAGGGTGTCATTTTCTGCCACGGATATGGATTTTTGCACAAGGACTTGAAACTCAGAAACAACAAGCAACTTCTTTCTTCAAAATCTATTTTTGTCAGTTTCGAATTAGCGAATTTTTCTTCAATTTAGAGTGTTCTCTGTTCGTTGACTTATGTACAGGTATTGTGTCTAATTAACATTTGAACTTGCTACTTTTCTGCGGTGTTGATTTTGTTGTTGTATTTATTCACCATTTTCCTACTCCAAAAACATCCGCTTTTTTCGACAAGTAGCACCATAACTCTGCTATACTGACACATAAATATTTGATTCTTGGTAATGACTCAATTTCACAAACATTTCCGTGTTGAGTTTATTTTTCGATAAAATTTATTGTTGTAAGGAATTCAATTTGGTTTGTGCTAGATTCTATGTTAGGTTTTTCTAATTGTAAGTAAATTCATAACTATGTAAATCTGAGTTGTTGCTTTTTGTTAACTTCATTGCATTTAAAGTCAGATTTTTAATATGTGGATTCGACATATTCCATGCCATTATTCCGCCGATTTTAGTTTCACTATATTGATGTAAGATTTCTCCGGTTATGACCCATTTTGTTACCTTTTCGTGCGACATTCGTTTGTTGTCATTACGTACAAACCGACTTTGAGCATATTATATAGATTTGTGTGCATTTTGTTGTAATACGTCTATTTCAAATTTCAATTATGAGGTTTACATATTTTCAAGTTAATACAATATGTTTTACCATTGTGTGTTTTAAATCTCTTTGCATTACGATTTTATTTTTGAGCATCTCGAGTTATTTCTCATTCCACCTCATTCTACGATGATACATTTCACGTTAGCAATTTATTTGATTCATGATATCCTATAACGATCCAACGTCATTATGCTTAAGTCTAAGTTGAACCCTACTTTCGATAAATTTGCACATATTTGCGTTATGTGACATTAATTCACATCCTCACTTTATGATCTTGATCCGTGCATGCTCCACTTCTGATTTACTTCTTTCGATTAAATAACAATGAACATGTGTTGTGCATATGTCGTGCGTGTTATTATCTCCTATCTTTTGGATTGCTCTTGGGCCTTCTTACAATGAGATATTTTTGTTCATGTACACTTGTTTGATGGGTTTGCTTTATTATATCCCCATTCCCTTTATGTGTAATAACTTTATCGCTTTCCTTTATTTTTGTTTTGATTGCATTAGTTAAATAACTCAAGATTAGCGTAAAATCAATCATTAAAAAAAAATATAAGTGCTTTGATCCAACGTCAAACCCTTTTTCCAAATAAAGGCCAAACCATTTCAATCCATTTCTATCATCCCAACTTCTCAAACATTTCACCTTCAACCATTTTCAACTTTTAAACCATTTTGCCAAATCACCTTTTTGAATACGCTAATCAAATGCTTGATCCAACATCAAGCCATTTTCTCAATCAAAATAAAAAACACTTAATTATTCTTAAACACTTTTCAATAAGTATGTAAAAGGAACATGGTGGATACCACGAGCTTCATAGGCTAAGATTCGAGATGGATATCTCGCCCATCCTAGCTCTCTCCCTCATTCAAAACTTTCAATGCGACTTTTTCAAACCTTTTTCTTAATCAAATCTTATATCATCTAAAAATATCAAAACCCTTTTACAAATAAGATGGAAAAGGAATATGGTAGATACCACTAGCTCTAGAGACTAGGATTCGAGATGGATATCTCGCCCATCCAAGCTCTCGCCATCACCGAAAAGACATAAAACCAATCAAACTCTTTTCTCGCGGTCGCGAGAAGACTCTCAAAACCTTTTTCTCAAAATAAAGGTATTTTGTCACGAGATGATGTCAAACAATGCTTCGTCCATAATAGTGTGAGGTGAGCCAAGTGACGTTTTCCTGTGAATGTTGATTTGTAAATCCATTGATGTGATGCAAATGTCCACTCCTCACCTGGTTTGGGTGAGTAATATTTTTTGTTGATTGACACAAAATAGTTTTTGCTAAAATTGACTAACAAACAAACATTTTCTACCCAGAACTAAGTAGCCTTGAGTTCTCCATTGTACCTAGAGATACGTAGAAGCGATATTTAAAGTCACATCAGGAACCCTAATAAAAAATAAACCCTTTTTCCATATCCTTTTCCCTTTTAATAACTCGAGAAGCCTAACATTTCTAAGCTAACACTAACACGCACAACTAACCAAACGGTTCCCGTTTAGTATAAAGGATGTGAGGGGTGTTAATACCTTCCCCTTGCCTAATCGAGTCCCGAACCCTGATTTGGATGGGACGACCAATATCATTTTCATTCTTTTAGGGATTTTGTCGATATTTTCCCTTTCTTTTTTAGGAATAAATAAAGTTTGGTGGCGACTCTATTTAGTCCATCATACGAGCATGCGATTGCGCTTCACGAGCGGCGTGTTCTCATTTTTCTAGGTATAATAGGGCCTAACCTCCTTTTTCCACTCCCTTCAGCTCAAAGAACGAGAAAAAGAAACCTAAGGTGGGAGTTATATCCACCGTCTACCAAATGAGTTCAAAAGCTTTGATAGAGCCCCAACCATTAGGGCGTAACTGAGAAGGGGAAATATTTAGGGTTTTACGGAGGTTGGATTGAAAATCAGTAAAGGGGATACGAACTTTAATTTCCTCAATTACCCCTGAGTAAAAATAGAAATACTCATCATGCACTCCTTTTGGCCGAGTAACATAGACTCTCTCACCAACCACGCAGGGTTCTAACACTATATTATCCTCGTTCCTAATGGAGGAAACTTGATTATTAGAGCGAAATTTTGAAATATAGTTGCCAATGATGCGCTGTAGTCGTAGCTTAGAATGCCATTATCATTAAAAGATCATGTTATCTCCATCAGAGTATCCATGAAACCTGACGACAAATCTCTGAGTCAGTTTTACTACTAGGTCAAGGGATCTCACCATAAACTTCCCTAATAATTTGGTCAAAGTCCGCTCGACTCAGATGACCCTCACACTCTCTCATACATTCATTCCAGATTTTACTTCTCTCATTAGCATGAAGGGGAATTTGGAACTCTTCTGAGTCATCACAATCTCGTATTATAACCATAACAAAGAATAAAAAAAGTGTGAGGGAAAGGGAAAACAATACATGTGGCATGAGCTTGCAAAAAGAAAGATTGATTAAGGAAGCAAAAAGAAACTCGTCAACAACACTTGAAAGAAAGGTCACTAGCTTTGGTGAAAAAAAATCAAATGAAGAAAGAGTCCTTTTATTGAAATTAGTTTACAACGATCAAGAAGTTGTATTGAAAAAAACAATGATGACAAGTTGGGGTTCCCATAAAAACACCATCATGACAAGGAAAGAGAAAAAATTTCATGATT
Source organism: Lathyrus oleraceus (assembly GCF_024323335.1). NCBI lineage: Eukaryota > Viridiplantae > Streptophyta > Magnoliopsida > Fabales > Fabaceae > Lathyrus > Lathyrus oleraceus. The sequence continues at coordinate 25,504,964 of NC_066579.1, forward strand.
AAATCATTGTCACATAGTAACTCACCGCATAGGTGATCGACTCAAGGAGAAGGAATTCTAAGATTTTCATGTCCGAACACTTCAATCCGATTCGACCTCATGATCGGGGGGCTTATGTACTTCCTGGAATTCCCAAAGGCCGAGCTTTTACAGGGCGAGTACAAAGGGGAAAGCAAGTCAGATAACATAACCTTAAGTTAGTAAGAACCTAGTCAGGGTAAACATTATTACAATACTAGACCAGGTTGAATCCGGTCTCATAGTAACTCTAGCAGAGGAGTAGTTTAGATTCAGTCTCTTGAAAAATGCTAGGAAGCAACATGAATTGTCACAGAGGACAGTTACGAAACATCTCCATGTTTGTATGGGAGTTATAGAAATTGAGGGAATATGCGTTAATGGATAGTTATGGAAGACGGTAGACATTACCATGAGTCACTTTAACATAGCATATGAAGAGGCATCCCTTTAAAGGTCGTTGATGGATGAATGAGTATAAAAGGAGACTTCCCGACAAGGAAGAGAGACAACTAATACCTCCTAACAAAATAGAACGATTGTGACCTCATCTATCTAGCTTTAAGGAGGTTTTTTCAAATAGTGTTTAGTAAGAACAATTACTCATGGTGATCTAAAAAATATACAAAATGGTTGCAATTAATGTCAAGCCGAGTATCACCAAGTATCAAACAAAATGTATGTAATTAGTATTGAATACACTTTACTTGTTGGAAAAAAAATTAGTTTGTTTGTATGAGAGTTTGAATGACAAAAATTAAACTTTATAAAAATAATGATTCAAAGATTATCAAGTATGAATCTGACTTATATTTTCTCTTAAAATTCATATATGACTTTGCTAATTAATGTTATTATTTCATGTGATTACTCATTTTCAAAATTATTTAACCTTAATTCCTCAGTGATTAAAATTTTATCAAATTTGAAAAAAACTCAATTCTTTAGTAAATTTTAATTTAAGGTTAATTATTCAAATAACAAAAATATGAGTTTCATAGTCTCGCTCTTATTCCTAAGTGACAGTCAACTAGAATACCTAATTCAAAATCTTTACATATTCACATTTTGTTTAACAAGGTAAATCATAAATATATTTATCGATAGTCAATCAATAAAAAATATTAAAATCAGATAACATATCAAAAGCATAAGAAGAATCGATTAACATAGTAGTTACATACAAGGTTACAAAGTTACACCCTAAGATAAAGAATATATCCTTAGAAATTAGGATTTTAACTACTCATAGTAAAAATAATGTTGTTCTTTCACTTTGGTTATTTACCTAAGTTAGTGATCTTCTTTCCAAGTGTTGCAGACAGATTTTTTCTTCATCCATCGCTCGATTCTTCTGCTATCTCAAGCCTCAGGTATCATTTTCTTTCCCATTTTCACTCCTTTTGTTCTTTTATTATTTGTTCAATATGAGGTTATAGTTACTAGGAAGAATGATTGATTTCTCTTACTACTAGTCATAGAAATAGGATGTGGAATGCTCGCATGCGAGAGTGTGATCGTTATTTGAGTCAAATGGATTTTGACCAGATTATTAGATAAGTTTATGGTGAAATCCCTTTGACTCATAGTCGGAATCCTCATATTTGTTAGACACTCTGATAGAGACAACATGACTTTTGATAGATAAAGAGGTCCTAAGATACGACCATAGTGTTATCAACGACGGCTACATCTCGAAGCTTAGTTTTAACAGCTTAGTTTCTTCCAGTGGGAATAAGGAAGATTATCTTAGAGCCTTGTGTGATTGGCGAGAGGGATTGTATTACTCGGCCTAAAGGACCACCCGATGAATAATTCTATTTCTCTTTAGATGTAGTCGAGGATTTTAAGATTCGTATCCCGTTTATTGATTTTGAATCCGATTTCCTCAGAACCCTAAATATATCCCCTTCTCAATTACACCAAAATGTTTGGGGTTTTATTAAGGCCTTTCAAATAGTTTATGATGCAGTGAACATAATGCCTACTTTAGGATTACTTTTCTCATTTTTTGAGTAGATAGGAGCAGAAAAAGAAGGTTGGGTATCTCTCAGTGGTATTCCAGGGAAGAACTTTCTTCAAGATTATACCACCAACTATAAGGGTTTTAAGGACAAGTTCCTTAGAGTTAAGAGTGGAAAAAGGTGTCCCCAAGTTATGTATTCATTGGATGGGAACTATCGTTTCGCGATTTATTGGTCAGATAGTCCATTGTCGGTTTCTGGCTTCGACTATTATATGTTGAACGATATGGAAATCCGATCTTTGGCCTTTTTGGATGCCTTCTGGGTAGTGGAAGATAAGGATTTACTACAGATGGATGAATACCCGAAATAAATTTCTAATTTTCTAGGTAATGGTTATATGTGCTTATTTATTGCTTTCTAATAACCTTATTAATCCTCATGTTTTTTGATTCACTGCTTGTGCCTTTTATTTTCAACGAAAATGACAAACCTTAATCTTTCTGAACAAAAGATGTTGATGGCTAAAGCCAGAGCGAGACGTTGGGATCAATTGACTTCTAGAAGTGATATTATGAGTATTCAAACTCTCACCCTTAAGAGGAAAAAGATGGAAGCTATAAAAGTAACTCCCACTGCATTTGAGCCCCAGGCTACCTCCGTTCCTTCCTCTAGGAATTCTAAGTTGTACTGTCCAAAGAAAATGAAGACTTTGATGAGTAATGATGTCATTCAGGTTGACCTGGATATTACCACCTTGATGTAGGATTCAGGTAGTAGTCACCCAACTAACCAACCCACCGAATTCAAGTTTTGGTCCAATAGTTTGACAGTTTGCGGTATCTATATGATCATCTAAATGCAACTGAGGATGTTGAAAAGGGGAAGTCAATAGGTGCTTAGCAATTAACACGAAATATCATAGCGTATCTGATGAGATGTGAAGTCATGACTCCGGGTCTTTTTGAAGTAGGTGATTCCCATTAATAGAACGAAACTCGTCTGACTAAAGACATAAGCCAGTTGAAAGATGACTTGAAAACCTAGACCCTCCAGGTAGACAAGCTAACTATGCAGCTTACAGAGATGAAGAAATAGAAAGAGACATTGGAGTCCCATTTGTCGGAAATGACTAAGTAGAAAGAAATTGTTGAATTCAAGTCCTTAGAGCTAGAAGTAACCAACGTCGACTTGGTCCGGGAAGAAGAATAGGCTCATGCTCTTATCGAGACTTTAAAAACGTTTGTGCAAGATGCTCAAGTGGATTTTCTATCTACCGGGGATGATGATTTCGAGAGAGATCAAGCTTTATGCATCATGCCCGACCTTGATATGACAAAGATGTATTTTTTAAAGTCTATAGTAGACGAGAAATTGGTCAACATGGAGGATGCTTCTTCTGAGGGAGAAGGTTTGAAAGATGCAACGATGGATAATCCGACACCTGAAGCTAATGAAGATGAGCACCATGAAACTTATATTTGCTTATGTGTGTTGTTGGCCTTCAGTGGTGATGTGCCCTTTTGTATCTTTGAACAATATTTTGTTTCTCTAAGAGATATTTTAGTCGTTTGAGGGATCCCTTATGGCAATGTTATTTTGTTATCCTTCTATGCATTCTAGTTGGTTTCTAACATCTTGACTGTTTTAACAATCTATGTCTTATAATTGATTCGATCCGACCTGATCCTATGTGTTTTGATCTAGTTTTTTTATATGTCGTGATTTTCTTGTTTGATGACTTATTGTAATGTTTTGACTATGTTCCTCTATGTGATCAATTACTTAAGTCCAAAACTTTAATTCTTGGCCAAGAATTCTTCTTACTTAGCCACCTGTATTAAACATAACTCAATAGGCCAAAGGTTTTAATTAACTTAGCTCAGCCGCAGCCGATTATGCTAGATGTTTTAATTAGCTTGGACTCCAGTTAGGCCAGAGGTTTTAATCAACTTGTACTTTAGTTAGGCGGAGGTTTCAATTAACTTAGCCCGACCACAACTGACTAATATAGAGGTTTCAATTAACTTGGACTTTAGTTAGGCCATAGGTTTCACTTAACTTAGCCCGGTCGCAGCCGATTATGTCTGAGGTTTCAATTAACTTGGACTTCAGTTAGGCCAGAGGTTTCAATTAACTTACCCCGGTCGCAACCAATTATGCCAGGTGTTTCAATTAACTTGGACTTCAGTTAGGCCAGAGGTTTTAATCAACTTATCCTGGATGCAATCGATTATGCCATACGTTTCAATTAACTTGGACTACAGTTAGGCCAGAGGTTTCAATTAACTTAGCCCAACCGCAGTCGATTATGCTAGAGGTTTCAATTAACTTGAACCTTACGTAGGCCAAACGTTTCAATTAACTTATTCAGGCCGCATCCGATTATTTGGAAAGCTTCGACCTTCAGATTATTACTCACCGGATCCAGGCTTAATCCTGGATCATTTCCTAGGACCGATTTACCTTCTATGCAATGCAATTGTTTTAACTATGGGTGCCTCATTAAAAACCCTTTCCCTTGCAATGGAAAATAGTGCATTCCCATAATTTTATTCATGACTTTTATTACATAATTTAACTGAAATAAAACATAATGTTGGTTACATTCCAAGTCCCGGGTATTTAAGCACCCTATAAACTTTCTAACTTATAAGCCTTATTACTCAATTTTTGACGGATACGAAAATGTCCTTCCCAATTTGGAGATAGCTTGCCTTTCTTATTAGGGTTAGTTACCTTCTTCAAAACCATATCTCCTTTGTGAAATCCTCTTTTCCTTACTTTGATATTAAATCTCCTGACGATTATTTGTTTGGCTACGAACTCCCTTATGTGAGTTGTTTCCCTAACTTCATCCAAAAGATCTGCAAAATTGTCTAGACCTTCTGAGTTGGCGCTCTCATCGAAAGCAATACTCCTCCAAGCTGAAGTATTGATTTCCAACGGTACCATTTCATCAACTCCATAAACCATCCTGAAAGGAGTTTCTTGAGTAGTTGAATGAGGGGTACTATGGTAAGACCATAAAATATTATGCAAGTACTCGGACCATAACCCCTTAGCTTCATCCTATTTCTTTTAAATTCTAGATAGAATAATCTTGTTTGTTGCCTTTTCCTGACCATTTTCTTGAGGATGCTCTATTGAAATAAATCAATTTTGTATCCCCAAATCCTTACAAAACTTTACTATTAACGAACTGGAAAATTGCGCGTCGTTGTCTCAAACAATAACACTGAAAAGGCCGAAACAAAATATTATCCTTCTGCTTTCTCTGGGACACCGACTTGGTGGTTACATCTAGTGTCAGATGATGGAAAACTATGTTTGGATCGATTTCGGGCATGTCAGCCGGTTTCCATGAGAATAGATCTATGTTCTCCTTCAATATTCTTATGATCTTGGCTTCCTCCTCCGGAGACAAATTAGAACCAATCTGTGTTTTCTAGGATATTTGGGCACCAATTTTTACCTTATTTACATCTTTGATAAGTGTCAAACTATCCTTCGTCAGTCCCTCTCTTGGATAAATATCGACTAGATTCACCTTTAAATGATCATCTTTTATTGGCTCATCAGCTTGAGCTTTCTTTTTTAGTTTCAGACTGTCCTTATAACATTTCCTTGCTAATACTTGATTACCTTTTATCACCCTAACGCGTCCATCTTCGAGAGGATACTTCACTATGAGGTATAAAGTGGATAATGATGCCTCTAAAGCATTGAATGATGGTATGCCAATAATAATGTTGTAAGGAGATACAACATTGACAATCAAGTACCTGACCTTGACACTTTTCGCATTGTCTCCACTGGAAAAAGTTTTTATCACAGGTATATGCCCTAGAACTTGCACCTGTTCTCTGGAGAAATTGACTAAGGTACCTTTAAAAGTTAATAGCTCGACGATATCAAAATTCATACATTTGAATGCATCCTAATACAAAACATCTTCTAAACTTCCTGAATCTACCGAGACTCGCTTCACACTTCACTCGTGGATTTATACTTTAATTACCATTTGGTCATTTTCGTGAGCCAAGAATCCTTCGATATCTTTTATGGAAAATTGATTATAGTCGGGTTTTCACTTTCTTCTGAAAGCAACTTTTGTCGAATATGGATCACTGCCTAGTCATACCTTTTCCTGACTGAACTGGTTTCTCCTCCTCCTGTGAATCCTCTACAATTGGTGGTCATGTATAACGGGTCACTCGGGTGTCGTGGACCTCGCATGTGCTCTTCCCCTTCTTTTGCAAAGGATTTTCCGAGATGATATTCCCCCCTGGGAGGACTTCTCTTTCCTGGCCGTCTGCCGACGTCTTTCACACAGGACAACAAATAAACTCTCTGAATTAAGATCTCTATTTCTTTTTTAAGCTGATGTCAATCTTCCGTGTGATAACCACGAAGTCTGTGGTATGCACACCATGAATTATCGTTTTTTCCCATCACGGTGTGGACTCCTCTTGGACGCCCCAAGATAGGAAGTAATTGAGATGATATACTTCTTTCAAAATATCTTCATGTCTGACATTTAATGGCCTATACTCAGCATATTTGTCAAATAGTTACCAGGATGGTCTCATTGTAGTCCGGTCTCTAGGATCGGGCCTAGGGTACTCCTTCTTATGTCTACCTCCCTCTTCTTTAGCTCGCATTTTTCCTTGGCGTCTCAAGATCTCTTTTTAATGTTGCTCTCCTCTCCTTTGATATTTCATTATACTTTGGTAATAACCTCATCCATGTTGGATGTCGACTTTTGTGCTAGGGATTCGTTGAACTGCCTAACTTTGAGACCATATTAAGAGTCCCCCATGAACATCTCTTGGTTCGGGTGAGACACCTTGTTGGTTTTTTCGTTGAACCTCGCCAGATACTCTCTGAGAGACTCCGAGTACCCTTGTCGAACGTTGAGTAAGCTAGTAGTCGGCATTTTTCTATGCTTGCTTGTTGAAAAGTGTTGTACCATCTTTGTAGTTATGTCATGGTAGTTAATGACCTAGAATCTGGGTAGGCTCATATACCAACGAAGAGCCCCCTCTTTAAAGGTACCTTCCATGAGATTACACTTAAGGGAGTCAGAAGCCTCTACTATTTCCATCTGATTATTGACCGTAATAATATGCTCATGTGGATCAGGTTTACCATCAAAAGCTACCGACGATGATGGTCTGAAGTTCTCTTGAACTTGATCATCCTAGATTGCCTCGGACATGGCTGATAATTCAGAATCTCCTCCTTTGTATCCTCATCTTGTTGACTTTGTGTTTGCAAAACATGGATGTTATCTTACAATGTTTCATTCTGTTGACGAAGAGCCTCCACCACAACGAGCAATTGGTTTAAATCTAGTGGTAGAGGTGGATTAATTCAACTGGAAGATGATCCGGACATCATACAACTAGGCTGGGAGATGATTTTTGTGTGGCCTGGGAAAATATTACCAAGACCCCACGGTGGGCGCCAAATGTTCTTGCTAAAAAACACTAAGAGGTTAACTTCCATGATTCTAGTCAGGGAGAGTCTCAAATGATTGGTTTAAGTTTCTGTAAAATGTTTTTCTCAGATCATCCTTTTCCGTCTTCATGGATTAACACCTTTTTATATTGCTTCTTTTATCAATGATCCTTAAAGGAATGTCTCTCCACACCCCTCATAAAAAAACTATGCTTAACGTCCTCCGCCTACTATAATTGCCAAGTAACTCCTTGTCCATTAACTTCTACAACCTCCAAATAATCATGAAGGCATTCCAAGTAACTCCATCGTACCTATGGTTTCTTAGCACTAAGGTTGAGTCTGACTTGTTCTTATTTCTGAATTATCACATGGTCGGCTCCCTCGTGTCGGTCTTGCATCTAAGTGAACCCTAACGAAATTCTGACTTGTGTATGGTTATGATTACCCGACCTACTTTCCTTTTCATACTCAACCTTCTACAACCTCAGCTTTTGGGAATTCCGGGATGTACAATTATCTATAATCTGACATTAAATCTTTGTAATTCCTTAAATTATGCAACGATCACATATGATTACGACTCAATATTTTTTCAGGGGTTTGTGTTCTTGTTGGCTTCTTGCATCATTCCAATAATACATGAGATCAATTTCCGATCAGATTAATTCTTCAATTTTTCATATTATCTTTAATTCTTATGTGTCATTTATGCTCCACTTCTCGAGTTGAATTGAGCTTTTGAATAATATCTTGAATTCTTCTACAACTTATTTTGTCTTGCAAAATTTAGGTACAACTATAGTTAAAATACTATGAGAAAACTAGGAAAATGTAGTATAGTGGGTCTCATCACAACCTCAAACATGAATTGTTACTTGTCCACTTAGAATAATCTTGTAAGATGAGTATCTACAGTAAAATAACAAATTTAAGTGATCAACGATAACTTCCAAGTCTAATGCTTCTTATTGGAATACATACATAATATGCCTAACTGTTACTTCCATTCTAAAAGTTTTAGATGATTAAGTTCAAACAAATATTTCCAAATATCAATTCTACTCTTTTTTTTCTCTTTATTTCCCACTAACTCGATCAAAGGAAAATTAAGGTGATATCTCAATCAACACAAACCTACAATTTTAATATAGGCTTGAAAAGCTTCTAAAGAGTTAATAAAATAAAAATTATAACATTTACTTATGAGGTCTTTAAGGTTTATAACACTTCTTGAGTTTGTTTCTCCATGTGCTTAACATGTATAATAAATTAAGAAAATAAATAAAAACTATTAAAGAATCATCATGTGAAGAAAAAGGAGTGGAGTAAACCCAAAAGAGTGAAAGTTCTTATGGTTGGAACAAAGAGAATCATATGCTTGGATCAAAATGAAATTTGAAAGTTTGCTTGATCTCGTGTCTTATTTATTGTTTTATCTATTTATAATCAATTATGTTTAATAAGTGTGAATATCACTCAACTACTAAATTAATTCACACACATAGTTAAAATAACTTACATATTTCATTTGTTTTAAAATGCTCTTAAAAATCTTCTTGTTCTTAAGCTAATCGATTAGAAAACATCATAACAAATTTCAAAAGCGAAAAATCACTCTTTGGTCAATTATAATATATGTCTAATTTATCATGGAGCAAACTTTCCACCTAATTGATTAAAAATCCTCTTAATTGACTAAGCTCTAAACTAGGCTAGTTTCTTTCATAACTAGCCTGGTTTAATCCATTAGTGCCATAGGCTAACCGATGAGAAAACGCTCCGACCCATTTTTCTTTCCTATATTTGATTAAAAAAATTCTCCTGTATTAATGAAATATTGCTTCCCCTTGTAAACACAAAAATATTCTATTATACTCTTCTATCTTACTCATCCTCTTCTTATAAACTGTTTTAATATACTTTTTATTAATTTAGTATTGAGAGAGCGATAAACTTAAGAAAGAACTGTATAATTTCTATTTGAATCAAATTGTGATGTAAATGTAAATCAAGAGTCTTATTATCTTGTAACGTTATAATAAAAGATCAAGTTGATAGTGAAAATCTCAAGGAGAAACTCTTAGATATTATAGTAGGTTGTGCGATTTTAGGCAGAACTAGTAAAATTCTTGGTGTCCACCTTCCTAACTCTTCTCTTTTACTTGTCATTTTTCTCTTGCGATTAAATCTTTGGTTCATCTCACATATAAAAATTTATAAAGATAAAATCAATCTTTTTGTAAAAAGTTTTCAAAAATCATATAACACAATTTACCCCCTTTTGTGTTTGATATCACTTGGTCAACCGGGTTAAGATGTGACATCATTGGAAATAATAGGCTTAATACTTGGGAGTTATACATGATTTCATTATAAATAATCCTTTCTTTCACATTTATTTTCTCTTTACCACGGGATAAAATATTCAAGAGACCATACCGACTTTAGAGACATGGCTTTATTTCTATTCACAAGGATACCCATTCTTTTTATTATTTATGTTTGATGGGTACCTTTTTTATTAATTCTTTCATTTTTTTCAACACTTTTCCATGTCTATCTATTTTAATTTATTGCTTCTCCCAAACTTTTTATTTTACTATTTCATGAGAAACCTCGAGCTTAAAATATTTACTCACTTTAAATTTTCTAATCACTACCTAACTCCAAGTAAAGGTGACAATTCATTTATGCACATGGTCATTAACTATGGCTATTATAACAAACAAATTAAGATTAGACTCATAGGGTCTAATGTTGGTGTAAGCCCTAGAGACCAATACTTTTGGTACTTGTATCGAATTATTTATTAATAATAAAAGGCTTTTTTAATTATTTTTGTTTAATAAAGTCTCTAGAGTAGCTAGTCCGTTTAATGTATCAAGTGTGACTTAATCATGAGATCCCATTAAACATAAGGACATTATTCTTAAAGTATCCATAGTCGAGCTTTGTTGTGAAGTGGGATAACATTAAAGCATTAACACTATTATGTATATAGACTGATGATCGCATTGCATGGATCATGGATAAGGAGTTATCAAGTCTTAAACATAGGTATGAATATTAGAATTAATATTTATACTGGATTGACCCACTATGAGATTACTACATAGAATGTTATGCAAAGTGTCATAAGTTATTCTCATGGTGATAATGGTGTATATGACCCTTCAACTTGAAGCCACTATGGACCCTAGATGTAGAGTTAAGTGCTTTATTGCTGATCAAACATTGTTCGTAACTGGATGACCATAATACAATTGATGGATACTCCACGAAGCATGCTAAGGGACATGAGTGACCTAGATGGAATTTGCCCATCCTGCGAACATGATAAATATCTAAGGGCCCAATATTGAACTGGACAAGGATGACAAGGTTTTGCTTTGTGTTCAATATAGACATAAGGGCAAAAGGGTAATTGTACATACAAGTATTATCACAAAAAGGGATTTGTCAAATCACATGAAATTTTTGTGTCTCGGGTAGCAGTGATGTGTTGCTAGATACCGCTCACGGTTTATTATATTAAATACGTGATTTGATATAATTGTTGATATCACAAAAACATACAGGGTCACACACAAAAAGACGGATTGATGAGAGACAGAGTAAATAAAGAACACTGTATGGTACGGTGAACTTAAGTGAATTGTAGAACATCGTAAGGTATATCGCACTTAAGTAGAATACGAAATATGGTAAGGTACCACAAATTAAGAGATTTTCGGTATACCATAAGATATGAGCCACATGCACTTACATGGGATTTTTAGATTGTAGCCCACACAAGTGGTTCTATAAATATAAACCTTATGCAGAAGCATTTGACTTGATGAAATTTCGTTTCTCTTTCTCTCTCTCTCTCTCTCTCTCTCTCTCTCTCTCTATCACTTAAATCCTTCATTCGTAGCAGCTAGCACTGAGACTGAAGGAATCTGTTTGTGTGGACTGAGTAGAGGCGTTGTCACCATATGACGCTCATGATCACTCCTTAGATCTACATCAAAGGTTTCAATCACCATAAGAGGTAACGTTTTCTATCACTGATCATACCCATTTATAAGGATCACTAAAGGAAAAAATTTAATTTCCGTTGCGTTTTGGATTGCAATTTTCCTCCAGTGGTATCAGAGCCACTTACGAAACCATGCATCGGATAGCTATTTATTTTCTGTATTTTCTGTATTAATACGATTAAAAGACAAAATGAATTAAATAATAAATGAATAATTCAATTTGGCATCATGTGTGTATGATTTAGATGATTGATGTTGACTATGCTTTAGAATCCGATGTTAGTATGGTGAAGCAGCGATACATCGACCATTCATAGGTTACACAAATGAGATCGATCAAGTTATATATATGGTATAAGTAATTTTGATACAAAATATGGTATAGATGATATAATGTTTCTATTTTGTTCATTCCAACAATTAATGATTGTTATTGCTTTGAGCAGTCAATGGTCATTTGTTTAAGAATCCGACATTAGTATGGTGAAGCAATGGTGTGTTGATCAATCATACTGAATTATCAATCGAGGTGTGTTTGAGGGTATTAAATTTCTGCATTAGGGTTCATGACGGTACAAGGGTTATGCTGTCAAAGAGTTATGCGATTAGGATTATGACTGCACAAGAGTTGTGCTTTAAAGTATTAAGTGTTGATGCGAAAAACGATGTAGTGTGATCAATCGCCAAAATTTAATTTGGTTTATTTAATTAAAATAATTTAAATTGATAATAATAATGTGTTTATTATTATTGTCTTGTGGTTATCAGTTATGGCCTTAGTTTTCCTTTATTTTGTTTTTGGGATTAAAATACGATCTGCGTGTCGTGCCTATCTTTTAATCTCTTAATGTAACTTCTTTTCACATCCCATTCCCTCGTATGTAAAATGAGTTTATTTTATGTAATGTAATGTTATTAAGAAAGAGAAGAATACAATATTAAATAAAGACAACCTTGAAGATCTTGGTTGGAGAAGCTTAGATCGTTATTAGGTTAGCTAGGGTTCTCTCATTGGCTTGGGAGAACAATTGCGCTAGGGGACATAGCTGTTTCATTTTGTATGTATGTTGATGCATCTGAATGTATGTTGATGCATGTGAGAGATAATTTATATGATAAATAAGCCGGTGTTATCAAAATAATTTCAAATTCTCTCAAATTAAATATTAAGTTTATGCTTTCCAAGTTTTAGCACTCATCAAGACTAGTATCAAATAATGTAGGTTTCACCTACGCGAGGTGCATGTTCTATATTAGTAAGGTGTGATAGGATAATTGTAATATCCAATTTCTAAAACAATGGGTCAAACATAACTAAACAAATTAGATTATATACGTTTAGAAGCAAGAGTTGGAAATGATCCATATGATGGATTGGAATAAGGAGTTATTCACCCAACCAAAATATTCGAGAGTTGTATCTGATACAATTGAAAGGAGTTTCTACCTAAATAACCTATTTTTGTGTAATCCTCCTACACGGACTTAAAACAAAGTAAAATGTGGATCTCAACCCACTAGAAAATCTTCCAACGGGATTTTTCGAATCAAATGGTGAGGGTCATTTGTTTTGAGTAAAATAATGGGAGCATATTTAATTAAAGGCCTAATTAAATATGTTATTTTAATGATACTTATATTTTCATATTTTTCATGTAGATTAACATGACAACAAACACCTCCAACAATATTTTGCGATCAATCATTGATAAGGAAAAATTGTCTAGGACAAATTTTCTGGATTGACACCAAAATCTGAGGATTATCCTCAAGCATGATAAAAAGTTTTAGCAACTTGTTCATGAAGAGGAAACTCCTAGTTCTGCATCTAAGGCAGAAAGAGATGCTTATAAGAAGCATGTTGATGATGTCAATGAAGTTGCTTGCCTCATGCTAGCTACCATGAAGTCAGAGTTGCAAAAGCAACATGAGAACATGGAAGTGTTCGATATGATCGGACATCTGAAGATGCTCTATCAAGAGCAGGTAAGGCATGAAAGGTTTGAATTTTCAAAAGCCCTTTTTCAAGGTAAGTTAGCTGAGGGATCCCCTGTAGGTCCCCATGTGCTCAAGGTGATTGGGTATGTGGAGAACCTTGAGAGGTTGGGTTTTCCCCTCAAAAAGGAACTTGCGACTGATTTGATCTTGCAATCGTTGCTAGAGAGCTTCATTTAATTTGTCCTTAATCTCAAAATGAATGATATGGACAAGACTCTTCCTGAACTGCTAGGCATGTTAAAAACTGCTGAGCAGAATCTGAAGTCAAAAGGGAAGTTCATTCTGATGATCGGAAATGAAAAGAAACAGAACAAAAGGTCCACCAAGCAGGGTGGTAAAGGGAAAGGCAAGAAAGTTGCTAAACCCAAACCCATTGCTCCTGCTTTGAAGCCTAGTGGAGGCATACCAAAGGATGACACTTCTTCCATTGCGGTAAGACCGGACACTGGAAGAGAAACTGCCCAAAGTACCTGGAAGATACGAAGAATAGAGTAAAGATTTCAACTTCAGATATTTTTGTTATTTAAATCAATCTAGCTACTTCAGCATCATGGGTATTAGATATTGGATGCGGTTCTCACATTTGTACCAATGTGCAAGGGCTAAAAAGGAGTAGAGATTTGGAAAAAGGTGAAGTCGACCTACGAGTTGGCAATGGAGCAAAGGTTGATGCTTTAGTTGTAGGAACTTATGTATTGAATTTACCTAGTGATTTAATAATTTAGTTAGAGAACTATTATTATGTACCTACAGTTAGCAGGAATATTATATCCTTTCTTGCTTGGATAAGTTTGGTTTTTTATTCACAATAAAGAAAAATTGTTGCTCCATTTATTCGAATAATATATTCTATGCTATTACACAAGTGAAAAATGGACTATATGTCTTTGATGTTGAAATGCTTATTTATAACATTAATACTGAAAGGTTGAAACCTAATGAGTTAAATCCAACTTACCTTTTGCATTGTCGATAAGGCCACATAAATGAGAAACACATTTCTAAACTCCATAAAGATGGACTCTTGGACTCTTTTGATTATGAATCATATGAGACATGCAGATCTTGTTTAAATAGAAAGATGACAAAATCTCGATTCATAGGAAAATGTGAAAGAGTTAATGATCTTTTGACCCTCATACATACTGATGTATGTGGACCACCAGAACATACCAGTCAGAGGAGGTTTTCAGTAGTTCATCACATTTACTGATGATTTCAGTAGATATGGTTATGTGTATTTAATGAAACACAAATCAGAGTCCTTTGAAAATTTCAAGGAATTCAAGAATGAAGTACAAAACCAACTAGGTAAGAATATTAAAACTCTCCGATTAGATCAAGGTGGTGAATATTTAAGCCTAGAGTTTGATGACCATCTGAAAAAGTTTGGGATTCTATCCTAACTTACTCCTCTTGTAACACCCCAATGGAACGGTGTATTTGAGAGAAGAAAACGAACCTTGTTAGACATTTTCCGATCCATGATAAGTCACGCCGATCTTCCAAACTCCTTTTGGGGACATGCTTTATTGACAACAACTTACACACTTAACTGTGTTCCATCCAAAAAGGTTAAGAAGACAACATATGAGATATGGAGTGGTAAGAAACCACATATGTCTTACATGGATATTTAGGGTTGTGAAGTTTATGTGAAACAACAAATTTCAACTAAGCTTGAGCCCAAATCGGACAAATGCTTATTTGTGGGGTATCCTAAAGAAACAAAAGGGTATTACTTCTACCTTCCTTCTGAGGGAAAAGTGTTTGTCACTTGAATTGGAGTTTTCCTAGAAATGGATTTTATTTCTCAAGGAAACACTAGGAGGAAAGTAGAGCTTGAAGAAATTCAAGAATCACAAAGCATTGATACACCTATGGAGGAATTAGAGCAGGAAACACAAGTAGTTGTGTAAGAGCAACCTACTCAAGTAGAACAAGATCAACGTAGGTCAAGCAGGATAAGTCACCTACGTGAGAGATATGGGTATCTCATAACTGATCAAGGCAATGTATTACTCATTCATCAAGATGACCCAGTGACCTACCAAGAGTCCATAACTGGTCCTGAGTTTGAGAAGTGGCTAGAAGCCATGAAAATTGAAATGGATTCCATGTACACAAACCAGGTTTGGACCTTGGCAGAGCCTCCTGTAGGAGTTAACCCTATAGGATACAAGTGGGTTTTCAAAAAGAAGTCTGACATGGATGGTAAGGTACATACCTATAAGGCAAGACTGGTTGCAAAATGATATAAACAAGTTCATGGGGTTGACTATGATGAAACCTTTTCACCAGTTGCAATGCTTAAATCTGTTCGGATTTTACTTGCTATCGCTGCATATCATGATTATGAAATATGACAAATGGATGTCAAAACTGCTTTCCTTAATGGGAATCTTCTTGAGGATGTATACATGACACATCTTGAAGGATTTGACATACCAGAAGAAGCCCAAAAGATATACAAGTTACAGAGATCAATCTATGGATTGAAACAAGCTTCCAGAAGATGGAATCTTCGTTTTGATGAAACAGTAAAACAATGTGGATTCATCAAGAATGAAGATGAGCCTTGTGTCTACAAGAAGGTTAGTAGGATCATGATCATTTTCCTGGTATGATATGTATATGACATATTACTCATTGGAAATAATGTCCCTACCCTGCAACAAGTAAAAACTTGGTTGGAGAATTGCTTTTCTATGAAGGACCTAGGTGAAGCAACCTATATATTAGGAATCAGGATCTATATAGATAGATCACAAAAACTGCTTGGCCTAAGTCAGAGTACATACATAGGCAAAGTGTTGAGATGCTTTAATATGCATGATTCCAAGAAAGAATTCATACCTATGTAACATGGCATGTGTTTATCAAAAACACAATCCCCTTCAATAAAGGAAGAAAGGGATTACATGAATAAGATTCCATATGCATATGCAATAGGATCTATCATGTATGCCATGTTATGTACTCGACCAAATGTCTCGTATACTTTAAGTGCAACGAGTACGTACCAATCTGATCCCGGTGATGCTCATTGGGTAGCTGTCAAGAATATCCTTAAGTATTTGAGAAGGACTAAGGACTAATTATTGATATATGGAGGTCAGGAAGAGCTTGTTGTAATTGGATACACCGATGCTAGCTTCCAGATAGATAAGGATGACTTTAGATCACAATCTGGTTATATGTTCTACTTAAACGGTGGCACTGTAAGCTGGAAAAGTTCAAAGTATGTTACAATTGCTGATTCTACAACAGAGGCCGAGTATATTGCTACCTCAAGTGAAACAAAGGAAATTGTTTGGATCAAAAAGTTCATTAGTGGACTTGGCATAGTTCCTAGCATTGTGGATCCTATTTATCCCTATTGTGATAACAATGGTGCTATCGCACAAGCTAAGGGGCCTAGATCTCACCAACGATCCAAACACATACTTAGGCGTTATCACCACATTCAAGAGATAATAGATAGAGGAGATGCAAAAATATGCAGAGTACCTACACTTGACAATATTATTGACCCACTGACATAGCCTCTTGCGCTGCAGAAGCATGATGGCCATACTAGATTTATGGGTATGCTTGATTGGCTCTGGTGCTAGTGGGAGATTATTGGTGTAAGCCTTAGAGGTAAATACTTTTGGTACTTGTATTGAATTATTTATTAATAATAAAAGGTTTTTTCTTTATTATGTTTTTTTAATAAAGTCCCTAGAATAGCTAGTCCATTTAATGTATCAAGTGTGACTTAATCTTGAGATCCCATTAAACGTAAGGACAATATTCTTAAAGTATTCGTAGTCGAGCTTTGTTATGAAATAGGATAACATTAAAGCATAAGACTATTATGTATATAGACTGATGATCACATCTCATGGATCATGGATAAGGAGTTATCAAGTCTTAAACATAGGTATGAATATTAGGAGTAATATTTATACTGGATTAACCCGCTATGAGAATACTACATATAATGTTATGCAAAGTGACATAAGTTATTCTCATGGTGATAGTGGTGAATACCACCTTTTGACCTGAAACCACTATGGACCCTAGATGTAGAGTCGAGTGTCTTATTGCTGATCAAACATTGTCCATAACTGGATGACCATAAAGACAGTTGATGAGTACTCCACGAAGCATGCTGAGGGACATGAGTGACCTAAATGGAATTTTCCTATCCTGCATAACAGGATAGATGTCTAAGGCTCCAATATTGAACTGGACAAGGATGACACGGTCTATGCCTTATGTTCAATATAGACATAAGGGCAAAAGGGTAGTTGTAAACACAAGTATCATCACAAAAATGGACAGATAACATGACAATTTCGTATCTTTGGTAACAATGATGTGTTGTTAGATACCGCTCACTGTTTATCATGTTAAATATGTGATTTAATATAATTGTCAATATCGCGAAAACCTATAGGGTCACACACAAAAGGACGGATTGATGAGAGACATGGTAAATAAGGAACACCATAAGGTATGTTGCAGTTTAGTGAATTGTAGAAAATCGTAAGGTACGATGCACTTAAGTAGAATATAAAATATGGTAAGGTACCGGGCGCTTAAGTGATTTTAGGTATGCCATAAGATATGGCCCACATACACTTAAGTGAACCTTTTAGCTTGAAGCCCACACAAGTGGTTTTATAAATAAAACCCTTGTGCAAAAGAATTTTACTTGATGAAATTTCGTTTCTCTCTCTCTCTCTCTCTCTCTCTCTCTCTCTCTCTCTCTCTCTCTCTCTCTCTCTCTCTCCTCTCTCTCTCTCTCTCTCTCTCTCTCTCTCTCTCTTAGCCTTCATTTGTAGCAGCTAGCACTGAGACTGAAGGATTTCGTTCGTGTGAATTGAGTAGAGGCGTTGTCACCATTCAACACTCGTGATCGCTCCTTAGATATGCATCAAAGGTGTCAATCACCATAAGAGGTAACAGTTTCTATCACTGATCATGCTCATTCGTAAGGATCACTAAAGGAAAAAAAAATCCGCTGCGTTTTAGATCGCAATTTTCCTTCATCTAGCCAAGCAAAGATTTAATGTAGTAAAGAGTGGCTCAAAAAGGCTTAAAGTACCCAAAAAAATCTCTCAATGTATGTAAAATTTGACAATCAACTATAAAGAAAAATCAAAAGTTCTAGAAATGCCTTGTGGCGTTTACACTTCCAATACCAAATGTCTCGTATTAGATCAATACATTATACTTACACTACCACCAATATTAATGAGATATTTATTAAATGTTTGATCCTCAATAAAACAAGGGATGATGACATTCCTATGATATTTTCACTTTATGGGTATATTCCTTTGTCAGTAAGAAGTTCATTTTCAAATAATATCACATTTTCATCACTTATTTTTTTAAGATATGATATCCTTCATGAGCTTTGCATAAGTTGGCATTTGTTCTAATGCTTCAGGAAATAGGACATTAGATACTAAATTTTTGAATATGTCAAGAAACTTTCTAGAACTTTTTTCATCATTTAACTTCTTCAATCTTTGAGGATAAGGGAGTATTAGATACACATAGTCATGGTTGTAGTGCGAAAGATGTAGGTGAAGTGAAATAACAACAAAAAAATCCCTCCGATAGAAGTTGATATATGCCTTGAACTTTATGTGAAGAGCTCAAGTACAAATCATTTCTAAATATGCCCATGTCTCTCACTATTATGATATTGATATGAAAAGTTAAAATAACCTCTTAAATGAAACACAAATGACCAATTATAGAATTCAGTTGCGGTCTCAATGTACTAATCAGAGGATTAGTCGATTAGTAGTTTGGCTTCCTTTGCCACTATGAAACTTGTTTTTCCGCCTTGGATCACCTAATCGAAATATTTTTTGATTAAAAGATTAGGTTTAATTTGATGACAATAATATTGTTGATCTAGCCTACATCAACCTAATCAATATAATGGTCGATTAAGGGAATTTCCATATTTTAACGGTTGTGCTTCTATCTTGATTTGTTGGTTCAGAAGAAATCTGCTCAGAGAATTAGTCTTTATCCTAGGTCTCTTTGCTTCAAACTATTTTCTTTTAGATCCTTCGAGATTTGTTTCCATCTCTCATTCCTAAGATGCATAAATAATGATAAATCACGGATCAAATCAAATTTACATAACATTCTAAATATGAGCACAATTTAGGGTTTTGTGTATGGTTGCTTCTTGGTCAATAAGTGAATAATTGCATAAAATTGAATATGATTTTAAGTATAATACACACTTATCAACTATCCATAACTTAAAACTTTGTTTGATCCAAAAAAAAAATCTTTTAAACTTTTAAGCTCAAACCCCGGTTCATATAATCACAAGCACAAAATATTAATGACTTTCATTATTTTCAAAACAAGCATATTTTCAATTTAATTATTATTTTAAAGACTTTCATTATTTGTCATCACCAAGTTCAAGGCAATAACATGGTATAGATGAAACAAAACATGTATTGAAAAAATTTCTTTCTCAAAAAATCATATATAAATTTTTAACTAAAATCAAAAAGTCAGAATCACATCGTCCTCACAAACTATATCGCTCAATAAGGGTGAATGTTTCTCTCAATTTAGGCACTACATTTTTTAATAAGTTGATTTTTATTTTTATCTAAGTTATATTACAAAAAAAATTATAATTCAGGGATCACTAAGGTTTTTATTGAGTTATAATTTGGCCAGGCTTAGCCAAAAGTTGTGTAATTCAAAATAAAGAAAAACCTAGATTTAAGAGAAAATTATTTCTAAAAAAATGATCTCTTCTCATAAAAGTAGGTGAATATTTCTAATGAAAGATCAAAACTAGTGAATTTTTACAAGATAGAAAAGAATATGTGATTATTTTAAAAAGATTTTTCAGATTCGCCATATATTGTATGGGGTGAGTAGGATATTAACCCTTATTTATAAATAATGTAAAATCCATCGTATGATTTAATCGACAATTTATAAGTCAAATTAATTAATACAATAGTATTACGTATTAATAATATATGTGACTATTAAACTTGAATTTATCTCTAGAATTTAACATTTAATAGATAAATATTTGTTATCTAGATTCAGAAGTATTTTATAATAACAATTCAAAGTCATATATCATGTTCTAGTTGATCAGGTTATAACATGCATTAAATGCAAGAACACACATCAATATGGATGGATAATATAAATATATAATTAAACTATCAAGAGTAACGCATAAGAGTTGTGATAAATTATATCTACTTCCAACTAGAAAGAGCATAGCTGCATATTGTCATGGTAGCAATACAAAATAAGTAGTTGAGGTGAAACAACATCGAAACGATCCCTTGGACAGAAGTCAGTATCCACCCGATCCAGCTCAAACTCTTTAAAAACTAAAGTATTACTCCTATCTCAATATGCTTCTCTCTCAATGTTATGATATTGATATGAAAAGTTACAAGATCCAGCCAAAAGAAACACAAATGGTATATTTATATAATTCACTCATGATCTCAATCCCCTAATCGAAGGATTGAATTATTCTTGGATACTCTAATAAAAGGATTGGGGATTATATGGTTGGACTCCTTTAGTGTTAAAAAACCTATGAAAGAAATCGTCGATTATGATTTTTTTTGTGTTTTTGTGATTTTTCTTGTTTTGTTTCAATTATCGAGATAAAATCTGATTAGTGGATTGGTCTAAATCTTATGCCTTTTATCTTCAAATGCCTTTCTCATGAATCTTCAAGCTTGGATCCCATCTCTCATTCCTAACATGCAGAAATATAGATAAGCTAGACATCAAATCAAATTTCTAAAGCATTCTAGTTATGATTATAAATTGGGGGAATTTTGTAGTAATTTTTTTTTGTCAAGTCGGGGAATAAGTACGAGAAATTGAATGTGATTTTAAAGTAAAATAGACAATTTCTTTGAAAGTTACAATTTAAGATTTAATATTTTTTTTATATAAATCGTGTATCCTCTGTGCACAACTGCATAGACTAATCCATTAAATCGTGTAGGATCATAATAGATGGGAAAACTCTTCCTTAAAAGATTTAATATTGTTGGGTGTCTAGGACTGAGTTCAAACCTAGGACCTTTGGCTAAGTTGGAAGAGACCCCCACCATCTCATCTAAGTGCTCTTAGGTAAGATTTAATATTTAAATAATAGAAATGTATGAAATATATGAATTCAAGAATTCCACCTATATTCCACTTCTATTTCACAAAATAATCTATAAATGAATTTATCGATGATCAATCAAAAGAATCCATTAAGATAAATATTAGATAAATATCATAAGAACAATTCATTAACATAATAGTTGCATACAAAGATATAAGATTGTGCCCTAAGATCAAGAATGTATCCTTAACAATTGGGAATTTAGCTACTCGAAGTGCAATTAAATTTGAATAAAGTGTTGAAAAAATATTCCATAAATCATAAAAAAAAAATATAAAGGAGATTCTATAGTGAAAAGCCTTCCCTTCGACTATAGAACAACTTTGCAAATTATTATCTCTATCCAATTAGAACCTCAAGTTTAGCATATATAATAGGGGTTTTATCTTGAAACTACGCTACGATGGTGAGGAATAGCATTGCAACCTATCACTGATATGATGTGGCAATCTATATGGAATTATGTTCTTAAGGGAATAAATATTGGATCAGATGTTTAAATCAGTGTGCTCAACATCTTAAACTAGAATTGACAAATAATATAAAACAGGATCATAAAGCAATAAAAGAACACAAATAATTGTTAACCCAAATCAGTGTAAACAACACCTATTTTTGGGGGGCTTTCAACCCAATAAAGGAAATTCATACTTCAATACAATTAGCACAAAGTTTCTTAGATGAACAACCCCTTGTTCAATGTCCCTCTTTTTAATTCTACCCGTGTTTTTCTATTTAGGACTCTCCCTAAATATGATAACCCCTCTCATTTTCTCTCTATCACTAACCTTAGTGATCAATACAATAATTAGAATATTGATTGTTGAATTATAACTCAACTAAGAAACCAAACTCTATGCCTTTAGATATGAATGCAGGCGCTAGAGTGGTGCACAAACAAAAACACAAACAAAATACTCAAAAATAGAATACCTAACACAATGATTTTCAATACTTGCACACTTTAAAAATTAGTTTTGAGTCTCCTTAAATAACAATGCAAATTTCAGGGCTTTTCTCCAATGGACATAAGATTTGATCACCTCCAGATTTGTAGATGATTCTGTTTTTATTTATTTTTCTAAAACATCCAAAAATATTTGATTTAAAATTTAAATCTCTAATTGATTTAATTTAATTGTTTTAATCTTCTAAACAAATATAATTATTGCATTTCTAAAAGATAGCAACAAATCTGATTGAAACCCAACCAAAAAGTATTCTCATAATTACATCCATCAAGGTCTGCTTACAAGGATCAGATGTCGCACACATGCTAGAACATCTGTGTTAGTTGTGAATAGGAAAGAAAAACAGTCTAGAGAGGGGGTGAAGAGACCCTTAAAAAATTCAACCGCTTTTTCAAAAAGAGTATAAGAGATTTTTTAAAAGACGCACGCGAAAGTTTTGAAGGCAAAATATGAAAATTATACTTTTATTGAAACTGGATCATATTAAAGCTTAATCAATTACCAATTATAAACTGATGGTTTTATTAATGATACATAAGGTATTGAATTGATTCAATTATATATTTTAAGAGACGTGATTATGCAATGATTCAGTTTCAGTGAATTATAACCTCAATTGTTTCTCAGAATTTAATCACCAATTCAGCTAGATTAGGAACCAATTCTAACAAAACCTAACCTTACCTAAAATATCGCTACCAATTGAATAAACGATAAACTATGCTAGAATTGAAATTCATAAGCATGTAAACCCTATGAAAGTTAAATGACAGAGTAAGGGAGAGATACGACACCGAGATTAATGGTGCTCCGGCGTTCGTCCTCACTTTGCCTACGTGCACTCTTCAATGGTTTCCCATTGGAACCTGTTTATTCCTTTTTATTTGACAAATATTTGTAAAAGTTCATACAATCACCAATCCGCAATAGTGTTGAGAAAAATAAAATCTTCTATCATGATCGTGACTTGTATACAGCGTAATACCAAACTCTTCTGTGTAATCTTTACTCAATTAACGCTACTTGAATATTCCAATATCACCAATATGCTCTAAGCCTTCGTGTGCAGAAATCAACCCTTGACCTTACACATTCCTTGAGCAATGAATTGTATGCATATTTTTGAAGAAATGCGCCTTATCCGTAGCCTTCCACACAATCACTAATAAGTCAATTTGGATAGAAGAAATTCCTTCTTTTCACTGGAATTTGCAGCACCAATGACAATAACCTCTATCTTCCAAGCTACTTGAAAATATCAACCAAATATTTAAGAACGATTAGTTTCAAGACATTTTCTCCTTCAATCAATAATCAATCCCTCGTTATTAAGATATGAAATCAAACCGAAGATGAAGATGTAAGAGTTTCGTAGCAAGAGCTTGGAACTTTAAAAAAAAGAGGGTGTTGGTTTCATAGAAAATCATAATGTTGATTATGAAAAGTCTTACATGAAAAATATCACAAAATGATTTTATATGTGCTTGAGATTAAGCAATAAATATGGTTGAAAAAGTTAGTTAGATTGGAATCAAGAGCAAAGCATGATTTAACTCAAAAGAGAAAGTGAAATGAAATAAGAAGAAAATATTGTTTTGATCCATTTTATAGTTGATTCGAGTCAAGAACAAAGTCTGATTCAAATCAAAGAACCGTGATTCAAATCAAGTGTTAATTATGATTCAATCTAATCAAGCAGAGCCAACTGGGAAATGTGAGAAAAATTTATGATTTGAATCTAGTGTAAAGTTTGATTCGAATCAAGTTATCTAGAGGTGACCCAGAAAAAGAATGATTTGAATCAAATGTAAATGTTGATTCAAATCAGGGTGTTACAAAAAAAATCAAAATGTTATCTTTTATACACTCCTAGGAAACGACACCAAAAACTTGTTGCTTGAAAACGTGGGAGATCAAATGCAAGTACACATGTATGTTTTAAAGTAGCAAGTGATAAAAAATAAGGATATCGAACCCACAAGTAGTGGAAAGTAACTTAGGTTTATTTTTTCAAGAAACTATCCTTTAGTAAATTCGCTTGAGCAAGATAAAAATATATATGATTGTTACAGGTTTAGTTCAATAGTAAACATATATAGAACAATGTTAAAAAAGTGATTTGAATTCAATAATGGTGAGTATGTTGGGAAATGATTCATTAATATAACATTGTGATTTACGTGTACATGATGTGTTGTGTCATGCCAAGAAAGGTCATAAAGTTACCTAAAGGTGTATCTCTATAACATCAAAATTGTATGCTTTAGGGCAAGGGGACAAATCGTTAATCCTCCCTTGTAACCCTAAAGCATGTATGTTTTTATTCTGAAAATCCTTTATGGTCGTAGCTACTTATCTCTAAGAAGTTATTCTAGTAAATATCTCTATCGTACTATTTTAACCACTTTTATCATGAAAGCTTCTTATTGTTAGATCTCTCACAACAAAAAGTTTTCATCTTTTTCCAAGTTGATCAATCAAAGAAACAGAAATATAGCATATTAACACATGATACAAAAAAGAATTAACAACACGTGACTTAACCTAAAACTACATTATATCCTCTTTTCATTGCTCAACAAATAAAGGTTTAGCTCGTAATGAACGAGTACAAACTACAATGCTGGTTCTTAAGCTTATCATTCTTAAACACAAAGTGAAAAAGGAATAACAACTTAAGAGCAACATCTTGTCTTCTTGTAATGGATAATCAACAAGAGAGATATTTTGTCACGTCAGGATTTAGTAGTAAACACTAGAGATGGTGAGAAGAAGAAACTCAATTTTTACTCAATTCTTTCCGTCACTAGTTTCTTCTATGTGAATGTTTCTAACAGATGTTGAACTTTGTCTTCCTTCTTCAAGAGATGCTTTTATAGGTGGTTCATCTAGGGTTTTTCCATTTGTCTTGGATCATGGGCTTGAGAATAAATAAAATCATGCCCAAGATAAAATCAGCAAAGTTCCCTCTTTTTTCTCTGATTCGTACAACCTGGAAGTCAAGTACAAACATTGGTGGGGGACAAGGTTTAGTGTGGCAGACTGTTGGTACAGAGGTTCAGGTTACTCTTGTCCTTTTTTCTGTTTGGCGTGCGTAGTGGGTATACTACGTACTACCTTTTGTCTTCTAGCTCCTTTGATCGTATCCTTTCATATTGATTCTCATTCCAATGCAGATGGCTTCCACGTATGCCCCAGGAATGCAATTGTTGTTTCTCTTTTTCTCTCTGCTTCTTCCAGCCTTTTTCTTTCCTTTGGATCTAAGTTTCTATCCTGGGCTATCTTGTCGGACCTCATCAGAAGTAACCTTTCAAAAAGCAACAAGCACATACAAACTACAAATAGAGCATTTATTATGCTCTTAACAAATTGGTGTAAAAAGAGAAAAAATGCAATGAATTTAACTACTGAATGATAAATAGAATAAAAATATCCAAACATTAGGACCTGTAATAAATCATAAAATGTGGGTTATGATGCCCCCAAAATTGAATCATTACCTTTCCTAAGGTGATGCGACAGGTAACACCAAAGAAACATCATTGTCTAATATTTCCTACTCTAACAACATAATTTACAATCAACTCATAATTTATCTCAATGACCGTTTTCAAAGATTGGCACTTACTGATGCTTCTCGTTACTACTCAGATGGTGTGTATGTGGGTGGGTGTGTATGTATGTGTGTGTCTTTGTGTGTGCGTGTGCGCTCTTACTGATGCTTCTTGTCATGCCAATACTCTTTAGTTAAGATAACTAGCCTAAATCTAGTTTGGTTCTCTTATCATATGGTTCAAGAATTCATTTATTTCCGTTTTAGAATGGGGAATTGACTATTTTACTTTAGACTTACTGTTCATTTAAACTTACGGCTTACCCATATATTTTTATGATTACTAAGTTTTACTATATGCTCCATCTTTTCACCTGACGTGATCTCACTTGTAATAAGTCCAACATGTTACTAATGGTGAATACATCTACTTGTTCCTCTAGTTTCGGGCACATAAACTTATTTATCATGCACATTGGCATTTTTACACATTTTTGTGTGTTTATTTACATACATGCAGTGTATCCTTTGTGTTAAATCTTGAGCAGTGGTATTATCCCCCCAGACTAAATCCTACCATTAATTCTCATTCCATATTTTAAAATAATTCTAACTTATTAGAAGGTTGCCTACTTTCCAGACTATTAGAGGCATGACATGGGTTATCAAAAAACATAAGAAGGTGCATTGATAAGCAATCAATACCTTGTTACCAATATTGTCACAGTCTAATCAGAATTATTCTAAGTATTTAGAATTTATGTTAGTTTAAGGACACAATAGGTTATTTTCCTCTACTTTTATTATTTATTTCATTAACATAAAAATTATGTAAAAGAAAATGATAACAAAAACAGAAAATAGAAAATAGAATTTCACTCATTACTTGCATGGGAATTAAAAAAATTGGAATTTCATTCATTAAATGTCAATCTGCAGGTTTTGATAAAAACTACCAGCTAGAAACGAAGCTTGCTGCTTTTCCGAACAACTTTGTTCTATTTCTTATTCTTTTGCTCATTCTTCTTACATTTAGCTTCTTCCTTAGATTTTGGTTTTGCGGCTTTAGGTTCCTTACTGACAACTTCAGTCGTGACACTTGTAACCATCTCATTCTCTTTTGTAGAGCTTTTAG
The DNA here is from genome assembly GCF_024323335.1 of Lathyrus oleraceus. Classification (NCBI taxonomy): domain Eukaryota; kingdom Viridiplantae; phylum Streptophyta; class Magnoliopsida; order Fabales; family Fabaceae; genus Lathyrus; species Lathyrus oleraceus. Next base: position 25,532,288 of record NC_066579.1, read on the forward strand.
TCACAAGGGTCCTACCTTTTGCAGGGCTTTGCCTCTTGGTGGGTGTTTTCTTAGGGGAAGAGATGCTGATTTTTTGAGGTGTCCTCTCTTTTTCTAGACTGATGACTGGTGGTTCAACAACACTCTTCTCCTTCTCTTCTTCAGAATCTTCTTCAAACTCAAGTTCTTTTGAGTATTCTACATAATTCTTCTTAGTCTTCACAACAACATCTTCTTCCACCTTCTTGCCTTAGTCCTCTCTTACATTTTCAGTTTTCTCACCCTGGCCATATTCCTTATGCACTTCCTAATTCACTTATTCATCTTCATCATTTTCACTCTCTTCTCCATCATCATGTTCTTCCCTAGTCGTACCTTTCCTTAACTCAACATTATCCTTGTTGACTTGTTTCAACAACTCACTAAGGGTTATGTCATCTTCATCAAAATCCTCCTTGTTAGCAAGTTGATTCATATAAAACTCCCTAGGTGGGTTGTGAGGTACTAGAGGAGAAGTGGTTTTCACCCTCTTCGATTGCGTGTCCTTTCTAGCTCTCTTCTTGGGTTTTTTCAATATTGTCATCTCCTGGCACGCCAGAGTTAGTCTCTCATTTTAACCTAGAAGTGAAATTTTCTTACTCTTTTTCTTTTTTCCTTTCTTATTTTTCTTCTACTCCTGTCCATCTTGATCCTCCTCATGAATTAGTTCTCCCAAAATATGATATGGAAAAAAATATGGGTCCTCCAAATTCTCTCCATGATTAAGCACAAACATTCTCTCCTGCCCGATGTGATGGTCCATATCAAAATTATAAAACTCTCTTTGGTCCTTCTGCATTTTTAGCAACACTCCCCATAATAATCTATCAGTCTCAAAAGTGGTCTTGTCCTCTGGCGCCTCCTGTCGTTCCTCGACTTGTCTTTTTCTTCCATTAGGCTTCATATGGGTTTGAATTACAATCTTATCAAAAGCATCTTGGGGATGGAAGACCTTATCAGTGGGACATTCAGGGACACCATGCCTTATGTAGAGAGATATTATCAGATAAGGGAACTAGATCATCCCCTCTTTCTTCTTGGAGTAAGCCTGGATTTCTTGTATGATGATTTTAGCTACATTCACATCATTAAATGAAGTAATGCGGTGAAGCAGGGCCAATATGGCCTTACTTATAGTCTCATTATGGGCGGTGGGACACAAATTATGTTTAATAAATTAATACCACACTTTAGAGTCAGGTCAAAAATCCATTCTTCTGACCATCTTCTCAGCTCCTAAATCAATCCATTTTGTACCAGGATTTCACAATGACTCCATGTACACATCATATTCAGCTTCATCTGAGGTCTCCAACAGGTTTTGATAAGTGTGACTAACATTGCTTAAGCCCAACACCTTGTTGATAGTTTCCTATGAGTGCACTACCTTTATACCTCTGACTTTCACTTCCAAGAAGTTTCAAATATTCCTCCTCCATGTCAGAAACAAAACCCGTTTCAGAGTGTACACTCATTCCACCAAAGTGACCGATGAATCACTTATGGGCATCATTGTTGATGAAAGTATCAATATCAAAGTCTTCTGAATCAGAGTAATTTATCACCGGTGTGGCATTCTTCCTAACACAGGTCTTGTAATGGTTGCCAATAATCTTTGGTTCCATTTTTATGTTAAGGTTTGAGATGTAATGGGAAGAGATGATTATATTTTTGAAGGGATGGTGAGAGAAGTTTGTGGGAAGTTGTATGGGAGCAAGCAATTTTAGAAAAGAGAGAGAGGTTTCTATAGTTTGGTGGTTTTACGTGTTTAATGGAGCAGGAAGATGAAAGGAAATTTTAAATTTAAAACTACCAAGAGAGAGAGAGAGAGAGAGAGAGAGAGAGAGTTAATTGATTAGGAATACTATGGTGGTTGGGTTGCTTGTTTTAGTAAGAGGAATCATGATGTGTGGCATACAAGAAATTAAATGCTTTTGTCCAAAAGTGATGTCATGCACAAGGCTCCAAGCTTATCTATACGCACGACATTCTCTCTCTTAGCATTCCATTTTTCATCAAATGCAAAATTTCTTTTTTTAGCACATTAATTCCTTTTATTTTTCTTGCTTTATGAAACAATAAATGCTTCCTCTTTTGTTTCTCATATGTCATAGTCGTGACACCATCTAACAGTGACATCACAATCCACTCTCAATTTCTCATAATCATATGAAACAAAAACAAACAAAACTAAAAGCTAATTATTGAGTTGCCTCTCAGCGGCGTCATTTTAGAGTCTTGTAGTTTGACTTTCAATAGAGACGAGATCAATAATTCAAGTTTAAGCTGACTCTTGTCTTGTGTGAGGGATCACCAAAATATGTCTTAACTCTTTGACCATTAACTTAAAATTCCTCCCCAGTTTTCTCATTCAAGAGGTCCACAGTCCTATGTGGATAAAAGTTTAACAACTTAAAGGGGCCTGACCATCTTGACTTAAGCTTTCCATGGAATAGCTTTTGCCTTGGGTTAAAAATCAAAACTCTTTGTCCTTCTACCGACTCTACTTTTTGGAACTTCCTATCATGCCACCTCTTAGTTTTCTCTTTGTACAATTCAACATTCTCATAGAAAAACAACCTATCCTCCTCCAGCTCATTGAGTTGAAGCATTATAGCTTAACGAGTAGATGTCAATTTAAATTTTAAATGCTTTATAGCCCAAAAGTCTTTATGCTCCAACTCAATTGGAAAGTGGCAAGCAAGGGAGTTTTGTAAGAAGTTCTATAGGCCTACAAAGCATCATCAAGATGTTTGGACTAGTCCTTCCTTGAAGGATTAACTACCTTTCCTAATATCCTCTTAATCTCCCTATTTGACAACTCGGCTTGTCCATTGCTTTGTGGATGATAGGTTGTAGAAACTTTGTGTTTGGCACCATATTTTTCCATGATATTTTCAAATGATTTGGTGCAAAAATGGGACCCCTTATCACTAATTATTCCTCTAGGTGTGCCATGTCTAGAAAAATGTTTTTTGATTAAAAATTTGGACACAACTTTAGCATCATTATTAGAGGTTTCTACTGCCTAAATCCAGTTAGAAACATAGTCGACAACAACTAAAATGTATAGATTTCCAAAAGATTGAGGGAATGGCCCCATGAAGTATATGCCACATACATAAAAAAAGTTTAATTTCAAGGATGTTGGTGAATGGCATTTATTGCCTCATGGAGACTTTCCCAACTCTTTGGCATCTATCACATGATTTCATGAGCATCTTTAAATAAAGAGTTCCATAAATAACCTTATTGAAGAAACTTTGCAGCAATTCTTACTCCTCCAAAGTTTCCTCCGTATGAAACATCATGACAAGATCCGGCATGCCTCTGGTTGGTCTACTCATCTCCTTAGCAGTTGGTCATCATATCATTTGTAGAGAAATGGTCCATCCCAAAAATAATTTTTTTCTCATGTGGAAGAACCTCTTTCTATGTTGAAAGTAGAACTGTAGTGGGACATGCCCACAAACTAAGTAGTTGACAATATTTGCATACCAGGGTGTTACGTCAGGGGTGATCAGTAAAAGTTGTTTATCAAGAAAGCTCTTCTTGATTACTTCATTGGTCAGGTATTGTAATCTTGAATAAAAATAATCAAATTAAAACGAGATAGCTTAGAAAATACCTTATCCTCTTCAAATTTTAAACCATAATCTGATTCATATTCTTCTTCAGAAGATGTCAGACCCATCAAAGCTAGATTGATTTGTTCTTCATCTTTCTCATGTTTTTCTTCATTGATAAGTTCTTCCCATGTTGCCATGAGACTCTTCTTGAATTTGTTTCTGAAGTTGTCCGTCTGAAAGCTTCCCTTATTTGACTTGTCCTTTTGTAGTTCTGGACATTCAGTAATGAAGTGACCAAACTTATTGTAGTTTAAGCAACCTTTATGATCATCCTTTTAATCTCTTTAACTTAATCCTCTGAAGCCACTACTTCTACCAGAGTATTTATTATTCTTCTTGGCCAAGTATTGAGATATTTTAATGATAAAGGTCATTTCCTCCTCATCTGAGTATTCTTCAAAACATTTTGATTGAGAAGCTTCTTTAAAGTTCCATATTTTATGAGCCTTCATAATTTTTGCAGAAGATTTCAAAGAAAGGGACTTTGTCTTCTTGGAAGGCTCGTCTCCATTGAGCTCCATCTCATGACTCTAGAGATTGCTAATAAGACTTTCAAGACTTATTGTGTTTAAGTCATTAGCCTCTTGGATCGTTGTTACCTTGGGTCTATATCTGACAGGAAGACTCCTAAGAATCTCCTTGACATGATCAAAGGTAGTATAGCTCTTTTTCAGAACCTGAAATCCAGACACAAAAGTTTTAAACCTATAAAACATGGTTTCAATATCTTCATCCTCCTTCATTCTAAGTAACTCATATTGTTGAACCAGAAGGTTAGCCTTAACTTCCTTAACTTCCTTAACTTGTTGATTCTCTTCATATGTAGCACATAGGGATTTAAAAATGGTCTTAGTAGTGAATTTATCAATGATTTTTATGTAGTCTTAATGAGGTAGAGCATCAACCAAGATGCCTCTAACTCTATGATGTTTTATGTAAATCTTTTTCTAAGCAGGTGTGAAAGAATTTATATCAGACACCATTCCAACTCCTTTGAATTGAATGTCAATGCCATCTTCCAAGATATCCCACAAGACCTATGGTATGAGTATACATATTGCTCTTCCACCATTCAAACTTAGTAGAATCTCTACTGAAAGTAGGAGATCTAGTTGTATAACTGTTTTTCTCATATTTACTTGTTCGCATGTGTTTTTAGCGAATAATAACGAGTTTGAAAGTCTTTAAGATTAACTCAAAAAATATCAGGATTAGTTTTGTGTGAAAAATGTGAATGTGACGTACATGTAAGACATAACCAAAATTGCCTTATTGCAGACAATTTGTGAATAGACTTTAAAGAAAATGACGTTTGAATTGAAGTAAAAAGAACATGAAATAAACAACATTAAAAGAGAATGTAATAAATGACAAGAAAAGTAAATTTCTTTCAATTAAGGAAACATAAAAGTATTGAAATAAAGAGGGACGCAAACTCACATAATTCCTCACAATCTGTCTCTCTCTCTCTCTAGCTTGGGTATTCTAGTTTTATAGACAATTTTATGTGAAACTTGCAAACATTTTGCTACAACATGTAAGTTTGTTATAGATACTATCTAGGATTAATTGTCTTCAATAATTCTAACGCTACATGCACAAATACGTCACTTTAATGCATGCCACTCTTCACTCCATGTTATGCCATATTGTTATGGATTTGAAAACTACTGAAGCCATTATCCCATGTTCTCTAACTTGCTTAGAGGCTACCAACTGCTCCCTCGAAGAAGACACTTACTGAGTGTGTAAATCCCTCTTCATCTTTGGTTTTCTCAGTCTTCTAAGTATTTAAAGTCTGTCGGAGAATGTTCTCTCGACATAGTGTCGAATAGCCTCTTAGGTCTATTCCGGATACTCTTTTAACTTATTTCTCAATATATATCCTTGAGGTTTCTTAGACTGACACTTTAAGATACTAGTCGAGGTTATCTGGTCGACATGCCATCATTGTCGAACCATTCTTATCAATTGTTACACTTAGAATTTCACCATGTGCAACATTGACTTGATTTTCCTCTTAGTCAAAATTATTGTAATCATGATTAACAATACCAAAAGGATTAGGAGTACCCTCACCAGAACCAGATGCTCCATAATCATCAACCATAATAAAATATTTATTTTTCTCAGGATCTTTTCTGCACCATGGTTAAATGGTTATCACACACCTTACTTTGATGTCAATTGAAGGTGAGAAAAACACAAGAAGTGGGGTTGAATTATGTTGGGTTTTTTTCTTCTAAGTTTTTTTTTGTTTTTGCTTATGATGGATCTCAATCAGATTATGAACACTTGGTTCAGAGTCTGACTCAAATAAGTTGGTTTACTTTTGAAAGACCTTATCAAATTCTAAACCAGAACCTAACTTAGAATATCAGGGTTAACAGCAGTGAAATGATAAGTAAAAAAAGAAAGGAAAGTAAAAGAATAGACACAACCAGTTATCCTGGTTCCTCTCAAAACTTGAGAGCAGTCCAGTCCCCTTGTACTTCCAAGGAATTTTCACTAAAACCAAACTGATTACAAATGCTCAATCATTAAGCAAGAGACTTCCAATGCTCAAACCCACAAGTAAGAGACTCTATGCTCAAGCACACAAGCAAGAGACTTCCAATGCTCAAGCCCACAAGTAAGAGACTTTTATGCTCAAGCACACAAGAAAGAGACTTCAAATTCTCAAGCACTAAAGCAAGAGGATTTTGACTATATAACAAATTGTTAATAGATTGGGTAAGAACTACACTTGATATACAATCAGAGGTGTATACAAAACACAACTTAGAAAGAATTTAAGACTTTAAGAACTTCTAAAATATACAAAGTGTTAAGAGTTTCTAAGTTAAGCAATTTTAACAGAGTTGATTCTCTTTGAATGTCAATGGTTCAGAGCCTTCTAGCAGTGTATTCTTGTGTTCTTCTTCTTTTGTTCTTCTGCTCCTTAAATAGAGAGCAAGAAAAGAGACGTTGAAGACTTTCACCAAAAGGTTGGATAACCTTTGTACTTGATTAGACACATCAAGAAAACAAATTTATGCAAGGAGAATCATTATTTGAAGCTCATACAACCAAGAAGATATTTTTCCTTAAGTCTTCACGTGATCAAAAGTTCTCTGAGTCTGACAAAGTTGCCTCAATTGAAGAGATTTTGCTTCAAAGGTTGACTTTCTTCAGAGTATGATCTCTTCAGAGACTGCTTCTTGGCTTTTGAAGCTTCAGAGTGTAGATCACCAGAGGCTGACTTTCTTTAGAGTTGACTTATTTATAGTTTGAATCTTCCATCAGAGCCAGATTCTTCAGAAGTGATCTTTAGAACTAGAGTCTAAATCTCAGATGTAGAATAATCAATCTTCTCTTCATCTATTCTTAATCATATAATCCTTCATTCTGAAACATATGTTAGAATACCCAATTGTTCTTTAAATATTTTTTTATCATCAAAACCCAAGGGATATGGTATCAACCAATTTTGTTCCAACATTGGGTACACTATCACTTTGGTATCCACTAGATAAGATCTAAACTTGTCAAATGCAAACAAATAGCCAACAATTTCTTTTTTGTAGTGGTGTAGTTGATATTTTCTTCAATCAACATCCTAATAGCATAAATAGTATGGAACACTTTGTTGTGCATTTGGCCTAACACGTCTTCAATAGCAAAGTTGCTAGTATCACACTTCAACTCAAAAGGTTTTTTCCAGTCAGGGGTCTTCACTATTGGTGTAGAGATTACATATTTCTTTAATAACTTGAATGCATATTCACATTCCTGATTGAAGACGTATGGAATGTCTTGCTGTAACAGTTGGAACAATGGTTTTGTTATCTTGGAGAATTTTTTGATAAATCTTCTACAAAATCCAGCATGACCAAGAAAACTTATGATCCCCTTGATATTGATAGTTGGAGGCAGATTCTCTATTACTTCAACTTTAGCTTGGCCTACCTCCAACCGTCTCTTTGAAAATTTGTTTCCCAACATTATTCCTTCATTAACCATGAAATGGAACTTCTCCCAATTCAGCACAAGATTACTTTCTTCACATCTAGTAAGCACCATATCAAGGTTGCAAGGAATTTCTCGAATGATTCTCCAAATACATAAAAATTGTCCATGAAAACTTTCATGGAACTTTCTATCAAATTTGAAAATATCGCCATTATACAACGTTGAAACGTAGTTGGAGCATTACATATTACAAATGACATCCTTCTAAAAGCAAAGGTTCCATAAGGACATGTAAAAGCAGTCTTCTCTTGGTATTTGGGTGCAATGGAAATTTGATTGTAACCATTAAGGAAACAATATAACCCCTTTCTAGCCAATCTATCCAACATTTGATCAATAAAAAGTAGATGGAAGTGACCCTTTCGTATGGCTTTATTCAGCTTTTTATAATCCATACAGATTCTTCAGCCAGTGATTGTACTTGTGGGGATTAACTCATTTTCTCATTGGTGACTACTGTCATGCCACCCTTCTTTGGAACACATTGAATGGGACTCACCCACACACTATCAAAAATAGGGTAAATGATTCTAGGTTCCAACCACTTTATAATTTCCTTTTCGATGTTACTGCTTTTAAGCAGATATTTATGAACAATAATTTCCCAGCTTGAGATCATAGAACAATCAACCACTTCCTCCCCTAGATATTGTAATGTACTTAGCACATTAAACACGACTTATTTTCCATTTACTCTCATGGTTAATTCTCCTCTTTCTACATCTATCAAGGTTCTTCTAGTGCAATAGAGGGTCTTCAACAGGGTGTGAGTTTCTTCATCGGGATTGTTATTCATGATAATAAAGTCAGCCGAAAATACAAACATATAAACTCTCACCAACACATCTTCAATATTTCCTTGAGGATAACACAAACTTTTGTTAGCTAGTTGAAGAGTGATGGTTGTTGGTCTGGGAACTCTAACTCCCAGCTTCTTAAAAATACATAAGGGCATAAGGTTGATATATGCTCCAAGGTTACACAGTTCCCTACCACAGAATGACTCTCCAATTTTACATGGTATAATGAAACATTCACGATCCTTCAATTTATAAGGTATTTTTCCTTGAACTCGTTGACTGCATTCTCGAGTTAATGCTATAGTTGAAAACTCTCCTACTCTCTTCCTCTTTGTAAGAACATTTTGCATGAATTTGGAGTAGTTAGGCATTTTTTGAATGGCTTCAATCAATGGTATATTGATGTGAAGCTGCTTCAGAATCTCCATGAACTTTCCAAACTATTGTTCTTCCTTAGCCTTCCTGATTCTTTGAGGAAAAATGGATGAGGCTCTTTCTTAAACAAATATGGATACCCTATCGACCTCAGGCATGACCATTGGTTGTTTCTCTATATTAGATGTCATGCCTGGAGTTTTCATTGTGCCTTTTTCTTGTGTTAGTGGTTCCTCGGTAGGTGTCACTATGAGTGTTTTTTTAGAAGATTCAGACACTTTCTTCTCTGAAGTGTCATGAGTGATCATATTTTCTATTGGTGATTCTTCCCTTATGGATGTTGATCATTCACGTTCTTTTCCACTTCTTAACTTGATGACCTTGCATGTTTCAATACTTTTGGCTCCAGATGTAATTGTTGGAGTTTCAGTAGAGCTAGGAAGTGCTCCCATAATTCTTGACCTAAGTGCATAAGCAATCTTACCTACTTGATTCTCCAAGTTTTTAATGTTCACTCCTTGAGCTTGATACTGATTTTTGGTCTCTTAAGTGAAGGGTTTCATCATTTTTTCTAGTTGCTTGTTCCCTTGATTAGCCATAATATTGTCTGGTGTAGAAATATAATGTGGAACTTGAGCTGCTTAGGGTTTAAGTTGGTTTTGATTGTTTCTCCATGAAAAATTTGGATGATTACGCCAACCAGGGTTGCATGTGTTGATATATGGGTTGTTATACTTGTTGTTACCAACATAGTTAACATAAATAAGATTTATAGAACAATATTCAAACAAGTGATCACATCCACAATAAGCACATACAACCTCTGATGTGTAATCACTACTTTGAAAGGTTAAATTGCTAGCACGTCAGGACTCATCATCATGGTTTTCATCATTTGGTGAATATAAGCCACCTAAGCAGCTATGATTGTAATTTCAGTGACATCGTGAACACTAGCTGGATTTTTCTGGGTATTAGTATGTGTTGTTTGTAATGCTTTCAATCAACTTGTATCCATCTTCATATGATTTGGAAAACAATGCTCTACCACTAGAGGCATATACCATATTTCTTGATGAGGGAACCAATCCATTGTAGAATGTTTTGAGTTGGATGCATATTGGTTTTCCATGATGTGGATATTGTCTAAGCAACTCCTTAAATCTCTCCTAAGAATAAAATAAAGATTCATAATCTCTTTGTCTAAATGAAGTTATCTTATTCCTCATCTTAGCATTCTTGATAGGGGGAAGTTTTTAGCCAAAAAAATATCATCTAGGGCATTCCATGTGACTATAAAATTGGGCTCCAAATAATTTAGCCAGCTCTTGGCTCTACACCTTAGAGAGTACATGAATAATCTCAATCAAAAGGTGTCATCAGTAATGCTAGGAATCTTGAAGTTAATAGCCACTTCCAGAAATTGTCTCAAATGCAAGTGTGGATCTTCATTTGCAACGCCTGAGTATTGACCAATGGCTTGCAACAATTGAAACAACATTGGTTTAAACTCAAACTGGGCTACAATGATCTCTGGACAAATAATATCATTGTTCATAGAATTAGGATCAAAGACTGCATATTCCATGATGTTCCTTGCTCTATCATTGTCAATACCAATGATATCTTTATCTGCCATGACAATATTTGCCTGAACTAGTTCATCCTCTAGATCAAACAAAAGAAAAGGAGGACGATTTCCTGGTAAATTTCCAGTAATTTGGAATCTCCAAAGCAATCCGAACATTCTCTTAGGTTCAGGGTCTCCTCTGTAGATTGGGTTTAGCAACATGCGCATGCAATACATGTATGTTTTAAAATTATCAAGTGATAAAAATAAGGATATCGAACCCAACGGGAGTGGAAAGTAAATTAGGGTGATATTTGCAAGAAATAATCTTTTACTAAATTCGCATAAGCAAGAGAAAAATTATATATGATTGTAACATGTTCAGTAGAATAGTAAACAAATATAGAACAATGTTGAAAATGGTGGTTTGAATTCGAAAATGGAGAGTATATTGGGCTATGATTCATTAATATAACATAGTCACTTATGTGTACATGATGAGTTGTGTCATGCCAAGAAATGTCAGAATATGATCTAAAGGTGTATCTCTACAACATCAAAAGCACATGCATTTTAGGGCAAGGGAAAAAATATCTAAGCCTACCTTGTAACCCTAAAACATGTCTATTTTTACTCTGAAAATCCTTTAAGCTTGTAGCTACTTATCTCTAAGAAGTTGTTCTAGTGAGTATCTTTATCCTACTATTTTAAACCATTTTTATCATGAAATCTGCTTGTTGTTGGATCTCTCACAACAACAAGCTTTTATCTTTTTCCAAGTTGATCAATCAAAGAAACATATTTATAGCATATTAACACATGATAAAACAAAGAGTTAACAACACATCATTTAACATAAAAACTACATTATATCAACTTTTCATTCTCAACAAACAAAGGTTTACCTCATAATGAGCTAAGTACAACCTACAATGTTGGTCCTTAAGCTAATCATTCTTAAACATAAAGTGAAATAGGAATAACAATATAAGAACAATATCTCGTCTTCTTGCAATGGATAATCAACAAAAGATAACTTCTGTCGCGCCAGGATTCAGCAGTAAGCACTGGAAATGGTGAGAAGAAAAAAACTTCACTTTCACTTAACTCTTTTCCTCACTGGTTTCTTCTATGTGAATGTTTCTAACAAATTCTTAACTTTATCTTCATTCTTCAAGAGTTTCTTTTATAGGTGCTTCAACTAGGGTTTTCCATTTGTCTTGGATCATTTGATTGAGAATAAATGAAATCAGGCCCAAGATAAAATCAACAAAGTTCCCTCATTTTTCTATGATTCATATAACCTGGAAATCATGTACAAACAGTGGTGGATGACAAGGTGTAGTATGGCAGACTATTGGTACAGAAATGCAGGTTGCGCTTGTCCTTTTTGTTACATAGTGCGCATAGTGGGTGTACCACGCACTATCTTTTATCTTCTAGCACCTTTGATCTTATCCTTTAACAATGATTCTTATTCCAATGCAGATTGTTGCCAAGTATACCCTAGGAATGCAATTGTTGTTTCTCTTATTCTCTCAGCCGCTTCTAGCCTTATGCTTCTCTTTGGGTCTGTCACATGCAGTCTTGCCTGACCTCATCAGAACTAACCATTCAAAAAGAAAGAAACCGATAAAAACTATAAAAGAGAGCACTTATTGTGCTCTTAACAAATTACTTTTAAAAAAACAAAATTCATTAAATTTAACTACTGAATGATAAATAAAATAGAAATATCTAAATATTAGGAATTGTAATATCTCACATAATATGGGTTATTAGGTAGAGTGCCACCCATACATAGGTGTAGTTTCACTGAACTAGGTTATCAATGCCTTATGTTATTTTACTGCTTTATGTACTATTTTATTATTGTCATACTACTTTCATTCTGGTTCAAGAAGTTGGACAAGTTGTCACAACATCTAAACCAACATTTGTCCTGTGTGGAACAGAATTTCAGTTTTACCTGTGTTTAGCTTGATATCTTACACAAACACCTATAGAGAAAGTAATTTTAGGTCTGCTTGCCAATCATGTTTATGTAAAAACTTTGATCTACACCAACACCCTTTTCATATCTGGTTACTTTAACATGTGTTGCAGCATGAGTTCTCTTATGACTTTAACTTTTAAGCCCAAACCTATTCACTATAATCTTAGCATACTTTCTTTAAGATACAAATTTTTTATCTTCCATTTGCTTTACATGAAGACCAAGAAAGTAAGTAAGTTCTCCTACAAGACTCGTTTCAAATTCATACTTCGTTTGTTGAACAAAACATTCCTCCATCTGGTCTGACATCCCACAGAAGACTATGTCATCATCATACATCTTGGATATCACGAGCTTTCCTCCATCATTCTTCACAAATAGATTTTTATCTTTTCCACCTCTTTTGTATCCATTGTTGACTAGAAACTCAGTTAATCTTTCATAAATAATTCCTCATTAAGATAGCCATTCGGGAAGGCACTTTTAACATCCATTTTAAATAATCTGAATTTAAACATGCATGAAATTCCAAGTAACAATCTAATGGACTCAAGTCTAGCAACTATAGTAAAAGTCTCATCAAAATCAACTCCTTCTATTTTAGTGTACCCTTGGGCAACTAACCTTGCCTTATTCCTTGTAACATTACCATGTTCATCACATTTGTTCTTGTAAATACATTTGGTACTAGTGACATTCACATCTTCAGGTCTTGGAACTAATTCTCGTACATTATTCATTTTGAATAGACATAGTTCTTCTTGCATAACATTTATCGAGAATTCATCAGTCAATGTTTCCTTAATAATCTTGGGTTCCATCTTGGAAAGGAAGTAAGAGTTAGAAATCATATCTTTGGATTTAGTGATGACTCCATCATTCAGATTTCCTATGACATTTTCTATGGGATGATTCTTCTGAATTCTGATTGGTGGTCCCTTGTTGACTTGAAGATTTTTAGAATTTATGGTTTCAGACTCAATATCGGACCCCATGTGATGGACATCTACTGGGACATCAGTCTGTTGAGGAGATACATCATCTTCATCTTCATATTCTTGCTTATCTTTAGGAGTATCATCAATTACAAAATTTATAGACTCCATCATTATCTTGGTATGTTGGTTATATACTCTGTAAGTTATAATATTGGTGGAATAACCTTGAAATATCCCTTCATCACTCTTTGGATCCATCTTTCTTCTTTACTCATGATCTGCTAAGATGTAGCAATTGCTACGAAAGACATGAAAGTATTTAACATTGGGTTTTCATCCTTTCCAAAGCTCATACTATATTTCTTTAGTTCCTTAAGGTCACACGGTTATGAATGTGACATGTTGTGTTCATGGTTACAGCCCAAAATTAGTAAGGTAGGTTCTTGGCATGCAACATAACTCTAGTTGACTCTTGCATGGTCCAATTTTTCCTCTCAACCATTCCATTATGTTAAGGTGTGATATGTGTAGAGAATTCATGACCAATTCCTTTAGAGGAACACAACTCAAAGAATTTTAACAAACTCTTTTCCATGGTCACTTATTATCCTCACTATTCCACTCTCATTTTCTCTTTGGAGTTGTTGACATAGCTTTTTGAAAACATCAAAAGTTTCATATTTTTCTTTAATAAATAACTTAATATCCTTTTTTGGTCTCATATGTTTACCTTGAGGTTCATTTTGGGTCCTTAACTTAAAAAAATGTTCATAATTAGGGATGAAAACTTGACCCATCCCCATAGGGTACCTGCAAAAATTACCCACAACGGATAGGGTAAAAACCCGCAAAATGGATACGGGCATGGGCACGCCCAATTACCCATTAAAATATGCAAATATGGGCACGGGTAGGGGTACCTTAGTATCCACCCCGCCCCATACCCGCACTATATATATATTTATATATTTATATATTTTTTATATTTATCATTATAAACACATGTACGTTTATCAGTTTTATTAAATACATATGTATTAAACTTGTACGCGTTTTAATGTAAGTGTTTGTTTATTTGTTATCTCAATAATAATATCCTTGAATTATTTTTAATATTGTCAAAAACTTAAAATGATATGATAAATTATAATTGATCGATAATATTTTATCAAAAATGGGGGTAAACGGGTACGGGTATAGGTACTTAGCTACCCATAGGATACATGCATGCATACAAGTGTAGGTGCTCACGCGGGTATGGGCTCGGGTACGAGGATTTTTTCAAACTGTGGGTAATGGGGACGGGTACTATAACACCCTGCCCAAACCCTATCCATTGTCATCCTTATTCATAATGATCCTGTAAATCTTCAAAACATATCATGTTAGTCCTTTTTATCTAATTAGCGACTGTCTCAACCTGAAAAATACAGTGCGCGAAAAAAACAACCGGCGAAAGAAAAAGACAGAAGAGTCGCCACCGTGCGTTATTCATCCCAAAGGAGGGAAAGGAAACGCTCGAAGTAAACCTGAAAAAGGAAAGGACAAGACGGGGTCTCGCAACCAAATCTTGGGTTCGGGAGTCGATTATGCGAAGGGAAGGTATTAGCACCCTACGCATCCGTAGTACTCTACGGGATCCACTTTTGTGGTTTTTGTCTAAAGGGTGTGGGTTTACCTAATGTGTTTATTTACTAAAAAAAGGTTAAGATAAATGACTCGCGCGAATGTCGCATCCACTGCATACGTATCTCATCTGAATATGAGAATCAGAGTCTTCGTAGCTCGGCTGACCTATGGGTTGGGGGATGTGTGCTCGCTAAGACATCGCGTCTTATGCCTACGTATCTCATCTGGAATGAGAATCAGAGCAAGCCGTAGTTCGGCTAACTATGGGGTTATGGAGTGGGTTTTGGATGAACGACGTTACTACGCAATCTACCGGATGCTCGACCTTTGGAGACTTACTCACCCGTAGTAGAAGGAGTAAACGTGTGTTATGGAGAAGAAAAATCAATGAAGGGTTTGTTTGCATTGTAGGAACGCGCATGCAAAAGGGTAATGAGGATAAGACCTCATAGCTCTTAACCCTGGACAAAGGAACCTGCATAAAGTAAACACAAAAACATTGCCTCCTATCGAGGTCTTCCAGCTAGGAAAGCAGTAAAATGCGGGAAAAATGTAAAAGTACCACGCGGATAAAGATCCGAAGTAACAGCAATTAGAGGAATGGGAAACCCTGAGATCCTTCCAAGCTAACATCATCAAAGAAAGTGGGTCAGTACAGGTAATCAGAATGAACCTCCAGGGGGTATCCCACAAATAAAGTGGAAAACCACGCAAGTTATCCCTGCAAACGTCATGTGAGCCCTCACAAAAACTCAACAAACAGATTAGAGACAAAAAAATAGGGTAATCAAAGGTTGCCCCCAAATCAAAATGTAACCACATGAATCATGCCATTAAAATTCACAAAAAAGACATGCATCAAAAGGGTATCAAATTCACCCATAATACCTCATACATTTAGAGCATTCAAATTAAAGGCATAAAGATGATGGATATAGGGCAAACCTAATTGGAGAGCTTGATTGAAATTGAGTTGCACCCGTGAGGTTTACAAAACAATCTTTAGGGTTTATGTGAGGCAGAGGTGATTCTGTGCAGTTGAGTTCCCTTCAGGGTTTGGAGGATGCTCTGAGTTCTCTGTCAGGTTTCTCTCCAGGTTTTGTCCAGGGTTTTGTTTCAAGGAAACCCCAGAGTATTTTGCTTCTCTTCCTTCTTCTATCTCTTCTGTGTGACTCCAAGTGTGTTTTCCTCTACTGAAACTTTAGTATTTATAGACTGATTTTCGTGGGTAGTGGGCTCAAATGAGGGAGACCCAAGTCCAAAAAAATTTGTTATATTTTATTTATTTATTTAATTTATTTTATTTATTTATTTATTTTTAACTCTTTTTTTTCGTTTTTTTTTTTTTTTTTTTTTTTTTTTTCGTTTTTTTTTTTTCGTTTTTTTTTCCAGGAAAAATGAAGGGTAAATTTTGGGGTATTACAGCTGCCCCTATTCAATCAACTGGAGACCCGGAAATAAGATGGCAGCTGCTTACTTTCGAGGTATCAAGGGATTGAATACAATAAAAGCCCAAAAATTTGCACTGAAGTGAAGTGAAGTGACAATGCCTATCAGAATCGGCAAAGAGGTGGCCTTGAAAGAAGAATCCGTCTGGTAC
Source organism: Lathyrus oleraceus (assembly GCF_024323335.1). Classification (NCBI taxonomy): domain Eukaryota; kingdom Viridiplantae; phylum Streptophyta; class Magnoliopsida; order Fabales; family Fabaceae; genus Lathyrus; species Lathyrus oleraceus. Next base: position 25,548,854 of record NC_066579.1, read on the forward strand.
GGTGAGAGTCAGTCTGAATATCGAAAAAGAATGTTAAACTGGATACCAAAATAAATGGTAACACAGAAATAACCATGGCCTGAATGCCGCTCATCAGTCTGAATACTGGAAATGACTTCGATCTGAACATCGGAAAATTGGCCTGAATGCCACAAGTCGCATCGACCTGAACGTCGGAAATTTCTTCGATCTGAACATCGGAAAGACTTGGCCTGAATGCCACTTCGATCTGAATATCGGGAAAACTGGCCTGAATGCCACTTCGATCTGAATATCGGAACACTGGCCTGAATGCCACTTCGATCTGAATATCGGAACACTGGCCTGAATGCCACAAGTCGCATCGACCTGACCGTCGGAAACTTCTTCGAACATCGGAACACTGGCCTGAATGCCACTTCGGTCTGGATACCGGAAAACTGGCCTGAATGCCACTTCGGTTTGGATATCGGAACACTGGCCTGAATGCCACTTCGGTCTGGATACCGGAAAACTGGCCTGAATGCCACTTCGGTCTGGATACCGGAAAACTGGCCTGAATGCCACTTCGGTCTGGATACCGGAAAACTGGCCTGAATGCCAAAAGTTGCATCGACCTGAACGTCGGAAACTTCTTCGATCTGGACATCGGAAAACTTCATGCCTGTCAGCATTGGCAGAAATAGGAAATGATAATAGAGGCGGCACATGGGCCAATGACACTTGCTGGGGATAACCAAGGTGGGTCGTGAACAATCTTCAGTCTGAATACTGGAAACAACTTCTAGCTTATCACTTGGGATACCGAGAATGTTTTATGCTTACATGCGTATGTTTGAATCTTTCAATGGCGTAATGCTCCATGAAAATGGAAATGCTACGCGATTTGGGAGGATGCAATGCAATATGATTCTACATGCAGGGATGCGAAATGCTGGGTAGAATGCCAAGCTGAGGCAAGGGGATCTACTGGGGAAATGATCACCATCTTCTGGACCCTGGCAAGGCTGCTGGAGATGCACAGCGCAAAGAATTATGTGGGGAAATGACCCGCCACACGGTGTTCTAGCAATGACGAAATACCGAGATTCTGACTGGGGAGAGAACGACATTGAACACCTGCTGTTGGGGAAAGCGATAGTGGTTCTGGCAACCACGATTTGCGAGAGATGACTCAGCAAGGGAAGCAAACACTGATACGGTACCGAGGTTCTGCTTCAAGGAAAGAAACCATGGATCTGGAATTGGGATTATCGATCTGGCCTCGAACTCTAAGGAGCAACCACTTCTGCTGGGAAGATACAGTCTGGCACTGTCAACTCCGCTGGGGATATATAGTCTGGCACTGTCAACTCTACTGGGGAGTGTATGTCCTGAAACAAACGCTTGGGGAAGTACGGTGGTGAGAAACTGTTGGGGATTGAAGAATCCAACGCTCTGATCAGCTCTGCAGGGATAAGACACCGGATTCGTCTGTTGGCGACTTTACTGGGGAAGATATTCACGATCATCTGCAAGGGATTTTAAGGAAATGCCCCGAGGGTATCTGTTCTGAATAGACGATCCAAAACACTTAAAATTTACAGCAATTTTAAATGTTTATTGAGCATGTACCTGTAAAGCCCTTATGTGTCATGATGCAATGTTTATCAAAAATTCAGACGTCATTTTTGCAAACAAAACAGTAAAATGAAAACAGAGATATACTGAATAACATGATTTTATTGATTGAATGGCCTCTGAATAGGCATTTACATCAGGAAGCAATTCCTGGAAAGAGGTAATCGCACAAAAGATAAAAACAGAAATTAATCTAATGGCAATGTGAAATGGATTTCTATTGGGTTCCAATTCTGTTATGACTTGCCCGTCTTCAAGATCCTCCAGACGATCAGCCTTCTGAAAAGGTGATTGGACTGTTTCCTACCTTTCGAAAATTTCCAGTCATCGACATGAGATGAGATTCAGAACTAACTCAGAACGCAGTCATTCGCTTAATCCCTAACTTTTGCTTGGATCGTCCTTTTCGGGTTTTCAATCCACCGGGATACCCATTTTTCCCTAAGTTGCCTTTTCAGGTTTTCAACTTACCGGGTGTACGATCTTTTCATTTTTAATCCCTAATTTTTGCCCGAACCTTTTCATTTTCTTGGTTCGTCGGGATGCCCATTTTTGCTTGGACTATTCTTTTTACTGTCCAGCGGGTCTATTTTATGCGAAGTATTTTTTAACTGCGTCTGAGTTCACAGGGGAAGTGAAGTTTTCACCATCCATAGTTGCAAGCATTAAGTCCCCACCATCAAAAACCTTGGTGACAATATACGGTCCATCATAGTTAGGAGTCCACTTGCCCCTGTGATATGTCTGAGGAGGAAGGATCCTTTTCAACACTAAATCTCCGACTTGGAAACAACGAGGACGCACTTTCTGATTAAAGGCTCTCTTCATCCGACTCTGATACAACTGCCCGTGACAAATGGCTGCCATTCGCTTCTCTTTTTTAAGACTCAACTCATTGAACCTTGTCAGAATCCATTCGGCTTCGTCTAACTTGACATCCAACAAGACTCTTAGAGAAGGAATCTCCACTTCAACAGGTAGGACTGCTTCCATACCATACACCAGGGAGTAAGTGGTTGCCCCGGTCGATGTACGTACTGAAGTACGGTACCCATGCAAGGCGAAGGGTAGCATCTCATGCCAATCTCTGTACGTGACGACCATCTTCTGCACAATCTTCTTTATGTTCTTCTTTGCCACCTCAACAGCGCCGTTCATCTTAGGGCGGTAAGGGGAAGAATTGTGATGCTGAATGTTGAAGTTCTGACACAACTCCTTCATCATTTTGTTGTTGAGATTAGAACCATTATCAGTAATGATTCTTTCGGGAATCCCATAACAACAAATGATTTCTTTCTTGATGAAACGGGCAACCACATGTCTGGTGACATTCGCGAACGACGCTGCTTCGACCCACTTGGTGAAATAGTCGATGGCAACAAGGATGAAGCGATGCCCATAGCAGTCGGCTCAATCTTTCCAATCATGTCAATGCCCCACATAGCAAACGGCCACGGCGAAGACATCACATTCAGAGGATTCGGCGGTACATGCACCTTATCAGCATAAATCTGGCATTTATGACACTTCCGAGCATACTTGAAACAATCTAATTCCATGGTCATCCAATAATAACCCGCTCTCAACAATTTCTTAGCCATTGCATGTCCGCCGGCATGAGTACCGAAGGAACCTTCATGAACTTCCTGCATTAACATGTTCGCCTCGTGTCTGTCCACGCATATGAGCAAAACCATGTCGAAGTTCCTCTTATACAGCACATCGTCTTTGTTCAAGAAGAAACTGCCTGCCAATCTTCTCAAAGTCTTTCTGTCATTGTTGGATGCCCCTGCAGGGTACTCTTGATTCTTCAGAAAACACTTGATATCATGATACCAGGGCTTGTCATCGACTACCAGTTCAGCAGCAAACACATACGCGGCCCTGTCAAGGCGCATCACATCGATCCTGGGAGCATGGTTCCAACGAATTACCTTGATCATGGAGGATAGAGTAGCAAGTGCGTCTGCCATCTGGTTCTCATCACGAGGTATATGATACAATTTTACTGTTGTGAAGAAAGTCAACAGTCTTCTCGTGTAGTCTCTGTAGGGGACCAGAGTGGGCTGGAGAGTATTCCAATCACCATTCACTTGATTGATCACCAGAGCCGAATCTCCGAAGATGTCCAAAGTCTTGATTCTCAAATCAATGGCTTGCTCAATACCCAAGATACAGGCCTCGTACTCTACTTCATTATTTGTGCACTCAAAAGTCAAACGAGCGGTGAAAGGTATGTGGGCACCTTTCGGAGTTGTAATGACAGCACCAATTCCACTTCCTCTAGCATTGACAGCCCCATCAAACAACAAAGTCCACTTTTCGTTTGGATCAGGTCCCTCCTCAACAACTGGCTCTTCACAGTCTTTCATCTTGAGGAACATGATGTCTTCATCAGGGAATTCAAACTTCATCAGCTCATAATCATCAATCGGCTGCTCGGCAAGGTAGTCTGACAGAATACTACCTTTAATGGCCTTCTGTGACGTGTACTGAATATCATACTCTGTTAAAATCATTTGCCAACGAGCGACCCTTCCGGTGAGAGCTGGCTTCTCGAATATGTATTTCACTGGATCCATCTTAGAAATCAACAAGGTAGTATGGTTCAACATATACTGCCTCAGTCGGCGAGCAGCCCAGGCCAAAGCACAACAAGTTTTCTCAAGCTGCGAATATTTGACTTCACAGTCGGTAAACTTTTTGCTAAGGTAGTATATGACATGCTCCTTTCGACCAGACTCGTCATGCTGTCCCAATACACACCCCATCGAGTTCTCAGTCACTGATAGGTACATTATCAGAGGTCTCCCAGGAACTTGAGGTATAAGGATCGGAGGTTTCTGTAGATACTCTTTTATCTTCTCGAAAGCCCTTTGACAATCTTCATTCCACCTGATAGCCTGATCTTTCTTCAGCAATTTGAAAATTGGCTCACACGTGGTTGTTAGGTGAGAGATGAACCTTGCAATGTAGTTCAACCTCCCTAAGAAACTACGGACTTGTTTCTCTGTTCTTGGCTCAGGCATTTCCTGTATCGCTTTCACTTTGTCGGGATCCACCTCAATCCCTTTTCCGCTAACAATAAAACCCAACAATTTTCCCGATCTCACCCCGAAAGTGCACTTGTTCGGATTAAGTCTCAGTTTGAATTTCCTCAAACGCTCAAACAGTTTCTGCAAATTCACCAAATGTTCTTCTTCTGTCTGAGATTTGGCAATCATATCGTCCACATAAACCTCGATTTCATGATGAATCATATCATGGAACAGAGTCACCATAGCTCGTTGATATGTTGCTCCAGCATTTTTCAGACCAAACGGCATCACCTTGTAGCAGAAGGTGCCCCATGGGGTTATGAAAGTTGTCTTTTCCATGTCTTCTGGTGCCATCTTGATTTGGTTATAGCCAGAAAAGCCATCCATGAAGGAGAATACCGAGAACTGAGCTGTATTATCCACCAAAACATCGATGTGAGGTAATGGGAAATCATCTTTAGGGCTAGCTCTGTTCAGATCCCGGTAGTCGACACACATTCGTACCTTTCCATCCTTCTTAGGTACTGGGACGATGTTTGCAACCCATGGCGGATAATTGGTGACTGCTAGAAACCCTGCATCCAACTGCTTTTGCACTTCTTCCTTTATCTTGACAGCCATCTCTGGTCTTGTTCTTCTGAGCTTCTGCTTGACCGGAGGACAACCTTCTTTGAGAGGCAAGCGATGTACCACGATGTTTGTGTCCAGCCCGGGCATGTCCTGATAAGACCAGGCGAAGATGTCAACATATTCTTGTAGCAATTCAATCAGCCCTTTCTTCACATTGTCTTCTAAAGCAGCCCCTATCTTGATTTCTCTCTTGGCGTCCTCGGTGCCGAGATTAATCACTTCAACAGACTCTTGATGCGGTTGAATGACCCTTTCTTCCTGTTTTAAGAACCTGGTAAGCTCTTCAGGGAGTTCACAGTCTTCATCACCCTCTTCTTCAGCTTGAAAGATTGGATTTTCAAAGTCGAGGCGAGCCATAGCAGAACCGTTATCAATAGGATCCGGTGACGTGCATCTGCATGAGTGATGGTATGTGCTTATGAGTGTGAACAAGAAGTGAAAACTAAACAAAACATTGCCATTTTTTTTATTTTGAAAAACTGCAAAAATAGAAAGACAGGGAACGAAATATTTGAATGCAAAAATACGTCCTTTATTTATGATAAAAATGCAAGTGTCACATAGACGGGCCCTACAATGAGTCATTACGCCCTGGGCGGAACGTAAGACTTGGATATGCATGAATAAACAAAGAAAATTACTCTTCAAGAAGAGTGACTTGGATAATCTCTTCAGAAGACCAATTGTTGATGACTTCACCCGGGATCCTCGGACGCACCCAGTTGTCAATGTCACAATCATTATCCCCATCTTCTTCATTGACTGCAGAGACTTGACCATACTGAATGATGCCAGCACTGGAGAAAGTGATCGGCCCCTGAAGTGTTGTAGAAGTCAAAACTGGCTGATACCCAATCCCGAACTTATCTTCTTTCATTGGTAATTCCAACAGACGCCCCCAACCGGGAGCAACACCTGAATCCACCACGGCCCGTGCCTGCTTAAAGGATGAGATAGAGGCACCCGCTTTAACCTCTTCCACCGGAGTTGCATCCTTGATTTGAACTGACTCAAAAGCCTGACACAGAGTCTCATGAATTTCACCTTCTACTTCTACATACTTGAATGTAGACAGGTTACTGACCAGGATGTCCTCCTCACCACAGACGGTGATAATCCGTCCATTGACCGGAAACTTAATCTTCTGATGTAGAGTTGAAGAGACTGCCCCAGCATTATGGATCCAAGGAAGACCCAACAGGCAACTGTAGGAAGGACTGATATCCATCACGTAGAAGACAGTGTTGAAGGTTTGTGATCCAATCAGAATTGGCAATTCTACCTCTCCAAACACCGATCTCTTAGAACCATCGAAGGCTCTCACAGTAAGATCTGAAGGTTTCAAGACCAAACCCTCTACTTCTAACTTCGACAGGGCTCTCTTGGGTAGCACATTGAGAGAGGAACATGTATCCACCAGAACATGCGATAGCACGGTGTCTCTGCATTCCATCGAGATGTGCAGAGCCTTGTTATGATTGCGTCCGGCTGGTGTCAAGTCAGAATCGGTAAAACCCAACCCGTTGCCTGCATGCACATTGGCGACGATCCCTTCTAGTTGGTTTACCGAGATTTCTTGAGGTACATATGCAGCATTAAGAACCTTCAGAAGTTCCTCCCTGTGTGCCTCCGAACACAACAGGAGTGAGAGAATGGATATCTTGGACGGAGTCTGAATCAACTGATCGACTACCTTGTAGTCGCTTTTCTTTATGATTCTTAGAAGCTCGTCCACATCCTTTGCAAAAGTGGGCTCAGAACCATCCTGGGATGCAGAGGTACCCTCATTCATGACTTGCTTGCCTTTGGTTTTCGCCACAGCATCAGCATTATCAGCTTGGGTAACCGGTGGTGAGAACAATCTACCACTCCTGGTGAATCGGCCGATTCCACCGACATTATCCACTGCGGGACCGTCAAGTTCAGGCTTCTGACCCTCTTCTACTTTCAGTGGTCGTTCCACCTTATGATCGTGCGTATACACACTCCCCCCGTAATGCCACGGAATGGCCCTTTCACTGGTGAAAGGTAAAGGACCAGGGGTTGTGATGGTCATAGTAGATCGTCGCACTGGTGGCACGGGTTGCGCTTCTGGCACACTGATCTGATTAGTTGGGTAGAAAATAGTGATAGTAGCAATATCACAGTCGTACTCGGAAATCTCATTCATTAAAATGCAAGCATCCGAAACATCGGGATCAAGTTCAATTACATCAGGATCATCCACATTGGAAAAAATAAATACATCATCATGGATTACAGAATCAGTAGGAACAACATCTGCGAATTCATCAGTAGCATCTTCAAACCCTTCTTCCTCAACCCCTTCCACAAACTCTTGGACAGACAAATCTTCAACCTGGAGGATACCTTTGTCGAGCAAGGCCTGGATACCCTACTATAGCTTCAAACAACCTCCACTCTGAGTGGCACAATCCAAACAACCCTTCCCACAACCGGGGAAAACATCGGCCTTCAGCAAGCATCCTTTGATATCCAATAATGGAGTCTTCAACTTCAACACATCCTTAATGGACTTGGCTTTTCCCTCTATCATGTTAACGTTCGCACCACCATGCTGGGGCATGGGATTGTTAACGACATTCGGAGCCGGTGCAAGGTCGATGGCCTTTGAATCTATGAGGTCTTGAACTACGTGCTTAAAAGCTTTGCAGTTCTCAATATTGTGGCCAGGTGCCCCAGAGTGGAAGCTACACCTAGCGTTGGCGTCGTAACCCACCGGAAGTCTACCAATAGGAGGAGCCAGAGTGCGCAGTTGCACAAGTTGTAGTTGTTGAAGACTAGAAAGCAACTGAGCGTACGACATTGGAAGGGTGTCGAAACGCCGGTCCATCATCCTTCGCCTCTGTTGATAAGCGGGTCTGTTACCCGGTTGTTGCTGCTGTTGATACTGAGCTGGTTGACGTTGTGATTGTTGTTGTTGTAGTGGCGCTGCAGCTGGAATGGTCACAGCCGTAACATACGGTTGCTGATGATGGTTCTGAAAGTTATTTCTCCGGTTATCCCTGTTCTGATAAGAAAATATGGCACTTGCATCCCCTTCTCTCCTCTACTGTCCCTGAATGAACGGCTTCTTCACCCCTGATGAGGATCCACCTCCACTCTGGGTCTTGTATGTCCTCAGGTAATTCTCCACCCTTTCTCCAGTAGAGACCACATCAGCAAAGTTGGAAGCATTACACCCCACCAGACGCTCCAGATAAGGTCCAGGCAGCGTATTCATGAACATGTTAGCCATTTCCTTTTCCAACATAGGAGGCTGAACACGGGAAGCTGTATCCCTCCAGCGTTGAGCGTATTCCCTGAAGCACTCATTGCTTTTAAGAGACAGATTCTGAAGTTGAGTTTTATCCGGAGCCATGTCTGCATTATACTGATACTGCTTCACGAAAGCCTCTTCCAAATCCCTCCAGCAACGGATGTGGGCTCTGTCCAGCCTCATATACCATTCCAAGGATGCCCCAGCTAGGCTATCCTGGAAGAAGTACATAAGTAGCTTCTCGTCATCAGAGTATGCAACCATTTTACGGAAATAGGCTTGCACGTGAGTTTTGGGGCAAGAGTTGCCATGGTATTTGTCAAAGACCGAGACTTTGAATTTCGGTGGCACTCTCACACCTGAGACCAGCCCCAAGTCAGCAACATCTACTCCCAGAAGATTTTGTCCTTCCACTGCTTTCAACCTCTCTTCCAATCTTCTAAACATGGGGTCCATGCCAAAGTCTTCCTGAAGCAAGGGGAACTGATCATCCTGACCATCCTGAATGGGTTGTTGATCTAGGTTGACATGCGGGATCGGGATAGGCCCCGGTCCATTGGGACCATTAGTCTCTCTAGCTGGAGGATCAGCCAACGTCTCCGGTTGAGTAATAGGGGGATCCCTCTGTACCAACAATCTAAGCTCCTGATGTCCTTGAGCCACCCCTTGAACCAAATCCATGAATTGATTCATGCGAATCTTCATCTCGGCGAGCTCTGCTTGTAGGCTCTCCATCGCTCTCTGTTGATTCCTTCGGGTACCGTATCGGTGAATGCCTGAGTCAGCTATCCTGCTAGTGGGACACCAAACAATATGAGAACACTGCAGCGGTACCTGTTATGCAAGATATGACAATGAATATGTAAATGCAATGACATGTTTATCAATTCCAAAAGGTATTCTACCCCCTTGATTCCAGTCTCTCGTTTGATAAACAGTGTAAGAAGAAAACCCCGACTAGAATCAAGAAGAAGATGTGAACTCCTGGGAATGGATAAACATGTGTTAAATGATATGAATGCGAAATGATGTGATGATGTGAATGCAATGTAGTGGTATGTCAATCAGGATTGTTGTATTTGCTTGAACATCTGTTGGGTTACACTGTCTGAAGAGAAAACCACTGAGGAATATAATACAAGATTAAAGCTCTGCTCCAGAAAACCGGGTTGGTTGGAGGTTAAGGTTTCCTGAATTTAGCCCGCCCCTCACTGGTAGGTTCTAAGAACAGAAGTTCGTCAACTTCAGCCCTTCAGTCGCGAATAATACGTTTACCACTGAAGGTTTGGCATTATTACGGGATAAAAGACCTCCACTGACTCCCCTCAACAGGACATCCTAAAGCAAGTTCCCAGTCTCGGGGTCCTCGGATTGATCAGCGAGAATGCGCCCACCAGAGCTAACATAATCACGTCTCGGAGGAGAGGCCTCGACTGAGTTCTCGGGAAATGGTCACCAGAGTCGACGATTTCTAAAGGAACATCATGTCGTTACGGAACATCCGTAGGACATAATATATCCAAGAGAAACCTCGTCTGGGTGTGGTTCTTCACGAACGACTTAACGTAGCAACATGCCACACAAGCCTCATGATTATCCACTCTAAAACCTGTGTGTACACTCAAGCCTGGGTAATGGGCTTACCTCTCGTAGAACATCCCATCCCAACAAACAAACAACAGCTCCAACAAATACAGCAGATGAATGCAAGCAAGTAAGTAAATAAATGTACAAAAGCATGAACACCCAATAAACAAGAAATCACACAAGCTAGGAGGGACTCGCTTAGGGAAGATGGACCAGCAAGAGGTCAACTTCTTAGTGTCCCCAGCAGAGTCGCCAGCTGTCGCAACCTGAAAAATACAGTGCGCGAAAAAAACAACCGGCGAAAGAAAAAGACAGAAGAGTCACCACCGTGCGTTATTCATCCCAAAGGAGGGAAAGGAAACGCTCGAAGTAAACCTGAAAAAGGAAAGGACAAGACGGGGTCTCGCAACCAAATCTTGGGTTCGGGAGTCGATTATGCGAAGGGAAGGTATTAGCACCCTACGCATCCGTAGTACTCTACGGGATCCACTTTTGTGGTTTTTGTCTAAAGGGTGTGGGTTTACCTAATGTGTTTATTTACTAAAAAAAGGTTAAGATAAATGACTCGCGCGAATGTCGCATCCACTGCATACGTATCTCATCTGAATATGAGAATCAGAGTCTTCGTAGCTCGGCTGATCTATGGGTTGGGGGATGTGTGCTCGCTAAGACATCGCGTCTTATGCCTACGTATCTCATCTGGAATGAGAATCAGAGCAAGCCGTAGTTCGGCTAACTACGGGGTTATGGAGTGGGTTTTGGATGAACGACGTTACTACGCAATCTACCGGATGCTCGACCTTTGGAGACTTACTCACCCGTAGTAGAAGGAGTAAACGTGTGTTATGGAGAAGAAAAATCAATGAAGGGTTTGTTGCATTGTAGGAACGCGCATGCAAAAGGGTAATGAGGATAAGACCTCATAGCTCTTAACCCTGGACAAAGGAACCTGCATAAAGTAAACACAAAAACATTACCTCCTATCGAGGTCTTCCAGCTAGGAAAGCAGTAAAATGCGGGAAAAATGTAAAAGTACCACGCGGATAAAGATCCGAAGTAACAGCAATTAGAGGAATGGGAAACCCTGAGATCCTTCCAAGCTAACATCATCAAAGAAAGTGGGTCAGTACAGGTAATCGGAATGAACCTCCAGGGGGTATCCCACAAATGAAGTGGAAAACCACGCAAGTTATCCCTGCAAACGTCATGTGAGCCCTCACAAAAACTCAACAAACAGATTAGAGACAAAAAAATAGGGTAATCAAAGGTTACCCCCAAATCAAAATGTAACCACATGAATCATGCCATTAAAATTCACAAAAAAGACATGCATCAAAAGGGTATCAAATTCACCCATAATACCTCATACATTTAGAGCATTCAAATTAAAGGCATAAAGATGATGGATATAGGGCAAACCTAATTGGAGAGCTTGATTAAAATTGAGTTTCACCCGTGAGGTTTACAAAACAATCTTTAGGGTTTATGTGAGGCAGAGGTGATTCTGTGCAGTTGAGTTCCCTTCAGGGTTTGGAGGCTGCTCTGAGTTCTCTGTCAGGTTTCTCTCCAGGTTTTGTCCAGGGTTTTGTTTCAAGGAAACCCCAGAGTATTTTGCTTCTCTTCCTTCTTCTATCTCTTCTGTGTGACTCCAAGTGTGTTTTCCTCTACTGAAACTTCAGTATTTATAGACTGATTTTCGTGGGTAGTGGGCTCAAATGAGGGAGACCCAAGTCTAAAAAAAATTTGTTATATTTTATTTATTTATTTAATTAATTTTATTTATTTATTTATTTTTAACTCTTTTTTTTTCTTTTTTTTTTCTTTTTTTTTTTTCAGGAAAAATGAAGGGTAAATTTTGGGGTATTACAGCGACGGAAAAATTAAAAAAATTCGCCGTTAATTAGATGAAAAGGACTAAAATGGTACGGTTTGTAGAGTTAAGGGACCAGTATGAATTTTTTTTAAGTTAAGGGACCAAAATGAAGCATGGGGTTTAGATACGGGACTAAAACGGGTATTAAACCTTTATAAATTTCACCCAAGTATACCTAGAGAAATCATCCATAGACACAAAAATATATCTTTTCCCACCCAAACTTTCTACTTGCATAGGTCATATGAGGTCGATATGAAGTAACTCTAAAACTTTGGTGGTGGCAAGATGATGGAGTTTCTTGTGGGACATATTGGCTTACTTACCTATCTAGCACTCTTCACATATTTTTCCTTCTTCAATCTTGATTTTTGAAAATCCCCTAATAGCATCTTCAGATATGATCTTTTTCATGCTATTAAGGTTGAGATGACCAAGTTTCTGGTTCCATAGCTTAGTCTCATCAACCTTGGATATTAAACATGATGAGGGCTGAGTTTTGTTTTGAGATAACCAAAATAATAGTTGTCTTTGGATCTTGAACTCTTCATTAACACTTCTTGATCTCTGTTGGAGATAATACATTCATACTTGTTGAAGTTTATATTCAGACCTTAATCACATAGTTGACTGATTCTGATCAACTTAGCAAGCAATCCTTCTACCAACAACACATCATCAAGACAAGGAAAACTTGGACTAACCAGTTTTCATATGCCCTTGATTCTTCCTCTAGCTCTATCACCAAAAATAACATAACTATTAGAGTAGAGCTTTAACTCTTCAAGGTAGTTCTTTTCACCATTCACGCACCTAGAACATCCATTATCAAAATATCAATCTTCTCTTGAGGAAACCCTAAGAGATGTTTGAGTTGTGAGATAGGTGACCGTTTCTTGGGTTCCACTCTTTCTTTTCTTGAGTTTTCTTCCCTTTCTTTTTGTTTAGCCTTAGTTGAATATAAGACTGAGGATATCCATACAGTCCATAGCAAAAGGGTTTTGTATGACCATATCTTCCTTAGTATTGACACCTTCAAGATGATTCCTTGTTACCTATGTTATAAGGGTACACATGTTGAGCATGATGTTGGGGCATGTGGTCCTTCATCAGAAACTTAGTCTTCTTCTCAGAAGAAACAAACTTCTTATTGGGAATTTAAACCTTTTTGTTCATGGAACTGTAGTCAAACCTTATATCCTTCATATTCCTAGACTTCTCCTCAACTTCCAAGATTTCATCTAACGTATCAGAACCATTGTTCAACATACGAACAAGTTTTCTCATGTTTTCAAGCTTGGAATTTAACAAAGTTACCTTCTCTTCTAGACCTACGTTGATTAAGAAAAGTTTCAATTTTTCTTGAATGAGAGTACTTATAGTTTTCTTTTATTTATCTTCTCTCAAGAAAGCTTCCTTCCACTAAGTCAGAATAAGTCTGTATGTATCAAATAGTTCTTCTTCTGAGATATCTTCATCACTAGACTCACTATAAAAGTCATATTTTCTAGTGAAAACCATCACCTTATTAGATACATCTCTTTCACTTTCATCATCATAATCAAACCAAGTGATAGACAATCCCTTTTTTCTATTTCTTTAGAAAAGCATAACAATTAGCTTTAATGTGACCAAACCCTTCACATTCATAGCATTTTGCTCCTTTTCCTTTGTTAGGTATGTGTTCATCTTTTCTCTTCCTTAAGGGACTGATGTCTGACACCTTGTCTGGGACATTTGTCCTCTAATTTTTGTCCAGCCTTCTCAAAGCTTTATTAAACTTTCTCCCAAGAAGGGCTATAGCATTTGATAGACTTTCTTCACCTTGATCTTCATTCTCTTCAGTGTTGGAAACAAAAGTTATACTTTTGTTCTACTTTTCATACCTGTCAATCAAAGCAATCTAAAAGTTTTGTAAAGAACCAATGAGTTCATCAACTTTGATGTTGCTTAAGTCTTAGGCTTCTTCAATAGTTGTGATCTTCATATCAAACTTCTTAGGTAGAGATATGAGGATTTTTCTGGCCAACCTTTCTTCAGACATCTTCTCTCATAATGCAAAGGAAGTCTCGACAATGTCACACAGTTTCATGTTGAAGTCACAGATGGATTCATCTTCATTCATTCTCAAAATATCAAACTTTATAGTGAGGAGCTGCAACTTTGACATTATAATCTTATTATCACAACCTTCTTTGGATTTAGTACGTTTGTTGATCAATCTGAACATGTATTTGTCCACACCATTGAAAATAGCATTCAAGGCCATGGAATTACCAACAGCTTCATCATATTTAGAATTTGTCCAATCAGCTTCAACCTTTAAGGTTGATGTTCCATCTTGAGAAGTAATCACAGGATATTTTAAACATTTTATAACAACTTCACATGTTTTGTTGTCTATGGATTTCAGAAAAATAACCATATTGACTTTTCAATAATCATAGTTGGTGCCATCCAAAACAGGTGGTCAATTGACAAATCCTCCATCCTTAGTGATGTCCATTTGAATAGAAAATACCTTCCCTTGAGCTCACCCAAATAGAACACGGTCTGCTCTGATGCCAATTGAAATTTTATTCTTAAGGGAATAGATGTTGGACCATATGCTTCAGACAATGTGATCAACATCTTAAACCAAAATTAACAGATAAGATAAAATAGGATCATAAAGCAATAAAAGAGCACAAAGAATTGTTAATCCAATCCAATGCAAACATCATCTACGTTTGGGGGACTTCCTACCTAAGAAAGTAAATCCAATATTCAATAGAATTATTATAAAGTGCCTTAGATGAACAACCCATTATTCAATGTCCTTCTTCTTAACCCTAGTGATCAATACAATAATCAGAATACTGATTGTTGAATTACAACTCAACTAAAAACAAAACTCTATGCCTTTAGATATGAATGCAGACGCTAGAGTGGTGCACAAAAAACAACGCAAACAAGAGACTAAAAAATAGAAACCATAACACAGTGATCTCCAATACTTGCACAATTTAAACGTTAGGTTTGAGTCTCCTTAAATATCAATGCAATCTATTGGGATTTTCTCCAATTGGCATAAGATTTGATCATGTCCAGATTTGTAGAGGATTCTGTTTTTATTTGTTTTTCAAAACCCTCCAAAAAGATTTGATGTGTTTGAATTCAACTTTAAATCACTAATTGGTTTGATTTGATCCTTTTAATTTGTCAAACAAATTTAATTAATGCATTGCTAAAAGATAGCGGCAAATATGATTGGAACCCAACCAAAAATTACGCTAAGAACAACACTCATCAAGGGTCAAAATTTAGATGTTGCACACGTGCTGAAATATCGGGTCCCACATGTGTCATTTCTTCACCATAATATCTTGTACATTCCACATTGTTTTGCATAATATAACCAATACAAAAGGACCAACACTATACGATTTCTCAAATTGCGCTATGATCCCATATGACTGCGATAAGATATTTTCAAGGATTTGCGCTTTTGTTGGCTTCAATGATTGCGTCATAACCAATGAGATTGTGTGACAATTGGGTACATTCTTTACTTTTTCTAATAATTTTCTCGCTACTTCTTATCACTATAATTTTCACTATATAAAACACCATATCGTGTGAATTAAAATTTTCCTTAATATCTTGATTACTCCAATAACTTTTCTTGTTTCATAGAATGTTAACATCAAATATACTTAATATAATAAAAAAAACGCTAAAAAAAATATAATATGATGGTATCATGAGTTATATATATATATATATATATATATATATATTATATATATATATATATATATAATATATATATATATATATATATATATATATATATATATATATATATATATATATATATATATATATATATATATATATATATATATATATATATATATATATATATATATATCTATATATATATATATATATATATATATATATATATATATATATATATATATATATATATATATATATATATCGCAATGAACTAAAACATAGTAGTTTTAACCTAAATATAAATTAAACTATATCTTATCTTAAACCCTACTACCACCTACCGAAGTCTTTTGAGTTTTAGAAAAATCAACTAATAAAACTATTTTTGTTAAAAATATTCAAAACATTTTTTATATACAAAATAAATATTTATCACTTAATTTAAAAAAAAATTAAAATAAGAAATATTAAACAACAATCAACACCACCTTCTTGTTTTTAAATATATTGGTTGGAATAGTTAGTTATAGCTTTCAGCTGCGATGGCTATCATTGTGCTTTCATAAATAGTGTTCTTCACATATTCCAGAATCAAATAGAGAATGATTCTTTCACTTCCTCAATTTCCTTTCAGATCAAAATTCAAACATTTATTCCATAATTACAGTGTGCACCCTTTCATCTTTCATCCAATCATATTTTACATATTGAAGAATCGAGCATAACTGTCAAAAACATTTCAATTGGCTACATAGTCTTTCTGAAAAGAACAATACTCAAAATTACATTACCCGGTCAATTTGCCTATCTAAAATGTCACATCTAAAGAAAGTAACTTAATCAGATTTTCAATTTTTCTGCTTTTCACAATGGTAATGAATGACATGATATAATGTGCAGCATGTGAGGATATTATGTCTTTTAAATCAGTCAATAGTACACTAGATGCTTATTCCATCTAGATGATATGTATTTTAGCTATGGAAAGCAACAATTTCAAATTCGACTAAAGTGATTTCTCAACATATTAATAAAATATGTTCTTTGCCTAAACTTGCTGCATTTATTTTGAAAAATAATAGACCATTAACATATATAGGACATGTATCACCCCCATTTAATTATTGTCTAGTTATGTTTTGAGAACAGATAACTTCAAATCAGATTCCATGCATGTTTGTAGAGGTGCATGTGTTTTTGGGTTGAGGATCATATAAGATGGATAAGTAAGAATCTGAAGTGTTGCATGATAGAACATATGATTCCCTAGGATCCAATAAATTTGTTAAATTTAGTGCCTTGTAGGTCAAAAATGAAACATGAGGGAAATCATAGTTATCTGTACCACCTTATAATTTATATACTAGAATAATTTTATTATACTTCTATGTATAAGAACAAAAACAAATGCAAGTTAGACTAAGATTTAAGAAAAGTGGGGCATATTGCTACAGAAATAGCTATAAAAAAATAAAGTAATGGCAGCAGGAAGAGTGGCAAAACGCTCCTTGCTTTCTAGACTATTAGGTTAAAAACTCATTATTTAATTTTTTTTATGTGTTGGATTTTGTGGCGTGATAGGATCGGTGTTAACGTTAGGCTATTATATCTCTCCTTAACCACTGGGGAATTAGAGAGTGTTAAATCTCTCTTTAATAACTTCGTCCATATTAAACTCGTAGTTAAGAGAATATGAATCATTATAAAATAAATGACTAAAACCCATACAATACATGTATCCGGTCACATTAGATGCACATAAAGAACTTAAATAAGAATAGACAAAGTATAATATGCTTCAAATCATAAAGGTCGTCACATAAGATGCAAATAAAGAACTTAAATAAGAATAGATAAAGTATGATATGTCAAATCATAAAGGTTATATCATATGTCAAATCATAAAGGCTATATCATCACGTTATCTTACATCTCCAGTGATGAGTCATCCACAAGTTACCTAGTGAAGAAGGAGGGGTCGGGTTTGATGAGAATCATAGTTGAGATGTTAGTCTAAGGGAGGCCGTTGAGATGTTAGTCTAAGGGAGGCCGTGTTTCATTAGCCACACTACTATTATATTTCTTATAAGTACAAATATAATTTGAACAAAACCACTACAATCGCAAACAAGTATCTAGTCTAATCATTGAGTTACACATCATAAAAGAGAGGTATTGAGCACAAAGATAAGGAAAAAGGGGGGATGCAGATAACCTACCATAATAAAGATTAACACTACTGCAAAGAATATATTCTATAATAAAGTTTTATCTCGGCCAATAAATAACTGAGATATATTTCTACTACTACAAATAATATATTTTATAACAAAACTTTCACCTCATCCTACCAAAACCCGAGGTAAAAAGTTAAGGTGCACCTTATTTTATATTAATTTTTAATAATTACCATATATTTCCTCGGTTTCAAAATAAAATCGATGGGACAAATATTTCAAGACAGACTTCGAATCTCAGCATCAACTGTTTATCTTTTTATTTCTTTAAATGTGGTGTCTTTCTTTTTATTTTATTTTTAATTTTTAAATTAATTATCTATTCCTTCGATTATATTTAATAACGAATGGATTAAATTATCATATTTTACTATAAAAGCACTAGTTAATCAGATTTTAGCATAAACATAACTTATATGTAGCCGCTCCAAAGTCTTACGCATCATTCTTTGGGATAGATTGCAAGACAGAAAAATCTCCAATGTTCTTCAATCTTGAACAAAATATATTTTCTGCCTTTGCAATCTATCTCACATATTGATGTTGTTGTTATTGTTGTATTCATATAATAACCTTACTATGTTGTAAATCCAATAAAACATTGAGAAATTTATTATTTTCCTCGGTTGACAACATTGAGAAATTTGTTCCTAAACACAATCATTTATTTTCCTTTCATGTGAAAGTATTTGCCATGAAAACATTTGCTCAAGATAACGAAATCTCGCTGGGAAGGATTGCAAGTACAAAAAAAAAATTATGTTAGTTAGAACAGATAACTTCTCAAAAATCCGAAAAAGATAAGTTGTTCTCTAATAATCCATTGTCAAACTCTTGATTTGTTTAAACAATTTATTTTAACATTCTCTGTAAACAATGTAAATATTTAACAAAAAAAATTCCCCTCGGTTTTTAACAGAAATCGAGAGGTGTGTGGCTTGGGTTGGAATATATTATATTATTTTTTTAATTTAAAAAGAAACAAATTTTATCTCAGTTTGGAGTAAAAAACCGAGGTAAAATATAAGCATGTTTATTCAATTTTTTTCACCGTCCTTAAATAAATCTTTGTCGTCCATTTAATGAGTATTAACGGTTAAGACACTATCATTAGTGATCCTCGTGAAACCCCCATTATAAAAGAATTCTGAATATTAAAATTTGATAGTAGTGAACCCACAAGAAACCTAAACACTATTGTGAAACCCTTTATGTTTAATAAGAGCGCCATGAGATGTTACAAAGTAAAAGTATATAGGTTTATTTGAGAGTGTATTTACTTTGTCAAAGATTTATGTGATGGATTACGAGAGCAGAAAATTATTTGAGTTCAAGGTTTGTGTTCTTAAATAATCATATAACTGAATATGTATTTTATTTATCTAACTTATTTTTGTTTTATATCAGAAACAAATGAATACAAAATCCATAGAGAATATATTGCATTCAACATTTGATCTTCCTCAAGATATCCAACATTTGTTCTTCACCGACAGTGATAACGATGAAGAACAATATTTTTACTTTAATATTATGTGTAAATAATGTAATGTTATGTGTAAACAATGTAGTTTGTAATCAAATTAATTTATTAATATTATGTATAAACAATGTAATTAGTATTTGAAAATATTCATATATTTCTTTTCCCTCAGTTTTGTTATTAAACCGAGAGGTTTATGGCGTTAGTTTGAAAAATATAAAACAGTTATTGTTAAGGTTTGAACTCATAACCATTTAAACTAACCCCTCGGTTATTTATAAACCGATGGGTAAAGTTCCCACTTTTCATGTCACCATTCGTTACCTTGGCATTGTAACCGAGGTGATTATCATTTCGCGTCCGACATGACATGTGTTACTTGTAGTAGTGTTACTGAGTGCGTCATGTTTAATTTTTTTAAATACAATATTTTCCCTCAGATATTTGTATTAATTGAGGGAATAGTTCTATCAGGGTTCACGCTTCGATTCATTGTTACTGTATTTTCTGTTTTTTGTTTATTTTTCAATTGGTATACGGATCAAGTATTATATTATTTTAGTGGCGCCTTTCCCTTCAAGTATTATCTTTATATTTTTCTTGTACCAAACTCAAGTATTATGTAAAATCTTCAAATGTGTTTGTTTATTCACACTTCGACATAATTAAGCACATGTTGTCGAAACCACTTTTACATAGTAGAGTTGGGAAATGGGTATTAGCCCTGACTAAATATTCTTTAAATTTATGAGCCGTTAAACACCATGAAAGGACA
The DNA here is from genome assembly GCF_024323335.1 of Lathyrus oleraceus. Lineage (NCBI taxonomy): Eukaryota > Viridiplantae > Streptophyta > Magnoliopsida > Fabales > Fabaceae > Lathyrus > Lathyrus oleraceus. The sequence goes on from NC_066579.1 coordinate 25,569,079, forward strand.
AATTGTTGCTGATTTCATACTAGATCATGAAGTAATAGAAATAGTGTAGAACTATGTCGAGTTCCCCACATGGAAACTGTTTTTGGATGGTTACACCCACTCAAAGGGAACGAGCGTGGGGATCTTCACCATGTCCCCAGAAGGAATTCCTACTAAGTATAAGTTCTAGATCAACGACCATTGTTCTAATAATGAGGTTGAACAAGAAGCCTTGATCACATGTCTTATAATACTATTAGACTTGGGGGCAACCAGAGTCGAGATCAAGGGTGACTCCGAACTGGTAATCAAATAGTTGACAAAGGAATACAAATGTATTAAAGATAACAAGTTCATATACTTCGTCAACATAAATTAAATGCTTAAACGATTTGAAATTTTGGACATTGAACATGTACCACGAATATTTGGCCATGATGCGGTCTTACCTGCAGAGATATGCTTACATTCGGTAAGAATTTAAAGGCAAAACAAAATCTCATCTGACCATTTTTAGAATATGATGATGGATGAGTTGGTCGATCTGGATGAAAAAGGTTACTCACTTTAGATGCCTTGATGAGGAAAAAGAAGAGAATAACTAAAACTTATAACAAAAAGGTTAAGTCCAAATTTTTCTCTGTAGGAGATTATGTCTGAAAGGTTATACTTCCTCACAGCAAGAAGGATAGAACTTTGGGGAAATGGTCACCAAATTGCGAAGGACATTTCAAAATTAATCATGTTTTTCCAATAACGCGTATGAGATTGAGGAGTTAAATTATGATATTCAAATGGTGTGAATAAATGGGAAATACTTAAAAGAGTATATGCATATGCTTTAGGAAGTCCATATCACAAAAGGAAAATAATACTTAAAATATCATTAATTTGGACAAAATCAACAACGTTACAAAAAATGTCGAAAGCGGCGAATAATACAAGGCCAAAAAATCCTGAAGTATTATTACATAAGAAAGCTAAGGTGCAAGGGCCTGCTGCAAGGTCTTGAAATAGACCTTTACAGGTGCAAGCTTCTGTTCAAGTCGAAGGTCCTGAGATTTCATATGACCACCTCTTTTGCCAGTTCATGGGCTATTTTAGCCTGTTCGACGTCTAAACCCACCTCTTTTGTTATCTTCGCTTCGAGGGAATCCAAACCAGTGGTGTCTATTGCAACCCTTTTCTACTTCACTTCCTCAAGAGGCTTCTGCAGCTAGTTGATTTGTTGGGTCCATGACAAGATATCTTTATTAAAATAGGCCAACAACTTTTTATCGGCTACCTTGGCCTCCCGGTGAGCAACATTTTTGTTGAGATTGAGACACTGGGCATTGTTATTGGATTAGGGCAACAAATTTCTCCTCAACACGGATGGCAGAATCCCTTTTGAAGGATACAATTTGGATAGCTTGGTCCAAAAGGATTTCCAAATCCAAGACCACAGTAGAGATCGAAGAAGGGGTCTCCGGTCGACTTAACTTTAACATCAATTCTTGTAGTTCAACAAGAATAGGAAGGTCGGCACATGCATCTTCTAGAAGGTCTATGCTAGCCACCGTTATTTTTAGCTATTGAGAAAGTTGGAAAAAATTAGGAACCGAGGATGCTTCAGGCGAGGCTGGGGAGTCCATGGCAAGCTTGTCATATGGTTCGACGGGCTAATGGTTGATTGCGGACCAGGACCATGAACAGGGCCTGCAAGCACATTCCCATCCCCCAAGGTCGCAGGCTCCTCCATAATAGTCTCCAAAACATTCACAAAAGAGAAAGATTACACAATAACATATAACTCACTCAGAGGCATTGCAAAGATTAAAGGAATCAAGTTGAACGTGCACTCACATAGAATTACATCAAATTGAAACAAAGTATAATCATAAATACATAACCAAATCAGACCAAAGGATGAAATTCATTACACATTTGTCATAAGAAGGTCAAAGTAGAATAACATAAATAGAAACATAAGCCATAAAAATAGATATGCATGCAAAAGAAAACTAGGTCCACAATGAAGCATAACTAATGACCTCGACCATGACGACCCCTTTGATGTTGATGACCACCTCTTGGTTATGGTCTAAATCTCGAAACCATGCCCCGTCCTGGTCACCGTACTGATAATCCAGAAAATCACACATCTCCATTTAAAATTGTTCATAGTGATGCATTAATGCTTATTTATATGTGTGTGTATGTGTGTGTGTGTGTGTGTGTGTGTGTGTGTGTGTGTGTGTGTGTGTGTGTGTGTGTGTGTGTGTGTGTGTGTGCATGTAAAAGAAATAACAAACAAAACAAACATTTAGCAAAAATTACAAGTTTTGAAAAGTTTGAGTCAATACAGGTATTGGCTCCAAATAGGATGTATTGACTCCAAATTTGTATGAGTCAATACATAGAGCCTGGGAGCGGCTACATAACACGGATGAGCCACTACATATGTAGGATGGATTGACTCAAGCCTCTTATGTATCAATACAAGTGAGGTAGAACTAATTATTTGAAAAAACTTTTGTTGTAAAATTTTACAATATGTATTGACTCATTTACCTGCTTTTCATGGAAAATCATGGTTTTTACTTGTAGTGGCTTATCTAGTCTGATTTTAAATGTTCAATTATGATGATGCACATCTAGACATACACAGTAAGATCCAATGTACACAAAATACTAAGTTTCCTAGTTTTGACATCATGTAAAACATATCTAAGAGGATAATGCACTCACAAGTTCCTCAAGCATAACTTTAGGAGAATTCCTCAAACATAGCTTGGGACGAGTTCCTTTAGCGTAGTTTGGGGTGAGTCCCTCAAGCATAACCCTAGGTGAGTCCCTTAAGCATAGATTGGGGCGAGTTCCTTAAGAGTAGATTGGGGCGAGTCCCTCAAGAATAACTTAGGGAGAGTTCCCCAAGCGTTAGAGGCAGCGACACATGCAACATTAAATACTTCTTATGACGATTTTGCGTTGAGAAGGTAAACGAAATAAGATTCTATATGCATCAGAGACACGAGGAATCTCACAGTAATCATTGGTGTGCCTAAGGAAAATCATCATTGCATATTCGACCTCAATTATAAAAGGAAAACATCGATTTCTTTTACACACACACTCTCAAACTCTTTTGTCCCAGAGCATAGGTGTTCATTTTCCAAAATCTCGAAGCTCCTCCTTTCTACTCACCTACAAATATAACGCCTCTTTCATTCACTTCAACTTTTCTACCTCCTGATGGGATGATTGATTATAAATTGATAGATTTAGGCATGTTTTTTAGTTACGAAAGTACTACCAGCTTTTATAGTGACAATGATAGTGGTATTGATTCATTTTTCCATTCTACTTTCTTAAGAAATCCCAAGCAATTAATGGCATCCAACAATCCTAAGAACAAAGACATCGAGTCTTTCGAGACTCATTACATTTCTGAGGAAAGGGTGGCTTCCTTCCGGAGGCATATCATCCTCTCTGGAACGGGCGACAGGAGTAATTAGAGGAACCCTTATACCATGATGGGCATCAATTGTACTTGTTTAAAAGTATAATGAGGACAACCCCTTATTGTGTAGTGTTAGTTGTGGTGTTTAGGGTATTTGACTGTGTTTAGAGTTATCTCACGTAGGGTTGTGAGAGACTTTGTATACAGCTTTTGAGGGAAATATTATAGACCCATTTTCATCCTTAAGGCTGAGATATTTATAGAGGCTCATTAGACTTGGGCTAGAGAACCCAAAAGCACCTTCTGTCTCTTCCATGACCAGATAACATGACTAAGAGGAAACTTATTCTCCCTGAAATCATGGGAGAAGCAGTTTCCTGTATTTACTCGCTCCTGAGTCAGCCACCGCATGCACACACATCATAACTCACGTTTACTGGACATGTGGGGGTTACTTTGGGCGGACCAGGCCCAATAGGATGACGTGTCACTGAATCTAAGTGGCTTTATAACCTATATCGAGGGGTCTGTCGCTTCGCGAGAAAGTTCGCCTCTTGTTAGTGTGATTGACTTTCCTTTCTTCTTCATATATAATTTTTTTCTTGGGTTAAATATTTTTGTGGTCCTCATAAATATCTCATATTTCACTTTTAGTTCCTCTAAAAAAATTCTTCAAAGAATGGTCCCCCTAAAAATTTTGATCCACACTTTTGGTCCCTTCTACAACTTATCAATGATTTTTACAACTTAGCGATAAAATTAACGACAGTTTTAGCGACGATTTACTATTTAGCAACTAAACTAGCGACAATTTTAGCGACGATTTTAATAACAGAGATAAAAAATATAGATACAAATTTTTAGAAGGACCATTATTTGAAAAAAAAAATTGGAGAAGTTAAAAATGACATATGAGATATTTATCTTAAGGCCTAATAAAATTATTCTTAAGGCCTAATAAAATTATTCCATTTTACGAACCAAATTGAAAATGGATGATAAAATGATGTTGTGACAAGTAATTTTTGTACGTGCATTTGAACTATTTTTCTTTTATGTGTTTATCTTAGGGGTGATAATTCCGTTTATCCTCAACGGACACCCGTAAATTAATCCACAACGATTAGGATAAAAATTCGCAAAAATAGATATAGGCATGAGTTCGGGTAATTATCCCCAAAAGTAAGCGGGTATGAGTGAGTATAGGCACATTGGTATCCACACCGTTTTATATCCGCACAATATATATTTTTGTATTTTAATTTAATTTATATATTTTAATTTATAGATTTAAATGCACTTTTGATACTCTTAGTTTGAGTGGTTTAAGTAATTGATCTCCCTATTATAAAATCAACTACTTTGATCTCTTTATTTTGATTGCACTTGAATTTGCATGGTGTCATATCCAATTTTACTTATGTATGACAGATATTATTTGAATTCATGTCAACAATTAATGATATTTTAATTTCCACATAAATATTTTAATTTTAAAAATATTTAAGATATTTTATAAAATAAAAAAACAATTTATTTAAATTTCGCTTTTGGGATCCCTACCCTAGATTATATTTTTGTTGTGAGGGCTGTAAGAGAATATGTCGAAGCGTCATTCCCGGCACTAAAAGTAGCTTTTGTACTTGAAAGCAGAGTACTGAGAACTTTATGATCTACGGCTGGACATTCACTGATTTGATGGTGAATAATATTATGGAAATGATGCTCCATTGTACGTTGAGGCATCATTTAATTCTGATATTTACTTACTTATTGGTGACTTCATTCAACCTCTGGTCATAGTTTTCACATAAAGAAAGAACAAACTTTCTTTATGCACTAATATTATGTCCCCCTAGATGATCCATTTATAATAAACATATATCATTGAATATATGATCTATTTAGAATATAAAAAATTGTAATAAAATGTATAATTAATTTAATTTCAAATATATATTTTTTAATTTTAATCTTTAACTAATATTATTTTATTATTTTCAATATTTATTTGGTAAATATATTTTAATAAAAATATAATTCTTTCTATTTGATTTATTTCATTTTTTTAAATGGTATAAAATACTCAGCTAGATTATTTATTTTAGCCGGAGAGATTGTTGTAATCAGTTAGAAATATTTCTGTTTTCAGTTAGCTTATTTTGTACTGATGTTTGTTGTGAACCTCATTGTAACAAAAACTTTATGATATATAATAATTGAAGGTTACAAAAATACAATGTTACAAAAAGCTTATGACCCCGATGATGCTCCTCGATTGGGACAGTTGTTCTTATTGTGTCCTAGTTGACGACAGATACTACATAATCTTATCATTTTATCTGTTGAATCCATTTCTGTCCTGATACGTGTGCTGTTTGGCCTTCCTTTTTTCTTTCTACGCATCTCGTCGTTGTGCCAAACTATATCACCTTCGTATGGAGGCCAGTATTCCTCCATTGGTAGCACCGAGAAGCTTTTATTATATACATTTATGACGGTGACGACCTTGTACACATCAGATAAATGGTTGTAAGCGTCTTGACGAGTATATACGCATGCTGCAATGACATGGGAGCAAGGAATGCGGAAGGCCTGGAATTTTCCACAATCGCACCAACTTTTGTTTAGTCTAACAACATAGGCTAAATTTGGTTTCCCCTCGTTGTGGTCCATTGTTTCCTGGATGCTAAAATTTTGCCTATGACGGTCAAAGACTGTTACAGCGTGTGTGCTAGCTTTGATGCTCCCCTCTTTCATGACTTTCATGCAACACTCACTAAATACTTGCCCATACATTAACACCGCACTCCATCTTTCACCTCTGATTGCGAACGTAGAAGCCAACCTATAATAGGTCGATCTGACCAAGGCGGTTATTGGCAAATTTCTAATTCCTTTGAATACCCCGTTCTTGCATTCCACAAGGTTTGTTGTCATGTGGCCCCATCGACAACCTCCGTCAAATGCCATTTTCCACTGCTCTACTGGTATGTTATTCAGCCATCTTCCCGCGTCTTCATTAGACAGTCTAATTTCATCACGATAATATTGAAATGACGGCTGAGTTAGAGCATACCCAACATTCACCACCTTCTTGCGAAGATTCTTATCTTTTATTGCACGCATGAAGTTTTATGTAATATGTCTAATGCAATAGACATGGGTGGAAGGAGGATCATGACATCCATTATCATGGTTGTTGTAGGCACTCTCAATGGCAGCATGTCTATCAGAAATCAAATAGAGATTAGCTTATGGAGCCACATGCGTTCTGAGATATCGAAGAAAGAAACCCCATCCACCAGTCGTTTCACCTTCAACTAGAGCAAAGGCAATGGAAAAGACATTGTTGTTGCCGTCTTGTGAAACCTCCATAAACAAAGTACCCTTGTATTTGTCGTATAACCAAGTGCCATCAATTTGAATAATAGGTTTGTAGAATGCAAAACCTTTGATGCATGGGTCAAACGCCCAAAAGAGACGGTGAAAGATTCTATTACCTATAACACAAGTTCCGTCTGGTATCATTGCTGGCAATGTCTCCATAATTGTCAAAGTTCCTGTGACATATATTTTTAGTGCCTATAAAAACCGTGACAATTCTTTGTATGAATCCTCCCGGTTGCCGAATACCTGTTCAACAGCCTTTGTCGCAATCCAGGCTTTCTTGTAAGATGGAGTATAATTATATCTTGTTCTGATATGAGATATAATTATACTCACCTTCACTGATGGGTCTTTGTTAACCAGCGGCATAATGTCTTGACATATCAATGCAGCGTTTAAGTTACGGTGATCTTGTTCAACGTTAGTTGCAATGCAACTATGAGGTGGATCTATTGAAGCTATCTTCCAAGAGTCGTTTTTCTTTTTGTAAAACGCAGCCAACCGAAACTTACAAAGGATGTTACAACATTTGATGACATACCTTCTCGAATCAGCGTGTTTCATTGTAAAATCAGCAGAGTTGTTCATGTGGAATTTTTTAATAGCTCGCACACATTCTTCTTTGGTGCGGAACATGTCTCCCACCTTTAACTTGCCTTCTGATCGTGGATACGGGTTAAAGAAAACATTGTTGGATGTTTCATCGTCATGCAAATGCATGTTTGTAATATGTTGAGGCGGATTGTAGACATGACTAGGAGGTATTGGCGATGGTTGATCATCATCTTCAATGTCGTTGTTCAACATATGATCGACCTGTATCTCAGTCTCCTCTTCTTCTTCATCAACGATGTTGACTTCTGCTTCTGGGTTGACGTCATCTGAGCATTGTGAATCAAATTCACCAGATTCATTCTGACTGGTTATTTGAGACTGTTGAGATGGTATACATAGTTGAAGAGTAATATACAACTCAATACAATTGCAGCCTGAATGTTCATGACTAACAAACATGTATTCAACATCTTCATCATCATGTACCTTAAGCGGGAAAAACTTGCATTGACTGTTCTAAAAAATATTGGATTTTGATACGTGATCTTTGACACATTACCCGATCCTATGCAGGATTGTATTCTTTTTTTCAAATGTAAGAAGGTTTAATTTCTCTTGATCGTAAGTCGAATGGTATCGGTGTTTCGAAAACAGAATCCATATAACTCAGACTCATATGTTTCATCATTGCAATGAACATTGACACTATATTTCGGTGAAGATGATATTGTAATATTTCTTGTGCAAATGAAAATTATTTTCTTGCTGCAGATGAATGTGTGTTGAGTGTTGGATGTTGATAGTAAGACACTTAAATAGGTAAGTGATTTGTCTCACATGCAAGCTAGTTCAATGTGATGTGTCACACATGTAAGCTAGTTTGAAATGATGTGTCAAACATGCAAGCTAGTCTGAAGTGACAAGTCCATCATGCAAGAGAGAGGAAAGTTACGTGTCACACATGCAAGCACACACTCCAAATGAATTGGCGCCTCATTAAATTATCCTTGCACATGGGCGCCAATCCATTTGGCGACACCATATCTTGCATGCATGCAGACCTCGTAACCAAGCATTCATACCTAGGTGTGTCATGCATGTACCTATGGAGGCGCCAATTTGAATGGCGACACCATGTACAAAATGCACATGGGCGCCAATTCATTTGGCTACCACATGCAAACACATTTTTCCATGCTCCAAACTTTTGTCTATAAATTCATCCACACCATTAACATTTTTTCCACACCATCACTCACTACTTCTTCTACAATATCAAATCTTTCATCTGCAACAATCTCTTTCATCTGCACCAACCACTTTCACCTCCGACAAGATGTCTATCCTCACAATGGGCGAATCGCACAGAGGAAAAGTTGCAAACATAGCAACTTATGTAAGCGTTTTATTGTTTTGTTATTTGTTTTAATATAGTACCTTTTAATACCATATCAACTTAGTAAATTATTTTGTTCTTTCTTTTATAGGATGTTTCAAGGTTTCGTACTCGGGTCCACGAATATGTCCACATGGACCCGATGATTCAACTTTATGTTAAATTCATCGGTTTTAGACATATAAGCAAAATTATGTTTTGGTCGATGGATAATAAATTCATTCTTGCTTTATGAGAAAGATGGCGTTCCGAGACACACACATTCTGGTTCCCAACCGGTGAGTGTACCATGACGTTAGAAGACGTCTACATGCTTTTGGGACTGCCTATTGAAGGTAAAGTTGTAAATGGTAAAACCAACTATGCGAATTCAATTTGCATGGACCTCTTGGATACTGATTTGTTAGATGATAACTCGAAAGGTCAAGGTATACTCCTTTCACACCTTAAGTCATATTATAACAGTTTACATTTAGATGAGCATTCTACCGAAGATGCTCGAATAATAAAAACTAGGTGTTACATTATGCTTTTAATTGGTTCTTTTTTATTTCCCGAAGGTAGTGGTTTTAGTATGCATAATATGTATTTACCTTTACTAAGACATGTAGATAGAATAGGAAGTTACAGTTGGGGATCTGCCTGTCTGGCCTATCTTTATAGCTCTTTGTGTAAAAACTCACACAAAGACACATCTACCTTTTCTGGATGTGCTGTTTTGCTCCAAGCATGAGGTTGGTCAAGACTACCGTCCCTAGCACCCGTCAACAACAACTCTTTCACATTCCCGTATGCACAAAAGTAAGTTGTTTAAATTGCTATATATTTACTTACTTCTTTAACGATTATTATCTCTAACTAATATTTTTACCTTTTTGGTGCAGATGGTCGGCATGTGGTATGGGTTATAACAGATGTCCTAGACATTGTATTACCCAGTATCGCAATCTATTGGATCACCTTCGACCGACAGGCGTAAGGATAATAACCTCATTATTTTGTTATAATTTGTTAACTTCTTCTACCAAGTTTATAATCCAAGTTACTTTCACATTTCAATTCATTTGGTGTCCATACCTAAATTTGGATCATGACCATGAAGTCAACGCAGAAGACGCAACCGTATGGACAACATGCACACCGATAATACGATTCATAACTGTAGAGATGCACAACAGTGATCGTGTAAAGTTGCAGTTCGATATGCTTCAAAACATCCCAGATCCCCCAGCAAGCCTAGGAGAATGACATATGCACAAAGTTAACGACCAATGGAACTTCAATCCATGGCAAAGCTTTGCAAGATCTGAGTGTCGCAAATGGAAGCACCGACGTGACCATGTCTTAACTGACGCAGTGATGCCAAATGAAGAAAAACCAAGTCGTACTTATATGGCTTGGTACAGATCGGTTGGTTTTCAGTTCATCGCCGAGGATATGTACCTGTACGACCCACGCCAACAAACTTACACACCAGACACCTCAACATCTAACCCACCAACAACATTGTCAGACCAGATACACACAACCCCATGTCCGTCAAACTTTCCGTTCCACAAACACATAAACATACAACCCAACATGCCATACACTCAACCTCAATACCAAGAGCATACCCCATACCACCACCAACAAATTGATCATCAACCAGAGACCCAACATCGCTTCGCACCCAACACATCACCCTACCAAAGTCGCCTTAGCCAGAACACTCAATGATCATTCAACACCAACCGTCCCTCCTCCTACCATAGCCAAGAAGCCCAAACCTCACAAAACCAAAACCTCCAACAACCCTATCTCTACCAAACACCCCAACAATCTTTTCAACCTTTCCTCGACGCATCATTCACACACATGTCTCCCTTCAACCGTCCCGATCGCCCACCAATGAGTCAAACACAACCCAACTACTCTAGCATGGGTCATGAACTTAGCTATGGCGATACACCTTCGATGCATACTGAAGACTATGTCGATTTTTTTGACTATCTTAACAGGCCATCTCTTGTCGTTGGTAGTGATGCTTCTGGCCCTTAGATGCTCAAACACCAGTGGTGAATCATCAACGCGGATTAGGGTCACGGGTTAGGGTAGCAAGGGGATGTGGGACCGGAGGTCGGTTAGGTGATCCCGGTCATCACCATTAGTTTTTTTTTGTGCAAATGGGAATTTATATTAATATCAATTTGTCCTATTTCGAAATTATGTATCACGTAGACCGTTTAACAAAAAAATATATTTTACACTGAGGTGCCAATCCAATTGGCGCTTCCTTTCAACTGATATACATGAGCGCCAATTAGATTGACTGCACCATGTGCCCTAGCCAATCCAATTGGCGTCTCCACTCTATTTTTAAGAGGAGTCTCCAATTGGATTGACGTCTCCTCCTAAAAGTGGGGTACTTTGGAATTTTTTTTGAAAACAGGATTATTTTTGGAATTTTCTTGAAAAGCTGGATTATTTTCGTAAAAAATTCAAGTTTTTATCCACAATTGTCCAGTTGTATTTTTTTTTTATAATAATAGGTCAATTGGTCATTTCAAAATTATATATATATATATATATATATATATATATATATATATATATATATATATATATATATATATATATATAACTTTTATTGTAAAATTATAGATTTTTTTAATCACAAAATGCTATTTAGTTTTTTTCGAGAAAAAATGTAGACGGCATTGACCATGTAAAATTATTTTTGCATTGTTAATTAATAAGAACCATTTATTCTCATAAATCAACTTATAAATTTTAAAGGCTAGTCTTTTGATATCTATAAAAGTAAAATCCACAGAAAAATTCGAAGGAAATCTATAGATTTTTTTGCGGGTTTTGATTTTAAGGATTAAAAATAACACAAAAAATGAGATATAGGGACTCGAATCAAAAAAATAAATTATACGGATCAAAATAAAAAATTCACTAATTTACATGAATTAATAAATTATTTAAGCCAAATTTAAATTATTTATATAATTAAAATTTTTTAATTAAATTCTTTTTCCAAACATAGTATTCGTTCATCTATGAATCAGAAAAAGCCTTTCTTCATTCTCCTTCTTTCGTAAGAGGAATAAACTTCGAAACAATACCAATTTAAATTTTATTATTTTCAATCTATTAAAGCCAAATATAAGTTCTGTGAAAAGTTTTCATTATATGATTTTTTTTCTTATTGTATCAAATTAACTTCTTCATATCATTGAAGAAGTTGTTGTTCTTCTTTAAAATATGATTTTTCTTGTTGTTGTAGTCGTTATTGAGCAAATCTAAATATTTTTGTTGTTATGTTTTTTCCAAGCATAATTATTTTTTTATGATTTTCAAAATCTGTATTTTTTTCTTCTTGCTGTGCTTTTGGAAAATCTGGATTTTTAAGAAGACATTGATGAAGATGTATTAATATTTGGAAGAAGGTGATTTTTAAGAAGAAAGACATTGCTGTAATTAACCAGATTTCTTATCTTATCCAGATTTTTGTGTTGTTTTTCGTTGAAATTAACAATGAAAAATTACTCAAATTAAAATTTTTAAATTTAAGATTTATGATAATAGGAAGAAACCAGATTTGAAGAAATAATTTTGAAGAAGTGAGTTAAAAAAGGGACAATATTGACATGATAGGAACATTGAATGTTAGAAATGTTGCACATATTTTGGGGTGGATAAACCGTCGATTCTGTCCAAATATTCAAACCAGAATAAATTGCGGATGATACGTAGACGTCAAATTTCAACTAAATATAATTTTAATTTGTTCGATTTTGAGGATTTTTTGGTTGGGTATAATCGATTTAGGCCTTGAAAAATGATTGGCTAAATTACAGAAAAAATAACTTTAAATTTATAAATTTTTTTAAAAAGTGACAAACTCTCAATTTTCATTAAAATGATTCTAATAGGTCTAATTCAATTAAAATAAATAATTCATAACATAATCAATTCAATTATTCATTCATTATAAGGCTTATATTATCATTCATCACATATCCTAATAAAGATGATAAATCTGAAAATATATTGGTTACATCATTCATCACAAGATCAATATGATATTTTAAAATTAATTTAAATGTCTAGTGATTTCACCATTTAAAATCCATATTAAGTAATACACTAATAATATACAAAATTAATAGAAACCGAAGCACACATGGTAATCACTAATCACCATATCCATGACAAATAAAAAAACAAACATAATCCTTGTTTGAAGTTTGGCATCCAGCTTTTGCAGAAAATTTTCAAACCGGCCTCTAGAATTCCTTTCATATCACTACTTAACAAATAAAATCAGAATTTTCTGGAAATAAAAAGGTAAAGTCAAAAATCTCACTTCTTCTATTCTAATTCCATTGTTCTAATTCCAGCAGGAATCCCCTAAATAAAACAAATCAAACATAAGAACATGAAAATGAAAATGAAAGACCATAAGACCATAAGAACACAACCATTTTAATTAAGAAATTGAAAGACAATAAGAGCTTATAACAAGTATTCTGTTACGGTGAGCAAAATTTGCATTCATAGGTCATTCAAATCAGACATTATCATTATGTAACCGAACAACACAAACAATAAAAATAAATTAAAAGAGAAGAAACATATCAGAGTGAAAAGAGGGAAACCACTATTAAAAATAAACAAAGAAACCACATATCAATAACATATACCTTAAGATGATTTTTTTTCCCTTTTTCACAAATGATTCTCTTTCCACAATGACAAAATCAAAACAAAATAAATGTTGGACAAGAGGAAAAACACTATTAAAAATAAACAATAAACAATAAAAATAACACTAATAAAAATATCATTTTTCATAGGGGTGTACGCGAGCTGGGTTGTTTGTCCTAACCCGTTACCCAACCCGTTCAAACTTCAATGGGTTTGATCCGTCGACCAACCCGTAATTTTATTGTCAAAACCGACCCGAATCGACCCGCTCATTAATGAGTTGAGTTGGGTTGGGTTCGCGGGTTATGTTTCAAATAATTTTTTTTTTTGATTCTTTTTATCGGTGTTAAAAAAATTGTAACACAACTCAATATAATCCTACTCATTTATAACACTCAAATTCAATGAAACATATCATATAATATCTAATAAAATTCATCAATACGACATAACACTTTATAATTGTATAAAGTTCAACAAGACACGTTATTTCCATAAAATACATAAGTTGGAAATAATACAAAAGAAAATAAGAAACATTATTTAATCTTATAATTAAGTAAACTCATCGGTCTAGTAGTATAATTGGTGGAGAATAATTTTTTTTGAAAAAATTATGGTTATTAGTGAGATATTAATTTTATATTTTTATTTAAAATAATAATAAAAATAATAAGAAATTATTAAAGTCACATCAATGGGTTGGGTATACGGGTTGCAAAACTCAAATCCGATACCCGAACCAAAACTATACGGATTGGGTATACCCGTAAATGAATGGATTCGAATAATTTATGGATTGAGTTGAGTTGGGTCAGCGGGTTCGTGGATCGACCCGCACCATGAACATCCCTACTTTTTCTCAAGGATCAACAATGTTAAAACAATATATATATATATATATATATATATATATATATATATATATATATATATATATATATATATATATATATATATATATATATATATATATATATATATATATATATATATATATATATATATATATATATATATATATATATATATATATATATATATATATATATATATATATATATATAATACAATAGAAAAAAGGGAGAAACTTTAAATTTCAAAGAATCTATCTAAAAACCTAGATATAGTTACCGAATAAAAAATATATAAACAAAAAGTGAGAAAAAATAAAAATCATTGTAAGAAATTTAAAGCTATTTCAAACATAGAAAAAACAAAGATGAAATAAAAAATCGAAGAAGAGACGAGGAAGAAGAAAGTGATTACCTATTGAAACAAAGACTAAGTCAAAAGATAAGATGATAAATAGTCATATGAACAAGATACACAGTAAGGATGAAAGATTTTAAGTTATTTCAAAGTTGAGGCATCAACGACGACGATGTGCTTTGCTTGCAAGGGTTTGAGTTTTGAAAAGTGACTGTGATGAAACTTAATGAGAGAAAGAGTGAGAAATTTGGTTTTTGTTTAGTGAAATGAGTATAAACCAAAACGAATGTGTATTAGATTAGTAGTTTTTATTTTATTTTTAATAATACGGTTTGGTTCGGTTTTATGTGGTTCAAATAAGTGGGTCCGAACAGGTCCAATGTTATCCATGTTAAACCGATTGGGACAACCGTTGAAACCGTCCAACCGATCAACCCCAACCCATTTCTCCTTTTTTGTCCAGTTTTGTCGGTTTCGGGCCGGGCTTGGACCGTTTATCTAGCCCTAACACATATAATATATGACATATTACATTCTTATTGTCAAGAGTTTTTTTTGTTGATGGGATTTTTGAAATTTGGGTTTTAAGAAAAATATCGATGAAGATGAATGAATATTGGAATAAAATAGTTTCCAAATATGAATTTTTCATATTGTGTTTTTTCAAATCTGGATTTTTAAGATGAAGTCATTGATGAAGATGAAATTATTGATGAAGATGAAGTCATTGATGAACCTATATTAATCATTTTGATGTATCATCATGAGGGGGAAGCATTCACATTGGGTCAAAAATTTACCTAAAGGTCAAAGACTCACCTAAACAACTGAGAGAGACATCACATATTCACCAAAAACCTTAAGGTGATAGGTGTATGGATCATCTTACTTATAAAGTGCTCAACCTCCACTTTTCTAACTAATATGGGACTTATAACTCACACTTGTTTCTCAACACAACTTAGACTTGTTTCTTAACATATTTCCCCCTCTCTCTCACCATTAAGTTTAAGTGATTATTGTGATGATATCATAACTTTAAAAGATTTTTCTAAAACTTGGAAACCCACTTTCAAAGAATATATTTTTAAATCTATTTATTGCATCTGAACTCCTCTTCAATCTCTAATAAGATTAGCATATGTTTCTTCTCAATTATTCGAGAATGTGAGATATATCATAAAGGAGGCTCATTCTTTGTTTATGTTTGTTAAGTTCTTGAGTTACAGATCAATATTTAGATTGTGTGGTGTTGCTGGAGTTTGGAAATCCAATAAGAAAAAAGAAGAAGTCTTTTCTCCAAGTCAATTCGATAGAGTTGCATGGAAGCCTACAAACGAAGTCAAAGCTTTTTTGTTCTTCAAACAAATTAATGTTAATGGAACTGGTAGGATTGAGTAACAGTTGCTCCAGAAAGGTGTTTTGAAAAAATTATTTATTCTGCCAGATTTAAATCAATATCAAATAAATATTGCAAGATCGGCGAAGCAGACGTTGTATACAACAAGAGAGGATCAAGATTATAAGACTAATTACTTTTAAGGAGTATCTTGCATCAAGTGGTTGTGTAATTTTTGTAAACAATTGTCATATTAGTTTATAGTGGAAAAAACAATTTCTAATAAGAAACCATTGAAAAGTTGATTAAGCTCCTGCGGAGACGATAGAGTTCACTCACTATATATATGGTATACTCTCTCTCTCTCACACTCACTCATTTTCTTCATAGTTTTATATGCTTAGCTTTGAATCGCTTTCGTTGAATAACATGTTGTTCAGATTTATCTATTTATAGTGATTTTGTGATTAAAGTTTAGATTTGTGATATATCTAGTCATTTGAATATTCTCTCTTGATATCATTGTTGTATTAACTCTTGTTGTTAGATTCATCATTCGATTAATTAAATTCCATTTGAGCTTTGTATGAAAATAAAATTATGATAATTATTGAATTGCTTCCATTTAATCGTATGTACTATAAAATCGCCACTATGTTTCGCTCCCGTTTGTAATATATATATATATATATATATATATATATATATATATATATATATATATATATATATATATATATATATATATATATATATATATATATATATATATATATATATATATATATATATATATATATATATATATATATATATATATATATATATATCAACAATTGGCCTTAGATCTACTAATTTTAGCATTTGTTTGTTAAACTCTTATTTTCTAAAAGGAAATGTTTTTTAAAATAGATTTAGGGGAAATGTTTATACGATTAAATAGATATCATGTTGCTTACTTGATATCAGTTGATTAAATGACTTTGATTTATGTGAAAAAATCTAATATCATTATGTTAATAGTTTATATAATCATAAGTTAGAATTTCAATGTCACTTTATCTAACTAGGATTAGGTTTACAAAGTATTAAGGTATATGTGCAAGAATGACCACCTAGCCACATGACTTGAAGACTTTAAATATTTTAATTTAGTTTAGAAAGATGACTTATCATGAAGCTTAAAGAATTTTAATCTAATCAGAAGGAAAGAGAAAAGGATTGTTAGAAGAAATTAGAAACATCTCCTTGAAGACCTACTCTTGAAAGGTCATCGTGAAGGAAGATGAAGATAGTCTATATGAAGATGTTGGTGTGTTCGTTAATTCATCAACAAGAATATTAGAAAACTCAAAGTAATAAGTTTTTTTAGTGAGCTGAATTATTGTCAAATGTTGAATCAAGTTATCCAAGCTTATCAACCCAGAAGTTTAAGCAACAAAGTTATTAATCATCGTTGATTGGAAAGACACAAGCAAAGATAATCATAACATGTGTCATTTCACTTAATTTGGTATCTTGCTAAGAAGTGTTTGAGAATTTCTCTCCTGAAATGTAAAGGAAGACGTATCCATTTTTATTTTTGTTTTGATCATATTGTAATTTTACTTAAGTTTTGTGTACTAACTATTACTTGTGTAACAAGTTAGAGCCTAGATCATTAAATTGTTATGATCGTTTAACTCTCATTCACCTTCTATTTGTGCACCTTTAGTTTTGTTTTTATATTTGTTTGTTTGATGTATTTTGCGCATGTAGAAGTATATGTTTTCTATGTGTGGGTGATACATCTCATTCATCTGCATCACGAAATTCATTGTCATTAAATTTGTTTTTGCATCAAACATTTTATTGATTTATTGCACTGAGTTGTTATTAGTCATCTTTGCATAGCATTTTTCATTCATCTTGTATCATTATTTTTTTTTCATCTGGCCTTAACTTTGTTAGCATATTCATTAAAAAACTTTGACATTTTGCAATAAAGGGTTTAATGATTTTGGCTTTTAAAAACCATACTTTTCATTCAATCATGTCATCTCATCATTAAAATCTCTTTTTTATGAAAATTCTATCATTTTCTTTCATTCATATCATTTGATTGTGCTACATGTGCATATCATACTATTTACATTTGAATCATTCATTACTTATTTTCATCCGCGTCAACATTATTTTCTTCATCTTGTTTTGAAACTTGGACTCCATGTTTTTGCATTTAAAATATTGTTAACTGAATCTTTTGATTATGTGCATGTTGACATTTTTTATGTTGATTATGTTCATGCATTGTTTATCCCTCTTCTATTATGTTTTTGCATGTTTATTGATGAATTCTCGGCAAGTGTGCCGATAATATCGTGGTAATAAAAAAGATTGAATCCATAGGGACTTATATTTAACAAGACAATATCGTGTAATGCATAGAAAGTACTAAATTAAGGGGTTTTCGAGTTTTAATTGCCAAAAGAAAGTAACGTGTTTTGACAATAATACAAAAGTGGTCAGGTTATGCATAAAATCTCATATTTCACTATTGTTGATGTTCTATGTATTATATAAATGATATCATCACTATAATCCCACGACGAATTAACAAAACCTCTAGACTCAATCCATTGGTGTATAGCTCATTAATCTATACTCAAAGTTTTCTATCTATAGTCCACTAGCGTAAGCAAGATTAGACAATGTAATAGAACATTAATTCCTAAGAAACTACTTGAGGTCTCCTATCCTTATTCAAACGGCGTAAGAATAACAATTTCCTTAGGTCCAACACTTAGACTAATAGCCAATATTTCCTATGTGCCCAAATTCAGATTAAAAGAGTATCTCACATAAAAAGCATTAAGAACAAGGTGCAATTGAATATAATTATAGATCAAATTATTCATGCAATAGCAAATAAAATATATGTCCTAACAATATCAAAATAGGTTCATCAAACACAATGTAGTCTAAAGAGAATTAGATACTCATATTGCAAATTACTATACCAAATACAAATCATATTGTTGCATAAGAAATCCCTTGAAAAATTGGCCTCCAATGACTTCAAATGCTCTCCAAATATGCCATATGGTGCTGTAAACCATTCCTTCATGTGTAAAATCTCAAAAACTTTGAAAAATTATCAAACTTCCCTGTAAAAAGCAGTCTGAACGGGTCAAAAATGCGTTAGAAAAAGGCCCAAAAAGGTACCATCACGCGCGTGTTTATTCCATCACGCATACGATTTTGCACTAAATGCATCACGTGTGCGATGCTTCCCATCGCGCACATGATTATTTCAGAAGTGATATATTACTTGTAGCTTCATTTTGCAAAAAAATCCGTCTCAAATGATTTACGGTTCTCCAGATATGATGAATTTACTGAACATACATCAAGATGTAGATTGTGCTGAAACATGTGTGTTTCTTCGCAAATTTTTCACCATTTTTTGGCTTTGCTCTGTTTCTTCGACTTCTTCATCTTCTTCATACTTCTTCATATTTAGCTCATATTTAGCTCATTTTTAAATTGAAATTTCATCTAATTCATTGCAAATACTCATAAAAAACATGTAATGACAAATTGTCATCACAACCCCCAACTTAATTTGTTACTTGTCCTCAAGTAACTCGTATACAACTGCACATTTAAACAGAAAAATGAATTGCAATAATATAGAATGAGCATCACCAATTGTGTTACCTAATCATCATTCCAATTCCCAACTTCAATCGAGCAAATTTGGAAAAGTTCTTCCAACACAACAAGTACTCAATTAGTCTCTTAGCTCACTAATTTTTCACTCGAATTGACATGGTAATCACACAATCAACGTACCAAAGTATTTTACTATAAGTTTGTAAAAATTCTAATAAAATTAATCAAAATCATCTAAAACACACTTTTAGAGGTGTTTCAAGGTTGCAATGAGGCTTATGTTAGGGTAGGATAATTTAGGATAGTAGGCTTAAATATATAGAGTTAGGTACCTAATTTTCCTTATTTTGTCATATTCCTTTTTCATATCAACTCTTGTTTAATTACTTTGGTACAAAAGATTAACATTTTATGGTCCTAAACATTGCTTTTCTCATTTTTTTTTGAAGAAGTTGCTTTGACTTCTTAATTTTTCTCTTTTTTTTTTGTTGAAAATTTAACCAAAATCTCTAGTACACCAAGCTCAAACTTAAACTTTGATCACTTCCAAGAGAAAGCCCAAACTTATTCTTTTGCATATGACCAAGGAACTAAATTTTCTACCTAACTCCAAAGAGAGGGTGAAAAGATTTAATCTTTCAAGTCAATTAGCTAATTATTTTGGATATGTCAGCGAAAGACATGGCTTAGACTCAAAGTGGTTATTAAAGGATATAAACATGATATACAAGTTATTTAAAAAGGCTCAGAGTTTACCACAAACAAGTGCTTCAGTGTGTATTTATGAAACCAATAGATTAAATAAAAAATAATGCAAATTCTAGAAAATAGAAATTGTACGAATGCTCTCATAAGAAGGAAAAGTAAACAATGAAATATTTGGCTAAAACCTTACTAGTTGAGGTATCTGGAGATTAGGTACAAGGTAGTTGATTGTTCCTTTCTTCCTAAACTCTCAATCCACAAGGAACTTTCCTAATGATCACCTTTGTTTTTTATGATGCTTACGGCTCATCTGTTCACTATTAAAATTGAAATTTTGTAAATCTGAAAGAAACAAAAGCAACAAACTTGTTTATTAAAGACATACATAAATTTATTGGAACAATAAAGGGGAACCAAGTATTGCAGCCAATGCTCTAGATTGACTTGAGAGATTGACTCGTTGGACGTAAAAGGGAATCACATAAATTAATACAAATTTAGAAAACTCCAAATTAACATGTCATTGGAGCAGAAAAAAGTCTTACACGTCTTGCATGGTATTATTGAAGTCTTGGTTCTTTTTGGTCCACTCTGCCAACGTCTGGTTAATGATGATGCTCAAGAGGAGCGGCTTCGCTTTGGAGCCACTTCCTGAAACAACAACAACAACAACACTAGAAAGTGCAGAGATATTAGAAAAAATAATAATACGATTAGAGAGAATTTTGAGTCTCTCTTTCTTCTTTCAATCTCTTCCTCAAGTCTTTATCCTACTGCTCTAAGTGTAACATGGTATAAAACAAAAATGATTAATTGAAATAAACTGAAATTTAAAGTTTGCAAATGAAATAAAAACTTGGGTTTCCTCCCATTAAGAGCTTCTTTAAGGTCCTAAGCTTGATCTTTCTATTTTTGTGTTAAGGCGGCATATATGACACGAAAAACACATCATCATTCTTCTTCCTTTTGTTTGGTAGAAATTCCATCACTTTCAGGAATTGAAATTTTTTATTTCATATTCTCTTTAGCTTGATAATATCGAACAAGGCACAAATCTCATCCAATACTTCATATATTTCTCCTCTTTTATCAGCCTTATTGCTAGGCGTATGACTATTCTTTTGTTGAGGATCTTGTAGTTGGATATCTAAGTCCGAACGGATTATTGAAATTGAAGTTTCCTCCAAAATGATACAACTTTCATCTTGCATTCTTGCTCCTGTCCCACATATCTTTCTCACCTCTGTTTCTTCTATTTTTACTTTTATCTATTTATCATGTGTTGTGTATTTTTAGTCTTCTTTCTATTCTTCAACTTCTCCTTCATCGAATACCTCACATTCCTGTTTGAATTCTCTTTCAATTTCCTTATCTTTAAGACTATCTAACATATTTTTATAAAAATACCCACTATATCTCAATTTTAATGCTAATTGCATAGATGCTTGACCAAGTTGCATCTCTAAATTCTCAAAGGATGCTTCCATGTTACTTCACATAATTTCTTGATGCATGTTGATTTTCTCTAAATTGAGTTGAGTCATCTTATAAACTAAGTTAAGGTTTCTTCAAGCTGAGATGATGAATCCTCCTCCCATGAATGATCAGTGTAAGGCTTTGGCTCTGAATAATTTATCGCATTTTGTTGAATAAGAGTTTTTACAGCAAGTTCCTTTGAATAAGCTTCAAACTTTTCCAAGGTAGCATATATGTCATCTTAAATGATTGTCTTGAACTTGCATGCAAACAAAAAAAAACCTTAATATCACTACACTAGATTAAAAAAATTAAACAAATATAAAACTAAAAAGAGAAAGAAAAAAAACTAATTACAGAAAAAAATATTTACAATTGAAAAAAAAAACAAAATTAAACGTTGCACAAGTATCGCCTTGTTGAAATTATCAACACTCCTCGGCAACGATGCCAAAAACTTGATGACTTTTCGGCAACAGTACCGATAATGTCATAGTAATAGAAAAGATTGAATCCACAAGGAATTCTATTTAAAAAGACAATATTGTGTAATGCATAGAAAGTACAAAATTGGGGCGGCGGCGGCGGGGGGTCGAGTTTTAATTGCGAAAAGAAAGTAAAATGTTCTGACAATAATACGAAAGCGGTCAGGTTGTGCATAGAATCCCATATTTCTCTATTGTTGATGTTCGATGTATTACATGAATGATATCGTCACTATAATCCCACGACAAATTAACAAAACCACTATACCCAATCCCTTGGTGTATAGCTCACTAATCTAGACTCGAATTTTTCTATCCCTAGTCCACCAACGTAAGCAAGATTAGGCAATACAATATAATGTTAGTTCCTAATCCACTACTCGAGGTCTCTTATCCCTTTTTAACCGGCATAAGCACAACAATTTCCCTAGGTCCAACACATAGACTGATGGTAAGTATTCCCTATACGTCCAAATTCATATTAAAAGAGCACCTCACTAAAAAACATTAAGAATAAGGTGCAATTGAATATAATTATAGATCAAATTATTCATGCAATAGAAAATAAAAAATATGTCCCAATAATATCAAAATAGGTTCATAAAACACAACCTAACCTAAAGATAATTAGCTACTCATGGTGAAAATTACAATACCCGATACAAATAAGATTGTTACATAAGAAATCCCTTAAAGAATTGGTCTCATATGGCTCCAAATGCTCTCCAGATATGCAATACGATGCTCTAAACCCTTTCTTCACGTGTAAAATTTCAGAACCCTTCAAAAAGTACCAAACTTACCTTTAAAAATCAGTCAGAAACACGTCAAAAAAAGACCCAAAAAGGTACCATCGCGCGCATGATTATTTCATCGCGCACACGATTTTTGCACACGTTGCATCGCGTGCATGATACATCCCATCATGCGCGTGACTATTATAAAAGTGAGATTATTATTTTAGTTTCATTTTTCAAAAAACCCCGTCTTAAAACAAGTTATGGTTCTTCAGATATGATCAATATACTGAACATACGTCAAGATGTAGATTGTGTTGAAAAATGCTTGTTTCTTCGCAATTTCTTCATGATTTCTTGGATTTGCTCTGTTTCTTCGACTTCTTCATTTTCTTCATACTTCTTCATATTTATATCATCTTTAATTTGAAATTTCATCGAATTCATCGCAAATACTCATAAAAATCATGTAATGACAAACTGTCATCATGTATTAACCATTTTGCTTTGCGGTTGAATTTTTCATGTTGTTGTTATGCATAATTGTTGCATTTGGCATATGTTATATTTCATGTATATATGATATATAATTCTATTTGTTGTATATTATTCTTTAGCTATGTTTAGCTTTAATTTCTTAGGATTATTTGTTTTGTTGTTGGTTATTTTTCCTTTGGAGTCATTAGCATCTATCTCTTTTTGATATTGTCAAATGGTGAGAAGTTGTAGTGTGAGTTTATATTTGATTTATGTATTTTATGAAAATTAGATATGATCAAATGTTTCATGGGAATCACGAAGGAAAACCTTGATCACACTTTGTAGCGATAAAATGTTTGAGAAAGTTATTGATTAAATTAACTCGCAAAGCATGAGTCGCCATCGTGCTTTTATTATTTCCAAAGGAAAAGGGAAAAAGTACGAACAAAGCCCAAAGAAGTTTTAAAACAAAACTAATAAAAAGAGATAAGTGTCTGGGGGTTAGTTATGCAAAGGGAAGGTATGAGCACCCTAAACATCCATGGTACTCCATGGGAACCTCCTTGAAAATATGTATATTTTAGTTTGCAAAAGGTGTTGTTTGCAAAAGGTTGGAGAGAAGGGAAAATAAATATTTTTCTTAATTTTTGTGTTTGCCAAGACTTTTGAAGTCTCGTGCCTACGTACCAACAAAGTGCAATGGAGGATCAAAACCTCGTAGTTCATGGTAAAAATATCAAAGATGTTTGTCTTGATTCATTTTTAATGAAAATACACTTTGTCATTTTAAGGAGAATACTCAACTAGTCACCTATAAGTATGAGAAATTTGCATCATCACGAGAATGACTCCAACTTGGATAAAAATCCACAAGTATGCCACTAGCTCCCTTAGATGGAAAAGAATTATCATCAATAATATAGGTATAGGAGAATTGTATCTCAACTATTGAAATGACTCATGTCTAAACTTTGAGAAAAGTTTTAAAAGGAAAAGTGCACAAAGGGGCACAAAATGATTTAAGTGAGTTATGCATTTTTTTAAGTCTTTTGAAATTGATCTGAATATGCTTAAGATGGACTAGCATTTATTAGGAAAAGATTTTGAAAATCACTTGACAAAAGTCAAGGTTTATTGAGAAATTCGTTCAAGTTTGAAAACAAGAATGTTTTAAAAAAGAGAGAGGAGATTTTGAAAATTAAAGAATGGGAGAAGAAGAAGAGACTGTCCTAGAGCATAAAATAAAAGTTATGGAGGAAATATCTAACCAAGAGATAAGAAGCTTTATGACATAAGTGAAGCAAGAATTCTCTCCTTTGGATTAAGCCTCAAGCAAGCCAAATAAGCAAATAATTATTATGCATCAGATGAAACCAAAATAACCAAGCCAAGTCTTAACAGAGAAGTCCAAAGTTAAAGGTATCAGATGAACCCCAAGTTCTCAAATCACAATCTCCCAAAGTAAAGGTCAAATTCCTAGCTCTAAGTCCATAACTCCATAACATTGCTAAGGATAGTAACCTCTAGTCCATAAAATCAAGAGAACCAAGTTTTTTAGGGGTTTTTCTTTATTAATGTCTTTTACAAGGAAATGAAAGTCCAAATGAACAAAGAACAAATAACATAATCAGAAATAAAATGATATGAGATGCTAAAAATAAAGCATAAAGTAAATAGCAAAAAAAGTAAAAAACATAAGGTAAATGACATTGAAGTAAAAGTTAATACAATAAAATGTTAGTAGATGATGTTAGTGGTCAATAAGGGAATGACATTTTTTGTCATTTTTTGAAGAACACTCAACTATTCACTCACAAGCATGAAAAATATGGGCCTTTATATCATATACGAGAAGCGCTCTAACTTGGATAAAAATCAACAAGTATGCCACTAACTCTCATAAATGAAAAGGGAGCAATATTTTCACACAATACCACGAGGAGTAGGAGACTTACAATCTCACTTATGAAAATGACTTACTTTCAGAACAAATTTAGCATTATGTTAAGCAATCGTAATTAGACTTATGTAGAAGTCACAACTATCTGAGACCGGTCAATAGTAATGTTTGTGTTAATACATGCCAGAGAAATGATATGTAAATCATTCTCCTAAATCCATGCCACAAAAAAATGATCAAACACAAAGGCTAGGAGGATGGTCCATTACTTCAATCCACACTTCATAGTGCTTAAGACAAACTTATGCATCAATCTAAAGTACCTTAAATGATCCGTGATCAATTAGAAGGTATATTTGAAATGATGAAAGTTGATCAAGTATCAATCCATACATCATGAACAAGATGGGAACAAGCCATCCATTTGATCAATGGGAAAGAAAGAGATGAAGAAGAAGGGGACAAGACAGATCACATCCAAATTGGATCAAAGGTTTGATCAAGTCATCATCAAAATCAATCATCCATTTTGGTGGATTAGGGTTTTCACCCCATCAATACCCAAGATCCATTGAGTTTGATGAGACATATGATCAAAACAAACATGATCCAAGACAAACAGAAGTAAACAAAGGTCAAACAAATAAAAAATTAAATGAAATGAAATAAAAATGCACCAAAACTATTTTTAAAATAGAAATAAAGTAAAAAATCCATAAAGTCTTTCAAAACACCAAATAAATGGCCAAGAAAATTATGGAAGGTTGGAAATAAAATAAGAAGCATATAATAAATTTTTCAGAATTTAAAAAATGCATAAAAGTATTTTTAAACCAATTAAAATAAAGGATAAAAGAGAAATTCCACAAAAAATATATAATCAACAAAATAAAATTTGGAAAAATAAAAATCATATGGAAAAAATAAAAGGGAATTTTAGAAATTATTTTGGTTTTTTTTGGATGTAAAATGAATTTTCTATGAATTTTAAAAGAAAATATAATTAAAAATAAAAATAGAAAAAGAAATAAAATCAGATAAAACACGGAGCGTTGGATCAGGCCTCATTAATTGACGTGTCAGATCTAACACTCCTAAAGCTAGGGTGCACAATGGGATTTAGCTTAAATGAAACACGAGATTGCATTTAAATTGAACCAATCCGAATATTTCATTTGTCCAGCGTGTCTTAAAACTCAGATGACCTGAGATAAACTCCGGTCGTCTTCTCCGATGGTCCTCCACCGGAGTTTCATCATTTGGTAAATTCAGAACAGAGACCACCACCAATGTGATTGCCTCTTCATCATGAATCCAACCTCATGCTAAACTGAGCATGGGGAATTTCAGAGAAGTTTCAGAAGCAAGCAAGCCAGAAAAATCAAATTAAATGATGAACACGATCAATCAACATTAGATAAGTTAGGGGAAAGCATCAGAGAGTGAAAACCTATATTATGGTAACTTGTTTGAGTTCAAATGATGCTCAGAACTACCTTGTCCAAATGGTGATTAAAAGTTGATGAAGCTCGATCTGGTTAGAGCACTTTAGAAGGTCTCAGAGCTTGGGAATTGTTGCAAAATCTTTATAGGATGTCGAAGATGCTAATGGAATCGAGAAATTGGATTGAAATAAGCTGGAATTCAAAAGACGATAGTGGAACTTTTTTGGGAAACTTCAGATTGCAGCAGGGGTTTCTTGGATCTCAAAAGCTTGGAAATGAATGTAGTAGCTTCCTCTATTTATAGGGAATGCGTTTGGATCCAAATACGTGTGGAATCAACCTTAATTCATGCAAAACGAATTTTGTTCAGAATGTGAGAAAAGTATGACTTGCAATCCATCAAAACTTAGCCAAATTATGCGTTTCAAGGGTCAATTAACTTCTCGAGACTTGGTTAAACATGTTTAGGTCCAAAACACGTGTTGATTTGGCTTGGAATTGAGATTAGTGAAGTACAAATTTCAGGCAATGGTGATTTCTTCAATTCTAAGTCACCATGTTTAACTAAATGGGGCATCTTGCTCAAGAGGCATTTTGGTCCCATTCTTTTTGCAATGTGTTGACATCATAAGAAAGATTACGATATACCAATAAACGTTGAATTTGGATGCTTGAGAACAAAGTTATGGCATGTTGAAGTTGGCACGAAAAACTGGTCATGTAACTTAGAAAATCTAAGTCCTAAATGCCTGAAAATGACCTGTAATGTTTCAATGAATTCCATAGATTTCCAAGCATAATTTGACCTTGATCATTGAAACAAACTTGCATAGGGAATCACAAATGATATTACGCAAAAAGAATCAGCCTCAGATGTTGAAAATTGAAGAAGTTACAATCCTTAAAATTTGAAAAAAAAGTCAGTTGAAAATAGGTCAAATTCCATTAAGTCCGCAAATGACCTATAATGTCTCCAAACATTTTATGATCTTCCAAGTATAATTGTCCATTGTCATGTAAAGATAAGTCGTAGAGGATATTGAGAAGAGTCATATACAAAAAGAAGCATTTAAAAATGTTGAGAATTGTAGGAGTTGTGATCCTTAAAACTCTGACTTCAAATGTTGACTTTTTGGTCAAACCACTTGGAACAAACTTGTGTACTTGGACTTTACTTTCTTTTCAAAGCACATGGATGATCATATGAACTCAAAATAAGGTGCCCTTGAATGTCTCTTGATTATATTGCTCAAAGCTTGAGGTAACTTGTTGAAGAAGGCATGGAAATAAACACATGAACCTTTGACTTTTCTTGAGAAGTAAGCAACAAAAATTTGATGTACTCTTGATCAAAATGAGATTGAAAGGTGATTTAGAACCTTAGAGATCATGTATTGAAAGATAGACCCTTGAAAATCAATGGTTGTCCACACTTTAACTTAAGGAATCAACACAAACCCTAACTGAGGAGCCATGTTCGATACTCTTGATGACAAGCCCTACCTTGCACAATAAACTTAGGGAAACAAGACATTTTTGCTATTTTGATTAGTGGTTAGATGAGTAATGAACATGTAAATACAAAGTTAAAACACCAACAAAGAGGTGCTTGATGATCCCTGCAAAAAGCAAAACCCAAAATTGAAAGGGAGAGGGACCAAGAGGTGACCTTGTTTATATGCAAGGATCCCAATGGCATGTGGGATTTTAGGGTTAAAAATTAGGGTATGAAAGATGCCCCTATTTAAGTTTCTTCAATTCGGAGATATGAAGATTGAGATCTTCGTCTCAACGAGATTCGGGAGGCTTAAATACAGAAAACCCAATTTTTGGCACTAAGATACTGCAAAAAATGCTTATGATATGATAGATATGAATGTAGACGATGATCTCTATGAGGAATATAGCGCCACGAGACAAAGAACTGTTGGAGAAAATAGGAGACTGAAACTCCACAGGGGAATGACTAGGCTCGGGAGTAACTATTGTATTGGAAAGAAACCAATGCATAGTTAGAAAACAAACGAACCAAAGGCCCGACAGGGGAATACTTATCAAAGTAAGACTCCGCCGGTGGAAATGATCAATCAGAGGGGATTCCCATCTCTACTAGGGGGAGCAATTACCTAACTATTAACCGAGTGATAGCCTAACAAAGGTAATAAGGTCAAAAGAAAAGATTATCAACTATCAACCAAGTGATAGCTTAACAACGGTAACCAACCGAAGGTAATAGGAGATATTACCTAAATATCAGTCAAGTGATAGCTTAACAAAGTTAATAAACTCAAAAGGAAATATTATCAACTATCAGCCAAGTGATAGCCTAACAAAGGTAACCAACCAAAGGTAACATGAGATGTTACCTAACTATCAGCCAAGTGATAACTTAACAAAGGTAATAAGCTCAAAAGGAGAAATAACCAACTATCAGACAACTAATAGATTAACAAAGGTAACCAACCAAAGGTAACAGGAGATATTACCTAACTATCAGCCAAGTGATAACTTAATAAAGGTAATAAGCTCAAGGGACCAAAGTTCAACCCAGGAATGAACTGGAGGGAAATGGTCAAAGATGACTCAACCCAATGAGGAAATAAACTCAATTGAGGATTAATGCCATCCAGATAATGAACTGGAAAGGGAAAATGAAACAAAATATTCCAAGAGGATCAGACTCAGTGGGGAATTAGAAAGGATAAACTCTTTCTCCTTAAGGTCGACACTCTATTGGAGAGAGAGGATACACACACTTTGCAGGGAGAAAAACACCAGAGAGCGGGGAAGCACCAAGAAATGCAAAATAAACAAATAAGCATCATGATGTTATGCACATGCGTATGAACATGTCTATGAATATGCTAACCAAACAGGCACAAAGGGTTAGACCGATAACATATCACAACCAAATACTCGGCTAATCCCAACAAGGTGGAAATGCTACCGGGGATCTTGCTAGAGATTCTGCCAAAGAGAAAACTGCAATGAAAGATCAAAAACACATCAGAGGAGCTAAATCTTGATACAAGGCTAAAAAAACCTTCTGGAAATAGAAAGAAGATATTGCTTGGAAACCCAAAGCTTAATCTTTTAGAATCATGAACTCTGTTCTGAGGGGGGTTTGGCGGGGATAAAGAACATCCAAACAAACTTCGTGCCGAAGACCTGTTGGCGACCTTAATATGGATTATATCAATCCCAAACTCCTGTGCTAAGGAAACTGATATTCTTGGATACATGCAACAAAGGAGAAATCCTGTTTGGGGGGGACCATTGAGCTCCACTCTTCAAGATCTTACCACCCTTGAGATTGTTGTTAACATTCCTCGCTTATATTCACAAATCGAGGAAAAATATTATTTTTGTAAATTTCAAAAACATGATTGTTTATACATCTTTTGTTTAATTTTTTTGCCACATTGAAATACAACGACCACTACTCTAGCTAACAACTTTGAATTCCGCTATGCTCTGAACTTCGGTCGAGGATGACTGAATGAGAACCTTTGATAGGCATCGTTGCTTCAAACGATCAAGTCTGGCCTGATGCATTTACTTGCCATAATCCCTAACTTTTTCCTAGATTTCCCTCTCGGGTTCAATCTACCGAGATGATTACTTTCTGTTTATGTCTATAATTTTTGCCTGGACCATCCTTTCGGGTTTTCAATCCACCGAGACGCTCATTTTTGCCTAAGCGCCCTTTCGGGTTTTCAACTTAGCGAGTTGTTCTTTTATTTTTTAGGCGAAGTATTTCTTGACTGCATCGACATTTACAGGACGATGGATCTCCTCACCATCCATAATTGTAAGAATAATTACACCACTAGAGAAAGCTCTCTTAACAACATATGGGCCTTCATAATTAGGAGTCCACTTGCCCCTAGAATCAGTGTTGAAAGAAAATATTTTCTTCAGCATGAGGTCACCTTCTCTAAATACACGAGGTTGGACCTGCTTGTCAAACGCTTTCTTCATTCTCTTTTGATATAATTGGCCATGACACAAAGTCGTCATTCTCTTCTCTTCAATCAAACTCAACTGATCATATCTGTTTTGACACCATTCAGCCTCAAACAATTTGGCTTCCATCAAGACTCACATTGATGGGATCTCAACCTCTATAGGGAGCACTGCTTCCATGCCATACACAAGAGAGAAAGGGGCCGCTCTTGTTGAAGTGCGGACGGAAGTATGATATCCATGTAAAGCAAAAGGGAGCATCCCATGTCAATCCTTATACATCACAACCATCTTCTAGATAATCTTCTTAATATTCTTATTTGCAGCTTCAACAACCTCATTCATCTTAGATATGTAAGGAGAAGAGTTGTGGTGTTCAATCTTGAAGTCATCACAAAGCTCTTTCATCATCTTATAATTCAAGTTCGACCCATTATCAGTAATGATCTTACTTGGAACATCATATCGACAAATAATCTGATTCTTGATAAATCTGACCACAACCTGCTTGATCATATTAGAGAAAGATGTCGCTTCAACCCATTTAGTGAAGTAATCAATAGCTACTAGAATGAAACGGTGTTCCTTCGAAGCTTTGAGTTCAATCATACCAATCATGTTGATTCCCCACATAGAGAAAGGCCATGGGGATGAAATAACATTGAGAAGTGTCAGAGGCACATGAATCTTATCAGCATAAATCTGACATTTATGGCACTTCTTCACATATTTATAATAATCAGATTCCATGATCAACCAATTGTGTTTTGCATGCATAAATCAAAATATTTTTTTAGTGTAAGCAATATGCTTTTAGTCAATTAGTCAAGTTTTTGTATCAAGAACCATATTTGAGATTTGTTCAAGTCTTGACACAAATGGAATCTAAAAAAAACTTTAAAATTTGTAAAATTGAGATTTAGGTGTGTGATTTGAATCACACATTCTATGAGTCGAATCAATTGAAATAGAGAGTGCATGATTCGCTAAAAGCAATCATGATTTGAATCACAACTTGCAATTAATTATAATTATAACCCATTTAATTTAAAACATGAGTTACACTTGAATTGAATCATGAAGTGATGCAGTCCCATGTTTTTCCTCTATTTTGTGTGTTTCGAATCAAAGTTTTCATGGCTCAAACCATACTTCTACCTTGACTCGAATCATGGGTCAAATCACAGAAATATTTTTCTCATAGAATGTAGATCTTGTTCAAAATTACATTTCAACTTGACTCAAATCATAAATCTGTTCATGACTCGAATCAAACATCATTTTCACTCATTTTATAAAAAATCCCAAGCACCTAAATAAATTATTTTTCCTCAATACCTCACCATTAGGTTTAAGTGATTATTGTGATGATAATCATAACTTTGAAAGTTTTTCTAAAAACTTGGAAACCCACTTTCAAGAGCACCTTTTCACATCTATCTTTTTCTTCTAAACTCATCCTTATCCTCTAGCAAGATTAACATCAGTTACTTCTCAATTCTTAGAGAATGTGAGATCTATCGTAGAAGGGGTTCGTTATTTG
The DNA here is from genome assembly GCF_024323335.1 of Lathyrus oleraceus. Lineage (NCBI taxonomy): Eukaryota > Viridiplantae > Streptophyta > Magnoliopsida > Fabales > Fabaceae > Lathyrus > Lathyrus oleraceus. The sequence continues at coordinate 25,601,481 of NC_066579.1, forward strand.
TTGATGTTTGTGAAGTTCTTAAGTTGTAGTTTAAGATTCAGATTGTGTGGTATTTCTGGAGTTTGGTGTTAGATACCCAAAAGTGCTTATTTGAGCTATCAAATATGGGCATCTTTCACTCCATTTCCTTGCTAAAGTGTTCGAAACCACCTTTGTTTTAGATGAATTACAATACAATGATAAACGATCTTGGTACCTTTGATTTGTGTGTTATTGTGCAGGAATAGGGCATGAAATAATAGAAAATGAAGCCATAAGAAAGTTGGCAAAGGGACCAAAAAAGGGATGCATTCATCAGCTTGCTCGCTAGGCGAGGGTTGTGGCGAAGAGCTCGCTAGGCGAGCACCTAGCGAGAACCCAGCGAAGAGCTCCAGTATTTTACAGTAGCAAACATCAGCAAACTCGCTAGGCGAGAAGCCAGCGAAGGGTGTAGCGAACACGTCCAGACTTGGTCAAAAGCACAGCCAACACTCACTCGCTAGGAGAGCCATTAGCGAGCTCCCAGCGAGCAATTACAGTAGCAAAACCTCCTAAGCTCGCTGGAGCGAAGGGTGAAGCATGTGCTTCGCCTAGCGAACATGCCAATCTGGCAAAGGTTATTTCTTTGGGCGCAGGTGCCTCAGGTGCCTCATTTTGGGGCTCGCTAGGCGAGCCATTCTGCTCGCCTAGCGAGCATGACAACTCAGTAACAGCACTATAAGTAGCAAGGGCTACTTTTTGGAGCCATACTTTTACACCTCCATACTTTTGTACTTTTTAGATATTTTCCAGCATTGCTCTAGAGATACTTTGCGACCTACAAATAATTTCTCTTCATCTCTTAACAATCTTTCACAAAAAGAAGGTGGATTCCCATCCAATCTCGATTATTCGACTCGGATGTTGATCAACCTTCTTCCGAAACTTGTTGACCAAGCTACCATGAAAATGAGTAGCTAAGTTCTTCATTTTGTCAAGGTTAGATGTAGATGATCATTAGCTTTGTGTGTAAATGGGATGATCTTCATTTGTAAACTCTTTAATGGTGAATATATGGTGAAAACTTTGTTTTATTGAAAACTCTTTGTGTTGGTTTATGATCGAGAGATGTTTACCAACTCTTTACCTAGGTTTTCATCCAATCTTGTTTGTTAGCTAGAGATAGTAATGAATGATTTTGTTCACCATAAGGTTGAACCAAAAAGTTGTCATTTTGATAGATTGTGTTAGAGATAAACAATGGATCAAAATGGGAAAACTCACAATGTGTGTTAGAGATAAACACATTGGGAGGACTTTGTCAAATAGTTTATCATCTAAAGGAGTTTATAAGTTTTGTTGATCGAACATATACATGCAAAGTCATCGTCGAACCCTAACTTTGGCAATATTTCTCAAATATTAAAACCAAATCTTTTACCGCAATTTCTTACACTTTTATGCAAGATACCGTGACTAAAACCAAAAACCCCCTTGTTACTACGAGTTAAGAATTGAAACAACTGTCGAACGGCGGCGATATCTCACAATCCCTATGGAGACGATAACAAAAACCCGACACTTAAAATTACAATCAACAAAATGGTGTCGTTGCCGGGGACTGTGAATTGATATTGCGAGCATCGCAATAGTTGCTTAATTTTTAGCTTTCGAATTTTTGACTTGTGCTTGTAATTTGTTTGGTTTAGTGTGCAGCTTTCGTTTTATGCGAGGGCAGATTCCTGTGGAAGAACTTCTTTTTGATCCCGAGATCGAAAGAACCGCAAGGAGGCTGAATAGCAGAATGAGACAAAGGAGGCAACAAGCTAGACAACGACAAGAACAAGGAGGAAGTTCTTCTACCACACATCCACCACCGTTCATACCTATCATGGAACCACCACCACCGCCCATTTCCACTCCATGTGTAAACAGTCCAAGGAATACTGCTCAGTTTGCCAACCACACGGGAAGGCAAGCCGAGATGAAAATGGGAACTCTTAATTTACTATATGGAAGTCCATTCACTGGAATGGACCATGAAGATCCCTTTGCTTTTCTCACCAAATTTTACGAGATAGCATTGGCGGCCGGAGTCGATAAAGCTCAAGAGCTACCATTGTTCAGAAGATTATTTCCCAACACTTTGCTCGGCAAAGCAAAAGATTGGTACTTAGATCAAACACCAGCCGTCATGACAAACTGGAACGTGTTGGAAGAAAAGTTCATCGAAAGATTTTTCTCCCACAACCGGTTCATGGAATCCAAGACGGCCATCTCAGTATTTTCACAAGGAACCAACGAATCATTAAATGAGGCGTGGGAAAGATTCAAATCCATGCTTCGGAAGTGTAAAGGGCATGGATTTGATGAATTGACTCAAATCCATATTTTCAAAAATGGACTTCAACCAAATTGCAAGACTTTGTTGGATGCTACCTCGGGTGGTTCTTTATTGTCTAAAAACACCGAAGAAGCTACAGATATCATAAATCGAATGACTCTAAATGATCTTCAAAGTCAAAGTAGAGGCAACTCTTTGAAGAAGCCGGGAGTGCTTGAACTTGGGACGAACGATGCCATTCTTGCCCAAAACAAACTCATTTCAAAAGCTAAACAAATAACTTGTTGTGAGCTTTGCAAAGGTGAGCTGACACCGGATTTTGTCCACCTCCCGGGTTCGAAGAAGTAAACTACATGGCAAACCAACGGGACTACCAACCGAGACAACAACAACAACAACCTTATCAACCACATCCTCAAAATCAACAACAACACTTCCAATGGAATCAAGGGTTCCAACCTAGGAGTAATTATTACCATAACCAAGGTTATGGGGGTGGTTCTTCTAGCCGTCAAAACCCTCCCCAAAATCCTTATCAACCTCAATAACCGTCGGTCGTAACTTCAAAGTTAGAGGAGACATTGACACAATTTATGCAAATGTCAATGGCTAATCAAAAGAGCAACGATGCGGCAATCAAAAATCTCGAGACTCAAGTTGGACAACTTGTTAAGCAACTAGCGGAACAACAACCCGATCCTTCTTTTTCGGCGAACACACAAACAAATCCTAAGGAGCGTTGTAAAGCGATCACGACGAGAAGTGGGAGGTAGTTGATTAGTGAGAATAAAAAAAGAGATGAGAGTGAACAAAGAGAGGAAAAGAGGAAAAATGAGGAGGAAATATTGGAGGATAATATTGATGGTGAAGTGGGGGAGTGGAGTGAGGAAGAAAGTGAAAAGAACAAAAAGAATGGTGAAGTTGAAAAGAAAGAAAGTGTGGAAATTGAGAAAAATAAGAGTGATGAAGTAATGGTGGAGGAAGTGAAAAAGAAAAGAGCAAGAAGTTCTAGAGTTGCTAAAGGAAAGGAGGTAGTGAGCGCTACTCCAATCCAAAACCTTCCTTATCCACATGCTCCATCCAAAAGGGAGAATTAACGGCATTACGCTCGGTTCATGGATATTTTTAAACAACTGCAAACCAACATTCCGTTTGCCGAAGCATTGGAGCAAATGCCCAAGTATGCCAAATTCATTAAGGACATACTTACAAAAAAGCGGAGGTATACGGAACCGGAGACCATTGTCCTATGAAATTCTAGTTATCAGACTTTAGATGTCACACAGGTTGTTATGACATCCAATTCTGCACAGACAAGAATTATGCAGAACTTAAAAGTAAGTGCAGTAAATAACACAAGTAATTGTTCACCCAGTTCAGTCCAACATGACCTACATCTGGGGGCTACCAAGCCAGGGAGGAAATCCACTATCAGTAGTATTAATTCAAAGCTAAACTCACCCGTTTACAACTCTTCACTTAATCCCTACACAATGAAATTTCAATCTTACTCTAAGATCAGAGTTCCTACTCACTCCCCCTCAATCACCTCAGTGATTACTACCTTTAATCAATATTAAAGACAATTTTAAAGTCACACTTCAAACAACTCTTGATTGTGCTTAACAGCTTTAATCAAGATACATAGCACTCACGCTTAAAAGCTTTGAGCGACACAACACTTACAACTCAATGAACACCCTATGCCAAAGCAATCATCTACGTGATAATGGCTTGGCTTACAAGATATGTCTAATACAAGACTCACAAAAATACAGCAGTGAAGTATGATGGACACACTAAATCTTCACGCCTCAAAAATCCCCAGTTCTGAATGAAGGAACGACTTCCTTTTATATTGCAGTAATTGGGCCTTTGCACTTGTATTCTCCTGAATTTAAGGTCACGCGAGTTCCCATAAATTCCACATCTAGGTTACTAACAAATAGGCTATTTGTTAGGTTCATTAAAATGTAGCTTGGTTGTTGATTTCCTGGATTTTCTCTCAGCTGTTGAATCCCTGAAGAATAGCCTGAGAAAAAGCTGAAACAGAAAACAGAACAACCTACAATATAGCATATGCTGTCAGGAATGAACGTCACGACATTCAGCTTGACATCAAGGATCATATGCTAAGTCTGTTTTTCCAGAAAACAGACTGTACAATTTTGCTGACCTGTATATGACCAAAATGACCATACTACAGTAACAACTTACATTAATAAATGTCAAAGTATCCAATTTGACATTTGCACATTTGGCCTTAAGTCAGTTCTATTATTCTCTTGAAGAACAGACTAAGAAACATACTGAAGTGTAGCAGAACACCACTCTGTCTATTATTCAGTATATGCTGTCCATGATGAATGTCATAACATCCAGTTTGACATTCATATAGTAGGCCTTATGCCAGGTCTGGTATTTCCTTGATAACCAGACTGCAAATGAATACTGAGCTCTAACAGAACACCAACTGTCCTATTCCTCAGTATCTGTTGACAGGGATGAATGTCACCACATCCAATTTGACATTCAATAAATCATGTATTAGCTAATCCTGCAGTAAGTTACTCAGGTATGTCATGACATTAGTCAAGACATCAGAGTACAGTTAGATACTCTAACCTCCAATGCAGTCACACATACACACCATGTCATGACATCAGTCAAGACATTAGAATCCAGCTAGTGTTTTACCATATAATGCAGCCAATTAAACACCTACAAACTCCCCCTTTGGCAAATTTTTGGCTAAAACACTTTGATCCCCATAACAGAGTTCATAGCAGCGGAATCACACATCTAGCAGGAAATAGACCTAGCTAGTACACTCAGAGTGACAGCACACTCACACACAAGGAAGTTAAATAAAACTTCACATAGCAGCACACAAACAGAAGTTAAATAAAAACTTCATCACACATCAGCTGCAGGGGAGGGAATCTTGAATCTGTCATGAATATCTGTTTCAACACACTAATCTGTTGTCCTGGGGTATCACCTGTTACTCCCCCTTTTTGGCAAAAAGGTTGCCAAAGCATCACAGACTTACAAATAACTGACAGACTTACAGACTTGGTTTTACTTCACAGTTTCAACCAAGTTAGCACCCACTTGATCTTGCTTCACAGCTTTGATCAAGTAATCACCCACTTTTGCTTTACAGTAGGTACAACCATATCGGATGCCACGACTTTGTTTCTGACATCCAGAACCACTCCTGCATGAACATCATCCTTGAATTCCTGCAGGTGCATAGGCCTTCTCACGTTAGGGTGTCTCCTTACCCTCTTGTTGCCACACTTGTTGTACGTGGCATAACTGTGATCTATTGACCAATCAGAGCATAGTTTCAATTGTTTAATAGGTAGAGATATTAAACAATACATCCCAAACATCAGTGGTTGCTATAAGTTCTCAGAGAGACATATTCCCTGTTTGCCCCTTAAGTTTTCAAACTGAGTAGCATCCAGAGCCTTTGTAAATATGTCAGCCAGTTGAAGTTCAGTGGCTACATGTTCCAAGGTGATCACCTTGTCTTCCACCAGATCTCTGATGAAGTGATGTCTAATGTCAATATGCTTGGTCCTGCTGTGTTGGATGGGATTCTTGGAAATATTGATGGCACTGAGATTATCACAGAACAATGTCATGACACTTTGAGTGACATTGTACTCAGTGAGCATCTGTTTCATCCAAATCAGTTGGGAACAACTGCTTCCAGCAGCTATGTATTCAGCCTCTGCAGTGGACAGAGATACACAATTTTGCTTCTTGCTGAACCAAGATATGAGATTGTCTCCCAAGAAGAAACATCCTCCTGATGTGCTTTTTCTGTCATCAACACTCCCAGCCTAGTCAGCATCACAGTACCCAGATAGGACAGGCTCAGACCCATGTGAGTACAGCATCCCGTAGTCACAAGTCCCATTGATGTACTTGAGAATCCTTTTGACTTGATTCGAGTGGCTCACTTTAGGCTCTGCTTGGTATCTAACACATACTCCAACTGCATAAGAGATGTCAGGTCTACTTGCAGTTAGGTATAATAGATTGCCTATCATGCTTCTGTACAAGCATTGATCAACACTAGGCCCTCCATCATCTTTGGTTAACTTCAGATGAGTAGGAGCAGGAGTCCTCTTGTGCCTAGCATTATCCATACCAAACTTCTTAACTATGTTTTTGGCATACTTGCTTTGGGAGAGAAACATAGAGTCCTCCATTTGGTTGACTTGCATTCCAAGAAAGTAGGTTAGTTCCCCAACCAGACTCATTTCAAACTCAGATTGCATTTGTTGAACAAAATGTGTTACCATTTGTTCTGACATACCACCAAAGACTATATCATCCACATAGATTTGAGCAATCATGATTTTGCCGTCTTCATCCTTCACAAACAAGGTTTTATCTATTCCACCTTTTCTGTATCCATTTGAGGTCAGAAATTCGGTCAACCTTTCATACCATGCTCTAGGTGCTTGCTTCAACCCATACAAGGCTTTCCTCAACTTGTATACATGCTTAGGTTGGTTAGGATCACAGAACCCTTTAGGTTGTTCCACATAGACTTCTTCATTCAAGTAGCCATTCAAGAATGCACTCTTCACATCCATTTGGAACAGTTTAAACTTCAGAATGCATGATATACCTAACAGCAATCTGATGGACTCAAGCCTAGCCACAGGAGCAAACGTCTCATCAAAATCAACCCCTTCAACTTGAGTGTATCCTTGAGCTACTAGTCTTGCTTTATTCCTAGTAATTACTCCTTTCTCATCAGACTTGTTTTTGTAGATCCACTTGGTGCCAATGATGTTGGTCCCTTCAGGTCTTGGAACTAGCTCCCATACTTCATTCCTTTTGAACTGCTCAAGTTCCTCTTGCATGGCATTGATCCAGTATTCGTCAGTCAGGGCTTCTGTCACATTCTTGGGTTCAACCTTGGAAACAAAACAGGAATTTAAGCTCATTCCCCTTGACCTGGTAGTCACACCACTATTGAGATCCCCTATGATAAGATCCTTAGGGTGGTCTTTCTGAATTCTGATAGATGGCATTTTGGTGGTTGCATCTACTTCACATTCAGGAGGAGGTTCCTGTACTTCTTCAGACTTGACTGGAATGTCTGTTGAACTGTCAGGGAATGTTGCAACATCCTCTATAACATCGATTCATTCCTCTTTATCATCCACAATAACATTTATGGATTCCATCAGGACATTGGTCCTGTAGTTGAACACTCTGTACGCCCTGTTGTTAGTGGAGTATCCTAGAAATAAACCTTCATCACTTTTGGGATCCAGTTTCCTTCTTTGTTCACGATCTGTGAGAATGTAGCATTTACTTCCAAAGATATGAAAGTACTTCACAATGGGTTTTCTGCCTTTCCATATTTCATACAGAGTGGAGGAGGTTCCTTTTCTCAAGGTGACTCTGTTGTGAACATAGCACGCGGTATTTGTAACACCCCGATGAAATAAGGATAATTATTTAATTTAAAATTAATATAATATTTATTAATTTAATTAAATAATTGGAATATTATTGGGATTATTATTATTGGATTATTATTATTATTATTATTGGAATAAAAGTTGGAATTTAGAAAAGGTCCCATTTGGTAAAAAGAGGTTTTCACGTGAAAACGGAGAAACGACTCTAAAGTGGAAAAAGGGCAAAGAGCCAGAGAACAAGGGTTGAAGAGAGGAAGAGCTCAAAGCCGAAGGATTGCCGGATTAACTCAGGTAAGGGGGGTTTATCATCGTTTTATGGGTATTATGGGATAATATGTAATGGGTAGTGATAAACCATTGATTTGACTCTAATTGGAATGATGTATGCTGAAAATTGTGAAATATTGGATGAACGAAAATTGGATCATAATTGAAGGAAATTCGTAGGAATTAGATGTAATAATGTTAGCAATTGTGAAATCGAATAAGGTACGATTCGTGTTAGATGATATGAACGATTAATGTGAAGAATTGGATTGTAGGAGGTTGGAATTGGGAGATCTCGTAGCAGAGAAAACCATAGCAGATCTGGAAATCTGGTTTCTGGTCATACGCGTATGGCACTAGGCAATACGCGTATGAGATGGTCTGGTACGCGTATAGCACTAGGCAATACGCGTATGGATGAGGAAGATGATGTTTTGAACGTGGTTTGGTCTCTGTTGGTACGCGTATGGGGAAGTGTTACGCGTAGCATACGCGTATGAGATGGTGTTACGCGTATGGGATTTGGTCAGGAGATGGGCCATACGCGTATGGGACTAGGCAATACGCGTATGGGCAGGATTGGGATTTTTCTGTGCTGTTGTTGTGCAGTTTTTGGTTGTTCAGCTGAGTAACGTAATTTAGCTGATGTATGATAGAGTAGGGATCATTTCCCGTTGTTTTGAGCAGTATAGGTATTAGTAGAGTGTGCTAATGCTGTGATTGACTATGTGGTATGACATGATATGATTATTTGGTGAATATGTTGATGATGTATGATGATATGCATAATGTTGTGAATGTATCTATCATGTATGAAATTATGAATGGACTGTTTATGGCTTAGAGTGTGAGCATATGTCCATTGTGGATGATTGTTGAGGTTTGCATGACTAAGTGATTTAGCTTGCATATTGTGGCCGTTATGGTGGTAGCTAATTCCCATGGTGAGGAATTAGTGAGTTAGTGTTGTGGATTGTTGTTGATGTTTGCATGCTAGGTGATTAGCGTGCATATCATAGCCCTTGGGGTGGTAGCTAATTCCCATGGTGAGGAATTAGTGAGTGAGTCACTAGGTCTCAAATGAGTGGGACTAGTGAGCTTGGTAGCCGTACCTGGATTTGGTCGGTGAGGTTGAACTATATGTTCACGAATAGTCGGTACCGCATGCATGGAGTCTCATTGCATAATGTATGTATGGCGTATAATATGAATGGATGTATTCCAATATTATACGTGTGTTGTGTGTTTATGTTGAGTATGACTATGATATTGAGTTGATGTTGCTATTGCTGAATGGGTGATATGATTAGGGTGATTAATGTGTTATTTACTTAGCATTACATGATATTTTATAATGCTTATTATATCGATTGAGGAACTCACCCTTACAACTATGTTTTCAGGTAATGAGCAGTGATTGAGTAGAAGCTAGTCCTTGGAGTCTAGTGTAGTCCTTAGTAGGTCATGCTCTGGTAGATGTAACATCGGGATGGGATGTTTTACTATGTTTTCATTTGGTTGTTGGACAACTTTACATGTAATGTATTACATGGTTGAATGTTGTTAGTTTGTATCCGCTGCGTATTATGCAAATGTTTTATTTTGATCAAACAAATGAGCATGACAGGATATTTTGAAAAATGGTGTGAAGTGATTGTGTGACACCCTTAATTGCATATCTACTCTGATTTATGTTTTGTTATTTTATTAAATATTTGGGGTATTTAGAAGGGTGTTACAGTATTCATAGCTTCAGCCCAAAAATGCATAGGGAGCTTCTTTGCATGAATCATAGCTTTGGCAGATTCTTGGATAGTTCTATTTTTCCTTTCAACTATCCCATTTTGCTGGGGAGTTATAGGGGAAGAGAATTCATGACTTATTCCTTCAGACAAGCAAAACTCATCAAACTTGGAATTCTTGAATTCCGTACCATGATCACTCCTAATTCGGACAACACAGCTGTCCTTTTCCCTTTGGAGTCTGATGCACAGGTCTTTGAAGACATCAAATGTATCTGACTTCTCTCTGATGAAACTTATCCACGTGTATCTGGAATGGTCATCAACCACCACGTAGGCATATCTCTTTCCCCCCAGACTTTCAACCTGCATAGGTCCCATTAAGTCCATGTGCAGCAGTTCCAGAACTCTGGAAGTAGTAGGATGTCCCAGCTTCGGATGTGACATCTTGGTTTGCTTGCCCACCTGGCATTCTCCACAGACTCTTCCTTCATCAATGAGCAGCTTTGGAATTCCTCTGACTGCTTCCTTGGATATGATCTTCTTCATTCCCCGTAAGTGGAGATGTCCAAGGCGTCTATGCCACAGCTTCACCTCCTGTTCTTCCTTGACTGAAGAGCATATTGTGGATAAGTTTGAGACTTTAGGTTCCCACAGATAGCAGTTATCTTTGGACCTAGATCCTCTCATAACTTCCTGATTGTCACCATTCGTCACAATACATAGCTCCTTAGTAAACTGAACATAGAACCCTTGATCACACAACTGGCTTATGCTGATGAGGTTTGCAGTTAGTCCTCTTACTAACAACACATTATTCAGTTTTGGAACTCCAGAGCAGTCCAACTTACCCACACCTTTTATTTTTCCTTTAGCACCATCACCAAAGGTCACATAGCTGGTAGTGTGAGGTTGGATATCTGCCAATAGATTTTCCATACCAGTCATATGTCTTGAGCATCCACTGTCAAAGTACCAGTCTTCTTTGGTAGAAGCTCTTAGAGCTGTGTGGGCTAACCTAGCACCATTGTCGCTTCTTGTTGGAGACATGGTGCCTAAATGTCTTATGCTTAGGTCTGACATGAGGGACTTGGTTCGGGTAACCATGAAGCCTGTAGCAGAAGGCTTTTATATGCCCAAGCCTACCACAGTGGTGACATTTCCATTTCTGGAATTTCCTCTTCTGATGATTAGTCATCTTGGTTCCCCGATGTTGAGACATTGGATGTGACTTCCCTTTGAATTTCTGAACTTTAGCCTTTGGGCGTTTGCGTTCAGCTGAGGATCTTTTCCCAAAGCCTAAACCAGATGTGGTTCCAGACTTCTGTCCTACCTTTAGGATCTCTTCCAAGGTGTCAGTTCCTTTATTCATCATTCTGATGGATTTAGTCATCTGATTCAGCTTGGAGGTCAGCAGGGTTATCTCACCATTTAGATCCTCTATGGCCGTCAGATGCTTCAGTTTCTCATCTTCCAGCTCCTTGATGAGTTTCTTCTGCTTTTCTCCTTGTACACGTACTTCTGTACTGGTGACACACAACTTCTTATAAGCTGCAGCAAGTTCATCAAAGGTCAGTTCATCTGCACTTGAGTCATCATCAGTGGCACAAGCACTGGTTAGTGCAGTGACATGTTTAGCAGATTCTCCTTCAGATTCACTTTCAGAATCTCCTTCAGACCATGTGATAGCTAGCCCCTTATTTTGCATTTTGAGGTAAGTAGGGCATTCAGCTCTGACGTGTCCATACCCTTCACAACGATGACACTGGATTCCCTTGCCGTGGTTGAACTTCTCTTCAGAAGTTGATCTTTTCTTAATGTCAAACGGGATGTTCTTGACATTAGGTCTACCTCTTTGATCAATCTTCTTCACGAACTTGTTGAACTGTCTCCCAAGCATAGCTAAGGCTTCTGATATGCTTTCATCACCTCCAGTGTATCCTGCTTCTGACTCCTCTTCAGCATTAGATACAAAAGCTACACTTTTGTTCTTCTTTTCAGCATTCTCACCCAAGCCCATTTCAAAGGTTTGGAGAGAGCCAATTAGTTCATCCACCTTCATATTGCAGATGTCCTGCGCCTCCTCTATGGCTGTGACCTTCATAGCAAATCTCTTAGGCAAGGACCTGAGAATCTTTCTTACAAGTTTCTCTTCAGCCATTTTCTCACCTAGTCCACCAGAGGTGTTTGCAATTTCAAGAATATTCATGTGAAAGTCATGAATAGTCTCATCCTCTTTCATCCTCAGATTTTCAAACTTGGTGGTCAGCATCTTAAGTTTGGACATCTTCACCTTGGAAGTACCTTCATGAGTTACCTTGAGGGTATCCCAAACTTCCTTAGCTAGTTCACAGTGGTGCACCAGCCTGAAGATGTTCTTACTGATTCCATTGAACAATGCATTCAAGGCCTTGGAATTTCCAAGAGCTAATGCCTCTTGCTCCTTGTCCCACTCTTCTTCAGGAATCTGCACACTGACTCCATCTTCACCTGTCTTTTTTGGATGTTCCCATCCTTTGTTGACAGCTCTCCGGACTTTGCTATCTAGAGACCTTAAGAAGGCTATCATACGAGGCTTCCAGTCATCATAGTTAGAGCCATCCAACATGGGTGGTCTATTTGAGTGTCCTATATCCTTGTCCATGGTACTAGAAAGTAACTTCCCTAGATCTCACCCAGAAATTTACAGGCAGGGTGCCTGCTCTGATGCCAATTGAAATTCTAGTTATCAGACTTTAGATGTCACACGGGTTGTTATGACATCCAATTCTGCACAGACAAGAATTATGCAGAACTTAAAAGTAAGTGCAGTAAATAACACAAGTAATTGTTCACCCAGTTCAGCCCAACATGACCTACATCTGGGGGCTACCAAGCCAGGGAGGAAATCCACTATCAGTAGTATTAATTCAAAGCTAAACTCACCTGTTTACAACTCTTCACTTAATCCCTACCCAATGCAATTTCAATCTTACTCTAAGATCAGAGTTCCTACTCACTCCCCCTCAATCACCTCAGTGATTACTACCTTTAATCAATATTAAAGACAATTTTGAAGTCACACTTCAAACAACTCTTGATTGTGCTTAACAGCTTTAATCAAGATACACAGCACTCACGCTTAAAAGCTTTGAGCGACACAACACTTACAACTCAATGAACACCCTATGCCAAAGCAATCATCTACGTGATAATGGCTTGGCTTACAAGATATGTCTAATACAAGACTCACAAAAATACAGCAGTGAAGTATGATGGACACACTAAATCTTCACGCCTCAAAAATCCCCAGTTCTGAATGAAGGAACGACTTCCTTTTATATTGCAGTACTTGGGCCTTTGCACTTGTATTCTCCTGAATTTAAGGTCACGCGAGTTCCCATAAATTCCACATCTAGGTTACTAACAAATAGGCTATTTGTTAGGTTCATTAAATGTAGCTTGGTTGTTGATTTCCTGGATTTTCTCTCAGCTGTTGAATCCCTGAAGAATAGCCTGAGAAAAAGCTGAAACAGAAAACAGAACAACCTACAATATAGCATATGCTGTCAGGAATGAACGTCACGACATTCAGCTTGACATCAAGGATCATATGCTAAGTCTGTTTTTCCAGAAAACAGACTGTACAATTTTGCTGACCTGTATATGACCAAAATGACCATACTACAGTAACAGCTTACATTAATAAATGTCAAAGTATCCAATTTGACATTTGCACATTTGGCCTTAAGTCAGTTCTGTTATTCTCTTGAAGAACAGACTAAGAAACATACTGAAGTGTAGCAGAACACCACTCTGTCTATTATTCAGTATATGTTGTCCATGATGAATGTCATAACATCCAGTTTGACATTCATATAGTAGGCCTTATGCCAGGTCTGGTATTTCCTTGATAACCAGACTGCAAATGAATACTGAGCTCTAACAGAACACCAACTGTCCTATTCCTCAGTATCTGCTGACAGGGATGAATGTCACCACATCCAATTTGACATTCAATAAATCCTGTATTAGCTAATCCTGCAGTAAGTTACTCAGGTATGTCATGACATTAGTCAAGACATCAGAGTACAGTTAGATACTCTAACCTCCAATGCAGTCACACATACACACCATGTCATGACATCAGTCAAGACATTAGAATCCAGCTAGTGTTTTACCATATAATGCATCCAATTAAACACCTACATCCTAGATGCGAGCTGTAGTGCAATTATTCAAAGGACGCTTCCGAAAAAAGAGGTTGATCCGGGACGAGTTACTTTGCTGGTTAAAATTGGTGATATCTATGTCGGAAAAGGACTAATTGATTTGGGGTCAAGCATTAATCTTATACCATTGTCTATTGTAAAGAGGCTTGACAACATTAAAATTAAGTCCATCCGGATGACTTTGCAATTGGCCGATAAGTCGACTACCCATCCTCATGGCGTAGCCCAAGACGTTTTGGTTAAAGTCGACAAATTCTTTTTCCCGGTCGATTTTATTGTTATTGATATGGAAGAGGATGATGACGCTCCGCTCATTCTGGGCCGACCATTCATGAAAACCGCGCGCATGATGATAGACGTTGATGACGGTTTGATGAAGGTGAGAGTCCAAAATGAAGAAGTTACATTTGATCTATTCGAAGCAATGAAGCATTCAAAAGATAGAAGTGATAGCTTTCGCATCGATGTGATCGAAGAGGCAATTTTGGAGGTTTCTAAGCATATTCATGAGATATCTCCTATGGAGTTAGCTCTTGACGACTCATTTGAAGTTTTCACAGCTGAAGAAGAGCAAGCTCTTGATGAATGCTTAAGGGAACTTGATGGTTTAAACGAACTACAACCGTGGGAAGTTGAGGAGGAAGACTTGAAGAAGGAGGTTAATGACGAAAAAGCGCCTATTGAATTGAAAATGTTACCTTCTACTTTGAAGTATGTATTCCTAGATGAGACCGAAGCAAAGTCGGTCATCATAAGTAACCTTTTGTCAAATGATGAAGAAGCCCGTTTGATCAATGTGCTAAAAAAAAATCAAGAAGCCATGGGTTGGACTCTTTCCGATCTCAAAGGAATTAGTCCTTCCTATTGCATGCACAAGATCTTAATGGAAGAGGATTTTAAGCCGGTAGCTCAACCACAACGCCGCTTAAATCCTACTATGAAGGAGGTTGTTAGAAAGGAAGTTGTCAAGCTGTTGGATGCGGGAATGATTTACCCGATTTCGGATAGTCCATGGGTTAGTCTTGTGCATGTGGTTCCGAAGAAAGGTGGAATTACCGTGATCTGAAATGACAAGGATGAGTTGATCCCTACTAAAGTTGCAACGGGGTGGCGAATGTGTATTGATTATAGGCGGTTGAATACCGCAACTCGAAAAGATCATTTTCCACTCCCGTTCATGGATCAAATGCTCGAAAGAATCTCGGGGCAACAATACTATTGTTTCTTGGATGGCTATTCCAGGTATAACCAAATTGCGGTTGACCCGGCCGACATGAAAAGACGGCTTTCACATGTCCGTTTGGAGTTTTCGCATACCGAAAAATGCCCTTTGGGTTGTGCAATGCACCGGAGACTTTCCAAAGATGTGTGCAAGCCATTTTTGCCGACCCTATTGAGAAAACAATGGAAGTCTTCATGGATGACTTCTCGGTATTTGGTGGTTCCTTTAGTTTATGCTTGGCAAACTTGAAAACGGTGCTTGAAAGATGTGTGAAGACCAATCTTGTGCTTAATTGGGAGAACTGCCACTTCATGGTGACCGAGGGGATAATGCTTGGCCATAAAGTCTCTTCAAGAGGGCTTGAAGTTGATCGTGCTAAGGTTGAAGTGATTGAAAAGTTACCTCCTCCGGAGAAGGAAATCAAAGACAAGAAAGGATCGGAAAATTTGGTGGCGGATCATTTATCTCGCTTAGTTAATGTGGAGGTTACAGCTTCAGAGAAGGAAATCCGGGAAGAGTTTCCTGATGAAAAACTTTTCAAAATTCAAGTTAGGCCGTGGTTTACAGACTTTGCGAACCACAAGGCTAGTGGTTTTGTGCCTCCCGACCTAACTTCGAACCAAAAAAGGAGGTTTCTTTCGGATGCCAAGTATTACGTATGGGATGACCCGTACTTGTTTAAGTTGGGTAGTGATAACCTTTTAAGGAGATGCGTTACTGGCGATGAAGCGCAGAGCATCCTTTGGCATTGTCACAACTCGCCTTACGGCGGACACTATAATGGGGTGAGAACGGCCACTAAAATCCTTCAGTCAGGATTTTATTGGCCCACTATTTTCAAAGACGCACATACCCATGCGCAAAGTTGTGATAGTTTCCAGAGAAGCGGTGGGATTGGTAAGAGAGACAAGATGCCTCTCCAAAACATCCAAGAGGTCGAAGTATTTGATTGTTGGGGCATCGATTTTGTAGGACCATTCCCACCCTCTTATGGTAACGAGTATATGCTTGTCGCAGTTGATTACGTTTCTAAGTAGGTTAAGGCGATTGCCTCACCTCGGGCGGATGCGAAAACGGTAATAAATTTTTTGAATAAAAACATATTTTCCCGTTTCGGAACCCCCCGAGTGTTGATAAGTGACGGAGGGTCACACTTTTGTAATGCACCGTTGGAAAGCATTTTAAAACATTACGCTGTATCACACAGAGTGGCAACTCCGTATCACCCACAGGCTAATGGGCAAGCCGAGGTCTCTAATCGTGAGATTAAGAGAATTCTCGAAAAAAATTGTGTCAAATTCTAAAAAAGAATGGTCACAAAAATTGGATGAAGCGTTATGGGCATACCGTACCGCCAATAAAGCTCCAATTGGGCTCACTCCTTTTCAATTGGTGTTTGGTAAAACTTGCCATTTGCTGGTCGAATTGGAGCACAAAGCCTTGTGGGCTCTGAAATTTTTAAATTTTGAAAAGGATTTGGCCGGTGAGAAAAGGAAGGTGCAACTGCTTGAGTTGGAAGAGATGCGCAATGCCGCATATCACTCAAGTTGGTTGTACAAAGAGAAGGTAAAAAAATATCATGACAAAAAGCTTCGAAAGAAAGAATTTGTGCCCGGACAATTGGTCCTATTGTTCAATTCCAGGTTGAAGTTATTCCCCGAAAAGTTGAAATCAAAATGGTTCGGGCCATTTCGGGTCCAAGAAGTGAAGGAGTACGGAGCTATTGTCATTGAGGACATGGAAAAGAAGGAGAGTTGGACCGTTAATGGCCAACGTTTGAAGGTGTATCTCGGCGGTCATGTGGATCGCGAGAGTTGTGTTATTTCTTTGGATGCTCCTCTGTGAGCATCGCACCGTCGAGCTTATCCGACGTTAAACAAGCGCTCGTTGGGAGGCACCCCAACATTGTAAGTATTTACAGTTTTTCTGTGGTGTCGTATTGGGATTCCAATTGTTAAAACCTGGCTGAATGTACCAGGAATGCTATTTTTGAAAAAGCAAATGCTGTCATGCTCGCTAACTGCTCGCTAGGCGAAGCAGTAGCGAGCGGATTCGCTAGCTGCTCGCTAGGCGAGGCAGCAGCGAGCGCTGCATGGCAGCACTAATTTAATTCTCAGCAGGCCACTCTTTTGGGCCCAAATGCAATTTTTCTTTTTACCACTCTGAACTGAAGCACTCACACAACTCTCACAAACACTCTCTCACTTTTCATCTCACTCAAACCCTAAACGGTTACATTGCATTGTAAACCTCACCGTGCACTTCAAATTCAATCAATCTCTTTCACTAAGGTTTGCCCTGATTCCATTTCTTTATGTTTTAAATTTGTAGATTTCTGATGTATATGTCATTTAGGGTGAATTTGGGGGAATGGGTACATTAGATTTTGCATGTGGGTATAGATTTGCATGTACATTAGAACAATGCCGTTCTTGATAAATCATTTTGTTCTGAAATAGATACCATTAGACCTTGGGTTTTGCCAAAATTTCACTGTAAACATTGCAGAACCCAAAAACCCGTAAGATTCTCTAGCAACTCGCTAGGAGAATTAGTGGCGTGCATTTGCTGCCACTTCGCTAGGCGAACCTGTAGCGAAGCTTCGCTAGGTTCTCGCTAGGCGAAGCAGCAGCGACCATGACAGTAGTTGGAATTCTGGTTTTGCTTTCTAATCTGTTTTGTGTTTGTGTTGTTTCCTCTCTATGTTTTTGCAGATGGAATCCAGGTCCGGAGCTTCGAAAAAGAGAAAGGGCGGGAACACTTCCCGTCCCGTACCAATACAATTCGACACCGACAAATTTGTCGGGCCAAAGCAAGCCGTAAGATATATTGCTTTGGAAAAGCGAAAGATTTTGCCGGAAAAGAGATTTTTAATCAACCCTGAAGGCACGAACCGAACATTCGCCGGGTTGATTAACAACAAAAAGTGGGATCGGTTAATATCCCCCCTGGAGCATTACGATATCGCAACAGTGCGTGAGTTCTACGCGAACGCACTGCCGAACGACGACGAGCCATTCACATGGACGTCTAGAGTGTCCGGCCGTCCTGTTGCGTTCGATCGGGATGCAATTAACCGTGTCCTGGGTGAACCGCTCCATCTGGGAGCCGAGGAGAGAGACACCTACCACCAAGATTTAAGGCTTCACCGGGATACTGATGCGATTTCTGCTGCCCTGCTTCTGAAAGGGAAATCAGTTGAGCTGAACCCATCTGGGGTTCCCATGAGATACCATAGGGAGGACATGATTCCCTTGGCTTAACTGATCCTTTTGTTGGTTCTTACAAACATCGCACCCAAGTCTCATACTTCTACCGTGCCGATCCCAGTGGCACACTTGGTACACAGCATCCTCACGAACGTCCAGATTGATGTGGCGAGGGTTATTGCTTTTGAGCTAAAGTCCGTGATTGAAAGCGGGCTAAAGTCGGGGGCACGAGTGAATTGTCCCCTGGCTTTCCCTTGCCTAATCATGGTTTTGTGCCTGCAAGCGAGGGTGAGTGTTAGATGCCCAAAAGTCCTTTTTTGAGCTATCATATGTGGGCATCTTTCACTCTTATACCTTGCTAATGTGGTCTAAACCACATTCATTTTACATGGAATGCATTACATTGATAAACAAGCTTGGTGCCTTTGATGTGTGTGTTATTGTGCAGGAAAGGCATGAATTAATTGATAAGGAAGACACAACAAAATTGGCAAAGGAACCAAAGCAAACAAGCATTCTATCTGCCAACTCGCTAGGCGAGGATGTGGCGAAGCAAAACCTTCGCTAGGCGAGCTCCTGGCGAAAGGCTCCAGTAAATTGGTTAATTAATTCGCTAGGCGAACTGAAGGCGAAGTGGCAGCGAATTCAGTCTGTTTTGGTGAAATGAGCAGCCAGCACTAGCTCGCTAGGCGAGGCTCTAGCGAGTCCCCAGCGAGCATTCCAGTAGCAAAACCTCTCAACCTCGCTGGGGCGAAGGTTGAAGCGAGTTCTTCGCTAGGCGAAGGTCTGTTCGCTAGGCGAACATGACAGTTCCACAGGCCCAGTTTTCTCTGGGCGCAGGGGCATTTTGTGCCCATTTTTGGCCTTCGCTAGGCGAGCCATTCTGCTCGCCTAGCGAACGTGACAGTTCTGCACTTGTCTATAAGTAGCAGGTGCCACCTTTTGTGCCCATACCACTTTTTACCAACTTTTCCATTTTTTGTACTTTCTCTTAGATATTTTACAGCATTGTTTGGAGGGATTTTGGATGCCCTAATTTCATTTCTCTTCATCTAGCAACCATCTTCCACAAAAAGAAGGTGGATTCCCATCCAACTTCGATCATTCGACTTGGATGTTGATCAACCCTCTTTTCTTACTTGCCGACCAAGCTACCATGAAAATGAGTAGCTAAGTCTCCATTTGTCAAGGTTAGATGTAGGTGATTTCCAAGCTTTGTGTGTAAATGTAAGGATCCTCATATGTAAACTCTTTAACGGTAAATATATGATGAAAACTTTGTTTCTATTTAAAACTCTTTGTGTTGGTATTTGATCGAGAGATGTTTACCGATTCTTGACCTAGGTTTTCATCCAAACTTGTTTGTTAGCTAGAGATAGTAACGAATGATTTTGTTCACCATAAGGTTGAACCAAAACGTTGTCTTTTTGATAGATTGTGTTCGAGAGAAACAATGGATCAAAATGACAAAACTCACAATGGGTGTTCGAGAGAAACGCATTGAGAGGACTTTGTGAAATTATTTATCATCTAAAGGAGTTTATAATATTGTTGACCGTGCAAAAACATGCAAAGCAAATGTAATCATTGAAACCTAACTCTGACAATATTTCTCATATTAATCAAAACGTAACTTTTACCGCAATTAATTACTTTGTATGCAAGATAACTTGATTAAAACCCAAAACCCTAGTGTTACTTTAAGTTAAGATTAATTCAACCATTGAACGGCAGTGATATCTTACAATCTCTGTGGATACGATAACAAAACCCGACACTTAAAAACTGTCTCAACAAAATGGCGCCGTTGCCGGGGATTGTAAATTGATATTGCGAGCATCGCATTGGTTGTTTAAGTTTTAGCTTGTGAATTTTTGACTTGTGCTTGTAATTCGTTTGGTTTAGTGTGCAGCTTACGTTTTATGCGAGGGAAAATCCCTGTGGACGAACTTCTTTTTGATCCTGAGATCGAGAGAACCGCAAGGAGGCTCAATAGCAAAACAAGACGTAGGAGGCAACAGGCTAGGCAACGCCAAGAGCAAGGAGAAAGTTCTTCAACCACCAATCCACACACATTCGTACCAAACATGGAGCCACAACCACCACCACCGATTTCTACTCCATGTATCAACAGTCCTAGGAACACCGCTCAGTTTGCCAACCAAACTGGAAGGCAAGCTGAGATGAAGACGGGAACTCTGAATTTATTGTATGGGAGTCCATTCACCGGAATGGACCATGAAGACCCATTTGCTTTTCTCACAAAATTCTATGAGATAGCATTGGCTGCCGGAGTGGATCAGGCTCAGGAGCTTCCGTTGTTCAGACGTTTATTTCCTCACGCTTTGCTCGGTAAAGCAAAGGATTGGTATCTCGATCAAACACCTGCCGTAATGACAGATTGGAATGTGTTAGAGGAGAAATTCATTGAAAGATTTTTCTCTCATAACCGATTCATGGAATCAAAGACGGCCATCTCGGTGTTTTCTCAAGGAACCAGTGAATCGTTGAATGAAGCGTGGGAGAGATTCAAGTCCATGCTAAGGAAATGTAAAGGGCATGGATTTGATGAATTAACTCAAATCCATATCTTCCGAAATGGACTTCAACCAAACTGTAAGACGTTGTTGGATGCCACCTCGGGTGGCTCGTTGATGTCAAAGAGTGCCGAAGAAGCCACCAACATTATCAACCGTATGGCTTTGAATGATCTTCAAAGTCAAAGTCGTGGAAATTCTTTGAAGAAGGCGGGAGTGCTTGAGTTAGGGACGAATGATGCCATACTTGCCCAAAACAAGCTCATCTCACAACAAGTGGAACTTTTAACGCAACAAATCAAAGAGTTAAGAGAACCGTCAAAAGTTAAACAAATAGCTTGTTGTGAACTTTGTAAAGGTGAACATGACACAGGATTTTGTCCACCTCCCGGCTTTGACGAAGTGAACTATATGGCCAATCAACGGGACTATCAACCAAGACAACAACAACCTTATCAACCGCACCCTCAACAACAACAACAACAACAATTCCAAGGGAACCAAGGGTTCCAACCTAGAAGCAACTATTATCATAACCAAGGTTATGGAGGTGGTTCTTCTAGCCGTCAAAATCCTCCCCAAAATCCGTATCAATCTCAACAACCGCCGGTAGTCAATTCTAAATTGGAAGAGACATTGACGCAATTCATGCAAATGTCAATGGCCAATCAAAAGAGTAATGACGCGGCCATAAAAAATCTTGAAACTCAAGTGGGGCAACTTGCCAAGCAACTAGCTGAACAACAAACCGGTCCTTCTTTCTCGGCCAATACGCAAACAAATCCTAAGGAGCATTGTAAGGCGATTGTGACGAGAAGTGGAAGGGAGTTGGGTAGTGAAAACGAAAAAAGAATGGCAAGTGAAAAAAGAGAGAAAGAGAAGGAGATTGAGGAGGAAATAGTGGAAGAAAATGTTGATGGTGAAGTAGGAGTGTGGAGTGATGAGGAAGTAGTTGAAAAGAATAAAAATAATGGTGAAGTTGAAAATGAAAAAAATGTGGAGATTGAGGAGAATAAAAATGATGAGGTAATAAGGGAGGTAGTGAAGAAGCCGAGATGGAAAAGCGCTAGAATAGCGAAAGGGAAGGAGGTAGTGAGCGCTACTCCTGTCCAAAACCTTCCTTACCCTCACGCCCCGTCAAAAAGGGAGAATGAACGGCATTACGCCCGGTTCATGGATATTTTTAAGCAATTACAAATAAACATTCCGTTTGCTGAAGCTTTGGAACAAATGCCAAAGTATGCCAAGTTCATGAAGGACATACTAACCAAAAAGCGGAGGTATACGGAACCGGAGACCATCGTCCTTGATGCGAGCTGTAGTGCCATCATTCAAAGGACGCTTCCTAAGAAAGAGGTTGATCCGGGAAGAGTTACATTGCCGGTTAAAATTGGTGATGTGTATGTCGGAAAGGGACTTATTGACTTGGGGTCGAGCATAAATCTTATACCTTTGTCAATTATCAAGAGGCTTGGCAACATCGAGATTAAGTCCATCCGAATGACATTACAATTGGCGGATAAGTCGACGACCCATCCTCATGGCGTAGCCCAAGATGTGTTGGTGAAGGTCGACAAATTCTTCTTCCCGGTGGATTTCATTGTAATTGATATGGAGGAAGATGATGATGCTCCGCTCATATTGGGCCGACCATTCATGAAGACCGCAAGAATGATGATTGATGTTGATGACGGTTTAATGAAGGTGCGTGTTCAAAATGAGGAGGTCACCTTTGATCTATTCGAGGCGATGAAGCATTCCAAGGATAGACATGATGGCTTTCGAATCGATGTGATCGAAGACGCTATTATGGAAGTTTCAAAGCATATTCACGAGATATCTCCTATGGAGTTAGCTCTCGACGACTCATTGGAGGTTTTCACTGTTGAAGAGGAGCTAGCTCTTGAGGAATGCTTGAAGGAACTTGATAGCTTGGAAGACCTACAACCGTGGGAAGTAGAGGAAGAAAATTTGAAGAAGGAGGTAATTGACGAGAAAGCGTCAATTGAATTAAAAGAGTTACCTTCGACGTTGAAATATGTATTCCTTGATGATACCGAGGACAAGCCGGTTATCATAAGCAACCTTTTGACAATTGAAGAAGAAGCCCGTCTCATATTTGTGCTAAAGACAAATCAAGAAGCTATGGGTTGGACTCTTTCCGATCTTAAAGGAATTAGTCCATCCTATTGTATGCACAAGATTTTGATGGAGGAGGATTTCAAGCCGGTGGCTCAACCACAACGCCGCTTAAATCCTACGATGAAAGAGGTTGTAAGAAAGGAAGTGGTGAAGCTTTTGGATGCGGGATGATTTACCCGATCTCGGATAGTCCGTGGGTTAGTCCCGTGCACGTGGTTCCGAAGAAGGGAGGAATGACCGTAATCCGTAATGACAAAGACGAATTGATCCCGACTAAAGTTGCCACGGGATGGAGAATGTGTATAGATTATAGACGGTTGAATACCGCGACTCGTAAGGACCATTTTCCACTCCCATTTATGGATCAAATGCTTGAAAGACTATCGGGCCAACAATACTACTGTTTTTTAGACGGCTACTCCGGGTACAACCAAATTGCGGTTGACCCGGTTGATCATGAGAAGACGGCTTTCACGTGTCCGTTTGGAGTGTTCGCATACAGAAAAATGCCTTTTGGGCTTTGCAATGCGCCGGCGACATTCAACGATGTGTCCAAGCTATTTTTGCCGATCTAATAGAGAAAACAATGGAAGTTTCATGGATGACTTCTCGGTGTTTGGTGGGACGTTTAGTCTATGCTTGGCAAATTTGAAGACGGTGTTGGAAAGGTGTGTGAAGACTAATTTGGTGCTAAATTGGGAAAAGTGTCACTTTATGGTGACCGAGGGGATTGTGCTAGGCCACAAAGTCTCTAAAAGGGGGCTTGAAGTGGATAGAGCTAAAGTTGACGTAATTGAAAAATTACCCCCTCCGGTCAATGTGAAGGGCATCCGTAGTTTTTTGGGGCACGCGGGGTTCTACCGGCGCTTCATCAAGGACTTCTCAAAGGTGGCTAAACCTTTGAGCAATTTACTCGCCAAAGATCAGGTATTTCTCTTCACCGACGATTGTTTGCAAGCTTTCGAGGTTTTAAAAGAAAAATTGGTTACCGCTCCAATAATAGTCGCTCCCAATTGGAATGAAAATTTTGAACTAATGTGTGACGCGAGTGACTATGCCGTTGGAGCGGTACTTGGCCAAAGAAAGGACAAAACTTTTCATGCTATACATTATGCGAGTAAGGTTCTTAACGAGGCTCAAATAAATTATGCCACAACGGAAAAAGAACTACTCGCAATAGTGTATGCGCTAGAAAAGTTTAGGTCCTATCTTATAGGGTCTAAAGTCGTGGTGTACACCGACCACGCGGCGATTAAATATCTGCTGACCAAGCCGGATTCGAAGCAAAGGCTCATCCGTTGGATCCTCTTGTTACAAGAATTCGATGTCGAAATTAAAGACAAGAAGGGGTCGGAAAACTTGGTAGCGGATCATTTATCCCGCTTGGTGAATGTCGAGGTTACCGCATCTGAAAAGGAAATCCGGGAAGAATTTCCTGATGAAAAATTGTTTAAGGTTCAAGTTAGGCCGTGGTTTGCAGACTTTGCAAACCACAAGGCTAGTGGTTGTGTGCCGGCCGATCTAACTTCGAACCAAAAGAGGAAGTTCCTTTCGGATGCGAAGTATTATGTTTGGGATGACCCATACTTGTTTAAGTTGGGTAGCGATAACCTGTTAAGGAGATGCGTAACTGGTGATGAAGCCCGGAGCATCCTTTGGCATTGTCACAACTCGCCTTATGGCGGTCATTATAATGGGGTTAGAACGGCCACTAAAATTCTTCAATCGGGATTTTATTGGCCAACTATTTTTAAAGACGCACATACCCATGCGCAAAGTTGTGACAGTTGCCAAAGAAGTGGTGGGATAGGTAAGAGAGATGAGATGCCTCTCCAAAATATCCAAGAAGTGGAAGTGTTCGATTGTTGGGGCATAGATTTTGTTGGACCTTTCCCACCCTCTTACGGGAATGAGTACATGCTTGTAGCTGTTGATTATGTCTCTAAATGGGTTGAGGCGATTGCCTCACCTCGGGCGGATGCCAAAACGGTGATAAAATTTTTAAAGAAAAACATCTTTTCCCGTTTTGGAACACCCCGAGTGTTGATAAGTGACGGAGGGTCACACTTTTGCAATGCACCTTTGGAAACAATTCTAAAACATTATGGTGTGTCGCATAGGGTGACAACTCCGTACCACCCTCAGGCTAACGGGCAAGCGGAGGTCTCTAATCGAGAGATTAAGAGAATCCTAGAAAAAACCGTGTCTAACTCGAAAAAGGAGTGGTCCCAAAAATTGGACGAAGCATTATGGGCCTACCGTACGGCCTTTAAAGCTCCAATTGGCCTAACTCCCTTTCAATTGGTATTTGGTAAAACTTGCCATTTGCCGGTTGAATTGGAGCACAAGGCCTTGTGGGCCCTCAAATTTTTAAATTTTGAGAATGAGTCGGCCGGTGAAAAAAGGAAAGTACAACTACTTGAGTTGGAGGAGATGCGCAATGCCGCATACCACTCAAGTTGGTTGTACAAGGAAAAAGCCAAGAAGTATCATGACAAAAAGATCCGAACCAAAGAATTCGTGCCCGGACAATTGGTCTTATTGTTCAACTCCCGGTTGAAGTTGTTTCCCGGGAAGTTGAAATCGAAATGGTCCGGGCCATTTCGGGTGAAAGAAGTAAAAGAGTACGGGGCCGTTATCATTGAAGACATGGACGAGAAAGACAGTTGGACCGTGAACGGCCAACGATTGAAAGTGTATCTCGGCGGTCATGTGGATCGCGAGAGTTGTGCTCAGCCGCTCGATGCTCCTCTGTGAGCATCGCACCGTCGAGCTTAGCCGACGTTAAACAAGCGCTAGTTGGGAGGCACCCCAACATTGTAAGTATTTCCTGTTTTATGTTTGATCTTGTATTAGTATTGTGTGCTTAATCAGGCTGGATGACTTGCAAGTGCTGCATTTGCAAATGCACTTGCTGTCATGCTCGCTTGCAGCTCGCTAGGCGAGGCTGCAGCGAGCGCGCTCGCTACCTGCTCGCTAGGCGAGGCAGCAGCGAGCGCTGCAGTACTGTTTTCTATTTAAACACTTCAGCAGAGCCAATTTGCCCTACCGAAAAATTCTTCTAAACTGCTCTGCTGAAGTGTGCGATTTGCCTTCTCAAATTCTCTACCGTGCATCCATATCAACAACATTTGTGTGTCGGTCAATTGCAAACACTTCCCACTTCTCCTTTCCAAATCCGTTTACCTCAAGGTTTGCCCTATTGCATGTTTCTTTTGTTGCATTATTTATTTCCAACTTTGAATGGTAAATAGGATAGGTGTGATAGGAACCTTGAGGTTGCATGCAATTTTGGGAGTTTGCAATGTTGTGCATTTAGGTTTTTAAATTGGGGATTTACTCTTACTTAGGTTTTCCATGAAATTAGGTATCCCCAATCGCATAGAACAATTCATTGTCATGGGAAATCATTGGGTTTTGCTGTGGAAACCTTGTATGTACAGGTTTTGGGGGAAACAATTTTGAAAATGCAGAAAACCCCAAAACCCGTAAGGTTCGCTAGCACTCGCTAGGCGAACCTGGGGCGAGCATTCGCTGCCACTTCGCTAGGCGAAGCAGCAGCGAGCAAACCAGTCCCTTATAAAACAGTTTTGGTTCTAATCTGTTTGTTTCGTGTTTGTTGCTTTATCTCTTGTTTTGCAGAATGGAGTCAAGAGCTAGTGCTGGCAAGAAAAGAAAGGGAGCGGCAACTACTTCACGAACCGTGCCGATCCAATTCGACCACGACAAGTTTGTGGGCCCGAAACAAGCGGCACGGTACATCGCTTTGGAGAAGCGAAACATTTTGCCTGAGAAGCGGTTTCTGATCAACCCACAGGGCACGTATCGGAGTTTTGCCGGGTTGATTGATACAAAGAAATGGGATAGGTTGATAAATCCCTTGGAACACTATGACATCGCTACGGTGCGGGAGTTCTACGCTAACGCATTGCCAGATGATGATGAGCCCTTCACTTGGGTCTCTAGAGTGGCCGGTCGGCCAGTTCCGTTTGACAGGGATACAATCAACCAAATCCTCGGGGAGCCGCTTCAGCTGGGTGCTGATGAGAGAGACCAGTACCATATTGACCTCCGGCTGCACAAGGATGTCCCAGCAATTACAGCCGCCCTGCTTTTACCAGGGAAATCAGTTGAGCCGAACCCATCTGGGGTTCCTATGAGATATCATCGGGAGGACATGACTCCCATGGCTCAGCTGATTCTTCTTCTGGTTTTGACCAACATACAACCCAAATCCCACACATCTACTGTGCCGATCCCAGTGGCACACTTAGTACATTCCATCCTCGCCAATGTTGAGATTGATGTGGCGAGGATCATTGCCAATGAGTTGAAGACGGTAATAGAGAGCGGACTGAAGTCGGGGGCTCGGGTGAATTGCCCCCTTGCATTCCCTTGTTTGATTATGAGCCTGTGCATTAAGGCACGAGTGCGACTTCCGTCTCGGGGTCAGGTTAGGATCCCGGCTCCTATTGATGACCGGTATGTGGCAAAATACTGCAGAGCTAAGGCCACCGGCAGCAGTGCAGCCTCAGGTAGCACTAGGGTTTCTGATGGTCCTAGTGCTTCTACTCCCAGGGTCGATCCATACCTGCGGGCTGCGTGTGAATACAATTTCCAGTGGATGGCAGCATCGCAGAGGGCTATGATTGACATGCACGACTCGATGCAGCGTTTGCAGCTGCAGGGTAGTGGTGCACATGCTTTGATGACACGGGAGCAGTTTCTGGGTAATGCAAATTGGCCTGTGGACGTGCCAGTCTATTCTGAGGGGGTGGGAGCTGATGATGATGATGAGGATGATGATGAGGCGACCGGTTCTGAGGCCGGTAGTGAGGAGGAGTCTTGAGCCCTTTGTGGGTTAAGTTTTTGTTTTTTGTATTTCAGTTTTTTTTATTATGGCATTTTTATTTGTACTTTTGAATTTTGTATTTTGACCTTGGGTTGTACTATTGGGGTGTTTTGTCCCCCACGAACAAAATTTTATTTTTCAGTTAATGTTATTTATGTTTGTTGTTAATTTTGTGTGTTTAATAAAATTTTGGTTGAATGAGTGGCAAACCCTTCTAGATTGGTTGCTCCTCAAGAAGTACCCAATGAAGGTGCATCCGAGCTTGGATGGCAATGATAAGAATAACAAGTGAATGAAGCTAAGGTACATGGTTACCGTCGGCTAGAATTTTAGAATGCATTAGGAACTTTACTCTTTTTGGTAAATAGAATATTGTCTTTTTGCAACATAATTGAATGAATGTTTCATCTAGAACTTAGAACCATATATGGTGAGGAAACCTCCATTGTACACTTAAATGCTGGAGTCTAATAAGTTTTGTTGATTCATTTGATTCATTATTTGTCTGTTATTATTGTGAAATTGTGGAAGCAATTAGAAATGATCAAGGCACTTGTTTTCTTTCGAGCACAACTACATCCAAAAACAACTTACCTGTGAGCAGAGAGAGTATTTGTTAACCCCTTTGAGCCTGAACAGTTGAATCTCGGCTTGAAATAAAGCGAGATCTCAAAAATGTTTTTTTTACAACCCGAAAAATCTTGATTATTGTTCTTTTGCCGTAAAAAGTTAAGAGCATTCACTTAGGGTGTGGAAGAAATAAGTTGGGGAGAACGAAAAAGAATTGGTAAGTACCACAGCTTTTGAAAATGAAAAGAAAAACCGAGCAAGCATAGAAAAATATATGTATAGAAAATGTAGAAAATAAACATCTGTTTTGTATATTTGATGTGAAAGAAAAGAACAAAATAGAAAGAATGAAAAAAAAAAAAATGAATGCTTGCTTGGAAGAAAAAAAATTGTAGTGAGAAATAAGAATTGAGTTGTGGAATATGTGTTGTGAAGGTTACAAATAAGAAACAAAGGAAACAAAGTCGAGTAGTGTGAATATTACTGTGAATGTCTCTTTTGCATCGGCACTTTCGTTTCAATGGCCTTAGAAATGACCCTTGTTTGTTAACCCGACCAAGCTTCAACCGAAAAGCCCTTAGTGATCTTTTTGTTTCCACAGTACAACTTATAATTATTAGACATTGTATGAATCTGTTTGATTTCTTCATTATTTGTTAGAGAGTGAGATTATTCCCGCGGTTGCAAACGCGTTAAATCTTCAATCCTTATTCGAAGAGGAGAGATAGGGTGATTCATTCAGAATAGTATTGTTGCAGATAGATAAATATTTTGCATTGCTACTTAAGTTTTAGTTCTTATGTATTATTTTATTCACAACCGTTGGAAACGTGTATTTGCGGATTTCGCTTGTGTTTGAGCCGTTTATCCAACTTCGGAGAAACCATTTTCTTAAAAGCAAATCCTCTTGTTCTTCAAAGAGGCATACTTTGCTTGAGGACAAGCAAGAATCTAGTTGGGGAGAGTTGTTAGATGCCCAAAAGTCCTTTTTTGAGCTATCATATGTGGGCATCTTTCACTCTTATACCTTGCTAATGTGGTCTAAACCACATTCATTTTACATGGAATGCATTACATTGATAAACAAGCTTGGTGCCTTTGATGTGTGTGTTATTGTGCAGGAAAGGCATGAATTAATTGATAAGGAAGACACAACAAAATTGGCAAAGGAACCAAAGCAAACAAGCATTCTATCTGCCAACTCGCTAGGCGAGGATGTGGCGAAGCAAAACCTTCGCTAGGCGAGCTCCTGGCGAAAGGCTCCAGTAAATTGGTTAATTAATTCGCTAGGCGAACTGAAGGCGAAGTGGCAGCGAATTCAGTCTGTTTTGGTGAAATGAGCAGCCAGCACTAGCTCGCTAGGCGAGGCTCTAGCGAGTCCCCAGCGAGCATTCCAGTAGCAAAACCTCTCAACCTCGCTGGGGCGAAGGTTGAAGCGAGTTCTTCGCTAGGCGAAGGTCTGTTCGCTAGGCGAACATGACAGTTCCACAGGCCCAGTTTTCTCTGGGCGCAGGGGCATTTTGTGCCCATTTTTGGCCTTCGCTAGGCGAGCCATTCTGCTCGCCTAGCGAACGTGACAGTTCTGCACTTGTCTATAAGTAGCAGGTGCCACCTTTTGTGCCCATACCACTTTTTACCAACTTTTCCATTTTTTGTACTTTCTCTTAGATATTTTACAGCATTGTTTGGAGGGATTTTGGATGCCCTAATTTCATTTCTCTTCATCTAGCAACCATCTTCCACAAAAAGAAGGTGGATTCCCATCCAACTTCGATCATTCGACTTGGATGTTGATCAACCCTCTTTTCTTACTTGCCGACCAAGCTACCATGAAAATGAGTAGCTAAGTCTCCATTTGTCAAGGTTAGATGTAGGTGATTTCCAAGCTTTGTGTGTAAATGTAAGGATCCTCATATGTAAACTCTTTAACGGTAAATATATGATGAAAACTTTGTTTCTATTTAAAACTCTTTGTGTTGGTATTTGATCGAGAGATGTTTACCGATTCTTGACCTAGGTTTTCATCCAAACTTGTTTGTTAGCTAGAGATAGTAACGAATGATTTTGTTCACCATAAGGTTGAACCAAAACGTTGTCTTTTTGATAGATTGTGTTCGAGAGAAACAATGGATCAAAATGACAAAACTCACAATGGGTGTTCGAGAGAAACGCATTGAGAGGACTTTGTGAAATTATTTATCATCTAAAGGAGTTTATAATATTGTTGACCGTGCAAAAACATGCAAAGCAAATGTAATCATTGAAACCTAACTCTGACAATATTTCTCATATTAATCAAAACGTAACTTTTACCGCAATTAATTACTTTGTATGCAAGATAACTTGATTAAAACCCAAAACCCTAGTGTTACTTTAAGTTAAGATTAATTCAACCATTGAACGGCAGTGATATCTTACAATCTCTGTGGATACGATAACAAAACCCGACACTTAAAAACTGTCTCAACAGTGAGGCTACCCTCTAGGGTTCAAGTAAGGATCCCGCCGCCCATTGATGACCGATACGTGGCCAAGTATTGCAAACCGAAGAATGTAAGAAGTAGTTCAGCTGCTGAGGTTACCGGGGCTTCTGATGGTCCTGGTACTTCTACTCTAGGATCTGATCCTTTCCAGCGGGCTGTCTGCAACTACAACTGGGATTGGATGGCGGCAACTCAGTGCGCCATGCTCGATATGCACGATTATATGCAGCTGTTACAACTGCAGATGCGCGACCCCTCCGGTGAGCATTCTATGATGACACGTGAGCAGTTTCTGCAGCACGCTAGCTGGCCTGTGGACAGGCCTGTGTTTGGAGAGGGGGCGGGTGCTGGTGCTGGTGCTTCTTCTGGTGCTGCTGAAGATGATGATGATGATGATGATGAGGCTACCGATTCTGAAGCCGGTAGTGATGAGGGTTATGAGTCCTTGGAGGGCTAAGTTTATTTTATTTTTTATATTATATTTTATTTCTATTGTATTTTCAGATTTGTGTATTTTGATGTTGGTTATGTACTTTTGGGGTGTTTTGTCCCCCATGAACAATTTTAAATTTTGAAGTAATGTTATTATTTATGTTTTAAATTTCGTTGTTTTAATAAATTTTTGGTTGGTTGAGTGTCAAACCTTCTAGATTGGTTGCTCCTCAAAGAAGTATCCAATGAAGGTGCATCCGAGCTTGGATGGCAATGATAAAAATAAACAAGTGAATAATGTTAAGGTACATGGTTACCTCCGGTTAGAATTTTAGAATGCATTAAGAACTTTACTCTTTTGTAATTGAATATTGTCTTTTTGCAACATAATTGAATGAATGTTTCATCTAGGACTTAAAACCACAAATTGTGAGGAAACCTCCATTGTACACTTAAATGCTGGATTCTAATAAGCTTTGTTGATTCATTTGATTCATGCTTTGTCTTTTATTATTGTGAATATGTGGAAGCAATTAGAAATGATCAAGGCACTTGTTTTCTATCGAGCACAACCAGTTCCAAATACAACTTACCTGTGAGCAGAGAGAGTATTCGTTAACCCCTTTGAGCTTAAATAGTTGAATCTCAGCTTGAAATAAAGCGAGATTTCAAAAATCTTTTTTTTACAACCCGGAAAATTTTGATAATTGTTCTTTTTCCGTAAAAAGTCAAGAGCATTCACTTAGGGTGAGTAAGAAATAAGTTGGGGAGAACGAAAATGAGAATCGGTAAGTGCCACAACTCTTGAAAAATCGAGCAAGCATAAAAAATATATATATAAAATATAGAAAAGAGAAACATCTGTTTGTAAATATGATGTGAATGAAAAGAAAAAAGTAGGAAAAAAAAATGAATGCTTGCTTGGAAGAAAAATAGGGAAAAACGAAAATTGAGTTGTGAAATAAGAGTTGTGAAGGTTTCAAATGAGAAACAAATGGAACGAAGTTGAGATGTGTGAATAATGTACAGTGAATGTCTCTTTTGCATCGGCAATTTCGTTTTCAATGGCCTTAGAAATGACCCTTGTTTGTTAACCGAACCAAGTTTCAACCGAAAAGTCCTTAGTGATCTTCGTGCTTCCACATTACCATTTATAATTGTTAGATATTGTATGAATTGAATTGATTTCTTCATTGTTTGTTGGAGAGTGAGATTATTCCCGCGGTTGCAAACGCGTAATTTCTTCAATCCTTATTCGAAGAGGAGAGATAGGATGATCCATTCAAGATAATATTGTTGTGGATAGATACATATTTCGCATTGCTATTAAGTTTTAGTTCTTGTGTATTATTTTATTCTAACCGTTGGAAATTTGTATCTGCTGATTCGCTTGTGTTTGAGCCGTTTTATCCGATTTCGGAGAAACCTTTTTCTTAATGCAAATCCTCTTGTCCTTCAAGAGGCATACTGTGCTTGAGGACAAGCAAGAATCTAGTTGGGGGGAGTTGTTAGATACCCAAAAGTGCTTATTTGAGCTATCAAATATGGGCATCTTTCACTCCATTTCCTTGCTAAAGTGTTCGAAACCACCTTTGTTTTAGATGAATTACAATACAATGATAAACGATCTTGGTACCTTTGATTTGTGTGTTATTGTGCAGGAATAAGGCATGAAATAATAGAAAATGAAGCCACAAGAAAGTTGGCAAAGGGACCAAAAAAGGGATGCATTCATCAGCTTGCTCGCTAGGCGAGGGCTGTGGCGAAGAGCTCGCTAGGCGAGCACTTAGCGAGAACCCAGCGAAGAGCTCCAGTATTTTACAGTAGCAAACATCAGCAAACTCGCTATGCGAGAAGCCAGCGAAGGGTGTAGCGAACACGTCCAGACTTGGTCAAAAGCGCAGCCAGCACTCACTCGCTAGGCGAGCCATTAGCTAGCTCCCAGCGAGCAATTACAGTAGCAAAACCTCCTAAGCTCACTGGAGCGAAGGGTGAAGCGTGTGCTTCGCCTAGCGAAGGGTTTGTTCGCCTAGCGAACATGCCAATCTGGCAAAGGTTATTTCTTTGGGCGCAGGTGCCTCAGGTGCCTCATTTTGGGGCTCGCTAGGCGAGCCATTCTGCTCGCCTAGCGAGCATGACAGCTCAGTAGCAGCACTATAAGTAGCAAGGGCTACTTTTTGGAGCCATACTTTTACACCTCCATACTTTTGTACTTTTTAGATATTTTCCAGCATTGCTCTAGAGATACTTTGTGACCTAGAAATCATTTCTCTTCATCTCTTAACAATCTTTCACAAAAAGAAGGTGGATTCCCATCCAATCTCGATTATTCGACTCAGATGTTGATCAACCTTCTTCCGAAACTTGTTGACCAAGCTACCATGAAAATGAGTAGCTAAGTTCTTCATTTTGTCAAGGTTAGATGTAGATGATCATTAGCTTTGTGTGTAAATGGGATGATCTTCATTTGTAAACTCTTTAATGGTGAATATATGGTGAAAACTTTGTTTTATTGAAAACTCTTTGTGTTGGTTTATGATCGAGAGATGTTTACCAACTATTTACCTAGGTTTTCATCCAATCTTGTTTGTTAGCTAGAGATAGTAATGAATGATTTTGTTCACCATAAGGTTGAACCAAAAAGTTGTCATTTTGATAGATTGTGTTAGAGATAAACAATGGATCAAAATGGGAAAACTCACAATGTGTGTTAGAGATAAACACATTGGGAGGACTTTGTCAAATAGTTTATCATCTAAAGGAGTTTATAAGTTTTGTTGATCGAACATATACATGCAAAGTGATCGTCGAACCCTAACTTTGGCAATATTTCTCAAATATTAAAACCAAATCTTTTACCGCAATTTCTTACACTTTTA
This sequence comes from Lathyrus oleraceus, assembly GCF_024323335.1. NCBI lineage: Eukaryota > Viridiplantae > Streptophyta > Magnoliopsida > Fabales > Fabaceae > Lathyrus > Lathyrus oleraceus. The sequence continues at coordinate 25,635,785 of NC_066579.1, forward strand.
TGCAAGATACCGTGACTAAAACCAAAAACCCTCTTGTTACTACGAGTTAAGAATTGAAACAACTGTCGAACGACGGCGATATCTCACAATCCCTGTGGAGACGATAACAAAAACCCGACACTTAAAATTATAATCAACATTTGGCAATCCAGTAAGAAAAAAGAAGACGTTTTTTCTCCAAGTTACTTCAGTATAGTTGTGTGAAATCCTAGAAATGAAGTCACGATTTTTGTGTTCTTCATATAGATCAATGTTCAAGTAACTGGTAGGGTTGAGTAAAGGTTGTTCCAGAACAGAGGCTTGACATAATTATTGATTCTGGAAGAGTTAAGTCGGGATCAGGCAGATCAAGATAAGAAGACTAGCTATTTTCAGGAGAATCTTATATCAAGTGGTTGTGTAATTTCTGTAAACAATTGTCATATTATTTTATACCAGAGAAAACAATTTTCATTGGGAAACCATTGAATAGCTGACCATTATATATCTTGTGTACTATTCTTTCTCTCTCTCTCTCTCTCTCTCTCTCTCTCTGTGTGTGTGTGTGTGTGTGTGTGTGTGTGTGTGTGTGTGTGTGTGTGTGTGTGTGTGTGCGCGTGTGCGTGTGTGTGTGTGTGTGCGTGTGCGTTCGTGTGCGTGTGTGTGTGTGTGTGTGATTTTCTGCATAGTTTTGCATGCTTAGGTTTGTATCACTTTCTTAGAATAATGATGTTAGAATTTAGCTATTTATAGTGATTTCATGATTAAAACTTAGGTATCTGATAGATCTAGTCATTTGAATATCTTCTCTTAAAAATCATATAAACTCTTGTTGTTAGATTGATCATTCGATTAATGAAATTCAATTTGAATTTTGTGTGAAATTGAATTATGATAATGAGATTAATTACTATACACTGTCAGTGTAAAAAGTTTTACACTGTCGATTCATCACCATCACCCGTTTGTATTACTTTATAGATTTTTAAAATAAAAGTCAAACTTTTTTTAATATCCAACGTCTATAATTAACTGATGGTGTAAAATCCTTTTACACTGACAGTGTATTTCAATTAATCTCTATGATAATTGTTGATTTGTTTGTTTAAGCAAATTCATATTTTTTAGTTGTTTTATTTTTGATAATCTAAATTAACACAAATACCTTTTTTTTAATCCTATGTTTTATAAAACCGCCTCTATCTTTCACTTCAATTTTTAATTTCTTTTCATGATATCAACCATTGGCTTCAGAGCTAGTAATCTAAGCATTTCTTTGTAAAATTCTAATTTTCTAAAATAAAAATATTTTTAAAAACGGTTTTAAGAAAAATCTCTATTGACTTTTCTCTAGACCATAACAATGCCTTTATCAATGATGCATCTACTCAATTTCGCCGTTTCAGTTTTGTACCCGAGGCACCGCTTAAATAAAAACATTTTAAATGAAATTCAATTAGATGTTGAGGTGATATTTATTTTATAATTTGAATTCTTTTTAGTCATATTCATACCATTCTTTAGCATAAATAACTTAGTAATGAGTCTACACGAGCCTCTGACATGTGAAAATGATGATGGAAATACCATAATGCATAATGAAACCAATGAAGTCTTAGGTTTGAGGTTGGTTCACTAATAGAAATTCATTGCAAAGGCCATGAAATGAGGAGTATGAATATGTTGTTATTTTTTTTCATTTTGAGTTCACGATCTAATAAAAATTTACAAACAAAATATATTAATATTTTAGTTTTTTTAATTTTTTTTATTTGTTTTTAAAAGAAATATTTAAATATTTTAACGAAATATTTGTGGCAGTCGATTAAATAAGTGTAGAATAAACTTGTGGATATTATAGAACGAATAAACCAGTAAAAGTTGTGGTTCTTCGAGAGAGTGAGATGAAATCAAATGTTAAAGAGTTATAGAGAGGTCGGAAACAATTCAAGTTAAAAACTCAAAATATTTTAAAGTTGAATTTTACCACATGCCGATGTATTAACAATTCTTATAATAAATCACTAGATTACACAATATATTGTTGATATTATATTTTAGTTTAAATTTTTTATTATTTAACAATATTACATTATTTCAATTTTTATTTATTTTTGCAACAATTATGACTTCTTTAATATTATGTATTAAATGAAATTAATATGTATTCAAATTATCTTAAAGAAAATGAGTTTAAATTTAAAATTTAAAATAAATAAAAAACATAGATTTAACATTAATGTCACTAAAAATAGATAAATAACTTTTTGTAAAATTTTAATAAAGACTATTATAATTTATATAAAAACTTAAGCAGATTAAACTTTTTTGTTTTTAAAACTTTTTTTATTTAAAAAAAATATATTTTATTTTTTATATGTAAAAAAATTAATACAAAAGAAATCCACAGCAAACTTTCCTGCGGTAAGGAATGTAAATTGCGGAAAAAAAATCGCCAAAACCTGCAGGTTTACCTGCGGTATTTGCCACCAATATTTGTTCCGTAAGAAAATATACTTTATCTTTTAAAATCGCAGCAAAATTTAGTGGTTTACACGCAGATTTATTTCCGCAGATAAATTGTATATTTCTAGTAGTGGTTCCTTCCAAAGTAAACTTGGCAAACATGCCTTTGTTGCCATAGATGAACTAATCTTCTCTTTTACCGATTCAAAAGACTTAGTTGGACTTAATTCTTATGTGATTTATGTCTTAAATGTCGTGAGATGACGACGGCAAATCATATACAATAGATTTGAGAGATAATATTTTGATATGACTTATTTTAAAACTCTTTAGTAAGTATGGTCCTTCTAAAGGCTATTGATTCCTTCAATCTAAAGCTCTCAGTCCACTAGAAATTTTTAACTATTGATAGCTTAGAAGTATGTGAAAGGTGATCGAGCATTGCAAAAATTTCTAATATTAATCTCGAGTTAGATAAGAAAATGAAAATGATTTAAAATATGGTCAATTTGTAGAAAGATCATCTCAAAGACGTATCCTTTATCAGGTTTGAGAATGAAATCTCTTAGATCAAGAATAAATTATAGGAATTAAATGGTGAGAAGACAATAACATGTTCTAACCAAGAATTGACCCAAAAAAATATGTACCGATCAAAAAGTACAGATATGCGTGTTTCTTCTGTAAGGATAGGGGGATTTAGAGGTCTTAGTAGGTATATAACAATATTTTTTCTACGACGACGAGAAGCCTTGTACGGTGGTGTTTTACAGTCGTTTTAGGAGTCCTGCTCACATGAGATGAGAGACTTTGTAGATGGATGGTAAGTTTGTAGTAAGCGTGTAAGGGGTGTGATTTGTAGTAGTTAAGATCTCTCTAAGCGCTAGTCTTAGGATTTAACACAATTTCCTTTATCCTGCTAGGGAAGAGGTATTTATAGAGGTCTTTTGGGACTACGATTTTTGTAACCCTAAGTGGCAACAACTGCTCCCTCCTGATTATAAGAGTTATTGACCACCTAACCTTTCAGGAGTAAAGGTTAACTTCCCCTTTAGAGGCCAATGACTTTACACATCAAGACTGTTGAGGGTGAGTCTTTAGTTCATCTCCTAGGCGATACCGTTATTAGGCGAGGATGCTATATTTAGGACACTCACAAATATAACACTACATAGCCCCTCAAGCATGAGGACTTTTCTAAGAACAAAGTGTTTTTAAGACCCTATTCCCCCTTAGATGGCACCAAATACCAAAACAGCTTACACCCATCGTGTATGATATGCTTGATATACTAGATCCTTGTGACAAATGGCTTCAACCTTTCTAGAGAAGTATGCGTAATTCTCCTCGGAAATAAAAGTTCAGAACTCCATAATCACGAGATTTCCCCAAATCACTAGTAAGCTTATAACATTGGCTAACGGGTGACTCTTCCACATGGAGCACTTTAAGTTCATGACTAACTGTTGGACTCCCCTCAGCCACACATGGGTACGAGAAGAAATCATTTTTTTTCTTCAACCCTGTTAGGAAAAGGCCTTAAGATCAGAGCATTTCCAGAAACTTGGAAATGGGGACGACTTGGGGGGGTCATCTCTATTTGTTGCATTGTCTCATAACAATTCATCTTATCTGCACAAAAATAGTAAACATGTTAGAAAGTAAACCACCAAAGAACCTTCAAGAAAAAAGGGATTCCTTGTGTTACTCACCAAAAATAATCTCCCTAGCCTCTTTTGAGCCAACATCTAACAGCAAATGTGTCTTTATGTACCTCTTCTTTGGTTTCTCTCGATGCCACATCAAAGTCGGTAACACACTTGACAAAACCCAAACCCACGAAAAAGGATATCAATTTTCTATTCATATCAATCTCTTCATGAGACAAATCATCTATATTATAGACGTAAGTCCTGGAGTCCGCCAAGAAATCACTTTGATGCTTGAACATTGAGAATTTACTTGAACATTGATAGGGAGGCTTAGGGTCTATGATACACAAGTTGGAATGAGTTTCCTCGGTGAGAGGAGTTACCCAAAATTATTAGATCTTAAATCTTCACACTCTTTGAGTAAACATCGAACATCTATGTATAAGGCCTGAGAGATATCATGGCTTTACCCTATGTTGAATTAGCGAATATGCATTGGATCTTAAAGAGATGAAAGGAAAGCGTCATGGATGAAATTACCTTCTTGTACTCTCACCAATACTAAAAGACTTTAATGTATGAACATCTCACTGGATGCAATTGCGAAGGAGAAATTAATAAATGATTAAGAACAACAACTTACTAATCTTTCAAAGGAAGGATGAAGCCTATTAAAGAATATATGCATTCATTAAGAGGTACTAAACACCCATCATATTTGTTGCATTTCCTCTTATCTTCCTCATGGGGAAACACCCTGTAATATCAAGAGCCACCCCCCCCCCCCCCCCCCAAAATCGGAAAAGGTATGGTCCAAGCATCCATCACTCGCAAAGGTAGAGTGAGTATCCAACATCTCGTAATCCACTCGCTTTCTAGATTCGGGTTGGACGATTCTCCATTATAAAGGAATTTAAGAACACATAAGAGGAAATAAATACTAGTAGCACCCCAAATCAGACTTAAAGATAAATATGGAATTCTTATCAAAGTACATATATGGCAAGGAGGTTTATTAAAATGCAAAACAAAAAGAACAGAACTCTCATAAAACTATTCTCAAGAAACCCTAATGAAGAAAGAAAAAATAGAAAAAGAAGGATAATTGAGTGTTACCTTAAAAGAACAAAGTTGGTAGCCCATGTGTTACGGATCCTCCCAAAATAAGTGGCACGAATAGGTCAAATATGAAGAAATGTAGAAAGAATAGTTGCAAAAGAAGAAGTTGCATGCGAAAGAGGAAAAGAGTTCAAAATCTCACAAATGACGAAGAAAGAGAAACTAGTCATTTTTAAACTCCGTATATATGTCGCAAGAGTGGTGAACTGTGCAATCCATTACATTGGAAAGCATAAACCCCACCAATGATCGAGATCTCATTGTGAACTGTTAAAAAATACTTCAGTATCTTAGGACCGAAGTGGAACGTAAGTCCACCAACACACGCGTATACTTACAACTAAAAGTAGCTTTTGTACTTAAAAGCGAGGATATGGAGCTTTATGATCTACTATAGGGGCATTGATTGATTTGATAATAAATAATGTTTTGGAGTTATGCTCCACTATATGTCGAGGTATCATTTTATTCTGATTTTTACTTATTTCCGACTTCATTAATTCAACCTTAGGTCATGATTTTGACATAACAAATGACAAACTTTCTTTATGTAGTTAGAGTTATGTTTTCATTTTATTGCACTACCATTATATTTATCAGTCGGGTCGGATCCGTCGATTTGACCCATTATTTTTTACGAGCCAGATTGATGTTTTTGACTTGGTACGTTAAGTTGGTCCGTCCGCCACAACCCACTTAAAAAATGGGACGGGCGCAAAGCGGAGAGAGTTTTGCACGCAACCTTTTTGTTTTTTACTTAGAATTAAAACAACATTAATAAATATACAATACTCTTCTATTAAGATTATGTTTATTGAATTGTGTTTTAAAGTATTGTGGAGACAAATTTACGGGCCGTCCACCAACTCGTTAGTAAACAGAATAGATTTGACTCGTTAGTAAACAGAATAGATTTGACTTTTAAGCTCAAACATCTAAGTTTATCCACCTTATTTTGGACGAATTTAAACGCAACACATCTAAACGAGACGGACTTTCCCCTTTATCACCCTTACTTAGTAGATTGACTGAAACATTTAAAGATTTCTAATCTCAAAGTCATTATATCTTCTCAATTAGAGAATTAATATCTGACAATTTATATTCCAATCTCACAAAATTGATTTTAAAATACAAATTTAAAATATAAATCCTCTAATCTTCGTCGATTTGTCAAGATAAATGTCATCATTGGCAACAAGAATTATTCAATAGCTAAGAAAAGTGGATCAAAGTACAAAGGAGAGAAAAATAAGGTAGAAATAAAAATGAGGGTGGAAAGTAGCTAACTATTGCAGGAAGGGAAAGTAATTGATGAAAAGTGATTAACTCAGGAAGCAAATTGGCTTTGAGAGTCAGTGAGACGAGTGGCATAGTATCTAGCAATGAAATCAGAAGCTTTCCTATCAATACCAGGCTCTGCAACCCAACAACCTCTATCTTCATCACTCGCAAACATTCTTCTTCCAGCTCCACTACCTTCCCAATATTCATCATTGTTTCCACTTGAAAAACATGCTTTGAATACATTGCACAAAGATGAAGATGACCTCTTAGCTCCCATTTTCACACCCTTGTAGTTTTAGTTGTAATTAATATAATATAAACTATAAGGTGGTATGTGTGTGTACTAAGGTACAATGAAACACTAATTGGGTTGTGAGTAGAAGACATTGGAAGTGTTGGTATTTATAGAGTGGGAAAGGAAGACATATGGTTTTTTGATGCAAAAATATTACTTTGTGTTTTACAATCATGTAATAAAAAGGAGGGTATGGAATATTTGCAATAACTAATAATAGATTAGTTGTAAAATGAAGAAGGACTCTTCTCGTCCTCTACTTTATGAACTGACGCAGAACAGTTATTCTCCCCTAGCTGGTGCATGTACAATTTTGCTTTATGGTTCCTAGTAGTACTTCCTTACCTACTAAACATGCCTTTTTTTTAAAGGCAAATATATATATATATATATATATATATATATATATATATATATATATATATATATATATATATATATATATATATATATAATAATCTTGAGTGTGTTTCAAAATGATAAGACAGTTTGTGAAGTGTTAAATTTTTAATTCAGAAGGTTAAATATGTAAATGAAGGTTAAATTTTTAATTCAGAAACAGACAATACTTGTGAAGTGTTGCAGTAGACAGTTTGTATTTTAAATTCAGAAATAGAACACTTCGTGAAGTGTTGCAGAATGCAAAACAGTACATCCTTTGAAAACCGTTGATGTAGGCGAAACAATACAATATTTGGTAAAAATATTGTTGTAGGAGAAACAGTGCAACATTTGGTAAAAGTGTTGTTGAAAGTGTGTGTTTCTGTGAAAGAAGAAACTAAGACTCCGTTGAAGAAGATGGAACCAACTTCATGACATTGATCATAAGGAACTATTACATAAAACTACTAAGAGAGTATAGTGAACTACTATTTATATCAGTTACAATTAGTTAGAGCATCATAACTAACTCTTAATCATCTAACTAAAAGTAGTTAGGTTAGTTACAATAAGTTCCCTTGGATAGTTTCAACTATAATGTTGTTAACTTGTCGGAAAAATCATCTCATTATTCTTTACTATCTCTTTATGTTCAACATCCCCCCTCAAGCTGGAATAAACGTTGATAATTACAAGCTTGTTTTGTAAGTTGATAAATGGTCCTATATGTAGAGACTTTGCCATAATGTCAACTACTTGTTACTTTGATGCGACTGACAACAAATGAATTGTTCCAGAATGAAACCTTATCTCTGACCACATGCCAGTCCAGCTCTATGTATTTTGTTCTCTCATGGATGATAGGATTTGTAGCTATGTGGAGTCCTGATTTGTTGTCACAATAGATCACTATTGTAGAATTATGCTATATGTGAAAATCCTTCAGCAGATAAAGAATCCACTGTCCTTCACATGTTGCTTGAGCCAAAGCTTGATACTATGCTCTGATGATGATCTAGACACCACTGATTTTTTTTTGCTTTTCCAACTAATCAATGACCTTCAAAGGAAGAAACATATGCATGTGGTTAATCTCCTTGTGTTAGGACATGCTCCCCAATCTGAGTTAGAAAAACCTTTGAGTTTGAGATCAGTTGATGAACTAAATAGAAGACCATTGCATGGACTACTTTTGAGGTACCTTAGAACATGAAGTCCTGTCAGCATGCGTTCATCTGTTGGTGAGCTGAGAAATTGACTCGGTTTTCTTACAACATAAGAAATTTCTGGTCTTGAATGAGTCAAATATAGAAGTCTTCCGATTAATCTCACATTTGCAGTTGGATCAGAGAGAGTTGTCCCAGATTCTTTGTGTAACTACAAGTGAGGTTACACAAGAGTATTACATGGCTTAGCTCCACTCAGGCATGTGTCTTGTAAAGGATCAAGAACATAATTTCTTTGGGCATAAAGCAATTCCTTCTTTTGATCTGCTTACTTCAAAACGAAGAATTTTTTTGAGTTCTTCTAGATCCTTGATGCTGAATTTATCATTCAAGAGGGTCTTAATGTGAGTAATCTCATCCATATCAGTCCCCCTTCAGATAAAATCATCTACATATACAAAGATCATTGTGAAACATGCACCATTTGATTTAGTATACAATGCATAGTCAGATTTGGACTGAACAAAACCTGACTGTGTCAAAGTTTCAGTGAGCTTAGTATTCCACTGCCTGCTATCTTGTTTGAGGTCGTATAACGATCTTTGAAGTTTACACACCAAGTCAGATTGAGTGACAACAAGACTATGTGGTACCTGCATATATACCTCTTCATTGGGGTCACCATGTAAGAAGGGTGTGTTCACATCTAATTGAAATAACGACCAATTATAGGCTGTTGCAATTGCCATGAAGATTCCGATTGTTGTTATTTTGACAAATGGGATGAAGGTGTCAAGATAATCGAGGTCTTTAGTTTGAGTGAAATCCTTAGCTACCAAACATGCATTGTATCTCTCCACAAAACCATTAGCATGAAGTTTAAGTTTGAAAACCCATATGCGTCCAATGGTCATGTTGTGCTTAGGCAATGATACCAGTTTCCATGTGTTTGTTTTAATAAGGGCATGTAATTCAATTTGAATGGTTTTAATCCAATTTGCATTAGTAATAGCTTCTTCATAGGATTTTGGTTTAGAGAAGGAAGCTAAGTTGAAATGTATTAAGCATATGGATGGGATAAGTTATAATATGATAAGAAAGAAGAAATGGGATACTTACTTGCATAAGAGATTGAAAGATCATCTGAGTTAGGAGGATGACATGCATTCTCAATCAAATTGTAGTGATAGTCATGTAGAAAAATAGGAGGGTTAGTGGCTTGAGAAGACCTCCTAAGTTGGAAGGAGACATCATGAATTATTGCAATTGGATTATTAGTAGGTGTAGGGTTTGAGTAAGGGGAAGCATGGTTGTTTGATGGTGATGATGTGATAGATGAATGAAAGATAGGTATATCATGATCAGATGAAGTAGTAGAATGAGGATTATGATCATGCATATCTGTTGAAACATGGTTGGGAGAATTATGAATGAAATCAAAATCAAATAAATCATGTGATTATGAAGGATTGATAGATGAAGAAGTAGATGATGTACGTGTATGATGTATATAAGGAAATATGGAATAAAATGGCATCTCTAGAAATGAAAATTTCCTTAGATTTTAAGTCAAATAAGATATGAACCTTAACACCTATTTGCAAGCCAAGGTAGATACAATTCTTAGATCCAGAATCTAACTTCTTCCTATTAGCTTGTAAGGTAGTAGCAAAGCAAAGTGATCCAAAAACTCTAAGGAGTTTAATGTCAGGTAGGAGTTTATGTAAAGCATGAAAGGGTGACTTGTTGTGTAAGAAAGTTGTAGGAAGTCTATTGATTAGGTGAGTAGCATGATTTAGAGCATACAACCATTTTTTGGGTAATTTGACTTGAAATAACAGTGCTCTAGTAATGGCTAGTATATGTTAGTGTTTCCTCTCAACAATGTCATTTTGTTGTGGGGTTCCAACTAATGATGTGTGATGTATGATACCTAATGCTCTATAGAAATCCTTGAGAAGGAACTCATTACCATTATCAGTCCCGATAGATTTTATGTTTTGTTGAATTGAGTTTTAACCAGAGACACAAAGGCTTTAACAAGAGGAACAGTTTCAGAATTGTATTTCATGAGAAAAATTCATGTATATCTATTCTTATCATATATGACTGTAAGGAAATATTTATGCCAATGAAGTGATGGAGTAGACAATGGACCCAATATGTCCATATGGACTAAGTAAAAAATGTTAGTGACTTATGATTATTGTGTGGGAATGGCAACCTATTTTGCTTGACATAGAAACACACATCACAAGGTGAAGTACTTTGTATAGTTTGGACAAAAGGAAAAATTGTATGCATTTCTAATAGTTTTTCATGTGAGGGATGGCCAAGCCTTAAGTGAAAAATATTACAAGTAGTATCATGTAGATTATCATGTTTATCAACAGAAGTATTACAGGTGTTTGATGCGGTGTTTCGCAAGTATACGAACGCGTCAGAGTAATATAAAAGATTGTTGAATCCACAGAGACCAAGTGTCAATCTATCGTTATCTATTATTATGGTGTTTATCAAAGGCAATCAAAATAGGTGTTTTTTAGAGTATGCAATGAAAAGTAAAGTATTGAAATAAATTTAATTAATAAAGACAGGGTCGAATATAATTCGCGTAATCGATTGATAATCCAAGTACTTGCTAGTAGAGCTACTTATGGGCAGTGTTTTCTACTTTGAAAAGAACTAATTTAACAGGAACTGTCGCTTTCGCGTATTCAGAACCGAGTTGTACTCCCTAATCAAACCCTCTTATTGTCACTTATAAAAAGGCGCGCATTGCGTTAGAGTAGTAAACCTATTTTTAAGAAATATAGTATCTTGACTAAGTTGAAAAGTATTATAACCTGGATTTCTTAACCAAAAGAGGTTCTCACGAACCAGACTCTAAACTTATAAACGCGTCCGAAAATAGTTTTAAAATCTCTTTTCTTCTTAATGTTAAAATCTCCTAATGAACTAAACAAAGCGCTTTCGCTGTTTTTGAAATAGTTAAAAATAATTAAGTTTAAAAAGACGTTGGACGACTTTCGATCTTACCCAACGGAATTGAAGTGCGGGAAAACTTAAGTTGAAAGTTAAAATAGCCCTTAAGTGTTTCTACAAACAATTGTACGGATTACTGGTTCAATTACGATTCTTACATTCTAACCTTATAGATTTAGTTAGACATGGTAAAGTAAAAGTGCATTAAGGTAAATAAAAGTAGTGCGAGTGCGGAAAGTAAATAATTTAAAGCGAGTGCGAGAAATAAATAAAGTAAAGCGAGTGTGAGAAATAAATAAAGTAAAGCGAGTGCGGAAAGTAAATAAAGTAAAGCGAGTGCGGGAAATAAATAAAGTAAAGCGAGTGCGGAAAGTAAATAATGTAAAGCGAGTGCGGGAAATAAATAAAGTAAAGCGAGTGCGGGAAAATAAATAAAGTAAAGCGAGTGCGGGAAAGAAATAAATTTAAAGCGAGTGCGGGGAAATAAATAAGATAAAGACAAGTAATAAAAACCTACTCCAATCGGAGGGTTGAATAAATTGCAATGCGGAAATGAAAATGGCGGCAGGATTAACTTCCTTCCAAAGTGCTCCAAACTCGATTACAGACTCTATCACAGACTCGATTACACGATTGTGGTAACACTCCAATGCGAAGCGATTACCACTTTATAAAACTGAATATATGCCTAAGTGAAACAAAGTTGCTCTGAGTTTGCCTCTGCTCTAAGTTTGGATGATTGTAAAAGTGATTTCGAGTTTCTATTTATAAGCAAGTAAAAAGATGGAAATGACAAGGATGCCCTTCAACTTGAAAATGGGAGGGAAAAAATTTCCTCTTGTGGCGCCCGCCACAAGGCCATGGCGCCCGCCACAAGCACAAAATGAGGCGCCTTAGTGGAAGTAGTGGGGAACGTGGAAGTTGAGGGAAGTTGAGCTTGGACACGTCATGGCAGGGTCTATGGCGCCAACCATGGGGTAGGCCACAAGTACAAAATGCTGAATTTTAGGGTTTTTGGCTCTTTTTCGCTCCTTTTCTCGATCGGGGCTCCGATTAAAGTAAAAACCTGAAAACAAAGGAAAACATAGCAATAACACAACAAAATAACAATAAAACAACTAGAATGCATGTGAAATCGGAGTCGAAAATATGGTAAATTTTAGTGTTATCAGTGTTATGCTGACAAATGAGAGAATTAACTAGAACATTATTGGAAGGATGTGGTGGTAGAGGAATTGAAACTTGGGGTTGATTGAGAATGTATAGCCCACCTCTTAAATCAGTTGTACCAATCATCTCCCTGTTGTGAGATTTTTGTATGACACAAGTAGAATGATAAAAAATGAGTTGATATTGAAGGTTGTGAGTCAATTTTGGAACTGAAATGAGATTAAATGAAATTTTTGGCATGTATAGAACATGAGTCAGCATAAAATATGAATAAAAAAGAATTGTTCCTGCAAATTCAGTGGTAACTAAAGAACCATTTGTAGTTTGACTGGGATAGGATAAATTCTCTTCAAACATGTAAGAAAATGTCGAGAATAACAAACGTGGTTAGTGGCACCAGTGTCTAGAATGAAATGTGTAGTTTTGACAGATGGAGGTAAAGTGAAGACAATACCTGTAGTGGGTTTAGACTGAGTAATGCTTTGATTAACACTCTGAGAGTTTGTTGAAGATGCTTATTGGAGTAAAGTTAAGAGAGATTTATGTTGATTAGGAGTAAAGCTGGATGAATTTGTTAACTCTGATTCGAATCTTCAGGTCGATCTGATTGATCATCAGCTTCTTGGTGATTATAATAGGGTGAATTGTTGATGTGAGTTTGGTGTGGCCGCCAATTATGAGGGTATCCATTTTTCTTGAAACAGGTATCAATGGTGGGATTTGTCATTCCACAATGAATGCAAACCCTTGAGCCTCTACCTCTACCATTGGAGGATCTACCTCTGCTATTGTTCTTGCCATGAAAAAGAGTATTGTCTCTACCTTGATATTGATTATTGGGAAAAACTAGAAATTTGGATTCATCGATGGGTGCAAAGAGTTGTCTTACTTGTTGAACAAGTAAGGAATAAACTTTGAAAATATTAGGGAGAGGATCCATTAACATTATCTGAGATCTAACAGTAGCAAACTGATCATTTAAACCTTATAAGAATCTGATAACTTGATCAGAATCCTTATAACTATGAGTTTTATCAATCGTTATGCAAGAAATGTTACAATCACATGTAGGAATAAGTTTGAAATTGTCTATCTCTTACCATAACATTTTAATTTGGTATAATATGAAGAAAATGAAGAATCACCTTGTTTGAGGGGCATATTTCTTCTTGGATATATGAGATTATGAACACATAACCATGATAGAACCGATCCTTGAGCTCTTTCCAAATGTTGGATGCAGTTTCCATCCACAAGATGCTTTGAGAAATATCATAATCAACATAGTTGTTTAACCATGACATAATCATGGTGTTGCAGCGATCCCATGTGATAGTGTCACGATCTTCATCTGGTGGTCTTGGTAATGAATCGTTGATGAAATGTAACTTGTTATTGGATTGGAGCGCTATAGTTATGGACCTTGACCAAGAATGATAATTTCCTACATTCATAAGTGGAGTAACTAACACCACTGCTGGATTTTCATTCGGGTGCGTGAAATAGGGATTGAGAGCATCATTTTGATATCCATTGTTTAGATTTGACATAGTAGTAAGAATTCTATCTGAACTTGGAGGGTTTTCAACTGACATTGTTGAAGCAGAAAGGAAGAAGAAAGAAGATTAGATGAATTCTCATGAAAATAACAATGAAGAAAAGACGAATTCAACCGAAATTGATGAGATTTGTGTAAGCAACAGAAATGATGGAGAAAGATTCACAGGTTGATGATACCATGTGAAAGGAGAAACTAAGACTCCATTGAAGAAGATGGAACAAGCTTCATGGCATTGATCATAAGGAACTATTACACAAAACTACTAAGAGAGTAGAGTGAACTACTATTTATAACGGTTATAATTAGCTAGAGCAGCATAACTAACTCCTAATCATCTAACTAAAAGTAGTTAGGTTAGTTATAATAAGTTTGATTGGATAGTTTCAACTATAATGTTGTTAACTTGTTGAGAAAGTCATCTCATTATTCTTTATTATCTCTTTATGTTCAACAATTTTATCAAGGGTCGCAACCTTGTGAAACAACACTTATTTGACCTATAAACTGAGCATTCCGAATTCAGAAAAATACAACACAAAAGCCTATCCTCTTCACACAAAATTCCAGATTTCATCTTTCCTACATTCGAGTTTTCACCGATCTTGTGCAAACTCGAGTATAGACTAAATTATCCTTGGTATTCCAGCGTTCCAACTCTAAGAGAATTGAGAGTGCTTGAAATACTTATAAGAAAATTGATTTCGTTCACGATTCTAGCATCGATCCATTCGATTTAAATTAATTTTCAAACAATCTTATAAGTAGTCATATAATTGCAACCGAGGCTTATGTTTCAAGCATCAAAGTGATGAACCAAGATACAATCTTCTTCCTCCTAATTGTCATGAAGATCTTTTATTTCTGATTAATATTAAAGGTTACTACTTTAAAAAATTTATGGCAATTCTCTATGATAGTGAAAGGTACAAAATTAATTCATATAATATTTTAAATTTTACAAAATTTTATAAAATTTTAATTTATGATTTTGTGTGATTAATTTGTGGATGTAATTTTTATGAAGAAATAAATATTCATGTTTGTTTATTCATAATCATAGTGAAATGTACATATTTAACACATCACATTAGATTAATCTTTCATTAAAATAAATTGTATTGGTCATTAGTTATTTTTTATGCAAATTGATATTGACATTAAATATATTGAGATGTTGTTAATATATTTAATGCATTACAAAAATGAATAAAGAAAAATGGATGATAAATTGATCATATTTTCACGAGAAAGAAATTTTCATGTATCATTAAAATAAATTAATCATTTAACTTTAATTGTTATTTTAACATTTGTTTGTGTCTCCTTCTATAAGAAAATTATATTGACTTATAAATAATACTTATGATGTCATAAGATGAATAATGCATTTATTTGTGGATAAAATAATTTAAAAAATTTAAAGTTATGGTTCATGTATTGGAAACATAAAATAATAATAATAATAATAATAATAATAATAATAATAATAATAATAATAATAATAATAATAATAATAATAATAATGATAATAATAATTTGAAGGACACGTTTCAATTGTATTGTTATCTGTGCAATAACTTATTCAGTTTAAAATTACATATCTCATATTGTATGTGCATGGTAATTTGAAAAAGTTATTTCTTGATCATCTAGATATTAAAAGTAATTTATACATTTTCTTTATTATTGAAAGTTGAAAATTATTTATGAAAAAAGTTATAGAAAATATTAATGTCTTTAGTTCATTGTTTATTTGATAATGTGATTCTTATATGGATATATCATAGAACATTGTTAAACATGAAGTTAAGAAATACAATTCATTATGATCATGACTGTCGATTGCTATAAATATTTAATGCATTGACCATATTTTAGATATATTTGAGTAGAAGTGTAACTTCAAAGTAAAATAATAATAATTAAATATTTTATTGATAATGGAAGAATGACATAAAATATTTTGTGTCACAAAGTCCTTATGTCATATAATAAATATAATTCTTTTGAAAAAAATGATATTTCTCGTTTGCATTAGCTTTCTTGCATAGCCTTATAGTTCATCAAGTGGATGTCAAAACAATATTCCTAAATAGATATCTCGATGAGGAGATTTACATGGAGAAACTTAAATGTTATGTACTCTTGGTAATGAACAAAGGTATGAAACCTTGTCAAATTCTTGTATGGATTAAAACAAGCACTGAAACAATGACATCAAATTTGACACTCTCATTGTAAGATTCACTGATTAAGGGGAAACACACAAGAGTTTGTCATCATCAAAAGTGGGAGATTATGAAGAATACATCTTATATCTAATTTAGTTTTGAAGAAGACAAATATTATCAAAGAAGAAACGGATCAAAAGTGTCATGCACATCAATGATGAAGTCGATCAAGATGGTTGAATATAGAAATTCAAGTGAAGATTTGAGACAAGTAAACATAACTAAGGTACTCATTGAAATTTATACAATATTACTTTAAATTGCTCAGAATTGCATCTCCCATTTCATCTAAAAACCTTCTTGCATCATCGTGCATGATTATTTAAAAACCTTCATAATCTAATTCTTAATACAAGTGTTATTACACAAAGTTGTGTGAAAAAATTGTGATATTCCTTTGTCTCTATGTTGATTACATACTGATCATTAGCAATGAGATGAATGCAATTTAAGAAACAAAGAGGTTTCTAACTTCCACATTAAAGATGAATAATCTTGGACTAATTGACACACTTTTGGAGATCAAAGTAAAGCGAAATAGTAGGGGTTATGAACATAGTCAAACCCATCATGTTGAGAAAGTAATTGACAAATTCAAACACTTACATTTCAAGAAAGTGAATACTCCATTTGATCCTAGTGTCAAACTTCAAAAGAATGGTGGAAGAGTTGTGACTCAATTGAAATATGCAAATGCATGCAATGTATTATGCCCTACGTAGCATTTGTAGTTAGTAAGATAAGTAGATTTTACTAGCAATCCAAATGGTGAGCACTAGAAAGTCATCATTAGTATTTTAAGCTATCTTATGAAAACAAAAAATCTAGGTCTCCAGTATGGTAGATTTCCTGCCATATTAGAAGGATATACTGATGCGAGTTTGATATCAAGTGTTGAATATCATAAATCTTCATTTGAGTGGATATTTACACTAATCGGGGGTGAAATATCTTGGAAGAGAAAGAAACAAATGTGGATCACTCTCTCAACCATAAAATCAGATTCGAGGCTCTTGTTTCAACGGGTGAAGATAATGTTCGAAAGGTGTTGATACATTGCAGTAGTCAAGCCAAAAGTGTATAACATAAAGTCTAGGCAAGTAGGACGTACACATTCTTTTATGAGAAAATTGACTAAGGATGTAATCATTTCACTCACACACATATATATGATCGAGCTATGATTTACTTGATCCATTTATTAAACCACTGGCAAGAGATTTAGTAAAGACTACCTCGAGAGGTATGAGATTAAAACTCCCTGATTAAGGGTTCCGACAATGGTAACAACCAATCTGAAGTTACCAAATATTAACCTAAGATTCAATGGGTAACAACAAGTTGTTGATTTAAATGTTTGTGCAACATTCTGTAATAACAAATCACTTCAAAATAACAAAAGGAGCATGAACTTCATCAAAATAGACAAAAATATGAGTAAAGAAACTTATTTCTTTGTTTATGACGATCATTTCGGGGTGCTCCTTGTTGCTGGAGGCAACCGACCATTTATGGTGTATTTTTACAGCAACCTTCCACAACTCTTTACTATCGGTAACATCGCCAATCTTCTCAAATGATCTGGCCATGATTGAAGGATGTAAGGAACAAAACCGAAAACAGAGATAGGATGATTTGAATGGGTATGGAAATAGGAGAGACGAAAATGGAAAAAGGGAAAAACAATGTCTTAGCACATGACTGGATATATACAACTTCAACATTAGGCAATTAAAATTTAGGGTTGAGAAAATAATTGATTTATCTAAGGAGCAGACAATAGGGAGCAGTGAGTAGGATTGCTGCAGAAAAGAAATTTTTTAAAACTCATAATCAAATCGAGATTCACCACACCAAAGAAAAGAATCATTGAAAAAAGAATCCTTAGTGTGATAACACATCAACAAAAGGGCAAAATTGAAATTTTGAGACCATAAGATCTTTATGATAGATAATATTTATTTATAGTCGGTTAAATGTGCATCTAGTATGACCTTTGTGCAACTGAAGGCACATCTTTTTGAGAAAGTTCCACCATTTATCTTTTAATAGGGTGTGCTCTCAAGCTGTCTTCCCTTTATGAGAACTTAATTCTGAAGGATCCATAAGGTGGAGTGAGTACAATTCGTATATTGTACGTCTACATACATACGTATCACATCTATTCTCTTTGGCTTTTATTATATATTATTAATCATTGCAAAAACCTTTTTTTTTTAATAGCATCCATAGTGTTATTTTATTAGGGAAAATCAGATACTAACAATAGGTGAACACCATCATAATGTTATTTAAGCGGATACTATAAATTTATACATTTTGTTAATTAAATTATTATTTTTTGATTAAGTAAGATTTCATTTCTAAAACAGCGTAAGGGGTATTCTAGTCCAACAATACAAACAAAACTAATTACCTCCTAATCAAGCAATTTAAGGAAGATATAAACCAAACATAAAAATTACAAACAGAGCTATTATTATTGTTGCCTATAACCGTTCAATTCCAAGAAAGAAATTTAATGAATATCAGAACTAAGAGCTTTCCGCAACAAATTGCTGATGCATAATAAAGCTTTCCGCAACAAACTGCAGATAAAATTAGCAATACAGTTGAAATCTATCCAATTGAATACCCAATCAGACTTCAACATATCTCCAATTTTTCTTTAAAACCGAGCAATGAAACATCAAATGATGCCAGTTCTTTTCTTCAACAAAACAAAGAATACAAGTCAAATCTCCACGACTATTAGGACACAATTAGTCATAAAGTAACATGACATTTTGTAATCTTCCAATAAAGTTTACCACTCGTCCTAAGCTTTGTTGAATAAACTTTAATGTTAGAGTTAATGGGTTTTTAATAATAAGTTAATGGAGAGATTTGGAAGGTCAATAGTTAGTGGCCAAATCAATAGTATTTACTAATTTTGATAACTCCTAGAATAAGTAAAGTCTCTGAGTATGTATAAAGACCAAAATTGTACTCAAATGAAAATACAGAAGTTTATAAAACAGTCGTTTCTTCTGTCAAATTGGCATCAGAGCTAATGGCAAACATGATGAATCAAATGCCGTTGCCACGACTAACAAAATTAAATTACGAAAACTGGAGTATCCAAATGAAAGCTCTTCTCGGATCTCTAGACGCGTGGGAGGTGACCAAAGATGGGTTTGAAGAACCAACAGATGTTGAGGGATATACGGCAGCTCAAAACAAGGCGTTGAAAGAGACGCGATCGAAGGATAAAACGGCACTGTACATGCTGTTTAGGGTTGTTGATGAATCAGACTTCGAAAAGATTGCCGGTTCGACTACGTCGAAAGAAGCGTGGGACACGCTAGAGAAAGTGTTCAAAGGAGCAGATCGAGTAAAGCAAGTTCGACTCCAAACACTTCGTGGCGAATTGGAGAGGATGCAGATGAAGGAGTCAGAAAATGTATCTGACTACACACGCGTGTACAAAAGGTGGTGAACCAACTCACCAGAAATGGCGAAACAGTAACTGATGCACGAGTTGTCGAAAAGATTTTGAGATCTTTAACAGATAAGTTTGAGAATATTGTGTGTGCAATAGAAGAGTCGAATGACCTTTCGACGCTCGCAGTCGAAGAGCTCGCTGGTTCCCTCGAAGCACACGAACAACGTAAGATGAAAAAAAAGGAAGAAGGAGTAGAGGACACAAATCAAACCAAGGAGCAAATCAAAGACGAAAAGGTACTCTTTTCTCAAAATTTTCGAGGAAGAGGAAGTGGTCGTGGAGGACGTGACAGTGGTCGAAGTGGTAGAGGCAGCAATTTCGAGAGAGGACAGTCGATCCAGCAAAATCGGCGTGGCAGAGGACGTGGTCAAAGAGGTGGTAGGTCGAACCATTCCAACTTTGAATGCTACAAGTGTGGCAAGTATGGTCATTATGCGAAGGATTGCAACTCATTCAAATGCTATAACTGTGATAAAGTGGGACATCTTGCAAAAGATTGTCGAATCGAAAAGAAGGTAGAAGAAGCAATCAATCTAACTTTGGAAGCTGAAGCAAATGAAGGTTTTCTCTTGATGGCTCAAAATGAGATCAACACAAATGACAACGTTTGGTATCTTGACTCAGGAGCAAGTAACCATATGTGTGGTCACAAACACTTGTTTAAAGAAATGAGAAAGATTGAAGATGGAAATGTGTCTTTCGGAGATGCATCGAAAGTGAAGGTCGAGGGCAAAGGAACGATCCGTTACCTGCAGAAGGATGGGTTGATTGGATCAATTCAAGATGTTTATTATGTACCAAATCTTAAAACCAACATCTTGAGTTTGGGACAACTTACAGAAAAAGGTTATTCGATACTTATGAAAGAACGGATACTGCATTTGAAGGACAAGCTGGGATATCTGATTGCTCGTGTCGAAATGGAGAGAAATCGAATGTACAAACTGAATCTGATAAACGTTCGAGAAAAATGTTTACAAGTAAGTGTCGAAGACAAAGCGTTACTATGGCATCTACGCTTTGGTCATCTACATCATGCTGGTTTAAGAAGGTTGGCGAAAAAGAACATGGTGCATGGACTACCAGATATGGATTATGAAGGAAAGTTTTGGGAAGAATGTGTGCTTAGCAAACAAACAAGAACTTCATTTCAAAAGAAGGCAGAATATCAAGCTAAGCATATCCTTGATTTAATTCACACCGACATATGTGGACCAATCACGCCAGAATCTTTCAGTAGCAAGAGATACTTTATTTCCTTCATCGACGATTACTCACAGAAGACATGGGTTTATTTCTTGAAAGAAAAGTCTGAAGCATTCGAGGTGTTCAAAAGGTTCAAAGTAATGGTGGAGAAGGAAACCGACAAACACATTAAAGCAGTTTGATCAGATAGAGGTGGTGAGTATACTTCGACAGCTTTTATGAAGTATTGTGAAGAGCAGGGTATAAGGAGATTTCTAACTGCAACATACTCACCTCAACAAAATGGGGTGGCTGAAAGGAAGAATCGAACAGTCCTTGACATGGTTCGTTCAATGCTTAAAAGCAAGAACATGCCAAAGGAATTTTGGGCAGAAGCTGTAAAATGTGCCATTTATGTTCAGAATCGATGTCCACATTCGAAGTTAGAAGATAAAACATCACAAGAAGCGTGGAGCGGACAGAAGCCAACGGTTTCTCATCTCAAAGTATTTGGAAGTGTGGCTTATGCACACGTACCAGATCAACGAAGAACGAAACTTGAAGACAAAAGTCGGAAATACATACTCATTGGGTATGATGAGAAAACAAAAGGGTACAAGCTATTTGATCCCATAAGAAAGAAGGTGATAGTGAGTAGAGACGTTCGAATAAACGAAGCAAGTAAGTGGGACTGGAACAGTTCGACAAAAGCTGTTGTCGAAGTTGAAGAATCATTTGTCGCTGTACCATCAAACATTTCGACAAAACTTGAAGATTCTGACAATGAAGATGAACCTACACAACCCAGAATGCGAAGTTTACAAGATCTGTATGATTCGACAAGTGAAGTGCACCTTGTATGTCTCCTGGAAGATGCTGAAAACATCAGTTTTGAAGAAGCAGTACGAGACAAGAAGTGGAAAAGTGCCACGGACGAAGAGATGAGGGCGATTATCCACAACAACACTTGGGAACTAGTTGAATTGCCAAAAGGTAGTCAACCCATTGGTGTAAAGTGGGCATTCAAGAAAAAGATGAACGCTCAAGGAGAAATAGAACGATACAAAGCGAGACTTGTTGCGAAGGGATACAAACAGAAAGCAGTAGTTGATTATGACGAAGTATTTGCACCTGTTGCAAGAATGGATACAATTCGATTACTCATATCTCAAGCTGCTCAATTCAAATGGCCAATATTTCAAATGGATGTTGTCGCATCCGCGAAAAACAACCGGCGGGCTGAAACAAAAACACAACACAGAGCCGCCACTGCGCGTTATTTATCCCGAAATAGGGAAAGGAAACGCTCAGAGAAACCTGGAAAGGAAATGGTCTCGCGACCAAAGAGAAAGGGTAAGGGAGTCGGTTACGCAAGGGGAAGGTATTAGCACCCCTCACGTCCGTCGTACTCGACGGGATCCACGCTCTAAGAAAAGAAAAGGTTGCTAAAACACCACACACACACACCGAAGACAACACAGGTGGGGTTAAGGGGAAGAGAGCTCGATAGGACGTCGCATCCTATGCCTACGTATCTCGTCTGGAACGAGAATCAGAGCTGCCGTAGTTCGGCTCACGCACGCCAAACAACACACGCACCCACAGGAAAACCTGGAACCCGACAACCACTCGATGGAATTACGTCAGCTTCCGAACCAAAACACACACCAGAAGGCAAACGTGGAGCCCGACCGCCAATCACTGGACTTACGTCGGCATCCGAACCAAACACACAATCAGAAGATAACAAGCAAACACACGCAAAAAGAAAAAAAAGTGCCCGGAGAGACCTCGCACGGTCTCCTGCCTACATACCTCGTCTGGAACGAGGATCAGGGCGATGTAGTTCCCCCTTAAAGGGAAAGAAAATCTAGCCAGAAACCAAGGGAAGACACACTACCAGGGAGCTGGACTCGAGCCTAGTGTTGTCATGCATCGTTGCCCTACGTTGAGGTTTCTACCTACTTGCACAACTGCAAGCTAATCCTATCCAGGAAGAAAGCAAGCATACAAGCATACAAGCAAACAGAGCAAACAAATATTCACAAAGCACACACTATAACCAGTCAAGTGGGCTCAAACAATGGGTTTGACTGCCGAAGCAAGTCATCTGTACATGGGTATTATTCGCTCTTAACCTTGCCATTACGAGGCTAAGGTGAAGCAGATGAAAGGTGAGTGAAGATTAGACTTCACAGCTCTTATCCCTGACCAGGGAGAGCTTCAGACAAAGGAGCGTGGGTCCAGAATGGAGGGACCCTTCTACGCTCAAAGACTCTGACTCGATTGTGCAACAGCACAAGATCTTGGGTTTGTGTCCCAATGCATCAACACACAGCCGTGTGAGCAGAGGGACGACTCACAGAATAGTGGGGGATAGATTGCATATCCCTTTGATCCACCAATTGCCTCATAGAGGTCTTCACCTGCTTGGCACAAATGTAAACAACCACAAACATCGCCTCTTAAGGAGGACTTCAGACAGTTGCCTGGCCAAGTAACAGGCCAGGTCTTCCAGACTACATGAAGAATAGAAGTCCTACCTCAAGTGGTTTAAAAACCAAGCAGCAGCAACCAAGTTCTTAAAGAACTGTAAGCGACTAAATGTACCTGAAATCAATCAAGTATCATCAGTACTCAGACAAACCAACAGTAAACAGTAAATGTTAATCAGTTAATCTGTACAAGTAACACAAGTTAATGCACATAAGTGCAAGCTATAAGCTCAAGCTCAAGCTTCAATCCCTACAAAACAAAGTCAAGTTAGTTTATAAACATCAACCAAACTCAATTCAAATTGCCTTGAAGCAATCTCCTTAAGCATTGTGCATTTCATCCTGAAAATCCAAACCAAATGTGAGAAACTAGACCACTAGGCCAAGCCTAGGGTCCAAAAGGGAGAAAAAAAATCTAAACAGCAAGTAATATTCAACCAAAATCACATTAAAACAAATCAAAAGCAAATGCAATTGGTCCCATGCACATACCATTCACCAATATCATTTCATGCACAATTTAACATTAAACATGCAATTTGCAACACCAATTGACCCAACAGAACTATTTCACTCAAAAGCATACCAAAACAATTCCAAAAATCCTCAAATAATTCACACCTAAACAGGGCACATTCAAGGTATAGCATGTCAATTTTCAACTCAATTGGACAAAAGGAACTAGGCCAATGAAAATCAAGAAATCCAGACACAATTATTCAAGCCAATTCATAGCACCAACACATGCATTCACTTCAAAAATTCACAAAACAGTGACAACATATTAGAAATGAATGGGACCAAAAGCATGATGTCCTATAATGTGTCTACAATCAGCATACCAAATTTCATCTTCATCCAAAACCATATGAGAATTTCACAAACAATATACAAACATGTGTCACACAATATTACCAAATGAGCATACAGTGAAGAAAATTATCAATCAAATGGAAAATGCCACAGAAAAATCCAGAACAATTCACATGTTATCTCAACATATCAATGATCATTCATGCAAAATTTCAATCCAATCCAACAATCATAGGTCATGCAAATAAATTCATGAAGTTGACCTAGCTAGGTGTGACACAAATTGTCACACCTAGATTCAAAAAATCATATCTCAATCATCAGGTATCCAAAAATCATAAACTTTACATGGAAATCACCATCAACATGTCCAGAATGAGAACAAAAAATTTCAATCATTTATTTAAATGTATGAGCATTTCATGATAAGAATGGCAAAACATGTAAAAATACACACAAGTCAAAGATCAATAGGCCAGGTCAACATTTCTCCATGCACAACTTATGTTACCATGCCTATAAAAAACTAGAGAGAATTTGGGATCCAACAAAAAAACTCTCACTAATTTTGGACTAGTCATTAATTTTTTATGATTTTTTAAAGTTTGAATGAAGTATTGAATAATTATTGAATGTGTTAATTTAATTAAATGGATTCAGTGGCAATTTCGTAATTATCACCAGCCATGCCAAAACGCAGGCGTTTCACTAATGTGGTGTCAGCGTGTGGTTGGCCAAAAGCGGAGGGAAACAAAGATTCAAAAAATCAAGCGCATGGCACGGATCAAACAAGAGATGTTTTCCAGATTTCATCATCAACCTCATCAATTTCCCAGAAACGCGTCAAGAACACATGAACATCCAAACTCCATGAAAATTCACAAGCCTATAGTCATTGGAAAGGTCTAAGTGCGTGGATCACAAATATGTAACCTAAATTGCCTAATTCTCACTACATAATCCGGATCGAGCATTTAAAGAAACAACATCAAAACTAAAAATCACGATTACTTCTTCAGCAGTTCACCAAATCAAAAACTGAACCTAGCATGTTGATCTACGTTGGATGAACTACAATAAGCATATCACAATTCAAGAAACCATGAGATTCGATTTTAGGTACCTTGAATGGAGCAGTGATGAATCTTGAAGCCTTGGTGCGTGTTGATCCAAAACAGATGCAAGAGAAGCTTCAGGATGTTGACTGGAGATGTTAGGTTCGCTCGAAATTGCTTCTAGTGGAAGAATTTGCAAAATGCCATGGATGCACACACTTTGAACAGTGGAGATTCGTGAGGATTTTGATGATGCTTTTCCAAAACAGTTGAAGAATGAGATGATTGGAGAAGGCAGCAAAAAGAATCACACGAATTGATGAAGAATTGAAGGAGTTTTGCTCAATTTTGTTCTTGAATGTTCTTGAGCTTTTGGAGAATTTGGAGGGAAAAGTTTGTTGAATTTCTTGTGAAATGTGATTAACCACCATTCAGTTATGATTAAGTGTTATATACTTCCACTTAATCCAGCTCTAATCATCCAATTAGCAACAATGACATGTGATTAGCAAAATGTGATTTTACTAAGCAAGGGCAAATATGTCTTTTCACCATGGGGCCCATGAAAGCTGTATGACAGCTCACACACTCTCCAAATATCAGTTATGATGAGTTGGCATTGGTCTCATGGTCATTGGACTTGTAATTCTCATTTTCACCATGTCATGGCACTTTATGCATTTTCAAGTGCAAGTTCAAAAATGAATTGTTCAAATATT
Source organism: Lathyrus oleraceus (assembly GCF_024323335.1). Classification (NCBI taxonomy): domain Eukaryota; kingdom Viridiplantae; phylum Streptophyta; class Magnoliopsida; order Fabales; family Fabaceae; genus Lathyrus; species Lathyrus oleraceus. The sequence goes on from NC_066579.1 coordinate 25,661,828, forward strand.
GCACCTTGAATGTTTATGACCATTCAAACCATCTCTAATTGTCATTTTTGAGGTGTTGCAAAAATCCCCATTCCAAAATTCCCATTATTTCTCAACTTGGACCATTTTGCCCCTGGATTTTTAACTGTACACCTGAAAATTGACTTTTTGCATTGACCATTTTTGATGAATTCCAATTATGCACCATGAAAGTACATGTCAAATGGAGTTTGCACATAAAAAGATCATTCAATTTGGACACTCCATGTGGAAGTTATGCCACTTTGATTATGGGTCATTTTTGAAATTAAATGGACCATAACTTGCCAACCATACATGGGAATTTCAAGTTCTTGGACTTTTTGGAAAGGTGAGACCAAGATCTACAACTTTCATGTTGAACAAATTTTCATTTGAAGCTTCCTTGGACATGTAATTTTGAGGTCAAAAACTTTCCATTTTTGGAAACTTCCATTACAAGTCACTTTCTATTTTTGGCAATTTTTGTTCTGACTTGATTTTCTCCATTCTTGAGCTTTGACATGTCAAATAACACTTGTTTCAACATGAATGAAGTGTATTCAACTCATTTCCACCTCCAAATCCATTAAATCATGCACAGTTGACCACAGTTGACTTTTCAACTGATAGATGAATTTGGCAATGCATAGATCAAACTGAGCTCCAATTCTCTGATGAAATGGCTCAAGGATGAAACCCTAGCCTCAATAAGCACAATAAAATCATATGATGATCCCCATAGCCATCATAAACCCCATCTCCTTGCTATGCCCTGATTGGCCCAATGCACCTGATTAGGGTTGACCAGTGGTCAAAACCCTAATCTCAAGGAACATGCTTCAAACACTTGATGATGACAAACCATGATGATGATGACGTATCAATTCAATCAAGATGAAGACCAATATCTTTTGAGAATCATGAAACCCTAATTTGGACCTCCACATCCTTAGATGATTGCTGACCAGTCCAATGAAACCCTAGCTTGCACCATGACCTCTTCATCTCCTGATCAAGACTTGAGAGAATGACTTGCACCATGTAACCACATGATATGCAATATGCAATGCCTAATGACCTAAAATGATATGCAAATATGTTATGCTAGTCCCAAGAGAGGAGGGCAAATTTTGAGGTGTTACAGATGTCAAAACAGCTTTTCTGAATGGTGTACTAGAAGAAGAAGTCTATGTCGAACAACCACTCGGGTACATGAAAGCTGGAGAAGAGAAGAAGGTACTGAAATTGAAGAAAGTGCTATATGGACTGAAGCAAGCACCGCGGGCATGGAACACACGTATCGACACATACTTCAAGGAGAACGGGTTCGAGCAATGTCCATACGAACATGCCCTCTATGTGAAGAAAAATGGAAGTAATATATTACTTGTTGCCCTCTATGTCGATGATCTTATTTTTCTGGGCAGTAATGATCAAATGATAGAAGAATTCAAAAGCACAATGACACGTGAATTCGAGATGACAGATTTACGCCTGATGAGATTCTTTCTTGGTCTGGAAGTTCGACAAGAAGAAACAGGAATCTTCATCTCACAAGAAAAATATGCAAAAGAAATCTTGAAAAGATATAAGATGGAAAACTGTAATCCGGCTTCGACGCCAATGGAACCAGGAACAAAGTTGTCGAAATTTGATGGAGGAGAACGTGTCGAAGCAGGAAAATATCGAAGTTTGGTAGGAAGTCTTCGCTACCTCACATGTACAAGACCAGATATCTCATTAAGTGTAGGTATTGTAAGTCGATTCATGGAGGAGCCAGTTTACACACATTGGAAAGCATTGAAGCGAATTCTGAGGTACATCCAAGGAACAGTGTCACTTGGGATGTTTTACTCGAATTCAGACAAATACAAGTTGGTTGGTTATTCTGACAGTGATTGATGCGGAGACATAGACGATCGAAAAAGCACTTCCGGATATGTGTTTTTCATGGGAAATACTGCATTCACTTGGCTTTCTAAAAAGCAGCCAATAGTAACTCTTTCAACATGTGAAGTAGAATATGTAGCAGCATCCTGGTGCGTTTGTCATGCAATATGGCTCAGAAGATTGATGAGTAAAATGGAGCTAGAACAGAAAGATGCTACAATAATACAAGTTGACAACAGGTCAACAATTGAGTTATCAAAGAATCCAGTAAACCATGAAAGGAGCAAACACATTGACGTTCGCTTCCACTTCATTCGAGAACACGTGAAGGAAGGAAATGTCGAATTGAAGCATGTAGCAAGTAAGGACCAAGCAGCAGACATTTTCACAAAACCACTATCAAAAGAAATCTTCGACAGAGGCAAGAAATTAATAGGCATGATGAATAGAAGAAACATTTAAGTTTACAGAGGAGTTTTGTTGAATAAACTTTAATGTTAGAGTCAATGGGTTTTTAATAATAAGTTAATGGAGAGATTTGGAAGGTCAATAGTCAGTGGCCAAATCAATAGTATTTACTAATTTTGATAACTCCTAGAATAGCTAAAGTCTCTGAGTATGTATAAAGACCAAAATTGTACTCAAATGAAAATACAGAAGTTTATAAAACAGTCATTTCTTCTGTCAAGCTTAAGCTCGGATTCCATTTCTAAAACTGAATGCATATAGTCTCATTTATAGAAAAATAAACATAATAACCACTTTAACTATATATATATATATATATATATATATATATATATATATATATATATATATATATATATATATATATATATATATATATATATATATATATATATATATATACTCATTTGTTTTTAGTGAAGGAATATCTTTAATTAAAAAAAATTAAAAGCATCTAAGGTGCACTTTTTTAGATTTTTTTACCAAAATAACTCACTTTTTCAAGGAAATTCCCAAAATACCCCTAGTTTCAAAAAAAAATCCCAAAATACCCCACTTTTAGGAGGAGTCGCCAATTGAATTGGAGACTCCTCTTAAAACTTGAATGGAGGCGCCAATTGGATTGGCTAGGGCAGCCAATTGGATTGGCTAGGGCACCTGCCCTAGCCAATCCAATTGGCGTCGGGTGTAGGTTTTAAAAGGAGTCGCCAATTCAATTGGAGACTCCTCCTAAAATGCATTTTTTGTGTTTTATGGTATAAGTGAAAGATAAATTTGATATAAGACGACTTGATATTAATAAAGTTTGGAGTTTACCCAAAGAAACCTAATGGTGATGACCGGGATCACCTAACCGACCTCCGGCCCCACATCCTCTAGCTACCCTAACTCTTGGCCCTAACCCACGTTGACGATTCTGCACCGGTGTTTGATCATCTGAGGGGCCAGGAGCGTCACTACCAAGTACAGGAGAAGGTTCGTTGAGGTATTCAGACAAGTCAGCATAGTCTTCAGTATGCATTGATGGTGTACCGCCGTAGCTGAGCTCATGACCCATGCCAGAGAAGTTGGGATGTGGTTGACTCATGGATGGGCGACCGGGACGGTTGAAGGGAGACATGAGTGTGAATGATGCGTCGAGGAAATGTTGGAAAAGTTGTTGGGGTGTTTGGTAGAGATAGGGTTGTTGGATGTTTTGGTTTTGTGATGTTTGGGCTTCTTGGCTACGGTAGGAGGAGGGGCGGTTGGTGTTTTGGCTAAGGCGACTTTGGTAGGGTGATGGGGTGGGTGCAAAGCGATGTTGGGTCTCAGGTTGATGGTCAATTTGTTGGTGGTGGTATGGGGTATGCTCTTGGTATTGAGGTTGGGTGAATGACATGTTTTGGTTGTATGTTTGTGTATTTGTGGAACGAAAAGTTTGACGGATAGGGGGTTGTGAGTAACTGGGCTAAGAATGTTGTTGGGGGTTAGATGTTGATCCTTCTTGTGTGTAAGTTGCCTGACGTGGGTCGTATAGGTACATATCTTCGGCGATGAACTGAAAACCAACCGATCTGTACCAAGCCATATAAGTACAACTTGGTTTTACCTCAGTTGGCATGACTGCGTCAGTTAACACATGGTCATGACGGTGCTTCCATTTGCGACACTCTGATCTTGCGAAGCTTTGCCATGGATTGAAGTTCCATTGGTCGTTGACTTTATGCAGATGCCATTCTCCTAGGCTAGCTGGGGGATCTGGGATATTCTTGACCATACCGAACTGCAGCTTCACACGATCGGTGTTGTGCATCTCCACAGTTGTGAACCATATTATCGGTGTGCATGTAGTCCATACGGCTGCGTCTTCAGCGTTGACCTCATGGTCATGATCCAAATTAAGGTATGGACGCCAAATGAACTGAAATGTGAAAGAAGATAGGATTATAATCAATGTAGAAAAAGTTAACAAAATATAACGAAATAATTAAGTTATTTTGCTTACGTCTTTCGGTCGAAGGTGATCCAACAGGTTGCGATACTGAGTAATACAGTGTCTCGGACATCTGTTGTAACTCATACCACGTGCCGACCATCTACACCAAAAAGTCAAAAAAATTTAGTTTGAGGTAATAAACTTTAAGGAAGTAAGTAAAGATATAGCAATTTAAACAACTTAATTTTGTGCATATGGAAAAGTGAAAGGGTTGTTATTGACCGGTGCTAAAGACGGTAGTCTTGACCAACCCCATGCTTGTAGAAAAACAGCACATCCAGAAAATGTAGATGTGTCTTTGTGTGAGTTTTTGCATAAGGAGCTATAGAGATAGGCTAGACAAGCAGATTCCCAACTGTAACTTCCTATTCTATCTACATGTTTAAGTAGAGGTAAGTACATAATATGCATGCTAGAACCACTACCTTCGGGAAATAAAAACGATCCAATTAACAACATAATATAACACCTAGTTTTTATTATTCGAGCATCTTCGGTAGAATGCTCATCTAAGTATAAACTATTATAGTACGACTTAAGGCGTGAGAGTAGTATACCTTGACCTCTAGCATTATCATCTAACAAATCAGTGTCTAAGAGCTCCATGCAAATTGAATTTGCATAGTTGGTCTTACCATTAACAGCCTTACCTTCAATGGGTAGTCCTAAAAGCATGTAGACGTCTTCTAACGTCACGGTACACTCATCGGTTGGGAACCAAAATGTGTGTGTCTCTGGTCTCCATCTTTCGTATAAGGCTAGAATGAATTTGCTATCTATGGACCAAGACAAAATCTTGCTAATATGACCAAAATCGGCGAGTTCAACATAAGGTTGAATCATCGGGTCCATATGGACATATTCATGGACCCGAGTTCGGAACCTTGATACATTCTATAAAAGAAAGAATAAAAAACTTGACTAAGTTGGTATGTCAAAGTAAAATGGGGTTGGTGAAGATGAAAGATAAAAAGTTAACAACAGAAAAAACTTACATATTGTCGCAACCTGAAAAATACAGTGCGCGAAAAAAACAACCGGCGAGAGAAAAAGACAGAAGAGTCGCCACCGTGCGTTATTCATCCCAAAGGAGGGAAAGGAAACGCTCGAAGTAAACCTGAAAAAAGGAAAGGACAAGACGGGGTCTCGCAACCAAATCTTGGGTTCGGGAGTCGGTTATGCGAAGGGAAGGTATTAGCACCCCTACGCATCCGTAGTACTCTACGGGATCCACTTTTGTGGTTTTCGTCTAAAGGGTGTGGGTTTACCTAATGTGTTTATTTACTAAAAAGGTTAAGAGAAATGACTCGCGCGGATGTCGCATCCACTGCATACGTATCTCATCTGAATATGAGAATCAGAGTCTTCGTAGCTCGGCTGACCTATGGGTTAAGGGGATGTGTGCTCGCTAAGACATCGCGTCTTATGCCTACGTATCTCATCTGGAATGAGAATCAGAGCAAGCCGTAGTTCGGCTAACTACGGGGTTATGGATTGGGTTTTGGACGAACAACGTTACAACGCAATCTACCGGATGCTCGACCTTTGGAGACTTACTCGCCTGTAGTAGAAGGAGTAAACGTGTTGCTTTGGGTTTTAGGGTTTGGGATGCTCGAGGGCAAAAAGGCAGTCCTTGACGAAGGAACCGCGCTACCTGCAGGGATATGAATACAAAACACAAAACATGTATCTCAAAGTAAAATGCCACCAAGGGGCTCAAACATTGCCTCCTATCGAGGTCTTCCAGCTAAGCAAGCGATAAAGTATGAGAAAGGGAAAAAGTTACCACACGGATAAAGATCCGAAGCTATAGCAGTTAAAGGGGCAAGAAACCCTGAAATGTCTCCAGCTGGACCGTCAAAGGAAATCAGTCAACACGAATAATCAGAATAAAACTCCAGGGGGTATCCCACAAATAAAGTGGGAAACCACGCGAGTGTCTCTGCGAAAGCCATGTGAGCCCTCACAAAACTCGACAAAGGGTTAGAGTAGTAGGATGAAATCAAGAGAAAACAATGCCATGGAAACACAAGACAGGTTAGAATAAACAAAATAGGGTAACCCAGAGTTGCCCCTAAATCAAAATGTAACCACATGAATAATTCCATCAAAATTCACAAAAGGCTCACAAAAAAGGTATCAAATTCACCCATAATACCTCATACATTTAGAGCATTCAAATAAAAGGCATAAAGATGATGGATATAGGGCAAACCTGATTGGAGAGCTTGATTGAAATTGAGTTGCACCCGTGAGGTTTACAAGTTGAGTTCCCTTCAGGGTTTGGAGGCTGCTCTGAACTCTGTTGGCTTTTCTCTCATTATCTTTTTCCTCAGGGTTTTGTTCCAAGGAAACCTCAGAGTGTTTTGCTTCTCTTCCTTCTTTCTACAGTGAATCTCCCAGTGTAACTCCAAGTGTGTTTTCCTCTACTGAAACTTCAGTATTTATAGACTGATTTTCGTGGGTAATGGGCTCAAATGAGGGAGACCCAAGTCCAAAATAATTTGTTATATTTTATTTATTTATTTATTTTATTTAATTAATTAATTAATTAATTAAAAAAAAAAAATTTATTTTATTTTTTTCGTTTTTTTTTTTCCGTTTGTTTTTGTTTTTTGTTTTTTTTTTTTTTCGTTTTTTTTTTTCGTTTTTTTTTTTTTCAGGAAAAATGAAGGGTAAATTTTGGGGTATTACAGCTGCCCCTATTCAATCAACTAGAGACCCGGAAAGAAGATGTCAGTTGCTTTCGTACTTTCGAGGTATCAAGGGATTGAATACAATAAAAGCCCAAAAATTTGCACTGAAGTGAAGTGAAGTAACAATGTCTGTCAGAATCAGCAAAGAGGTGGTCTTGAAAGAAGAATTCGTCTGGTACGGTGAGAGTCAGTTTGAATATCGAAAAAGAATGTTAACCTGGATACCAAAATAAATGGTAACACAGAAATAACCATGGCTTGAATGCCGCTCATCAGTCTGAATACTGGAAAGGATTTCGATCTGAACATCGGAAAATGGGCCTGAATGCCACAAGTCGCATCGACCTGAACGTCGGAACCTTCTTCGATCTGAACATCGGAAAATTGGCCTGAATGCCACTTCGATCTGAATATCGGAAAATTGGCCTGAATGTCACTTCGATCTGAATACCGGAAAACTGGCCTGAATGCCACAAGTTGCATCGACCTGAACGTCGGAAACTTCTTCGATCTGAACATCGGAACACTGGCCTGAATGCCACTTCGGTCTGGATACCGGAAAACTGGCCTGAATGCCACTTCGGTCTGGATACCGGGAAAACTGGCCTGAATGCCACAAGTCGCATTGACCTGAATGTCGGAAACTTCTTCGATCTGAACATCGGAAAGACTTGGCCTGAATTCCACTTCGATCTGAATATCGGAAAATTGGCCTGAATGCCACAAGCTGCATCGACCTGAACGTCGGAAACTTCTTCGATCTGAACATCGGAACACTGGCCTGAATGCCACTTCGGTCTGGATACCGGAAAACTGGCCTAAATGCCACTTCGGTCTGGATACCGGGAAAACTGGCCTGAATGCCACAAGTCGCATCGACCTGAACGTCGGAAACTTCTTCGATCTGAACATCGGAAAGACTTGGCCTGAATGCCACTTCGATCTGGATACCGGAAAACTGGCCTGAATGCCACTTCGGTCTGGATACCGGAAAACTTCATGCCTGTCAGCATTGGCAGAAATAGGGAATGATAATAGAGGCGGCGCATGGGCCAATGACACTTGCTGAGGATAACAAAGGTAAGTCATGAACAATCTTCAGTCTGAGTACTGGAAACAACTTCTAGCTTATCACTTGGGATACCGAGAATGTTTTATGCTTACATGCGTATGTTTGAATTTTTCAATGGCGTAATGCTCCATGAAAATGGAAATGCTACGCGATTTGGAAGGATGCAATGCAATATGATTCTACATGCAGGGATGCGAAATGCTGGGTAGAATGCCAAGCCGAAGCAAGGGGATCTGCTGGGGAAATGATTACCATCCTCTGGGCTCTGGCCAGGCTGCTGGAGATACACACCACAATGAACTCTGTGGGGAGATGACTAGCCATGCGGTGTTCTGGCCATACCGAGACTCTGATCGGGGAAAGAATGGCATTGGAAGCCTGCTGCTGAGGAAAGCTACAATGGTTCTGGCAACCACGATTTGCGAGAGATGACTCAGCAGGGGGAGCAAACACTGATACGGTACCGAGGTTCTGCTTCAAGGAAAGAAACCATGGATCTGACATTGGGATTATCGATCTGGCATCGAACTCTAAGGAGCAGCCACTTCTGCTGGGAAGATACAGTCTGGCACTGTCAACTCCGCTGGGGATATATAGTCTGACACTGTCAACTCTACTGGGGAGTGTATGTCTTGAAACAAACGCTTGAGGAAGTACAATGGTGAGAACCTGCTGGGGATTGGGGAATCCAACACTCTGATCAGCTCTGCAGGGTCAAGACACTGAATTCGTCTGTTGGCGACTTCACTGGGGAAGATATTCACGATCATCCGCAGGGGATTTTAATGGAATTCCCCGAGGGTATCTGTTCTGAATAGACGATCCAAAGCACTTAAAATTTACAGCAATTTTAAATGTTTATTAAGCATGTACCTGTAAAGCCCTTATGTGTCATGATGCAATGTTTATCAAAAATTCGGACGTCATTTTTGCAAACAAAACAGTAAAATGAAAATGAAAACAGAGATATACTGAATAACATGATTTTATTGATTGAATGGCCTCTGAATAGGCATTTACATCAGGAAGCAATCCCTGGGAAGAGGTAATCGCACAAAAGATAAAAACAGAAATTAATCTAATGGCAATGTGAAATGGATTTCTATTGGGTTCCAATTCTGCTATGACTTGCCCGTCTTCAAGATCCTCCAAATGATCAGCTTTCTGAAAGAGTGATTGGACTGTTTCCTATCCTTCAAAAATTTCCAGTCATTGGCACGAGATGAGATTCAGAACTACTCAGAACGCAGTCATTCGCTTAATCCCTAACTTCTGCCTGGATCGCCCTTTTCGGGTTTTCAATCCACCGGGATACCCATTTTTGCCTAAGTTGCCTTTTCAGGTTTTCAACTTACCGGGTGTACGATCTTTTTTTTATTTTTGTCCCTAATTTTTGCCCGAACCTTTTCATTTTCTTGGTTCGCCGGGATGCCCATTTTTTGCCTGGACTATTCTTTTTACTGTCCAGCGGGTCTATTTTATGCGAAGTATTTTTTAACTGCGTCTGAGTTCACAGGGGAAGTGAAGTTTTCACCATCCATAGTTGCAAGCATTAAAGCCCCACCATCAAAAACCTTGGTGACGATATACGGTCCATCATAGTTAGGAGTCCACTTGCCCCTGCGATCTGTCTGAGGAGGAAGGATCCTTTTCAAAACTAAATCTCCGACTTGGAAACAACGAGGACGCACCTTCTGATCAAAAGCTCTCTTCATCCGACTCTGATACAACTGCCCATGACAAATGGCTGCCATTCGCTTCTCTTTGATAAGACTCAACTCATTGAACCTTGTCCGAATCCATTCAGCTTCGTCTAGCTTGACATCCAACAAGACTCTTAGGGAAGGGATCTCCACTTCAACAGGTAGGACTGCTTCCATACCATACACAAGGGAGTAGGGGGTTGCCCCGGTCGATGTACGTACTGAAGTACGGTACCCATGCAAGGCGAAAGGTAGCATCTCATGCCAATCTCTGTACGTGACGACCATCTTCTGCACAATCTTCTTTATGTTCTTATTTGCCGCCTCAACAACGCCGTTCATCATAGGGCGGTAAGGGGAAGAGTTGTGATGCTGAATGTTGAAGTTCTGACACAACTCCTTCATCATTTTGTTGTTGAGATTAGAACCATTATCAGTAATGATTCTTTCGGGAATCCCATAGCGACAAATGATTTCTTTCTTGATAAAACGGGCAACCACATGTCTGGTGACATTCGCGAACGACGCTGCCTCGACCCACTTGGTGAAATAGTCGATGGCAACAAGGATGAAGCGATGCCCATTGGAAGCAGTCGGCTCAATCTTTCCAATCATGTCAATGCCCCACATGGCAAACGGCCACGGCGAAGACATCACATTCAGAGGATTCGGCGGTACATGCACCTTATCAGCATAAATCTGGCATTTATGACACTTCCGAGCGTACTTGAAACAATCTGATTCCATGGTCATCCAATAATAACCCGTTCTCAACAATTTCTTAGCCATTGCATGTCCACCGGCATGAGTACCGAAGGAACCTTCATGAACTTCCTGCATTAACATGTTCGCCTCGTGTCTGTCCACGCATCTGAGCAAAACCATGTCGAAGTTCCTCTTATACAGCACATCGTCTTTGTTCAAGAAGAAACTGCCTGCCAATCTTCTCAAAGTCTTTCTGTCATTGTTGGATGCCCCTGCAGGGTACTCTTGATTCTTCAGAAAGCACTTGATATCGTGATACCAGGGCTTGTCATCGACTGCCAGTTCAGCAGCAAACACATACGCGGCCCTGTCAAGGCGCATCACATCGATCCTGGGAGCATGGTTCCAACGAATTACCTTGATCATGGAGGATAGAGTAGCAAGTGCGTCTGCCATCTGGTTCTCATCACGAGGTATATGATACAATTTTACTGTTGTGAAGAAAGTCAACAGTCTTCTCGTGTAATCTCTGTAGGGGACCAGAGTGGGTTGGAGAGTATTCCAATCACCATTTACTTGATTGATCACCAGAGCTGAATCTCCGAAGATGTCCAAAGTCTTGATTCTCAAATCAATGGCTTGCTCAATACCCAAGATACAGGCCTCGTACTCAGCTTCATTATTTGTGCACTCAAAAGTCAAACGAGCGGTGAAAGGCATGTGGGCACCCTTCGGAGTAGTAATGACAGCGCCAATTCCACTTCCTCTAGCATTGACAGCTCCGTCAAACAACAAAGTCCACTTTTCGTTTGGATCAGGTCCCTTCTCAACAACTGGCTCTTCACAGTCTTTCATCTTAAGGAACATGATGTCTTCATCAGGGAATTCAAACTTCATTGGCTCATAATCATCAATCGGTTGCTCGGCAAGGTAGTCTGACAGAATACTACCTTTGATGGCTTTCTGAGATGTATACTGGATATCATACTCTGTTAAAATCATCTGCCAACGGGCAACACGTCCGGTGAGAGCCGGCTTCTCAAAGATGTACTTCACTGGATCCATCTTAGAAATCAACAAGGTAGTATGGTTCAACATATACTGCCTCAGTCGGCGAGCAGCCCAGGCCAAAGCACAACAAGTTTTCTCAAGCTGCGAATATTTGACTTCACAGTCGGTAAACTTTTTGCTAAGGTAGTATATGGCATGCTCTTTTCGACCAGACTCGTCATGCTGTCCCAATACACACCCCATCGAGTTCTCGGTCACTGACAGGTACATTATCAGAGGTCTCCCAGGAACTGGAGGTATAAGGATTGGAGGTTTCTGTAGATACTCTTTTATCTTCTCGAAAGCCCTTTGACAATCTTCATTCCACCTGATAGCCTGATCTTTCCTCAGCAATTTGAAAATTGGCTCACACGTGGTTGTTAGGTGAGAGATGAACCTTGCAATGTAGTTCAACCTCCCTAAGAAACTACGGACTTGCTTCTCTGTTCTTGGCTCAGGCATTTCCTGTATTGCTTTCACTTTGTCAGGATCCACCTCAATCCCTTTTCCGCTAACAATAAAACCCAACAATTTTCCCGATCTCACCCCGAAAGTGCACTTATTCGGATTAAGTCTCAGTTTGAATTTCCTCAAACGCTCAAACAGTTTCTGCAAATTCAACAAATGTTCTTCTTCTGTCTGAGATTTGACAATCATATCGTCCACATAAACCTCGATTTCATGATGAATCATATCATGGAACAGAGTCACCATTGCTCGCTGATATGTTGCTCCGGCATTTTTCAGACCAAACGGCATCACCTTGTAGCAGAAGGTGCCCCATGGGGTTATGAAAGTTGTCTTTTCCATGTCTTCTGGTGCCATCTTGATTTGGTTATAGCCAGAAAAGCCATCCATGAAGGAGAATACCGAGAACTGAGCTGTATTATCCACCAAAACGTCGATGTGAGGTAATGGGAAATCATCTTTAGGGCTAGCTCTGTTCAGATCCCGATAGTCGACACACATCCGTACCTTTCCGTCCTTCTTAGGTACTGGGACGATGTTTGCAACCCATGGCGGATAATTGGTGACTGCTAGAAACCCTGCATCCAACTGCTTTTGCACTTCTTCCTTTATCTTGACAGCCATCTCTGGTCTTGTTCTTCTGAGCTTCTGCTTGACCGGAGGACAACCTTCTTTGAGAGGCAAGCGGTGTACCATGATGTCTGTGTCCAGCCCAGGCATGTCCTGATAAGACCAGGCGAAGATGTCAACGTATTCTTGCAGCAATTCAATCAGCCCTTTCTTCACATTGTCTCCCAAAGCAGCCCCTATCTTGATTTCTCTCTTGGTGTCCTCGGTGCCGAGATTAATCACTTCAACAGACTCTTGATGCGGTTGAATAACCCTTTCCTCTTGTTTTAATAACCTGGTAAGTTCTTCAGGGAGTTCACAGTCTTCATCACCCTCTTCTTCAGCTTGAAAGATTGGATTTTCAAAGTCGAAACGAGCCATAGCAGAACCGTTATCAATAGGATCCGGTGTTGTGCATCTGCATGAGTGATGGTATGTGCTTATGAGTGTGAACAAGAAGTGAAAACTAAACAAAACATTGCCATTTTTTTATTTTGAAAAACTGCAAAAATAGAAAGACAGGGAACGAAATATTTGAATGCAAAAATACGTCCTTTATTTATGATAAAAATGCAAGTGTCACATAGACGGGCCCTACAATGAGTCATTACGCCCTGGGCGGAACGTAAGACTTGGATATGCATGAATAAACAAAGAAAATTACTCTTCAAGAAGAGTGACTTGGATAATCTCTTCAGAAGACCAATTGTTGATGACTTCATCCGGGATCCTCGGACGCACCCAATTGTCAATGTCACAATCACTATCCCCATCTTCTTCGTTGACTGCAGAGACTTGACCATACTGAATGATGCCAGCATTGGAGAAAGTGATCGGCCCCTGAAGTGTTGTAGAAGTCAAAACTGGCTGATACCCAATCCCGAACTTATCTTCTTTCACTGGTAATTCCAACAGACGCCCCCAACCGGGAGCAATACCTGAATCCACCACGGCTCGTGCCTGCTTAAAGGATGAGATAGAGGCACCCGTCTTAACCTCTTCCACCGGAGCTGCATCCTTGATTTGAACTGATTCAAAAGCCTGACACAGAGTCTCATGAATTTCACCTTCTACTTCTACATACTTGAATGTAGACAGGTTACTGACCAGGATGTCCTCCTCACCACAGACGGTGATAATTCGTCCGTTGACCGGAAACTTAATCTTCTGATGTAGAGTTGAAGAGACTGCCCCAGCATTATGGATCCAAGGACGACCCAGCAGGCAACTGTAGGAAGGACTGATATCCATCACGTAGAAGACAGTGTTGAAGGTTTGTGATCCAATCAGAATTGGCAATTCTACCTCTCCAAACACCGATCTCTTAGAACCATCGAATGCTCTCACAATAAGATCTGAAGGTTTCAAGACCAAACCCTCTACTTCTAACTTCGACAGGGCTCTCTTGGGTAGCACATTGAGAGAGGAGCCTGTATCCACCAGAACATGCGATAGCACGGTGTCTCTGCATTCCATCGAGATGCGCAGAGCCTTGTTATGATTGCGTCCGGCTGGTGTCAAGTCAGAATCGGTAAAACCCAACCCGTTGCCTATATGAACATTTGCAACGATCCCTTCTAGTTGGTTTACCGAGATCTCCTGAGGCACATATGCGGCATTAAGAACCTTCAGAAGTGCCTCCCTGTGCGCCTCCGAACACAACAGGAGTGAGAGAATGGATATCTTGGACGGAGTCTGAATCAACTGATCGACTACCTTGTAATCGCTTTTCTTTATGATTCTCAGAAGCTCGTCCACATCCTTTGCAAAAGTGGGCTCAGAACTTCCCTGGGGTGCAGAGGTATCCCCATTCACGGCTTGCTTGCCTTTGGTTTTCGCCACAGCATCAGCATTATCAGCTTGGGTAACCGGTGGTGAGAACAATCTACCACTCCTGGTGAATCGCCCGATTCCTCCAACATTATCCATTGTGGGACCGTCAAGTTCAGGCTTCTGACCCTCTTCTACTTTCAGTGGCCGTTCCACCCCATGATCGTGGGTGTATACATTCCTCCCATAATGCCACGGAATGGCCCTTTCACTGGTGAAGGGTAAAGGACCAGGGGTTGTGATGGTCATAGTAGATCGTCGCACTGGTGGCACGGGTTGCGCTTCTGGCACACTGATCTGATTGGTTGGGTTGAAAATAGTGATAGTAGCAATATCACAGTCGTACTCAGAAATCTCATTCATTGAAATGCAAGCATCCGAAACATCGGAATCAAGTTCAATTACATCCTTATGGATTACAGAAACCGTAGGAACAACATCTGCGAATTCATCAGTAGCATATTCAAACTCTTCTTCCTCAACCCCTTCCATAGACTCTTGGACAGACAAATCTTCAACCTGGAGGATACCTTTGTCGAGCAAGGCCTAGATACCCTGCTGTAGCTTCAAACAACCTCCGCCCTGAGTAGCACAATCCAAACAACCCTTCCCACAACCGGGGAAGACATCGGCCTTCAGCAAGCATCCTTTGATATCCAACAATGGAGTCTTCAACTTCAACACATCCTTAATGGACTTGGCTTCTCCCTCTACCAAATTAACGTTCGCACCACCATGCTGGGGCATGGGATTGTTAACGACATTCGGAGCTGGTGCAAGGTCGATGGCCTTTGAATCTATGAGATCCTGAACTACGTGCTTAAAAGCTTTGCAGTTCTCAATATTGTGGCCAGGTGCCCCAGAGTGGAAGCTACACCTAGCGTTGGCGTCGTAACCCACCGGAAGTCTACCAACAGGAGGAGCCAGAGTGCGCAGTTGCACAAGCTGTAGTTGTTGAAGACTAGAAAGCATCTGAGCGTACGACATTGGAAGGGTGTCGAAACGCCGGTCCATCATCCTTTGCCTCTGTTGATAAGCGGGTCTGTTACCCGGTTGTTGCTGCTGTTGATACTGAGCTGGTTGACGTTGTGATTGTTGTTGTTGTAGTGGTGCTGCAGCTGGAATGGTCACCGCCGCAACATACAGTTGCTGATGATAATTCTGAAAATTATTCCTCCGGTTATCCCTGTTATGATAAGAAGATATGGCACTTGCATCCCCTTCTCTCCTCTTCTGTCCCTGAATGAACGGCTTCTTCACCCCTGATGAGGATCCAACTCCATTTGGCTCTTATAGGTCTTTAGGTAATTCTCCACCCTTTCTCCGGTAGAGACCACATCAGCAAAGTTGGAAGCATTGCACCCCACCAGACGCTCCAGATAAGGTCCAGGCAGCGTATTCATGAACATGTTGGCCATTTCCTTTTCCAACATAGGAGGCTGAACACGGGAAGCTGTATCCCTCCAGCGTTGAGCGTATTCCCTGAAGCACTCATTGCTTTTAAGAGACAGATTCTGAAGTTGAGTTCTGTCCGGAGCCATGTCTGCATTATACTGGTACTGCTTCACGAAAGCCTCCGCCAAATCCCTCCAGCAACGGATGTGGGCTCTGTCCAGCCTCATATACCATTCCAAGGATGCCCCAGCCAGGCTGTCCTGGAAGAAGTACATAAGTAGCTTCTCGTCATCAGAGTATGCAACCATTTTACGGAAATAGGCTTGCACGTGAGTTTTGGGGCAAGAGCTGCCATTGTATTTGTCAAATATCGGGACCTTGAATTTCGGTGGCACTCGCACACCTGGGACCAGCCCCAAGTCAGCAACATCTACTCCCAGAAGATTCTGTCCTTCCACTGCTTTCAACCTCTCTTCCAATCTTTTAAACATGGGGTCCATGCCAAAGTCTTCCTGAAGCAAAGGGAACTGATCATCCTGACCATCCTGAATGGGTTGTTGATCTAGGTTGATACGCGGGATCGGGATAGGCCCTGGTCCATTGGGACCATTAGCCTCTCCAGCTGGAGGATCAGCCAACGTCTCGGTTGAGTAATAGGGGGATCCCTCTGTACCAACAATCTAAGCTCCTGCTGTCCTTGAGCCACCCCTTGAACCAAATCCATGAATTGATTCATGCGAATCTTCATCTCGGCGAGCTCTGCTTGTAGGCTCTCCATTGCTCTCTGTTGATTCCTTCGGGTACCGTATCGATGAATGCCTGAGTCAGCTATCCTGCTAGTGGGACACCAAACAAACTGAGAACACTGTGGCGGTACCTGTTATGCAAGACATGCGGATGACTATGCAAATGCAATGACATGTTTATCAATTCCAAAAGGTATTCTACCTCCTTGATTCCAGTCTCACATTTGATAAACAGCGTAAGAAGAAAACCCCGACTAGAATCAAGAAGAAGATTTAAACCCCCCTTGAAAAGGATAAACATGTGTTAAATGATATGAATGCAAATGATGTGATGATGTGAATGCAATGCAGTGGTATGTCAATCAGGATTGCTATATCTGCTTGAACATCTGTCAGGTTGCACTGTCTGGAGAGAAATTAAGAGTACACCAAACAAAGGTCATGGGATGGATCATGTTATCCTTAATATCAACCACCCATTTTGGCGGATTATGGTTTACACCTTATCAACACCCGGAATTCATTGATATTAAGGATACCTGATCGGATCAACCATGAATCAAGGGTTTGTCGCAAGTCACGAGCATGGAGTTTAGCTTAAGAACCACCCAAAAGGAGTGTACTAAGGTTTAAACCTGCCAAACATGTTCTACAAAAAGGTTCCCATAGTCATAATCCCATCTTTCGGATATTATTAGAGGAACGACTACTCGTATTCCAACAATATTCTCAAGAGAGACTCTTATGAGTGTAGTATCGCGTAACAATCGTATCAAATCTTACATTTGAACGACTTTCGCACTACGTCCTACGAATAGGCCAAGATGGGTTAGGTAAACTAAGGTCCTTGGCTTCTTAGGTCTATATTGGAACAAGTAATGTCTAACCACAACTTACTTATGTGACATTATTGATCTCAACATGACCTCCACCAAGTGAATAGGCTTGCAAGTCAACTCGCTAAGGAATACTCCACACAAGTTGACAGGACTATGCCATTCTCCTATCTTAAGTGCACTCGAGTTCGGGTATAGAACTCATCTCACAAATATCACCAAGCAGCCAGCCAACAGAAACAACAATGATATGTACACAATGCAATAAGGTAAAGCAGGTAAATAAATAACTGTACAAAAGCATGAACACCCAATAAACAAACAAACTACAAAAGCTAGGAGGGACTCGCTTAGGGAAGATGGACCAGCAAGAGGTCAACTTCTTAAACTCCCCAGCAGAGTCGCCAGCTGTCGCAACCTGAAAAATACAGTGCGCGAAAAAAACAACCGGCGAGAGAAAAAGACAGAAGAGTCGCCACCATGCGTTATTCATCCCAAAGGAGGGAAAGGAAACGCTCGAAGTAAACCCGAAAAAAGGAAAGGACAAGACGGGGTCTCGCAACCAAATCTTGGGTTCGGGAGTCGGTTATGCGAAGGGAAGGTATTAGCACCCCTACGCATCCGTAGTACTCTACGGGATCCACTTTTGTGGTTTTCGTCTAAAGGGTGTGGGTTTACCTAATGTGTTTATTTACTAAAAAGGTTAAGAGAAATGACTCGCGCGGATGTCGCATCCACTGCATACGTATCTCATCTGAATATGAGAATCAGAGTCTTCGTAGCTCGGCTGACCTATGGGTTAAGGGGATGTGTGCTCGCTAAGACATCGCGTCTTATGCCTACGTATCTCATCTGGAATGAGAAAAAGAGCAAGCCGTAGTTCGGCTAACTACGGGGTTATGGATTGGGTTTTGGACGAACAACGTTACTACGCAATCTACCGGATGCTCGACCTTTGGAGACTTACTCGCCTGTAGTAGAAGGAGTAAACGTGTTGCTTTGGGTTTTAGGGTTTGGGATGCTCGAGGGAAAAAAGGCAGTCCTTGACGAAGGAACCGCGCTACCTGCAGGGATATGAATACAAAACACAAAACATGTATCTCAAAGTAAAATGCCACCAAGGGGCTCAAACATTGCCTCCTATCGAGGTCTTCCAGCTAAGAAAGCGATAAAGTATGAGAAAGGGAAAAAATTACCACACGGATAAAGATCCGAAGCTATAGCAGTTAAAGGGGTAAGAAACCCTGAAATGTCTCCAGCTGGACCGTCAAAGGAAATCAGTCAACACGAATAATCAGAATAAAACTCCAGGGGGTATCCCACAAATAAAGTGGGAAACCACGCGAGTGTCTCTGCGAAAGCCATGTGAGCCCTCACAAAACTCGACAAAGGGTTAGAGTAGTAGGATGAAATCAAGAGAAAACAATGCCATGGAAACACAAGACAGGTTAGAATAAACAAAATAGGGTAACCCAGAGTTGCCCCTAAATCAAAATGTAACCACATGAATAATTCCATCAAAATTCACAAAAGGCTCACAAAAAAGGTATCAAATTCACCCATAATACCTCATACATTTAGAGCATTCAAATAAAAGGCATAAAGATGATGGATATAGGGCAAACCTGATTGGAGAGCTTGATTGAAATTGAGTTGCACCCGTGAGGTTTACAAGTTGAGTTCCCTTCAGGGTTTGGAGGCTGCTCTGAACTCTGTTGGCTTTTCTCTCACTATCTTTTTCCTCAGGGTTTTGTTCCAAGGAAACCTCAGAGTGTTTTGCTTCTCTTCCTTCTTTCTCTAGTGAATCTCCCAGTGTAACTCCAAGTGTGTTTTCCTCTACTGAAACTTCAGTATTTATAGACTGATTTTCGTGGGTAATGGGCTCAAATGAGGGAGACCCAAGTCCAAAATAATTTGTTATATTTTATTTATTTATTTTATTTATTTATTTAATTAATTAATTAATTAATTAATTAATTTATTTATTTTTTCGTTTTTTTTTTTCGTTTTTTTTTTTTTTTCAGGAAAAATGAAGGGTAAATTTTGGGGTATTACACATATGTTATAAAAAGTCCACATGAACAACTCTGCTAACTTTACAGTGAAACGCACTGATTCTAGAAGGTATGTTATCGAATGTCGTAACATGCTTTGTAAGTTTCATTTGGCTGCTTCTTACAAGAAGAAAAATGACTATTGGGAGATCGATTCAATAGACCCACCGCACAGTTGCATTGCAACTAACATTGAAGAAGATCACCGTAAACTAAGTGCAACTTTGATATGTCAAGACATTCTGCCGTTGGTTAATAAAGACCCATCAGTGAAGGTGAGTATAATTATATCCCATATCAGAACAACATATAATTATACTCCATCTTACAAGAAAGCCTGGATTGCGAGGACAATGGTTATTGAACAGGTTTTCGGCAACTGGGAGGATTCATTCAAGGAATTGCCACGGTTTTTATGGGCACTAAAAACATATGTCCCAGGAACTGTGGCAATTATGGAGACAGTGCCAGCGATGATGCCAGACGGAACCTGTGCTACAGGTAATAGAATATTTCACCGTCTCTTTTGGGAATTTCACCCGTGCATCAAAGGTTTCACATTCTGCAAACCTATTATTCAAATTGATGGCACTTGGTTATACGGAAAATACAAGGGTACTTTGCTCATGGCGGTTGCACAAGACGGCAACAACAATGTCTTTCCCATTGCCTTTGCTCTTGTTGAAGGTGAAACGGCTGGTGGATGGGGTTTCTTTCTTCAACATCTCAGAACGCATGTGGCTCCACAAGCCAATCTCTGTTTAATTTCTGATAGACATGCTGCCATTGAGAGTGCCTACAACAACCATGACAACAGATGGCATGATCCTCCTTCTACACATGTCTACTGTATCAGACACATTGCACAAAACTTCATGTGTGCTATAAAAGATAAGAATCTTCGCAAGAAGGTGGTGAATGCTGGGTATGCTTTAACTCAACCGTCATTTCAATATTATTATGATGAAATTAGACTGTCTAATGAAGACGCAGGGAGATGGATAAATAACATACCAGTAGAGCAGTGGACAAGGGCATTTGACAGAGGTTGTCGATGGGGCCACATGACAACAAACATTGTGGAATACATGAACGGGGTTTTCAAAGGAATTCGAAATCTGCCGATAACCGCCTTGGTAAGATCAACCTATTATAGGTTGGCTTCTATGTTCGCAACCAGAGGTGAAAGATGGAGTGCAGTGTTAATGTCCGGGAAAGTATTCAGTGAGTGTTGCATGAAGGTCATGAAAGAGGAGAGCATCAAACCTAGCACACACGCTGTAACAGTCTTTGACCGTCATAGACAAAATTTCAGCGTCCAGGAAACAATGGGCCACAACGAGGGGAGACCAAATTTAGCCTACGCTGTTAGACTAAACAAAAGTTGGTGCGATTGTGGAAAATTCCAGGCCTTCTGCATACCTTGCTCCCATGTCATAGCAGCATGCGCTTATACTCGTCAAGACGCTTACAACCATTTATCTGATGTGTACAAGGCCAACACCGTCATGAATGTATATACTCAAAGCTTCTCAGTACTACCAATGGAGGATTACTGGCCTCCATATGAAGGTGATATTGTTTGGCACAATGACGAGATGTGTGGAAAGAAGAAAGGAATGCCAAACAACACACATATAAGAACAGAGATGGATTCCACAGATAAAATGATAAGATTATGTAGTATCTGTCGTTAACCAGGACACAACAAGAACAACTATCCCAATCGAGGAGCATCATCTAGGTCTTAAGCTTTTTGTAACATTGTATTTCTATAACATTCAATGATTATATATCATTAAGTTCTTATTACAACGAGCTTCACAACAAACATCAGTACAAAACATCTGAAAACATTAATATTTCTAACTGATTAAAACAATCAAATTGATGTTGTCTCGACCGAACATCATTTCCCTAGCATCCTTATCAGTCTTCATTCGCACCCAACCAAAGATACTGTCAAGTCTCTCAATACTTCTGATTTTTTCCCCTTCTGGTATTTTCCCATCTAACCAACGATACAGCTCCCTCTTCAGTTGATCGAACGTGGTGATGTTCCAAAACAGCATCAGCATTTGAGGTTTGTCTCTCACATAAATCACATTTCCGTATCGGCGACGAACACCAAACATGATAGCCAAATGATTATATGAGATGTGGAACAATTAGTCACACAACGCATCTATTTATAAGACAAAAAATGCATTTTAGGAGGAGTCTCCAATTGAATTGGCGACTCCTCTTAAAACCTACACATGGGCGCCAATTGGATTGGCTAGGGCACCTGCCCTAGCCAATCCAATTGGCGCCTCCATTCAAGTTTTAAGAGGAGTCGCCAATTCAATTGGAGACTCCTCCTAAAAGTGAGGTATTTTGGGATTTTTTTTGAAACCAGGGGTATTTTGGGAATTTCCTTAAAAAAGTGGGTTATTTTTGTAAAAAACCCTTTTTTTATGCCAACACTCCACTTAATTAATTAAAAACAGTCTTAAAGTTCTAAATTACATTTGGTTCGAGCTCAAAAAAAGCTTTATGTTAGTTTACATAGTGATAGTTAATTGGTCCATCCTACGAGTCTTTGGTTGTCAGCCCAATTTATCAAATTTATATCCTTCATCTCAAATGAGTTTAAGATTTTTACAAATTATGAATTTGGTATCCTAGATGGATTTTGTCACCGGTGCATATGTCCCCTTTCACTCTCTCCACTAGCCCTAGATAATCCGTGTTTACCTTCATCTTCCTTTTTCCCATCATTATAGCCATTGTGAAAGGGTTTATCACTGTTTGGACCTCCGCTGTCATGGAATTGTGGTAGCCTTGTTGATTCCAAGTGACCTCAACTTCAATGTCTCCCTTGTCGTTTTGATAGATTGCTCCAAATTTCCATTCATCCTTGACTGCCATATTTGCGTCGCATCAGTACTGATGTTGCATGTATCCTTATCAGTGTTCTTAATTTTTGTTCCCAATATAATTCTATTCTCATCTTTCATTGTAGAATCCTCATACATGTTCTCTCTTTTTTTCATGTCTTCATACTCATTCTTTTTATGCTTCATTTTAGAGTTCCCCCCGCAATTGACAATCAGTTTCACTTCATATGAACTACGACGATCCTCTATCCCCTTGTATTTTTTGTAGTTGCCTCTATGATGGATCTATTGCATCGGTATGTGTTTCTCTTTGCTATTATTTTCATTGTTTTCCATTTGCATGAGGTGTTTTTTTATTTCTAAGTTGTTTCTCTTTGTCTTGGTGATGACATTCTTTGATGCAGGTCATTGTTCTTGATGCATTTGTTGTTTTTGTTTCTCCCATGTTGCTTCCTTCCCTTAGTTTTCTCATCTTTAGTGTCAATACTATCTTTTTTCTTTTTGATGTTTTTCAAGTCTATTGTTTTCTTTCAGTTTGTCTTCGTTGTGCTTTTGGATCATGTCTTCGAGATAGCCATTGAACCCCTCCTATTAGATAACACTTTTATTTCTCCTCCAAATTTTATTTATGTTCTCATACATGTTAATCTTCTTGTTGGTGTTCCACTCTCCTTTTCTTATGGTAATATCTTTTATTTCCTGGTTCTTTTTGCAGGAAGGATGCTCATCCATATAGTGAATGGAATTTCCCCAAGTACTGTTGTCGTTGTACCCAATATGCTCATTTATTAAGGTAATTATATGGTCTTCACTTTTCCTATCAATGGCATAGTTGTTGTTTCTACTATTGGATCTTATATCATCATTCAGTTCTTGCATGTTCTATTGAGGCTACCCATTGTCCATAGCTCCCTTGCCTTTATCATTTGAGTTTTTTCAACTGGAGGTGAGTATTTTCTTATTGTTATTCTCATAGCCTCTTCATTTCATCACCTGACTAATAGTGTGGTTTCTATTAATTCTTCTTTTTCCACAAAGGTCGTCTATGACATGGTTCATTCCCATGCCTTGAAGTTGTTGAGCCTTAATAATGCTCTTATTTTTAGATCTATTTTGTTGACTGTAAGTTTTACATTCCCTCTTAATCTTTCTTCTCTTAGCATCATAGTTATTATCCTTTTTATTTCTACTATCTTGTTAAGTCTGTGATTGCTGGCACTTTCTCCCCTATTGATTGAACAAATTGCCAGTATAGTTGATAATATTATCTATAGAGAGATATATTTACTCAAAGATATTCTTATTCCTAGCCCACCATATCCCGTAGAGAATAGACCTAACATAGTGTAAGGTCTCCTTATCTTTGTCCTTTAGATTTTCCATAACCAATTATTTATATTCTCTTCCTTGTCATAGTTGAGGTTAAAGCTAAGCCTGGATCCAAATCAAATTTTCTTAGTCCGCTCACAATTAAGAAATATGTGATTATATGTTTCCTCGAAAGTCTTACAGTTAAAGTAGAAAAGATAGCATCTCATCCCAATTTTATGTAGAGCACTCCTAACAGACACTACATTGTTAAGGATTCTCGAAGTTAGTGTCATCGCTCTAGGTTGAGTCTTTATAGAGCATAACTTCTTTTAGACCTTTTCCTTATCATTGTAGTTAGAGGGGCCAACTTTATTAGTATTACTTATAGTATTGAAATGATGGTACACTGATTTAACAGTGTAGTTGCCATCAGCTGTAGCCATCAACATAATAGTGTCCTCATCCTCATCATTGCCTATAGGAATATGGTTTATTTTTTATTTGTCATAGGGAAGGAAAGTTTTGTCAATCATGTTTTGATTCCATTTTTTAGATTCCTGATTAATTAGGTCCTTAAGCCAAAGCACGTGGTAATCCCAAGGCTTCCACGTTAGGACTTTAAACCAGTCTTGATAAGGAATCCATGGATCATCTTATACTTTAATAGTTTTTCCATTACGCAATTTCCAACAGCACCCTTGGAAAAATTTATTTCAAGCATAACTATCCTTAGGATTGCTAGTAGCTTCCATGAGGGTATTATTTGGGAAGCATTTTTCCTTTATCCACTTAAAGATTAAAGAATCATGTTAATTATATAGCCTCCATATTTGTTTGGCTAATAAGGCCTAATTGAAAACCTTCATATTTCTAAATCCTATCCCACTTTCAGTCTTCATTTGACACAACGTCAAGGGACATAAAAAGTGTCATATAGGTGAAGATAATCCATGCCCCCATCAATTACAAAATGGAAAGAAAAAATTTACCTTGGGCATCAAAAATTTCTAAGACCTAATCATCCATACCATAGATTGCGGAAGGCTTTTAATGGAAAAGATAAGTTTGGTATCACTCCAAAACCCTTAACTAGGAAGGAAGTTTATAAAAGACAACAACACATTAATGTTATCTTTGGAAAGAAACAAAAAGGGTCCGTTGAGAAAAATATTTGGAAAAAAAGGTTGGTGTTCTTTGATCTTCCTTATTGGTCTAGTTTTGATGTAAGACATTATCTTGATGTGATACATGTGTAGAAAAATATATGTGAACTTTTGGTTGGAAGGCTTCTCAACATAAAAGTCAAGACAAAATATAGTAAGAAATCCCGTCCAGATATGATGGTGATGGGTATACGACAAGAGTTAGCTCTAAAAGACATGGGGAATTGAACATAATTTCCCCTAACATGTCACACTATCTAAAAAAAGAAAAAAAAGTTTTTGCGATTGTTTATAGGGTATCAAAGTTTACCAAGGGTACTCATCAAATATGAAGAAACTTGTGTCAATGAAATATCTCAAATTAATTGTCTTAAAATCTCATGATTGTCATGTTTTGATGCAACAACTTCTACCATCGATATTTTACCAAAAAATATAAGGGTAACTATAACTAGATTGTGCCTATTATTCAATGTTATATGTCATAAATTCATTAATCCTAGAAATTTAGATGAGTTGAAACATGAGGCTACAATTGTCTTGTGTAAATTAGATATGTACTCCCCTCCATCATTTTTTGACATTATAGTTCACTTAGTTGTTCATCTAGTAAGGGAGATTAGAATTTATGGTCTAATTTATTAAAGTCATCCCCGTCTTAAAGCTTCAATCGTTGAATGCTACATTACAAAAGAAGCTATTGAGTTTTGTACAAACTATTTGTCAGAAGAAAACTCTATAGCAATTCCTGAGTCTCGTCATGATGGAAGTTACGGAGGTAGATGTACTTAAGGTTTAAATGTTAAGACAATGGAACGAGATGTAGTTCTTCAAGCACATTTGTATATATTGAATAACTATGATGAAGTTCAACATTACTTTTCCTCTCAAAAAATTATTATCAAGGAAAACTTCCCACAAATGAATGAAAAATTGATGTTGACAGAGCATAACAAAACTTTCATGACTTTGTATAAATTGATGTTAAGAAAATATAACAAAAACCTTAAACCTGAATCAAAATAGGTAAGAACCTTCTACAAACTGTAAGAATCTGAATCAATTTTTTACAAAGAAAACATATTTAACTAAAGAATACATTGTTGAAAAGTAATTTAAAACAAAACAAAACAAAAAAGTCATAATCATAACCTTAATCACACTTTAAGCACCTAAATCACCCTTGAACTCAATTAAAGATTAAGCTATCATAAAAACAAAATAATAAAGTTAGAAGCAAAACAACTAAATTAGAATCCGAAATAACAAAGTCAGGATTCAAAATCCTAAGCAAATCCGAACAAAACAAAAATGAAAAATTGAATAAAAAAGGATACCTTGCAACAAAATCGTGTTGATCTCGTGTTGATTCAGTTTTAAAACAACAAAATATTCCATGTTAGGGTCGGTGAGAAAATGAGTAGTGGTGGTAGAATGATTGTTGGTGAGAGAGATGGTGACTGATGGTGGCAGTGAGGGTGAGAGACGATGGTTGGTGAGAGATGCATGGTGAGAGACGATGGTGAGACTGAGCGAAATAAATGAATGAATGAAGGGTATTACCTATTCTAGAGAAAAACGACATCATAGTAGCTAATGAGTATGGGCGGATCCGTGTACCCGTGGTTCAGTCATTCTTACACGGCCCACCCATTATAAACCACTATAAATCGGATTTTGAACCCGTGACCCAGCTTACTTGTTTCAATCTTATTAGTGCCCCTTTTTTGGTTTTTGGTGATATTGGCCAGTTTACCTGTTTCTCTCCACCCCTAGTTGCAATAAGGTTTTTGACTTCCATAGTTATAAAATATATTTACTCAACCGCCACGGAAAGTTTTTTAATTTCCAAAATTTGATGCATCATATACGGTAATCGCCATTGCTAGTGAATCTAGTGGTGGTTTTATGTCAACTGCTGCAGTAAACTTTCCGTTGTTATAAATTCATGAACATTAAATGCCCATGTGTGTATGTTCCAAAAAGATACGAAAAATGGAATGGAGTAAATGCTAATAAATGAAAGGGAAATAGTCTCACATTGGATATTTAACTCACATTCAAAGCCTTTATAAAGAGTTAAGAACATTAACTCAATAAAAGGATAAAAGAGGATAAAGTGTTGCATGGAAAAATATGGTGGTCCCAAGCATTATGCAACTTGTCTCATCCATACACCTCTCGTCGGTGTTGTCACCGACGACGCCTGCTCCGGGTCCGAAGGCGTGGGAGTAAAGGAGTTATTGTCGGCTTGTAGGCGACACTTGAGAATTTAGGCACGACACATCGGAGCAATCGGGCTACTCGCAATGCTATGAGGCGGCGCCGTAGGAGCTCTGGCGGGCGAAGACATCGGGCGACCTTACTATTTCTCTTGTTTTGGTCAATGCATGCGTTTGAATTTTTGAATTCGAAAAGAAGCAACACTTCGTGAAATGTTATTGCGGAATGAAGATAGACAATGCTTGGAAATAATGCAACTTTTAATTAAATGGTGTTGTTTCATCAAGGGTCGCAGCTTTGTGAAACAAAACATGCATGACCTATAAATACATCACTCTGAATTCAGGAAAACATCACAACAAAACCGAATATCCTCTTGCACGAATTCCAAACACTCTTAGCTATAAATTGAGTTTTTGTTGGTATTGCGCAAATTTGATATAAGGCCGAATTATCCCGGATATTCCTGCTTCCAACTCTAAGATATAAAGAGAGTGCTTGAAATATTTTTAAGGAAAGTGATTCCATTCACGATTCAGTCCTCGATCCATTCAACTCTACCAATATTTCTAACAATTTTAAAATTATTTCTATAATGGCTTCTGACGCTGCAGTTTCAAGCATTAAAGTTATGAACCAAGACCTCGTCAAGTTGGATCGCTTTGATGGAACCAATTTTACCAGATGACAACATAAGATGACATTCTACTTGCTGCTTTGAAGGTTCATTATAACTTAGATCCTGACTTAACACCAATTCCTGAACCGACTGAGGATGACTCTGATGAACTCAAGAAGGAGCGCAAGAAACATAAGGAGGACAAATTGTTATGTCGTGGACATATTCTAAATACGATGTCTGATCATCTCTATGATTTATATACGGATACTCCGTCTGAAAAAGAAACTTGGGAGACACTCGAGTTTAAATTCAAGACTGAAGTGGAAGGTACAAATAAGTTTTTCATTTCTAAATACTTAGTGCACGAGTTATAGGTTCTCGTGAATAAAATAAAATACGTGAAAATATAGATTCCTGAAACCTTTCAAGTTGCCGCAATCATTGCAAAATTTCCAACTTCGTGGAAAGGCTATAGAAAGAAATTTCTGCATAGTTCTGAGTACTTCTCTCTATAGAAAATCTAGAAACACCTTCGAATCGAGAAGGAATCGAAGGAAAGATAGAAATCAAAATCTGTTGGTCTTTCTAAATCCAATGTTGTGACCAACAAAGGAAAAAGGAAACATGATGGCATGAAGAGTCATCTTGGACATAAAAAGGAACATAAAAAGTTCAAACATATTGGCGGTCCTAAAAACATATGTTTTGTGTATGGAAAACCGGACACTATGCTCGAGATTGCAGGTAAAATAAGTCAAAAAATGAGATTAATGATGTTCATGCAAATGAAGACATAATCGCTATGGTAAGCGAAATAATGACAATCAAAGGCAAAATGCAAGGATGGTGGTATGGCACATGTGCTACAATGTATGTCTTTTTTGAAAAAGTTGCTTTTGAAACCTATTATGAGGCCAGTGATGGACAGGAAGTACAAATGGAAAATGAAGTACGATCTAAAGTTGTTGGAACCGGACCCGTCGAACTAAAATTCACTTTCGGAAAGAAAGTTACTCTTGTTAATGTGCTTCATGTCCCCGATATGAATATGAATCTTATTAGTGGGGATTTATTGGGTAAACTGGGAATTAAATTTGTATATGAATCGGGTAAACTTATATTGACTCGTACTGGTGTATTTATAGGAAAAGGGTATTTCGCTGAGGGAATGATCAAACTATGTACTACCGACAATATTATTAATGAAATTTCTAATTCTTCTTACATGCTTTAGTATGTTTCTTTATGGCATAATAGATTATCATATACCGATATAAGTTCTATGAAGAGACTAATTAAATATGGTTTGATCTCATTTAATATAAATGATTTCGAAAAATATGAATTATGCGTTAAATCAAAGAAGATTAAGAAACCTTTCAAAAGTGTTGAAAGACATATAAATCTCATTGATCTTGTACGTTCATATTTGTGCAAATTTAATGGCATGTTAACTCGTGGGGGAGACATATATTTCATTACATTCATCGATGATTCTTCTAGGTTCATATATGTATATCGTTTAAGAATTAAATATGATGCTTTCAATGCATTTAAACTTTACACACTACGCCAAAAACTGGAATAGACAGCGCACCTTAGAGGGCGCTTTCTTAAAGAAACGCACTCTAAAGTGAAGAGAAAAAATAAGGAGCGAACAACTGGAATAGACAGCGCACTTTAGAGGGCGCTTTTGTAACAAAGCGCCCTCTAAAGTGAATAGAAAAAATAATGAGGAAATGGAGGGACACCAATAGAGGGCGCGTTTATGAAAGCGCCCTCTAAGGGTACCCTTAGAGGGCGCTTTTAAAAAAGCGCTCTCTAAGTCCATGTACATTTACAGTTTATAAGGCGCTTTTGGAAAGCCTTAGAGAGCGCTTTTAGAAGCGCCCTCTTAGGCCCCCTTTAGAGGGCGCTTTTTTTACACAAGCGCCCTCTAAGGTCCCCTTTATTAAACATTAAAATTATAACATATATACTGCATGTCTCTTTATTTTCCCTCTCTATATGCTATTTCGTTTACGTAACTGGGTTTTCTCTCTACTGCGATTACTCTCTACTGCGATTACTCTCGTCCTCCGTTCGTTCTCCCTCCCTCACCGTCGTCGTTGCCGTCGCCTTTTTCTGCTGCTGCGTTCACGTTCACTGAGTTATCTGCGTCCACCGTCGCTGTTCACTTTCTTCTCCATCGTTACCGTCACCTTGAAGGTATTTCTCTTAATAGTTTGTATTTTCAGGTGTTTGATTAGGGCATTTTCTAAACTGAGTTTTACATTTTGTGCATTATGTTGATTAATGTTGTTTAGGGCAAACGAGCACTATATGGTGTTCATGAGCACCTTGTTGTAAGGTTTTTTATTTCTGATTGAAAACTGATGTCATTTGGAGTGTGTTTGAGCTTGTGCTTGGAAGTTTGATGATTATGGATGCAAGTTTGTTCATGTTCCAAACACCATAAGTTTGCATTGGTCTTTTGTATGCAGTAGGTGTGTGTGAGTTTGTATTCAATAATGATGAAAAAAAGAGAGAGAGTTTAGATTGTTGTAAACATGAGAGAAATGGAAGGTATATGAATGTGTTTTTGTGTAGCTTCACGAATATGGTCATTGTCTTACTTGGGTCTTATTGAATCATTTCTATATTACAGATAAAATGGCTAACCAAGACGATACCCATGACGCGAGTGGATCACGTAACAATGTTGAAAAAGAAATCAAACGAGGATTGACTGTTATGAAGTCAATCATTCGTGCAAGAGACAAGGGTGAAAAATTCGAAGTACATTGGAGTGCTGAAGACCAACTAATTGAGCCTAACGGTTCAATGTTGGCAAGTTACATTGGTTCCCTTGTTCGACAACATATTCCGATTACATGTGATAATTGGAGAAGTCCGAAATTGAAGGTTGGCAAAGAAAAAATATGGTCCGAGATACAGGTACTTACCATATATTGTTATATGTTTTTTTGTTGACTATTTGTTGACCATATATTGTTATAATATTACTTATAATAACACACTCCATGTGTATGTTTTTTAGAGATCCTTTCAAATCGATGAAAGCCGGCAAAAATATTGTATTCAATTGGCCGGAAAAAGACTCCGAGGATTTCGATCCTTTTTGTCCAACAAATTTCTCAAGGATGAGGAAGGAAAATTTGTTGAAGCAGAACGGCCAATGAAATATGCGGAGATTATTTCAGCCGAAGAATGGGATAACTTTGTCGCCAAACGAAGAAACGAAAAATTCCATGTAATGTCTATTAATTATGGTATTATACAATTGTTAAGTTACTTGGTTCTAATATGCCTTAAACTTTTTTATCCAGGAAGTAAGCGACAAAAATCGGAAAAGGGCATCAAAACCCGCATATCCGTACAAAAAAGGGCGTACGGGATATGCACGGTTACAACAAAGAATTGTGAGTATATTCAAATGCTATGAGCTTATACATTGTCACAATATGTTATAATTGATGATCTTATAATCTGATTCAATGTGTAGCTAGCCGAGGAGAAAAGTGACGCAACATCTCTTCCGGAGCACGTATTGTGGAAGGCTGCTCGGGTTGGGAAGGACGGGGCTGTCGTTGAAGCGGTTCAAAATGTTTATGACGAATGTGTAAGTATATGTAACATTATTTCTTTAATTATATCGAAAATTTTGTTAGACATATAATTCATTTTTAATCTCCTCTAATAATATTTCAGGAGACTTTATCCCAAACCTTACCTTCAACCGAGGTCCAGGATTGCAGGAGCGTACTTAGTCGAGTACTAAATGTTCCTGAGTATTCCGGTCGTGTGAGGGGTAAGGGTTTTGGTGTGACTCCGTCGTCATTTTATAAAAAACCAAAAACAAAAAATCCTACCAACAAAGAGGTGATGGAGACCTTGGCGGAGTTAAGGGCACAAGTACTCGAACTGCAAAAGGAGAATGCAAGGTATAGAGAGGAAAGGTGCGGTTCCGAGGCAAAAGATACTAGTGACCGAGCTAGTATCAATTGTCAACCGAAATTTCCCGAGGTAATTATATATGTTATTATGAAATTAAAATAGCACTTTTTTACTTGACACATATACACGTTAACAATAACATTTATTATTGGTTTAGGGCATTACACCTTGTCAGCTGTATCTATCGGCACCAACTTATCGCATAGTTGGCAAGGGAAAAGTGCACAACACTTCGGGTGAATTACTTCACCATAATCCCCTCCCGGTAGGATATATGAAAGTTTCGGTTGACCTTGTATTAGATACCGATGCGCTTCTACCATTACCTGACGTTGTTTCAGAGACAACGTTGATGCGAGATGCAGTCAGATCCTTTGTTGGATGGCCGTCAGATCTAATTTTCCCAGATGCCGAGGTATATATGTTCTAAATGATTATGAATATTTAGTATTCACATTTCAATTCAGCTACAATTATGATATTTAATCAATCCTTATTACATGGTAATGTTAGACTCCTACAAGACCCACACATAAAGTTGGTAAAGGGATTTCAAGACGCATCGAGTCAGTTGCATCTCAAAATGAGGTACAAATATATATACCCATTGAATTATATACGCAACAATTCTGTTGCATCACAAAAAGTCATGATTTAATTTATATGAATTTTTAGGTTCCCGGTCGAAAGTTGAAAAAAGCTGGTAACGATATTCCAACGACGTCCGGGACAAAATCTCAAATTATGGTGCGTCTTGAAAAAATGGTGGAAGAGTTCGATATTATGCACGGCGCCATCCGTAGTGTAGATTTTGATGAAGGTGTTTTCGGAATTGCTCATTCCGAAATAATTGCAAAGGAGGACATGCAACAACTTTTTGAACACGAAGAATTGGGCATCGCTGTCATTCATACATACATATGGTACTCCGATCAACCTATTATTTACTTAGTTGAACAATTTATTTACACATTTCAATGAGTAGTCTAATGTTTATTATGTTTCTATTTAAGGTATATGTATGTAACATTGATGCGGGGAACTGAATTGTGTAACCGATTCAATTTTATTGTTGCTTCTCGTATCAACACAACGTTTATAACGAAAAATCCAACATCCGTAAAGAATGAACTAGTCGATAGATTCATGGCGGCCGGCGATAATACTACACCCAGTTTGTATTTTTTACCGTTTAATTCTGGCAACGGGTTAGATTTTCTTTCTAATAATTTCATTCTAATCTATGTATATCTTTTACGTAGAAAATTTTCATGCATCTAAATTTTTGTTTTATTTTACAGTGGTCACTGGGTGTTGGTTGCTATGGATCTTTCGAGACTAATGGTGTATTATCTCGATTCGTTATCGGGTGATTGGAGTAAATATCAGAGTATGAAGAAGACGGTTGACGCGTAAGTGAAATTCCCCTAAATATTCGTGTGTATTTGTATATTTAATTATGTCTGTCAGATTGATCTCAATATACGTTTTTATTTTGTTAGGGCAATACTAAAATTTAGATCGAAAAAGAATTATCGTAATAGGAAGGACATTACCTGGGCCAGAGTTCAGGTATATATTAAGTATCTTATTTTTGCTTATAATAGTGTTTGTTTTTTGCTTATAATAGTGTTTGTAAGAAATTAACTATATATATATATATATATATTGTTTGTTTTTCTGTGTAGTGTCCTCAGCAAAACAATTCGGTCGATTGCGGATTTTTTTGTATTGAGATTTATGAGAGATATCATTGCGTTGAATCGTATAGACATCCCAAAAATGGTATGGAATAATAACTTAGGGTTTATTTTAATATTATCGGATATTTCATCTAATTTGTTACTAAATCATGAATATGTTTTATTCTCTTAATTGTAGTACTTTGAGGAATACAAATCTTACTCAAGAGCTCATTTGGATGAAAGGAAGGATGAATTGTGTCAATTCATTGTTGATCAAAGAATCATATAGCTAGGTTGTATATTGTTGTACATATATGTATGGAATGTTGTTGTTGTATGTTGTTGCAATTGTTTTATATATGTTGTATATATGTTGTATATTGTTGTTGTTGTATATATGTTGTATATGTTGTTGTATACTGTTGATCAGAGAATCATATATTAATGTTGTATATATGGAGGATTAATGTTGTATATAAATGGATTCATGTTGTATATATCAATGGATTAATGGTGTATAACATTGGATTAAAGGATGAAATCAATATGAATTTTACACTTTTGCAGCATGCGAACAGGTTCCCAATTAAATACCCACTGTTTTTCAAACAAATTATTTTAAAATAACTAACACTTTAGAGGGCGCTTTCTGTAGGAAGCGCCCTCTAAACACTTTACATTGACAACTTTAGAGGGCGCTTTGTCCAGAAAGCACCCTCTAAACACTTTACATTGACAACTTTAGAGGGCGCTTTGTCCAGAAAGCGCCCTCTAAGGTGGCCCTTTATGGACCACTCCAGAGGGCACTTTTGTCTGAAAGCGCACTATAATGTGGCCCTTAAAGGGCCACTTTAGACAGCACTTTCTCCAGGAAAACAAAGCGATGTCTTTACCTATGCCAGCGCCACTTTAGAGGGCGCTTAAAAGCGCTGTTATAGGCCAAAATAAGCACCCTCTTTTCCCTTATTTGGCGTAGTGACAAAGCAGAAGTAGAAAATTAATTAAATAAAAGAATCAAAGTCCTTAGGATTGATAGGGGCAATGAGTATTTTTCTACTGAATTTGATACATTTTGTGAAGAACATGGAATTATACATGAATGGTCAGCACCTCGCACACCACAACAAAATGGTGTAGCCGAGTGGAAGAATCGAACATATCAAGAGATGATGAATTCCATGTTAATACATTCCAAATTTCCATTTAATTTGTGGGGTGAGGCCTTACTATCCGCTTGCCACATAATTAGCATAATTCCTTTGAAGAAAACCGGTATTTTTCCATATGAGTTATGGAAAGGAAGAGCACCAAATATCGGTTACTTCAGAGTGTGGGGGTGTGTAGCCTACTATAAAAATATGGATCCTAAAAGAACTAAATTAGGTCCTCGTGGGATAAAATGTGCCTTTATAGGTTATGCACCAAATAGTAAAACATATAGACTATTAAACTTAGAGTCTAGTGTAATCATTGAATCCTGGGATGTAAAATTCTTTGAAAACCTTATTACTAACGATAAAGAGTCTGAGTCTCCCGCAAACAAAGAATCTCGTAAGGAAGATTCTTCTCGGAGTATCGAGATACAACCTGAAAGTTGTGAGTGCAACTTCCATTATATGTGTTTTGTATGATGCCAAAACTAGGATACTTTAGCGTAAATGTATATTGGACAATATCTTCTGAATCTCTATGTACATTTTAGCATTAGGAAGCATAAAAGTATTTGGAAACAATGTGGGAAAGGTCTCATGCATCAAACATGCATGAAAAATCATTTTTTGTGAAAAATTGCAGTATAGGTCGACACATAGAACTATAGGTCGACCTATGAAGAAAAATTCTAGCTATAGGTCGACACATAGAACTACAGGTCAACCTATGGAAATATTTTCTTGGTTATAGGTCAACACATGAAGTCTATAGGTCGACACGTATGCTGCTGTATTAAAGCATGTGGCATTTATTTCATGTGCCGAGTCTTCAGGTGGACATATAGGGAGCACATACCTGTCATAGGTCGACACATGACCTTGGATAGGTCGACCTATGCATAGAACATGTTGGCACATAACCTGTATAGGTCGACCTATCCGATATTTTTCTTCAAAAATTCATATTTTTCTATCCTCCTTTTCATTTTCTTTTGCCCTAAATCACCCATGCATATAAATACTCCATACATGCATCATTCTCGTGTAAGGTTTCTAGAGTGAGTAAAACCTACATGAATCCAGGATTTCAAAGAATCTCATCATCTTCAATCTAATTTATGCATACACACAATCAAACTACACATAATTATTTTTTGATTGGGTTCCATCTAAATTAGGATTGATAAAGTCCAATTAGGTTTGTTGTACCGAGAATATTGGTTTGTGATCTTTGAGGGATTCAAATAAGAAAACCGGTTTGGGATTTTCCTTGAAGATATTTAGGGTTTGAAGTTTTTTTTAAAGACTATGCAATTTGGATCCGATCGAGTGAAAGCCTTGAGACTAGGTGTGTCGGCAAGGAGGTAGCGTGAAACGGTGGATCGTATTGATAAATATTGGGTTCAACAAGTGTGCGCTTGAGATTAATTCAGCCAGATGAACGCCTTGAGACAAGGAGGTCGTGCAAGGAAGTATCAACAACAGGTGAATTGAAACGGCATTGTTGGTGACTTGATCAAGCTTTGATCAAGGTTTTTTTTGGAGGTGCTAGAGTCAAGAACAAACCTAGGGTTTGTGGGATTTGATTTCTCATCTCTTGTATTAATACTTTTTCGAAGTAAAATTTATTGTATTAATATCTCAATTCTAATCCAAATAGAGGGAAGACGTACCCATAGCGAGGTCGATTGGGGAACTACCTAAACAAATCTGTGTGTTCTCTCTCTATCTCTCTCCATCTCTTTATATATATATATCGCTTATTTTTTGGTTCACAAATTGTTAATTACTTTGATCTCTTGATCAATATTGTTTGGATAATAACTTTTGAATTCTTTGTTAAATTGTGTTATTGTAGTAATCACTTACCATTTGATAGTGATTGGTTTTTAAGAACTACAAACACTATACTAATATCCAAACTTTGTTGATTGCATGTAAAGTGTTTGATGAATTGTGTCAACTAGTCTTTAGTGTGTTATTGTCACCGAAGATAGATTATTACTATAGTAGAGTTTTCAATTTAGTTCTTGGAGTATTGATAAATCAACTTGTGAATTATTATCATAGCATTGGTACTCATACGTATTTCCAAGTTTTTCAATAGAAGGCTCGATTAGACGATTTTGGATCTGAGAAATATTTTAAACTTACTTCCGCGTCATAAATTTTTCTAAATCATAGTTTTGAATAAATTTTAATTTGGGATCTATTCACCCCCTCTTTCTCAAAATTATAACAACATATCATGCTGCTTATCTAAAGTGTCCTATATAAATCTGGTAATCCAATCAAAATTTCAATTCTTTATGCTTTCTAATAATGTGCAGCATGTGACGATATTAGGTCTTTCAAATCAATAAGTACACTCGATGCTTATTCCATCCAGATCTAATTTAGCTATTGGAAGCAACAGTTTCAAATTCGACTAAAGTTTTTTCCTAACAAATTCATAAAGTATTCTTTTTGCCGAAAATGATTGCATTTATTTTGCAAAATAGTTAGCCCAGCAACACATATTGGACTTTTATCACCACAATTTAACTATTGTCTAGTTAGTATTTGAGTACAGATAACTTCAAATCAGATTCCATGCATGTATGCAGATTTGCATGTTTTTATAGGTTCAAGACCGTACAAGAGGGATGAGTAAGAATCTGAAATGTTGCATGATAGAACATATGATTCCCAAGTGTCCAATAGATTTGTTAAATTTCGTCTCATGTAGGGAAAAGTGAAACCTTAGTGAAGTCAGATATTGGCACATATACAGTTAAAAATTGGACTATGATGTAAATATTGAAACCTTAATGCATATTGAATTTTTCCATGAGTTTGGTAGAATATGTGTGAGCGTAATTCTCAGCATACCATCAATATTGCATAAGCATTACCCTCAGATATTGATTTCTTAAAAATGATTTTTATAGTGTAAAATAATTTTGTGAATTTTTTTTTACAAATTTTTCTTTTATAAAAGTTTTAAATATAAATTTAGTTTGAATACTTTTAAAATGTTATTTTAAATATTTTATTATTTTATCGGAAAAAAATTTAGATATTAAAATTTCAAATAGTTTTTCATAAGAATCATATTTGAGGTATAATTTTTTGTAAAAAATGCGATTTCCACTATATTTTGGTCTTTAATAATGTATGTTTATGTTTTAGGATGACGAAATTATTCTTACAATTTAGAAAAAACGAATATAGAAAAACTTGTATTTTTTTCAAAAAAGGATTTTACAAAATCCATTTTTGAAAATACAAAGAAAAAATTAATTTTTTTAAGGCTAAAACAAACTTTGCTTCCATCTTTTTCAATGAATTTAGATTCTCTTCTAGTTTTCATTATGATAGCTGAAAACTTCTCGATGGTATCTGAGTTTTTTGAACTCTATTGCGCATCGCTCCATTTCTTTCCTTCCTTTTGTCTTCCACAATGGTTCGTGTTGTTGTTGTTGCTACCATCAATGGCAGAGGAAATGTTGTTGCTCCGGTTGGTCTGGTTCAAGATTCTTCTTAACAACCTGGTAATGTATATTATATGCATGCTAGGTCCATCTCCAAGTTCAGTTTCACCGGTTCCAAATCATTCTAACTATCATGCGTGAGCTAGATCTATGAGGCATACTCTAGGCAGGAAAAACAAGAATGATTTTGTTGATGGCTCAATTCCCGTTCCCGTGGAATTTGATCCAACGGCGTTGAAGCTTGGATCCTGAATATAGTCCATTCGTGGATCATGAAATTAGTCGAGGATTTAATTTCACATATCATTATTTTTCTTGAAAATGACGTTGATGTGTGGAACGAGCTCAAATACTGTTTCTCACATGGTGACTATATTCAGATTTCTGAGTTATAATGTGAAATTTTTGGGTTGAAGCAAGATTCTCATTTAGTTTCAGAATTTTTCACAGCTTTAAAGGTTATTTGGGAAGAACTTGAAGCATATCTTCCTACTCCTACTTGTTCTTGTCCACATCGTTGTGTTTGCATCACAAGTCCGAGTAATGCAAAACATCAACATAAAATTTCACGCTCAATTCGTTTTCTCACTCCCTTAAATGACTCATTTGATCTAGTTCGTTTATAGATTTTACTCATGAATCCATTACGAAATCTCAAAAAGGTTTTCTTTATGGTAATGTTGTGGAACCTTATCTTGAAGGTGATATGCTTTTAACAAAGATAACAACTTTTGATGATGACAACTGACCGATGATGAAAATTAATGTCATATGACAAGTCAAACATAAGTGATTAAGCGGATAAAGATGCAAATATAAGTAATATGGTTTGATAGACTTGACTATCCGATCAATGATGACAACCAAATGGAATATAATCTCAAACCTCATCTCAAGCAAGTGTCTAAAAAATAAAATATTTGAAAAAGTCTTGAAGTGCAAGGAAGTTATCCCTTAAGTATCCTAAAAGAAAACTATGTAATGCATAAGAGTGTTTTCGTAAAAGTA
Source organism: Lathyrus oleraceus (assembly GCF_024323335.1). Taxonomy (NCBI): domain Eukaryota; kingdom Viridiplantae; phylum Streptophyta; class Magnoliopsida; order Fabales; family Fabaceae; genus Lathyrus; species Lathyrus oleraceus. The sequence continues at coordinate 25,700,797 of NC_066579.1, forward strand.
TATGACTAAATTACACACACGAAAAATATTTTTTAACTGATTTTTCTCAAAGAAATACTATAAGCAAAGTCTTGTTGCTGTGCCAGATGAGTTGAAACCTCTCTGAAAAGATTTGGGAGATTTTTTTGTATTATCCAATAGATTGACACTTTATCCCAATCGATTGAGATATTTCAAAAATATGTCCTAATCGATTAGGACATCATCTTAATGATGGGTAACAACTACGTATCTTTTATTTACATTTTTAACTTGACAATCGATTAATATTGAGATATCTAATCAATTGACATAAGGTGCTAATCGATTAGCAAATATTAAAATGCAATAAAACCAATTTCCTTTTTTAGTCAACCTCTGACCTATAAGTAGAGGTATCTTTCCTCATTTCAATTTGTCCATAATACTATTTTGGCACTTATCACTCTCTCCCTCTCACTACAAAATAATGTATTAGTTGTGGCGATTTAGTTATTGTGTTTTCAAAAACCGCCACAATTTATGGTTGATAATAATGGTTTTATCAATGGATCTAATATACATAAAAAAACAACGGTTTTAACCGCCTTTATTTACTGAATTGTTTTTAATGTTCACATTTTAATATTTACGTTTTCTTATTTATACAGTGAGTGTTTTCTTTTCTTTTTTAATATTAACGGTTTCTTTATTTATACAATAACAAATTTAATTAAAATAAAATAAAAAATATTAATTTTATTTCTTATATATTAAAACAAGAAAAAGAAAACCTAAATTTTGTCACATATTCTTCGTCTCCAAAAAAATGAAAACCTATTCTTTTTCCTTCTCAATGTTTAGCTTCCTTCCCACTTTTCGATTTTGATTCCAGCTTCTTTTTTTTTTCAAAATCATTCAAGCTCAAACCTTAACGATGATTTGAACATTGAATCACATCTATTTAACATCAGTACCATTACCGAACCCTAACAATTAACCCCACCAATGACTTAAAGTCATGGTTTCTCTTTTTAATGCTAATGTGGAAAATTTTGGACAAATGTGTAAGGATTTAGAAGAGTTAGGTTTTCTAATATTGATATGTCCGTTAACATACTCATATATTTCAGATTTTATCAAAGCTAATTCATAAAAACTATGGTTAAAACCGCTGTCGTTAATTTTACGGGTAATCTCGACGAGGGTGTGAATAGAATTAGTGAAACGGTTGAAAGGTTGGATATCGGGGTGTTGATTAACAACGTGGGAATTTCTCACCAGTATGCGATATTATTCCATGAATTGGATGAAGAGCTTCTAAATAATTTGATTATGGTGAATGTTGTTGAAACTACTAAGGTTACACATGTTGTTTTACATTGGATGCTGAAGAGAAAGAAGGGAACGATTATTACCATTGGTTATGGTGCTAATATTGTTATTCCTTCTGATCCATTTTATGTTGTTTATGTTATCACTAAAGGGTGAATGTTTTTAATTGCTCTTTTATTATACTTCTATGTTCTAAGACTTAGTGATTTATTTTGACATTCTTAAGTATTGATGTTATTCTATTTTCTATTTTTGAAATTAGGGTGTCTGTGTTTGTTATTTTAGTTTCATCGATCATTTTCTAGATGTCTATGTTGAATAAAAAAAATGGGATTTTTTGTGTAGTAAGTATTGAGCTATTCTTTTGATTGAATTACTCATTTGATGTTGTGACCTTGATGTAATTGAGAATTGAGATTGTATAAATAACATTTGATGGCGTAAACAAACATGTTTCTGTTGATTATGATTTGCATTTTTGTTTTTTCTTTTGTTATTAGTTGTTGTTGTTCTAACCGCTAATAATATGCAAATGCATCTACATTATAGAGGAAGTAACTATTTTACGTGAAACCCTCAGTAATTTAACCCAAGGTAAAGAAAAATTTGACTTGATCTTATCGATCCAAAATTCGTCCTTAAATAGAAAGGGACTAGAATTTAAAAAGGATAGAAAACAAAGTAAAGATATAGATCATAATGAAAAGACGCGTCCAATTTATAACTGTACACACTGTACAAGAATACGATATTTAGAATCTTTTTGTTTTGATAAATTGAAAGGATCTAAAGGTTTTGTAATCTTATATATTCTAGAACTAATGCACCTGAGCCCGAGAAGATGTGGGCACCAAACATGAAATCTTAATGTTTTGCAGATGTGCTTTATAGCCCTCGGATTTGACGATTATTAATGAAGCTGTGAAAAGAAATAATATACTTCAAGGTATAGAATATGTATGAAGTCTCTAATCCAAGGATAAAAGGATTATGGCAAATATCAACCATTGTGATTAAAGCAAATTGTTTGAGAATATCTCAAGGTTTATGATCCTTAGTGATCAGTTGAATGGATATGTCTGTAATGGAAATGTTAATTTTTATTGTTTTTACCAACTCTCGCATCCAACGATGTGTAGATAAGGACAACCATATTTTGATTGATGTTTCCTTTTAAGAGAAGTTTTTATCAATAACTCTTGATAAAAGAGGTATACATTATTTTAAGGTTGAAATAATCGGAAAAATCTAATTAAACCCTTAAAATAATGAACTTATTATTTTCTAACCCAAAAGGTGGCGTGTTTCAATTGCTTAAAAAAGAAGGTGGAAATAAGGATAAATCTGAATACATAAAAGAAACACATCCAACACTAGGCCCAAAAATGCACTAAGGAGGCTGAACTACGAAATCTCAATTGAATGGACTCGTGGAAATAGATTGGAGAAGCTTGGCGCACCTAAATTCAAATCAAATCCAAGCTAAACTCGTCCTCCAACTAAATAAGATGTCATCATTGATGATTGCACTTGTCAAAAAGCACATGTCTGTGTGTTCCGTCTATAAGGGAAGGGAGACTTAGAGGCCTTAGTAGTTTTATAACATGAGGTGGTGGTTAAGGATTTCCTATGACGACAGGAATCTATGTAGAATGGTGTTTTGGGGTTATTTATGAGTCCTGCTCATTAATCTATAATTATATTCAATTGTTTCGTGTTCCTAATTTTTTTATGTGAGACACTCTTTTAATAAGATTTTGGGAACATATGGAATACTGATCATTAGTCTATGTTTGGACCTAGGGCAATTGTCATGCTTACGCTGGTTAACTAGGGATAGGAAATCCTGAGTAGTGGCCTGTGAATTAATGCTCTATTGCAACGCCTAATTATGCTTACACTAGTGGACTAGGGATAGGAAGCTCCAAGTAGTGATTTGTGCGCTATATCACAAGGGATTAGTTATAGCGGTTTTGTTAATTAGTCGTGGGATTATATTGATGAGATTATTTATATAAGGCATCAAACATCAACAATAGAGAAGTAGGGGATTCTATACACAACCTGACCGCTTCCATAATTCTGTTTGAACACTTTGTTTATTTTCGCTTTGAAATCTGAAACCCCCCGTTTACTATTTTCTACGTATTGCACAATATTATCTTGTTAAATAGCAGTTCATGCGGCATTATCAGTACACTTTCCGAGAAGTCATCAGGTACATAAACATAATCTTTAATAGAGAATTACAAATTACTTTATTTATAATAATATCTAAGATGAAGAGCTTTCCAGGTTCTAGGGAAAAGCAACCCTTATAGTTCATGCAACTTGTACGCTCTGTGGGGGGAGCTTCTAATATATACCGTATGGTCCTTCCTAGTTAGGTTACAGCTTTCCCTGATGTGCAGGTAGAACAACTTCCTTCAAGATCAGATCTCCCTCATGCATCTCTCTCGGTTTGACGACGAACTCTTGGACGTGGGCAACTTCTCTCACTTCGTCGATCAAGTTTTCTCTGCAGTTTAAGTTTATCTTGTTCTGATATTCTTTGATGTAGGACCGTCACCATGATGGCGTGTCAATCTCCACAGGTAGCACAACGTCCGCTCTATAGACCCTGGAAAATGGGATTTCCTTGATGGTGGAATGCGAAGTGGTGTGGTATGACTATAATATCTCAGAGAGTAGTTATGCCCATAAACCTTTAGCATCGTTAAGCTTCTTCGCGTGTCCCTTCAAAATTATTTTCTTGGCTGACTTGGCTTGACCGTTGGCTTGAGGGTGTATCACAAACACTAATTTTGTTTGTACTCCCAAGTCCTTGCAGAAGTTGGTTACCATAGAACTGGCAAAATGGACCTCATTGTCGGAGACAATGGCTCTAAGAAGTTTGTATCTGCACATAATATTGTACCAATAGAAATGAGACACCCTCTTCGTCGTGATTTTGGCAAAAACCTATGCTTCTAACAAATAAGTTTCCTAAAATAGAAACTGAGTAACTAGCTTCCATATAAATTTCTAAAAAAGGAAAATAGGTTTCAAGTTTGTAAATTAGCTTGAAAACCTTTGTGAACTCATCTTATACTTTCAATAGTAACTTTTTTTTAAATGTTATTTTAAGTATTTCGTTATATTATTAAAAAAAACTTTAAATATAAATTTTTTAAAAAATCACTTAATTTTAAAATTACTTAAATTATTTTTCATAAAAATCATTTTTAAGATATAATTTTTTGAAAAAATTACAATTTTGACTATATTTTCATTTTCAATAATGTATGTTTATGTTTTACATTATTAAAATTAATCTTTTAATTTATAAAAAATGAATTTAAATAAATTTTTAATATTTTAAAAAACATTTTTATAAAAATAATTTTTAAAAATATAAAAAAAAATCTATTTTTTTAAAGATAAAACAAAGCAGAGCATACAAAGTCTTTATTGTGATTTGTAGTTTAGTATTCGGATTTTAAAAATTCCATGTTCATATAATAGTGTGTCGTAACTATGCTTTGCGACCATAACGTTTTGTCACCGTCATAACGGCTTTTCATTTGAGATTTTTTTCTCTGCATTAGTAGATAGAATAACGATATCCTTTTTTTCACATTAACATACCATTTTTTAAAACCATGTAATACATGCTTATTCCATCTGGATAATATGTGCCTATGACTAAAATCACTACGTTTATTTTGCAAAATTATAAGATCAGAAACATATATACAAGACTGATATCACCCCAAATGAACTATTGTCTATTTACTATTTGAGAATGGATAACTTCAAATCAGATTCCATGCATGTATGCAGGTGCATGTTTTTAGAGGTTCAATACCGTACAAGAGGGATAATTAAGAATCTGAAATGTTGCATGATAGAAACATATGATCCTCCGATGTCCAATAGATTTGTTAAATTTCGTCCCACGAAAAAGTGTAACTTAATTAAAAGCAAAAACTGATAACTTTAAAATTTACGGTTGGAAATGGATGGATTTGATGATGAATAATATTCTGGAATGATGCTTCATTGTACGTTGAAGTATCACTTCATTCTGATCTTCATTTATTTTGTGAATTCATTCAACGTTTGGTTGTTATGATTTTCACATAAACTTCCTTATGTAATAAGATACGATTTAAGTTTGCATTGCATCAGCATTACCCTCGCATTCACATATACTAGCTTGTTTCCATGATTGAAAAGTTTTATAATTTTCAACATCATTATTTTGAATATGATGGCATCCAATTTTTATAAATACATACCCTTTATACAACTAAGACGGATGTTTCCGAGGCGATTTCAAGCAAGCATAAATACTAAAAGTGAAACTTCTTCTCAATTGTATGGTTTGTTGAATTATAATTCTTTGTATCGAAGTAGGTAGTGCTCAACAGAAAGAAGAATATGTCGAAATATATAGTGTGTATCGAGTTGTATTAGATGTCGAAGTGTCGAAGCAGACTGTTTGACACAAGATTTCGACTTAGACCAAAATAAGTATTTTGGGTCTTTGTAATTCTTGGGTTTTAGCTTAAGGAGCGAGCTAACTCAATTATAAATAGAGGGCGTAACCCCTATTTTCATAATAATCTTGTAATCACTTGCAGTTGTAAAATTAACGAGATTTTTCATAGGTTGTGGGTAGAGAGAGACTCTGCAGAAATCATGTTCTTCCCCAATTTCCATCAAACTCTAATCTTCTTTCTTATTCAATTTTCTTTTCTTGTATTCATCATCATTATGCAGCGATACAATCTAGCAACCAAGATTGATTGATTCATTCGAGTGAAGAGTGAAGAACAAGTTGAATTTCGATCGGTTGATTGAATCTTGTTCATCAAGATTGACTCGGAATTACTCAAAGTTTTGGGTTTAATTCCAATATCTGGTATCTAGAGCACTGATTGAGCGATTTGTGGGAAGCAAAACACGATGGTGATGAATCATCAGAACAAGCATTTTCCGGCGAGTCATCCAATTTCGAAGAATCAGAATTACAAGAATTTGTGCAAACAAATAAAAAGATTGTCTTTTGCTATCAAGATCTTTGGGATCTTGTGAAGGAGGGTCTGACACCGCTTGTAACAAACGCGATGGATGGAGAAAAAGACACACACAAAGAATTCAAGAAGAAAGATTATAAAGATCTTTTTATAATCCATCAATGTGTTGATTATGATAATTTTGAAAAAGTTAGTAATGTTGACTCAGCGAAAGAAGCATGAGAAATTTTGGAAAAATCATTTGAAGGCGGAGAGAAGGTGAAAGAGACGAGGTTACGAACTCAGAAAAGAACGTATGAATCGCTTTAGATGGAAGACAATGAAAGCATAACTGATTTTTTTCACTAGAGTTACAAAATTGGTGAATCAAATCAAGGTATGTGAAGAAGTGTTGACATTAAGATCAGTTGTTTCAAAGATCTTGAGGTCATTGGCTCCAAAGTTCAACCACGTGGTAGTAGCCATAGAAGAGTTGAAAGATTTGTCAACATTGACAAAGGAAGAGCTTCAAGGGACGCTTGAATCTCATGAACAAAGAATACTAAAAGAGTTGTAGGTAAGTTGACGAGTGATGTGGCTTTGCAGGAGCAATCAGTAAGAGAAAATAAAGGCAAAAGGAAGTTGGTCGACAACAAAGGTATATGAGGCTATAACAATTTGACTGGTCAAAATCAACAAGAAGGAGGTTGGTCGAACTATAAAAGACCCTCATAGTAAAGCAACCAAAGAGGTGGTGGTGCAGGTAGAGGAAAAGGTGGTAGTCGAAAACCTGACAAAAGTCACATTCAGTATTTCAATTGTCAGAAGTATGGTCACTACTCAAGTGATTGTCCTGAAAAACAAAAGAATCAAGATAATGATACAAAGTTTGCAAAGCATGAAGAAGAAGAGATGTTGTTGATGGTCACAACAAGAGATGAAGAAAAATTCTAGGACCAATGGTACTTGGACTCAGGATGCTAATCACACATGACTGGTAGGAAAGATTGGTTTATCAACATGAAACCCTCAATAAAGAGCATGGTAAAATTTGCAAATGACAATAAATTAGCAGTTGAAGGTATTAATGATGTTTTGATTATGAGGAAATGTGACAAAAGGCCAGTAATTTCCAATTACATACCAGGCATGAAAAGTAATTTTTTTAGCATAAGACAATTGGTCAATAAGAACTAAAAAAGTGTCGATCAAAGACAAGATGTTGAGAGTTCTCAACTCAGGTGGAAGGTTAATCTTGAAGGTACCTATGTCTCAGAATAGAACCTTCAGGATTAAACTTAATAGGATGGAGCACAAATGCCTTGCAACTGCAGCTAGCAGGGATGAATGGATATGGCACTATAGACTTGCTCATCTCAATTTCAAAGACATCAGAGATTTGAAAAGAAGAAATATGGTTTCAGGGTTACCAGGAATCGACATTCGAAATAAAGTGTGTGAAGGCAAAGCAACACAAGAACAACTATAGCAAGGATGCAAGAAGCAAATCGAAGGCAATCCTTGAAGTCATATACTATAATGTGTGTGGTCCTATTCAGGTGGATTCAATTGGAGGTAACATATACTTTGTCACATTCATAGATGATTTCAGTTAAAAACTATGGACTTACCTAATCAAGAAGAAAAGTGAAGTGGTCGAGTTATTTTCCAAGTTTAAATATATGGTCGAAAGACAAAGTGGTCGAAAGCTCAAAATTTTGAGGACTGGTGGTCGTGGAGAGTATGTATCGAAAGACTTCGACAAACTATGTGAGAAAGAAGGGATTGTGCAAGAGGTGGTTCCACCCTACACTCCACAACAGAATGGAACGGAAGAAAGGAAGAATAAATCCATAATGAACATGGTGAGAAGTATGTTGAAGGGCAAGAATCTACCTAAAGAATTATGGGGAGAAGTAGTGTCGACAACTACATATATTTTGAACAGATGTCCGACGAAGAATTTAGAAGGAGTTACGCCAAAAGAATATTGGTCTGGTGTCAAGCCTAGCTTAAGTCATCTAAAGGTATTTGGATCTATAGCACATAGGCATGTGCCAGATCATTTGAGAAGAAAACTTGATGACAAGTCGAGTCAGATGATCCTAATAGGATATCATTCGAATGGAGGTTACAAGTTGTTCGACCCAGTAAACAAGCAAGTAGTGACCAGCAGGGACATGATCATATTTGAGTTTAAGGAATGGGATTAGACTGAAAATGTCAAGAAAGATCCAGTGAGAATCTTATGTGAAGAACCAGCAAATGAAGTCAAAAGAGAAGTTCGATAAGAAGAAGTCAGAGGTCAAGCAAGCACAAGCAAAACTCAAAGAATAAGACATATGCCTGCAAGGTTGCAAGAATGTGTGATTATATCAGATGATATGATCGATGATAAAGGTGAGCAGGTACACTATGCTTCATATGCAGATGTCGAACCAGAGTTATTAATAGCGGATAGTAGAGTGGAGCGGCCGACCCAAAAGCGGGATAGCGGGATAGTGGATAACGGGATAAGTTTTTGTACATATAATTATATAATAATTTATAAAAAAATATGTCATATACTTAATGAAAATTCAAACTTAAAATCTTAAAATTCAAACATATAGAAGATTCACAACATCACATCTTAAAATTCAAAGTTCAAACTTAGAACTATTATATGAAAATTCAAACTTAAAATGCAAAAGATTATCATCAAAATGTATTCTTCATATATCATCAAAATATTCCTCAAATTCTTCATCTTCATCATCTTCTTCAACATCTTCTACCACCACTTGTTATGCCCTATATGTACTTGCACCTTCAAGTAGTCTTGACCTCCTAGTGTAGATTACAGGCTCATTAGTCCCACTTGTTTCGGTAACTTGAGCCCAAGTTAAATCATCATCTTCATGAACCAAATCTTCTTGTAAAGGTTCACCATCTTCTCCCATCTCTTCCACCAACCATTGAGTGTGATAATTAATTTCACTAAATTCCATAGGATCAATCTTGTCCCGAATTTCAAATCTTTCAACCAATGCTTGGTTATACTTTATGAAAACCAAGTCTTGCAACCTTTGATGCTCCAACTTATTTCACTTCTTCGAATGAATCTAAAATACAATAATTTGAAGTATTAATTTAATAATTCTTGAATGTAAGATAAATTAATATCCTATTAAAAAATTAATACTTACATGCTCAAAGATGCTCCAGTTACGCTCACATCCGGAAGCACTGCAACCCAAACTCAACACTTTAACAACCAACAATTGCAAAATCAGGAGTTTCAGCTCCATAAGACTTCCACCATTCAGCTGCAAGTAAAAAATAAATAATTGTTGACCTGTAGCTAATTGTAGAATTCCAATAGTTGTAAAAAAATTAACTTCCATCTTACCTGGAGCTAATGTCAACCTTTGTCTAATTGCCGCTCTTATACCAAAGAGACATGTAGCATCCTTGTACTGTGCCAATTGGACTGAAATTTTGTCTTCCACTTCATCACTTTCACTAAGTGTCTCAATGCATTTACGGAGGCCTCTCACCAATTTAAGATCATTCTCAATTTCTGGTTTCTCATAATAATATTCAAGATTGAGATAGTAACCTGTAGAATGTAATGGATGATGAAGTTGACACTCCCATCTTTTATCAATGATGTCAAATACGACTTTATACTTGCTTGAATTTGAATTAAAAGTTTTTTCAATTGATTCTTTGGCTACCCCCATTGCGGCATATATGTAACACATTGCGGGTTTTCTTTCGTTATCAACCATTCTTAGCACATCTACAAGAGGTGCCATGACCTTAAGAGTGTACACAACATCACTCCAAAATGATGCCATAAGTATAATACTAGTTGCCATTTTTCCTTTAGCATCCTTGTCACACTTGGAACTCACCCATTCATCACAAGTGAACATCTCTCTAAGCTTACTTTTTAGTTCTTGCAACCTTTGTAGAGTAAGGAAAAATGTAGTAAATCTTGTCACTCCATTTTTAACCAATTCAACATTGTCGGTAATCTTTCTCATTAGATTCAAAGCAAATGTGTGGTTATAAATGTAACCCACAACCTTAACTCCATTTTTTATAACCTTATCAACCTTTGGAATTTTTCCTATGTCTTCAAACATAAGGTCTATACCGTGGGCTGCACATGGAGTCCAAAACATGTTTGGCCTTTTGGAAGTTAGTATTTTACCCGCTGTTACATAATTACTTCCATTGTCGGTAATCAATTGAACAACATTTTATTCACCCATTTCCTCAACAAAAGTGTCCAACAACTCAGCTAGATTAACCCCTGTCTTAGCATAGTCAGAAGCATCGACACTTTTCACAAACATGGTTCACGCCTGACAATTGGCCAAGAAATTTATCAAGGTTCTACCTTTTCTATCCGTCCAACCATCTGACATAATTGAACATCCATATTTATTCTTTTGAACCTTGTGATTCTTCAATAAATCTTTTGTATATTCCAACTCCTTTTGAAGGAGTGGATCCCTAAGTTCATGAAAACTTGACGGTTTCAAATGAGGACCATAGCTTCCAACGACTTCCAACATTAACTTAAAGGCTTTTGCATTTGCTACGTTAATATCCTTCCAAAAATCACATGTCACCTTCTTCTTGTCATTTGTATCCTTCCAATGATTATATTGTCATGTTATATCAATATTAACACCGCTTGGTTTGAAGGTTTGACCACATGAAGTAACTGAAGTAGAATTCGGTGCAGAGGAAGATGTTGCCATGATCCTCTTATAAAAATAAACATAACAAATAAAATTATAAATATGAATCGAAACAAAGTTAAGAAACATAAGAAATAAGAATAATATGAAATGAACATATAAACATAACAAATAAAATTATAAATATAAACAGAAACAAAATTAATAAACATAAGAAATAAACATAATATGAACATATATAAACATAACAAATAAAATTATAAATATAAACAGAAACAAAGTTAATAAAATTATATTTATATTGTTTAAATATAATAAACATAATATTAGTATGAACATATAAGATAAACAAAGTTAGTAAACATAATATTAATATCAACATATAAACATAACAAAATATAAATATAATAAACATAAGAAATATAAAAATAAACAAAAAACTTACAAAGTTAAAATAATTTAGAGAGAGAGAGAGAGAGAGAGAGAGAGAGAGAGAGAGAGAGAGAGAGAGAGAGAGAGAGAGAGAGAGAGAGAGAGAGAGAGAGAGAGAGAGAGAGAGAGGAGAGAGTGCTGGAGGAGAGTACGCCAGAGAGAGAGAGAGAGAGTGCGCGGGCCGAAGAGACCGTCGGAGGTGGAGGGGAGCAGTAAGGAGATTAAGAGATGAAAACGTGTGAAGAAAGGAAAAGAGGAGGCTAGGGCAAAGTAAAAAGAAGATGCTACTGTAAGTGAAAGAGAAAAACAGAAAAAAAAACACTTTTAAAAGTTTTAAAAAGTAAGAGTGAAATAGTAATTTTGTAAAAAAAAAACAGCGGTGACCCGCTCCGCCCCAGGTGCGCGACACGACCCGCGACCCGGGATCTCTCCGGAATCGGCCGCGATCTGTGAGTGAGAAACGCTCCCCATTACGAACGCGGTAAGGGGCTGCTCTAACCGGACCGCCCGGGATCGCGCCGGGAACAACCACTTTTGATAACTCTGTGTTGAACTAGTCAATGTAGTTGAGGCATTGAAGGAGTCGAAGTGGGTGAAAGCAATGAATGAGGAACTGAAGTCCATCAAAGACAAAGATACCTGGTCACTTATCGAACTGCCTCAAGGCAAGAAGGCAATCAATGTGAATTGAGTATACAAGGTGAAGTTAAATCCAAAAGGTGAAGTAACTCGACACAAGGCAAGACTTGTGGCGAACAGATTTCTTCAGAAGGAAGGAATCAACTTCGATGAAGTTTGAAATTATGGTATCAGATATAAGATGTCGAAGGTAATGTCACGACACTAATATCTGTTAACACAAATAGGATAAAGAAACAGAATGGTAAAGCAAATGACACAAGCAATTGTTAACCCAGTTCGGTCCAACTCACCTACATCTGGGGGCTACCAAGCCAGAAAGGAAATTCACTAAATAGAACTAGTTCAAAGGCTCTACGTACACTTCAACAAGTTACAGTCTTTCTCACCTAATCTCTACCCGTGCAATTTCTACCTAAGCACTCTTAGATATGAGAACCCACTCACATCCCTACAATCACACCTGTGATCTTAAACAACAATCCCTTGAGAAAAGAAAATACTTTTCAATAACACACTCTTGATTTTACTTCATAGTTTCAATCAAGAAGACACACTCTTGATCTTGCTTCACAGCTTTGATCAAGAAGACACACACTTGATCTTGCTTCACAGCTTTAATCAAGTAGACACACACTCTTGCTTAACAGCTTTAGAGTGACAAACCACAACCACAAATCAGTCCAATTCAATCATCAAAAGATGAATTGAATGGCTTACAAGTCTTACGATTAAATAGACACAAACCCTAGCTCTCTCTCTATATTTCGCTCAGTATTGGTTGTGTGTTCAAACAGGTTTTCTAAGTCCCTTTTTATAGAAGCTTTCAGCTGGGCTTGGACATCTTGAAAACCCTAAATCTATTTTCCAATCAAATCTTTTTATAACAGTTGGTTAGATCTCCTTGGAAAATAAGTAAATCAGGTTGTAATCCATGATTGAATGCGCCAGCTAATCAGATCTTCAATCATACATAGATTGCCATTAATTGAGCAATCACAAAACACCAAACATTCACACTGAATATTCTATGTACAGGATGTCATGACATCGGGTCTGACATCCTGGAAAAATCCTGCATCATCCAATAATTCCTTTTATAACTTCCAGCAGGTACAACCATATCAGATGCCATGACCTTGTGTATGTCATCTGAAACAATCCTGCATGAACATGTCTTTCATATAAGCTCCAGCAGGTACATCCAATATCAGAAGTCATGGCATTGTATGTGGCATTCTGAAACAATCCTACATGAACATGTTCTTGAACTCCAGCAGGTACATAGGATATCTCATGTTAAGACACCACACATAACATCTTGTGAACTCTCTTTGTTTTACCAAAATTGCTGCCAACACTTAGAATCAACAAACTCCTCCTTTGGCAAATTTTGGCTAAAACATATATCTGTCCTTTTTGTTCACAAGGTAAAATATCAACAGTTAAACAACATAATAGTAGTTTAATCAGCAGCAGAAGCAAATACAATTACTAGATATAGCTACTAGTAATATACACATGCACAAGGGTACTTCTCCTCCCCCTAAATCTGTGCAACAAAAATAGAATTAGTAGTTATGGATGCAACTAGTAAGACACACAAATGCACAAGGGTACTCCTTCTCCCCCTAAATCTGTGCACACAGTAAACAATCTCCATGAACATAACATCTACTGTAATCACAACACCTATACCAGCCAGAATGTCATGCTGACATCTGCTTCAACATCAACACCTGTGCACCATATCAGACATCCCCTTTGACATCTGTAAACAGAATAACATTTTGTTTTAACACCTGCGCACTTCCTTCCATAATAGCTGTCCTTCAGCTATATACATCTCACAACTTCCACAACAGCTTCCACATAAGCACTTCTCCCCCTTTTTAGTCAAAATTGACCAAAGGTGATCAATCAGACAAAATAAATGTCTATTAGCCTAGCAGAGAATGTTAGATCAGATGTTATAACATTAAGAATGTTAAAACATAATATTCAGGAAGTACAAACCGTCATTATACACAGTTGTGATAGCTGAGATAATGAACAAATCCAAGGAACTCATTTAGAGCCCAAAATATTACAAACAAGCATCGATGAGGACTGCCACAAAATACACATTTTTTTTAAAAAACAATAAAACATCAGTCTTCCAAACAGCAGAACAACTTCCAAGACATCAATCTTTCCAGCACACCTCACAGACTTCACCTTATCTCACCAGTCTTCAACACAGGAAGGAACAATTAATCAGAAGAAGAAGTATCACCTTCACCTTCACCTTCAGAGCTTTCAGAACTGCCACTTGATTGGGCTTTTGCATCTAAATTTTTAGCAGCCTTCTCCATTTCTTCCTTTTCCATGCTGCAGATAAGAACTTCCAAAGCTTCCTTTCTTGCCTTGGCCATCCTTATACCATTCTCCAATTCCTTGCAGGTATCTTTTAGTTGGTCTTTGAGATGCAGGCTCCCTTCTGGCAGATGTCATAACAACATCATTGACATGACTTCCCTCAAACAGCTTATAATGAATGGATATATGGGGTTTTCTTCTGCTTGGTATGTCATTTGTATTGAGTATGCCTGGTTGTTGACTCAAGATGATACCACAAATGATAGATGGGAAGGCAATGGGTAACTTCACAGCATTTGTGGAGGCATGTCTGATAGTTTGATCAAATATGAACTTTCCAAAGTCATAGTTTATCTTGGTTCCAATTGCATGAATGATTCTTCCAGGAGCAATGGAGATGGTAGAGATATGATTAGTAGGTACCCAGTTGGCTGAACCAATCTTGTGTAAGATGGCATATTTGACAGTGAGCTTGCCAGCTGATAAGTGATTCCTACTAGACCATTCCTTAACTTGGCCAGTTGTAATAACCCTACAGACCTCATTGTCTGTAGTCTCTAGGTCCACTCCTCCATCAGTTCCTCTTCCTAGGAACTTGTTGATAATACTTGGTGAGAATTTCACACATTTTCCCCTTACAAACACCTTGCAGAACTCCCTGCTGCTCTTTTCATAAATATCCTCAGGGATATTCACAATAAACTCTTTTACCAACCCCTCATAACATTGGGGTAGAGCTACTACAGTCTTCATTAGTCCAATATTTTTTATCAAATCAATTACTTCCTTTACCTCTACAGCCTCTTTTCCAAGCTCTCTTTCAACAGCTATCCTCCTCTGAATGACAAATTTCCATTTTGCAGCACCATCTTCTAAATAAAAGGAGATATTATCTAGGTGCATAGCAGCATCTTTGCCAGGAGACTTCTGAACAACCTGCCTTTTTGCAGGGGAGATGTCTGGGACATCGTCTTTGACATCCTCATCAGAGTCAGAACTGTTTCTTTCTTTCCTTTTCCTAACCTCAACTTTGCTCCAGGATTTTGAGGGTCCTACACAAGCAGCCTCTTTCACTCTTGCTGTTCTCACTTTAGCCACACTTTTCCCTTTCCTAGTTCTCAGTTTCTCAGCTACACTAGGTTTTACAAGATGGACCAAAGAATCATCCTCTTCTTCAGAGCTTTCTTCCTCTAGGTCAATAACATTCTCTTGAGACACATTTGCTGGTTTCTTGCTAGGTAGGGTTTTACCTAGAGAGCATAGCCCTTCAGCAGCAACTTCCTTTTCTGATCTAGATGAGTCATCATCTTTATTAGCATGAGGTTCCTCCTCAGGTGAGGGGTCCCTTCTGGACAGAGGTGTAGAAACCCCTTTGACTTCATGTCTTTCACTTAGAATCCTAGTGACTAGGTTCCTTATGGCACGATCAACATAATGCATGTCTTTTGGAAGAGAAGATTTATCAGGGGTATTACCTTGCTTGTATCCAGCCTTGGAGGAGGGACCTGGGGTGTTGCCTGGTATCACGCGAAATGGAGTAACATCCATCACGTCTTCATCTAGAAACTCCATGGAGGGAGTCTTTGCATGGTGAGAGGATTTTGAACCAGATGATGATGGATGTTGAGACATGTTGTAGGACTTTTGAGAGAAGTTTCTTTGCCCTAGCTGAGTTTATTTGAGAAGTTGAATGGAGAAGGAGATTGATGTGTTTAGGTAGCGTGTGCTGAGGGCATAAATACTATTTTCAATGCTAGGGAATGATTTATCATTAGTGTGGCTCTTTCTTTTAAGAGGGCAAACACTATTTTTATTTCCTTTATTTTTCCCCTTTAATTGCCATAATTTCACAAGAGTCCAAATCCCTAATTTCCTTCCCGCATATTCAATTTGAATTTCACCCAAATTCCTTGCAACCTTGTCTGCTAGTTCCAGTCCATGCTTTAGACCTCTGAATTTTCCTTCCACGAATTTTCTAATGGAGTGATAATAGCAAAAACAGTACTTTGTCCATCTGTGGTGAATATGATTTTTGGACCTAGTTTCAGCATTCAGGTTGTCATAATACAATGTCATGACATCGTGTGTGACATTGTATGCAATCATCATTAGGTTCATCCAACCCAGTTGAGCCCAACTGCTTCCATCTTCTATACCTTTCATAAGTGTAGGTGCAGGTGTCATCCCAATCTTCTCCACATTGTTCTTGACATTTTTGCTTTGAGATAAACATATAGTCCCCTGTGGCCTAGTCCCAACAGTTCCATTCTGCCTATGACTGGTCATATGTCCACCTATTTGATCTAACCTCTCAGTTGTTTGAGCCATCACAACCTTTTCTCCTATGAAGGTGAGGTTAAGTCTGAGCTTCTGGTGTGACATATTTGTCTGACATTTCCCACAAACTTGTTTTTCATCACTCTTGAGAGTTCTTCTAACATCTATACTCATCTTTATCCATTCCCCTTTGACATAGGAATACTTTAAGGGATAATCCATTTGAGAGCTCCACATGTAGCAGTTGTCTTTGGTCCTGATTTTCATAATCACTTCACTATTTTTGTCAAAGATTAGACATTCAGTTTTGGTGAAGTTAACATTCAGACCTTGATCACATAGTTGACCGATGCTTATTAGATTTGCAGTCAAGCCCTTAACTAGTAGAACCTTGTCAAGTTTAGGACCTCCAAGACAATCAACCTTACTTGTTCCCTTGATTTCACTTTTTGCTCCATCTCCAAAGGTTACATGGCTTATGGTATGATGATGCAGATCAGTTAACAGGTCTTGGTTTCCAGTCATGTGTCTGGAACATCCACTATCAAAGTACCACTCTTCTTTGGCTGAGATTCTGAGGGGAATCTGAGCTATCAGACTTGTAACATTAGTCTTAGGGACCCATTGCTTCTTGATGATAGGCATGTGTTGTATGGGTCTGAGTTGATGGTGATTCTGATGATGAGCAGGCCTGGGATAACCATACAGTTTATAGCAGAAAGGCTTTAGATGGCCAAATTTCCCACAGTAATGGCATCTCCATCTTTGGTGTTTCCCTTTCTGCTGTTTTCTCCTCTGGTGTTGTGACATATGATGTGACATCACATGTTTACTTTTGTTATGGATGTACTTAGGTTTGGCTTGAGGTTTGGCACCAGTGTAACTGCTCTCAGGCTTTGAGTCATTATACCCAATTCCAGATTTGTCTCCTGTTATTTGTCCATTTTGAAGAATCTTGTCTAAGGAGTCAAATCCATTTCTTAACATCCTTACATACTTGATCATCTCTTCTAGTTTAGAATTTAGAAACATGACCTCAGTTTTCAACTTAGAGATGGTTTTCACATGGTCTGCCTTCTCACTTTCCAGCTGTGCTATCTTCTGTCTTTCAGCTTGTGGATTTTCAACTAGCTTAGCATTCAGAACCACTGCTTCTGTTTGTAAATTGGAGATGGTTTCCAAGTATTCTACCTTTTCATTCTCAAGTTGAGTTATTTCCTTCTTCTGGTTTTCAACCTGTTTGCACAGCTCTACACTTTTGTGACACAACTTTCTGTAGGTAGAGGCCAATTCTTCAAAGGTTACTTCATCATCACTTAAGTCTTCATCAGATCCCCATCTTCCTGTCAAGGCAGTCACAAGATTTGCAGCCTCCTCTGTTTCACTCTCATCAGACCAGGTGGCAGCAAGACTCATCTTCTGTTTCTTGAGGTAGGTTCCACATTCAGTCCTGATGTGTCCATACCCATCACATTCATAGCACTGTACCTCTTTTCCTTCTTTGAGCTTCTCATCTGATCTTGCTCTTCTTCCAGCATTGTTGGATTTACTGATGTCAGATGAGATGTTCTTAACATTTTCCTTAGATCTTACATCCATTTTTTTCAACAGTTTATTGAACTGTCTTCCTAGCATTGCTACTTCATTGACCAAATCTTCATCAACCTCCTGACTCTTTTCCTCTTCTGTGTTTGACATAAAGGCCATGCTCTTTGTTTTCTTTTCAAAACCATCATCCAATCCCATCTCAAAGGTTTGGAGGGACCCAATTAGCTCATCTACCCTCATGTTGGAAATGTCTTGAGACTCTTCTATGGCAGTCACATTCATTACAAATCTCTTAGGGAGTGACCTGAGTATTTTCCTTACCAGTTTTTCACCTTTCATCTTCTCTCCCAGGGCTCCTGAGGCATTAGCAATTTCAAGGATACTCATGTGACATTCATGAATGTTTTCATCTTCTTTCATCCTGAAGTTTCCAAACTTGGAGGTGAGCAGCTGAAGTCTAGACATCTTTACCCTAGAGGTGCCTTCATGAGTGGTCTTGAGAATGTCCCAAGCATCTTTGGCCACTTCACAGTTATTTACCAGCCTGAAAATATTCTTGTCTACACCATTGAATATAACATTCAATGCTTTAGAATTTCCAAGAGCAAGATCATCCTCCTCCTTGGACCATTGTTCTTCAGGCTTCTTCTCAGTAGTGGCTTCTCCTTCTTTAGTAATGACAGGATGCACCCAACCTATCAACACAGCTTTCCACGCCTTGTTATCAAGAGATTTTAGAAAAGCTACCATTCGAGGTTTCCAATAGTCATAGTTAGAACCATCCAAAATTGGGGGCCTATGAACAGATCCTCCATCTCTCTCCATTGTACCAGAAAGTGTTGTCCCTAGATCTCACCCAGAACCAGAGCAGGATGCCTGCTCTGATACCAATTGAAATTATGGTAACGGATATAAGATGTCGAAGGTAATGTCACGACACTAATATCTGTTAACACAAATAGGATAAAGAAACAGAATGGTAAAGTAAATGACACAAGCAATTGTTAACCCAGTTCGGTCTAACTCACCTACATCTGGGGGCTACCAAGCCAGGAAGGAAATTCACTAAAATAGAATTAGTTCAAAGACTCTCCGTACACTTCAACAAGTTACAATCTTTCTCACCTAATCTCTACCCGTGCAATTTCTACCTAAGCACTCTTAGATATGAGAACCCACTCACTTCCCTACAATCACACCTGTGATCTTAAACAACAATCCCTTGAGAAAAGAAAATACTTTTTAATAACACACTCTTGATTTTACTTCACAGTTTCAATCAAGAAGACACACTCTTGATCTTGCTTCACAGCTTTGATCAAGAAGACACACACTTGATCTTGCTTCACAGCTTTAATCAAGTAGACACACACTCTTGCTTAACAGCTTTAGAGTGACAAACCACAACCACAAATCAGTCCAATTCAATCATCAAAAGATGACTTGAATGGCTTACAAGTCTTACGAATAAACAGACACAAACCCTAGTTCTCTCTCTATATTTCGCTTAGTATTGGTTGTATGTTCAAACAGGTTTTCTAAGTCCCTTTTTATAGAAGCTTTCAGCTGGGCTTGGACATCTTGAAAACCCTAAATCTATTTTCCAATCAAATCTTTTTATAACAGCTGGTTAGATCTCCTTGGAAAATAAGTAAATCAGGTTGTAATCCATGATTGAATGCGCCAGCTAATCAGATCTTCAATCATACATAGATTGCCATTAATTGAGCAATCACAAAACACCAGACATTCACATTGAATATTTTGTGTACAGGATGTCGTGACATCAGGTCTGACATCCTGGAAAAATCCTGCATAATCCAATCATTCCTTTTATAACTTCCAGCAAGTACAACCATATCAGATGTCATGACCTTGTGTATGTCATCTGAAACAATCCTGCATGAACATGTCTTTCATATATGCTCCAGCAGGTACATCCAATATCAGAAGCCGTGGCATTGTATGTGGCATTCTGAAACAATCCTGCATGAACATGTTCTTGAACTCCAGCAGGTACATAGGATATCTCATGTTAAGACATCACACATAACATCTTGTGAACTCTCTTTGTTTTACCAAAATTGCTGCCAACACTTAGAATCAATAAATTTTTTGCACCTATTGCTAGGATCGAAACAATCAGGTTGGTTGTTGGTCTAGAAAAAATGAACAACTGGAACACATGTCATATGGATGTGAAATGTGTATTCCTGAATGACCCCTTAGATGAAGAAGCATATGTTGCACAACCAGTTCGGTTTGTGAAACAAGGCAAAGAAAGAAAGGTATACAGGCTGCATAAAGCCCGGTATGGACTTAAGCAAGCTCCAAGATCTTGGAATAAGAAGATAGTCAATTTCTTAAGGGAAAAGGAATTTGTGAAGTGCACAACTAAGCATGGAGTATATGTAAGAAGAAGCAATAGTGAATTACTTATACTATGTCTCTATGTCGATGACCTGTTGATAACAGGAAGTTGCAAGAACGAGATCGAAGATTTCAAACATGATCTAAGTGAGGAGTTTGAAATGTCAGACTTGGGAAATCTCTCATATTTCCTTTGCATTAAATTTTACAAAAGTGATAGAGGTTTGATGATGCACCAAACAAGATATCCAGGCGAAATACTAAAGAGATTTGAGATGCAAGATTGCAACCCAGATTTGAATCTAGTTGAGGCTATATTGCAACTGTCGAAAGACAAAGATGAAGATGATGTCGCCGTGTGCCAGTTTCTTGGAGTTCAAGAAAGGAACCAGTAGTAGCAATGTCATCGTGTAAAGCATAGTACATAATTGCTTCTCTCTGTGCATGTCAAGCAACATGGATGGTGAATATGGTCTAAGGGATTACATGGAAGAATCATGGAGTAATTACCATAAAGATCTATAACATGTCCACTGTTAATCTAGCGAAGAATTTGATAGTACGTGGACGAAGCAAGCATATCGAAATGAGGTTGCACTATCTTCGAGAGCAGGTAGTAGAAGTGAAGCTGAACTTAGAACACTACAGAATTGAGAATCAGATTACATATATCGTGACGAAAGGAGTGCAGGTCGAAGTGTTTAAGAAGTTAAGATCTATGATGAATGTAGATAGCTTAGACACAATGAATTGGGTGGTATGTTAAATTATAATTCCTTGTGTCGAAGTAAATAGTTCTCGACAGAAACAAGGATTTGTCGAAACATGTATTGTGCCTTGAGTTGTATTAGATGTCGAAGTGTCGAAGCAGATTACTTGACACAGGATTTCGACTTAGACCAAAATAGGTATTGTGGGCCTTTGTAATTTTTGGGCTTTACCTTAGGGAACAGGCTAGCTCAATTATAAATAAAAGGAGTGATCCCTATTTTCCTAATAATCTTGTAATCACTTGCAGTTGCAAAATTCATGAGATTTTCCACAGGCCGTGGGCAGAGAGAGACTCTGCAGAAATCATCTTCTTCCCCAATTTCCATCAAACCCTAATCTTCTTTCTTATTCAATTTTCTTTTCTTGTTTTCATCATCATTGTGCAGTGATACAATCTTGCAACCAAAGTTGGCTGATTCACTAAAGTGAAGAGTGAAGAACAATTGAGAATTCGATCGGTTGATTGAATCTTGTTCATCAAGATTGACTCGGAATTACTCAAAGTTTTGGGTTTAATTTCAACATGGTTGAGGTATTTATAGACTCGACCCTTTAGTCAAGTCGTTGCTAAGAAGACTGGTTTCAATGCCTATATGATTGGCCATATGTTTTCTGAGCTTCACGGATTCATGATCATCATCAGCTTTGTCCGTTGGTGGACTCCATCCATTGATGATTGCTTTCGACGTCTTGTTATTCCTGGTATAAAGAAATGTGACCATACATGCATTTTAGTGGTCATAATTAGTACCATTAAGAAAGGATAGACAATTAACAAATCAAAATTCTTTGGTATTGTCAATCTTAAATAGAATAAAATATATACTCTAGCACATACCCAACTAGAATAAGGTGTATGCCCTGATACCAACTGAAATTTCATTTGATCAGTAGCAAGATGTCACATACAATGTTGAAACAGTATGTAAAACAAGATGATCTGAAATACTAGATGAACAATTAAACAAATAATAAATAAGAGACGCACATAATTGATAACATAGTTTGGTGCAAATTTTACTTAATTATAAAGGTTCATAGACACAAATTTACTAATTACAAGTGAGTAATAGTACAAGACGATCTCATCTGAACTCGACTAGTTCAGTGCCATTTTTTTAATATTATCTATAAATTTTAACTCACAATTTTCTTGAATTTGAAATCTCCTTACTTTCGCTAAAACACTCTCCCGAATATTTATAAGAACCAATTATTTAGAATATAATAAACTTCACAAAATACAGATAAAAACTTTATCTCTCTCTTACATAAAAAAGACTAACAAAGATACAGTTATACACATAAACCAGTCAACAAAGAATCAATAAAACCCTGTGTAGGAATTCTCTCTTTTAAGTGTGTCTTCAACAAGGAGGAGAATGATCTCTTTCTATAAGACACTAATCCATCCAAAATGCCTAATAGGGTAAACTTATATTATATTGAAACCAATATCCAGTCAAAACTAAATCTTTTAATCAACTCAAATTCAATTAAATCTATTAATTAAAGAAAATTCAATTAAATTTTTTCAACAAATTTGTTTCAAAACACATTAATATAATGCTGAGAAAAAAATAGAGATTTCTAAGTTAATTTTTTTTGAATTAAATCTAAAATAAATCTTCTAAATTAAATCTGAATATAAACGAGTGAAAATGATTCTTTCAAAAAAAACAATGCTAGCCGATAACTGATTAAATTGAGACAAGATGTCTCAACAATTTTTAAGACATGTTTGCTAAACATATTGCCTACAAAAATTTATGTCAATCTAACTTTAATAAAAATAATTACTTTGTTATTCAAATAATTATGTAGTTGAAGTTTGTTATAGTCATTTAGAGATTAAGTTTGTGTAGTTGAGCTGCATCATAACTACCATAGACAAAATACCTTCCTATATAGGCTACAATGTTTATTCATTCTAAATCAATGAAGAACTTAGCATCTATGTATCATATACTTATAGTTAATAGAGCTAATTTTGAGATAAATAGGTAATAGTTGCTGTCAAAGGATAAACACAGTCTCATACGAATCAAAACTCTTAGAATAAGGAAGAATAAAATGTTACATAATATTATGACTGCATTATTTCGTATAACAAATATATGACCCACACCTAAGTACATCACTACAACAAAATAATGGAACAACCTTACAATAGGGAATAATTCTTACATAAACACACTGCAAAATTTCGACGCCTAAGAAGGTTGATAAGGGCACAAAGACGGAAAGAAAACTGAGGTAAAAATGAAAATGAGGATGGAAAGTAGCTACTTATTGCATGAATGGAAAATCAAAGAAGAAAGGCAATTAATTCAAGAAACAAATTGGCTTTGAGAGTCAGTGACACGAGTGGCGTAGTATCTAGCAATGAAATCAGAAGCTTTCCTATCAATACCAGGCTCTGCAACCCAACAACCTCTATCTTCATCACTCGCAAACATTCTTCTTCCAGCTCCACTACCTTCCCAATATTCATCATTGTTTCCACTTGAGAAACATGCTTTGAATACATTGCATAAAGATGAAGATGACCCCTTACCTCCCATTTTTCACACCCTTCAGGTCTATTTGTAAGATAATGAATCTGTAAGGTGTTATGTGTGTGTTTAACACTGTTGGTTGTGAGTAGAAGACATTGGAATTGTTGGTATTTATAGAGGGAGGGAAGGCACATGAATTTTTAAAAGAAGATCATATTTGTGTTTTACTATCATATAAAAAAAAGGTGTGTATATGGATTCTTTGTGATAAATAATAAGAATGGTCATAAAAAGTAGCATGATGTGTTCTCGTCCTCTACTTTATGAACTCACGCAGAACAGTTATTCTCCCCTAGCTGGTGTACTGTCCAACTCTGCTTTATGGTTCCTAGTAGCACTTTCTCACCCTACTAAAGATGCTTTATTTTTCTTCTGTAATGCCTACATAAGAATAAGAATAATATGCTTATATTTATATTAAAATTAGGGTTAAGTACATTTTTAATCTCTCAAAATGTGATTATTCTCATTTTTAGTCTCTATAATTTTTTTTTAAAGAAGGGTCTTTCTAATATTTTTCATCCACATTTTTGGTTTCTCCTACTAACGATTGTTAACAAAAACTGACGTAGTATACCACGTGAAACTTTTTGATGACTAAGCATACACGTGACAATGTCAATGTGACAAACAATATTGAAGTGGATGTCATGTGGCTAATGTCAACATCATACTTAAACCTATAAAAATTCGTAGTTAATCTCATAGCTAATTTGTAGCAAATTTAAAAATAAAAAAATATATGAAGTGCTCACTATTATTCCTTTTGAAGGGTCAAAGGAGTATTTAGAGGATAAGCATTGTTGTTACTCTTTTGATGATTACATTCAAATTTCTGACGAACATAGAAAGTGTGATATTTTACCATATCATAATTCACCCGTTATTAATCTTCAACATTGATATGTTATCTTGAAATATCTTTAAATACCTTTTTTAACCAATGTTTTAAATGGCTTTTGGTTTCTGTCTAACATTTTGTACGATATTTTATTTTCTCTTTATGCCAGTTATCTATGCAAATGCGAAATGGCATCAAAATTATATAACAGAAATACTAGTAGTACTCAGTTTCCTATTAAAGTTTATCTAGTAACTCAAGTGTTGTAACCAGTTACCACAGGGTATGTAACAGGTTACAGCTGGAGCTGACATGCATTCCAGTAGTAGAGAATTGCATTTTTCGAAAATGTAACAGGTTAACAGAAATGGTGTAACCGGTTCTCACTAAAGCTGAATTAATTTGTTTTAATTTCAGTGTCAGATGTAATCGGTTACCTATTTTTGCGTAACCGATTACATGCCCAAGTTTTTGTTTTTCCTACTATTGTATTTGGTCAAATTAAATTATATAACTTTTATATAAGTGTGTAGGGTGCACTCTTACA
This sequence comes from Lathyrus oleraceus, assembly GCF_024323335.1. Taxonomy (NCBI): domain Eukaryota; kingdom Viridiplantae; phylum Streptophyta; class Magnoliopsida; order Fabales; family Fabaceae; genus Lathyrus; species Lathyrus oleraceus. Next base: position 25,726,128 of record NC_066579.1, read on the forward strand.
CTAGTTAATGAAAGTATTTATTCTCACCCTTAATTCTCTCTCTCTCTCTCTCTCTCTCTCTCTCTCAATTCTCCTCTTTCACTCTCCACAAACCAAAATTACTCAACCATTGTTTCACCGACTTTGTGATTGATTATTTTAACGTTTGACATCAAGAGTCTGGTTCAGATCCACAAATACCATGTGTGCAACATGAATTCAGTTTCCAATGAAAGAATCCCTGTAAATTTACCCAGCCTTGATGCGAATAACTACGACAAACGGTGCAAGCAAATGAAGGTGTTGTTTGGCTATCATGATATTCTTGAGGTGATCAAGAATGGTGTTACTCCTCTTGTTCAGAATGCTACTGAAGCGTACAAGCAACGCATAAAGAAGAGAAGAAGAAGGATTCCAAAGCGTTGTTCTTGATTCATCAATGTGTTGATGGCGAAAACTTTAAAAAGGTTGGTGATTGTGATTTATCGAAGCAAGCTTGGGAGATCTTAGAGAAAGCTTATGCAGGGGCTGGAAAAGCAAATGTGGTGAGGTTATAAACTCACAAACGGAAGCTCGAATTAATTCAAATGGAGAAAAAGGAAACAATCAACGATTTTGCTACGAGAATCAGTCTGTTGGTGAACCAAGTTAACGTGTGTGGAGAAACCATTATGGAACATTCTGTTGTTGCTAAGATCTTGCATTTGTTAACAACAAGATTCGAAAAGATTTGGTTGAATGATACGGTTGATCGATTGCGTGAAAAGGAAGACACCATGATGAGTATGACAAAAGTTCAATGTAGTGACAAGTGGTATTTGGACTCGGGTTATTCAAATCATATGATGGAAAGAAATGATTGGTTTGTCAAAATCAATTGTGCCATGAAGAACAAAATAAAGTTTACGGATGACACCACTCTAATGGTCGACGGTATCGGTGATGTTTTGATCATGAGAAGGGATTGTGGATATTCATTGATCAATCATGTCTTGTATATCCCAGGAATTAAATGTAACCTTCTAAGCATTCGTCAATTGCTTGATAAGGGTTCCAAGATTCATATGGAAAACAAGGGGTTGCGTGTTTTGGATGCAAAGGGAGTTTTGGTCTTTAAAGTGCCTATGGCTGCCAATAAAATCTTCAAGGTTGGGTTGAAGGTTATGGAGAATAGATGTATTTCTACTGCATCAAGTAGAGAAGAGTGGACGTGGCACTATCATCTTGGGCATCTTAATTTTAGAGATCTCAAGAGTTTACAAAAGAACGGTATGGTAACGAGGCTTCCATCTATCAATATACCAGCTGGAATGTGTGAAGAATGTGTCCAAGCTAAGAAACACAAGGGAAAATTCAACAATGATGCAAACAGGAGAACCAAGAATCAAGTTGAGGTTGTGTATTCAGATGTTTGGGGACCGACACAAGTAAATTCCATTGGTGGCAATGAATATTTTATCACTTTTATCGATGATTATAGTAGAAAGTTATGGACATACCTAATTAAGAAAAAGGATGAGGTATTCGAAGTGTTCAAGAAGTTCAAGTCCATGGTGGAGAGGTAAATTGTCACAAGCACAAAGTGCTCAAAACGGATGGTGGAGGTGAATATGATTCAAATGACTAGAAAATTTTGTAATAAAAAAGGAATTGTACGTAAGGTAGTACCATCTTATAGACCACAAAAAAATGGTGTAGCGGAAAGAAAGAATCAATCGATTATGAACATGGTGAGAAGCATGTTGAAGGGGAAGAACTTGCCGAATGAGCTATGGGGAGAAGTGGTATCCACAACCGCCTATTTGTTGAATAAGTGCCCTACAAAAAAGCTGAAAAATGCAACATCGGAGGAAGCATGGTCGGGGTTCAAGCGAAATCTGAACCACTTGAAAGTTTTTGGTTCCATTGCATACCGACATGTTTCAGGTCAACTTAGAAATAAGTTGGATGATAAGGGGGAGGTGATGATTCTTGTTAGATATCACTCTACTAGTGGTTACAAACTGTTTGATGTTATTAAATAGAGGATTGTGATCAATCTGGATGTTTTAGTCGATGAAATAAAGTAGTGGAAAAAGGGTGTAATTGGTTACCAACAGTCTGTAACATGTTACATGCAGGCTGTAACCAGTTACCAGAATTCTGTAACCAGTTACAGATGTGAAATTTTGGATTATGAGGTAGTAGGAAGTACATAATAGCATGTCGTCGAATTCCGAGACGAAATAATTGTCAGGAGGTCAACAAGGCAAAGTGGTTTTCCTTAGAGACTCCAAGACTTTGAACTATTTTGTGACAATGAGGTCAATGATGATGGTGATTTCATTCACTTTGCACTTATGGATGAATCTGAACCCGTTAATGCAAAAGAAGCCTTAAGTGATCCAAAGTGGATTTATGCTATGAGAGAGGAGCTAGAATCCATTGAGAAAAATAGTACTTGGGATCTAGTTGATCTACCAAAAGGGAAGAAGGCAATCGGTGCAAAGTGGGTGTTCAAAGTGAAGGCAAATCCTAAGGGTGAGATAATCAAGCATAAGGCTCGATTAATGGCTATGGGATTTTTGCAAAGAGAAGGTATAGACTTTGATGAGGTATTTGCACCAATTACTAGAATTGAAACCATTAGGCTTGTTGTTGGTATCATAAATAACCATAATTAACCTAGTTACCAAATGGATGTCAAATCTGCATTTTTGAATTGACCACTTGAAAAGGAGGTATATGTAGAACAACCCCCTGGTTTTGTTGTGAAAGATCAAGGGCTAAAGTTCTACAAGTTGAGGAAAATGTTATATGGTTTGAAGCAAGCTCTAAGAGTTTGGAATAGAAGAATTGATGGTTTCCTAAAGTACATTGGTTTCAAAAAATGTGTATCAGAGCATGGAGTTTATGTGAAGATGAATGCTAGTGAAGAAGTAATCATCATTTGTCTATATGTGGAGGATTTTTTTATCACTGACAGCAATGCATAATGCATTTCAAATTTCAAGAGTGAACTTATGCATGAACTTGAAATGACAGACTTTGGTCTCATGAGTTATTTTCTTGGCATTGAGTTCCACAAGTCCAAAATGGGACTGCTCATTCATCAAAGGAGATATGCTCTTGAGATATTGAAAAAGTGTGAAATGAGGCATTGTAATGCTGCCATTTCTCCAGTTGAACCAAGGTTGCAATTTTCTAAGAATGAGAATGAGGAAGATGTTGATCCAACTCAATATAGGAGGTTGATTGGATCTTTGCATTACTTGTGCAATACGCGGTCGGACTTAGCATTTAGTGTTGATATTGTGAGTAGATTAATGGAGAGACCGAAGGTGTCTCATATGGCAGTAGTCAAGAGGATCCTTCGTTATGTAAAAGGTTTTGTTGGTTGCAGAATCCTTCGTTCGGTAAAAAATACAATTTGCTCAGTTTTACTGATTCTAACTGGTGTGGAGTTAAAGATGATCGAAAGTCTACAACTGGATACATCTTTATGTTCGATGCGACACAAATCTCTTGGTGTTCAAAGAAGGAAACGGTAGTTGCACTCTCTTCTTGTGAGGCCGAGTACATTTCCACTTTATTATGCGTGTGTCAAGCCGTATGACTTATGAATCTATTGGAAGAGCTAGGCAGAAGTGAGGGTGAGGATGTCACACTCTTAGTTGACAACCTTTTCGCGATTAATATTTCTAAGAACCCAATTGCACATGGAAGGAGCAAGCACATTGAGATGAGGTTCCACTATTTTAGGGAACTTGTTGGTGATGGAAGGTTACCATTGGGATATTGCAGAAGTGAGGACCAAGTTGCTGATTTGCTGGCAAAAGGGGTCACAAATGATGTATTCAAGAGGTTGAAAAAGTTTGTGATTAATCTTGTAACACTTGAATTAAGGTGCCATAACCAGAAATTGTGTAACCGGTTACCACTAAAGCTAAATTAATTTGTTTTAATTTCAGTGTCAGGTGTAACCGGATATCTGTTTTTCCGTAACCGGTTACAGTCCCAAGTTTTTGTTTTTCCTCATATTGTACTTTGTCAAATAACATTCCAATCATTGTGTAACTTGTATATAAGTGTGTAGGATGCACGCTCACCTTAATTAATGAAAGTTCTCTCTCTCTCTCTCTCTCTCTCTCTCTCTCTCTCTCTCTCTCTCTCTCTCTCTCTCTATATATATATATATATATATATATATATATATATATATATATATATATATATATATATATATATATATATATATATATATATATATATATATATATATATATATATATATATATATATATATATATATCACTTTCATATTACTCTACTATTATTTCATCAACTCTGGGATTACTTGTTCTAACATTTCCAATCACGAGATCTTATTTACTTATGATATTTCTGTGAATCTAGTAAGTTATTTGTTGGGATCATTCTCTAAATCAACAACAATTAGCTTTTCTCATAATTTTGAGTTTATGGCTATCTATATTTGTTGTCAATTTTCACTCAAACATTTCTTACGGCCCCATTTTTTACTTTCCATTGTCACTCTTATCATGCATGTCCTTCACTCCATTCAAAATCAGTTATTATATTCTTTGGTATTGTAACGACAATTGTTTGGCAAATAAACTTAGGGACTATTCATTGGAAAACTTTCTAATATATGTATTAGTCTATTAGTAATTAGTGTTATTTTCTACTTTGGTCAAAATGATGAAGACATATTAAGAAAATCTTTTTTTTTTCTACACTCACTTTAGAAGTTTCCCTGTTTCAAGCTCAGATATAAATACACCAATTTCCTTGTCAAAAATGTTTTTCGCTAACTTACTCGCTTAGATGAATCTCAGGACATGCATATACTCTTGGATTAAAATTGTCTCAATTGTTCAAAATAAGTATTTATCATTTATTCTGCCTTATAATCATTTTCGTTCTTTCACTTATTGAACTGATAACACTGACTTCTTATAAACATGCAGATCAACGCCTTAATGATATCATTGGTAGTGCCTATTATGTTTCACTTGAAGTGCTCCATAAATCTTACAGTGTTAAAGGAGACTTATCGAGCGTTGAAGTTATATCGTACATATTGTTATGTGGAAGTAGACCGCTTTGGGCCCGGACTGAATCAGGATGGTGACCTTTCAAAACTTGGGCCAGCAGAAAGATTTTTTTAAATCATAGTTCTTGTAATGTATTTGTTACAGATTAGCTACGATTTTAATTATCGATTAATTGTGAATTTTTCTGGATTCATGAACAATGTTGACTTTAATCATGTGGTATGTCATGTCAGCATCTTACCACGCTGACATTGTCATGTGTATACCCAGTCATAAAAAAAAACTTCCATGTGGCGTGCCACGTTAGCTTTTGTTAACGGACATTGACATGAGCGACCAAAAGTGTACAAGGAAAATATTAGGAGAATCATTCTTTAAAGGGAATTTTTTGAGTGACTAAAAGTGAAAGTGAAAATATCTATGAGGATCAAAAACTTATTTAACCCTTAAAGTTATACATATCAATTTTGTCGATTACTTCCATAAAATACCAAAAAAGAAATAGAACTAGAGAAGATAACTATGTTTATTATTATTTTGATAGATAAATAGACAAAATGTTTCTAAATGGTAATAATATCGTCAACTACTGGACCACCGCTAACCTAAACCGTTGAATTTCCAATCACCCCATAGGAGTTCTGTTGCTGATTTTCGCTAGTCCAAAAAGTATGTTTTTTTTTACTTTATATTATTTTAGGTTTAAAGGTATATACAAATGTTCACCTTAACTTTAAATCGAACATGATGCCAATTATCCATCAACCTCATTTCTACTCTCTCCAAATTGACTCGTCATTCAACAATCTTGATTAAGTTCAAGTCAGTGTTGAACCTTGACCTTGCCACTTGCACTCAACCACTGTTTCCCACTTAAATAGTCTAGTAAGTCCACAAGTATGGTTTTACAATTTCATTTGACTCTATTTACTTTCGAATGCCTTCTTTGAGGTCTTTGTTGATGAGTTTTGCAAACCTTCAGCCACAATAAACCATAACAATCAAGATTAGCATAATTGTATCCTTGAGATGGTACAATTTTACTCCTTACGTTATCACAAGTCTGATGATAATCAGAGGCCAATGTAAACTTTCTTCAACTGAAACTAGTATTCCAAGTATGAACCTTAAGCAAAAAGAGTCTTCTTCGTCATAGTTTCTAATATCTGCACCTCTAGATCTTTACTACTCCTCTTGTTATGGGCCTCACTTTGTTTATGATAAATGTTTATCATATAGGTTACACTTTCCACAACTTATAACCCTCTCCGCCTTTTGAATAACCATTGAAGACACACTTCACAACTTTATCATCAAGCTGAGCTATTTTGATTTTTTGATTTGTGCAAACGACAAAGCTTTGAAGACCTTCAAATTAAAAAAGACTACTAATTTCTCACTCTAAACCTCACTATAAGCTTGTAAGTCTTCTTATGCGAATATACATTTTTCGACCAGGTATTCTACATTGGTATCAATCTTACCCTAGAATATATCTGACAACTCAGCTCTTAACACCATGCTAGAAGGGGTCAAATGTGTTTTTATCCCTCGTCACTTGCAAAACACCATGAATCTTGCAAGCCTAATTGTTATTGAGTCTAACGATTACACCCTATTCCAACTTCAAAGTCTCTATTCATTATTTCCTTGGGCACATGTGATAGGAGTATCCTGAGTGCAAGACCTAACTTTTTTTAGTTACCAAACTTAAACACCATTAGTAAATCAACCATGGACCCGACGAATCAAGCATTTGTGGAGCTATCCAAACAATCTCTCAAACCTTAGATTAGACAAATCAAGTAATCATGGTGTGCGTAGGTATTAACATATCACAATATCATGTTTTTCTTTTCAGAATTTTTCCTATAACTTAAAAAGAATATGTTTAATCATTAGGGTTCCAATTTTTAGAGAGTCTAAGGTGTTTTTTTTGTACCATAGAGAAGGGAAAACGAAATCCATCATTAGGGAATCAATTCTAATGGTGTAAGGTTTTATGTTTAATATTCTAGTGTCATGGTCGTGAATCTCTTATGAATTAGAGGGTAGTTCCCTTTAATTAGGTTTCCTATATATGATTCTACCCTAAATATGAGATTTATATAATTCTCTATAAATGTCGCTGTAATAAATTTGTGTTTATAACTATATAACTTTATTTGATTTTAATGCTTTCTTTCATATACGAAATTGAAAGTATTGATTTAATTGGAAATTGAGACTTAGCAGTCAATTTCTCATCAAAATGGTAAAATTACGAGAATGAAGTGATAGTTCATATTGCGACAAGAATAGTCTCGATAACCTGTCTAACTTTATGCACTATAAAACCTTCGTCATTGTGATTTGAAACTCATAGTATATGGAAGGTTGCTTCTGACGAAGTGGGTCACCTTACAATTGGAGCACTAAAACAAATAACATTTTTTGTGACGAAGCTAACACCTCGAACAATAGAAAAACGAGGGTTTAGGTACTGGGAGCACCATGTTTCATTTTTCAAAAAAAAAAACCATTTACCTCAGTCTTTAAGAAAAGTGAGGGAATAGAGTTATAATGGAGCTTGCTTCGACACTCGGTCTTTGCATTTTAGGTTTTTTTCCTAGTTGTTTAGTTAGTATTTCTCACTTGGCGTCTTTCCAAGTTCCGTTTTACTCATTATTATTTATTACTATTTTTTATTAGTATTTACCTCGGCTACATGGTCCAACTGAGAGGTAATATATTTTCCATTAAATAATTTCAAAATACTATTTTCAAAATCTTATTATAATTTTTTATTTGATATGTTCAAACCTCTCGGTTATACAAAAAAATCGACGTTATATATCTTTTAATTGAATTCCCAGAATATGGCATTATTGTGTTTTTTATATTTTATATTTTTTATTAATATTGTCACGTCGGGTTTTATATAAAAGCTGACGCGACACATATATTACAAGAAATACTTCAAACTACAATCTAGTTAATTTCTAACTTTTCATTTACCTATCAACGCTCAAATGTCATTTCGTCACTCTCATTTCGCCAAAAAAAACTAGGCGATTTTCAAGCTAATATTCATCAAAACTCTTCCAATAGATATTTATCAAGCGTCATTTTTACAACAGGTTTGTTCTTCACTGAAACGAGTTACATAACACTTTGTTTTTCACTTATTATTTTGTCTAGGGTTTTACATTAGTTTTGTCTTTTGATCAAGGTTCCTCAATGTATACCAAGGTGAAAAAGCCCAAGAAACTGGTGTTCGCTATCCAGTTACAGTTGATGTTGCAACCGGAAGGGCTTATGGTGAATATGATGACGATTTTATGGGTCACATTACGTTACAAGGTATAAGTAAAGTGAGCATTTTTGATAGATAGTTGGTACGATGTTAAAGAGGTATTGAAATACGTCATACGGGAAGATGTTCAGATATTTTATGATTTGTTTGCAAGTATATAGAATTATTTATTTTTTATTTAATACTAATAACATCTCTAATGTGTAAACATATGATATGTTCATTATTAGTCTAGATGATGATAATGTGAAAGAGAAGATGCTTACATATTGTGTTGAGCGTTGGAGGGGCTTTAAGACAAAACTCGCCCATGATTATATTAAACATGGAGAAGATAAATAAAAGTCGCGATTTGACCGATCCTGCTCCTGCCACGACATATGTATTCATTTATTGATCAAGATGTTTGGGAGAAATTTATAGAGTCTCGCACCACTCCCGCCTTCTTGGCAAAGAGCCAAAAAGGAAAAGAAAATTGAGCTAGAAATATATAACCACATAGATTGTCTCGTAGAGGATATTGAGTGGAAAGATCAAGCTATCAAGTGGAACGATGACTGCCAAGAAGCATTTGAAAGAATCAAACAGTATCTGCAAGAGCCACCAATATTGGTACCTCCAGTTCCAGGGAGGCCTCTCATTATGTATTTGATAGTACTCGATGAATCCATGGGATGTGTACTGAGGCAGCATGATGAGACATGAAGAAAATAACATGCAATATAGTACCTAGGCAAGAAATTTACTTAATGTGAGACCAGGTACTCCTTGTTAGAGAAAACCTGTTGTGCATTAGCATGGGCTTCTCTTCGCCTAAGACAATACATGATTTTCCATACTACAATGTTGGTATTCAAGATGGATCATATCAAGTACATTTTGGAGAAACCCGCATTAACTGGAAGAATCGCTCGCTGGAAGATGTTGTCAAAATACGACATTTAATATATGACCCAAAAAGAAATTAAAGTCAGTGTGTTATCAGAGTACCTCACACATCGATCAATGGAGGACTATCAATCAATGAAACTGAACTTCCCAGATGAAGATGTCATGTACATAAGAGATTATGAGATTCCCGGCCTAGAAGAAGGACCTAAACCAGGATCACGATAAACGCTCGTGTTCGATGGTGCCTGAAATGGATTGAGCAATGGAATTGGAGTTTTCATCACTTCTCCAACAAGTTTTCATATTCCTTTCACAACTAGGTTAAGTTTTGACCGCAGTAATAATATGGCAGAGTATGAAGCATGTATCATGGGAATTAAAGCAATAATTAATTTGAGAATAAAATTCTTAGAAGTGTATGGAAATTTGATGCTAATTATCTATCAGATCAAGGAAGATTTGGAGACCTATCACCATAATTTGATTCCATACTGAAACCATGTCTTGAAGTCGATCCCCTATTTTGATGAGATTACTTTCCATCACATTCCTAGGGAGGAGAACCAGCTAGCTAATGTTTTGGATACTTTGTCATCCATGTTCAAGGTCAAGTGGGCTAATAAATTGCCTGCTATAACAATTCAACATCTAGATGATCTATCATTTTGCTTGGCAGTTGACGTAGAAACTGATGGCAAGCCTTGGTTTTATGACATTAGGCGATATCTTGAGAAGAACGAGTATCCACAAGATATCTCCATCACTGATAAGAAGACCTTGAGGAAGTTATCAGCCAAGTTTTTCCTAAGTGGTGATGTGCTCTATAAAATAAATTTAGACATGGTTCTGCTCAAATGCGTGAATAGAAAAAAAACATGCCTGCTCATCAAGGAGATCCATGAAGGTTCTATTGGAATTCATGGAAACGGACATGCAATGGAAAATAATATCCTTAGAACTGGCTACTATTGGTTCATAATGGAAACAGACTAATACCACTATGCCAAGAAGTGCCACAAGTGCCAAATTTATGCAGATAAGGTGTATGCACCACCCAATCCTCTAAATTTCTTGACTAAACCATGGTCATTCTTAATGTGGGGCATAAATGTGATTGGTATGATCGAGCCTAAAGCTGCAAATGGACATCATTTTATTCTGGTTTCCACTTACTATTTCACCAAGTGGGTGGAAGTTACGTCTTATGTGAATGTGACAAAGCAAGTGGTCACCTATTTTATCAAAAAAGAAATAATTTGTTGCTATAAGACTCCCAACAAAATTATCACTAATAACGGATCAAATATGAATAACAAGATGATGAAGGACTTATGTGAGAGCTTCAAGATTGAACTTCCTAACTCATCACCTTATAGACCAAAGATGAATGGGTTGTAGAAGCAGCTAACAAGAATACTAAGAAAATCATCCAGAAGATGGTGAATACTTACAAGGATTGGAATGAGATGTTTCCTTTTGCTCTGCACGGGTATAGAACATTTGTTCGCACTTCAAGAGGGGAAATCCCTTTCTTTCTAGTATATGGCATGGAGGTTGTGCTACCAATAGAATTTGAGATCCCCTCACTGAGAGTCTTGATGTAGACTTAATTAGAAAAGGAGGAATGGATTCAAAACAGATATGACCAACTCAATCTAATTGAAGAAAAGGAATTACAGTGTTGTGCCACGATCAGTTGTATCAGAAAAGGCGCATGAGGGAATTTGACAAGAAGGTCCGACTCGAGAGTTTCGAGTAGGTGAGTTAGTGCTGAAAAATATGATTTCCATCCAAAAGGATTCACGCAGGAAATGGATCCCCAACTATGAATGACCACATGTAGTGAAGAAAGCATTCTCTGACAAAGCTTTGATACTGACAAACATGGATGGAGAAGAGTTACCACATCCCGTCAAGTCTTATGCAGTTAAGAAGTATTACGCCTAATAAAAGGATGGATAATAAACGCTCGATAATTCAAAAACTTGAAAGGACATCTTAGGCCAAAATAAGCATCCCAGTGAGTTGAAAACCCGCAAGGGAGACTCAGGAAAAATTTAGGGATAAACAAAAAAATTAAGCTCGGTATGTCGAAAACCCTAAAGGGAGGCTTAAGTAAAAAAGGGTAAGCCTCCCGGTGAACTAAAACTCTAAAGAGCAGTTCTCGCAAAAGTTAGGGAATATCCAAAGGCATAAGACTACAGCACGCGTGCATGTGTTGCAATATAACTCAAATGGAAGGGTACAGTCCAATCACCATCCTCGGAAGCAAAGTAATGAAGATTATAGGACATAGGGGGAAATAGAAAATATTGTATTTCGATGGAAATTCAGTTAAAATTTTCATTTCCATTTATTTGCTTTCTTTTTCTGTAATCTCCTCTTAAAGGAATTTACATATTCATGTACCTTTATCCCATGTATGAGTTATTCTTCTTATCAAATAAAATCGTTCAACTGAACATTTATTCATCAATTGTTTTTTTTCTCTCTGTTTGTTTACATAATATTATTTTTACTCTTGATAAAATAAAAACACTAAAATAACAAAAGATTTGAAAACTTTGAATTATTTTGATCTTTGAAAATGGCAACGGAATATTTGTTAACTTAAAATAGTGCATCTGATTCACAACGTGTGAAGAATCTCGATGATCATCTTAATGAGCAAATCAGAAGTCACCATTCTTCCAGAAACAAGAATCAGCAAGGAGCCCGACAGTCGGCAAAGCAGAAATTAGGGTTTTGCAAACCATATTCATGGTATCAAAATAGTTCAAGACCAAGGGTTGTTGGATACATTATTTTGTGTATATTTGTCTTCGGCCAAGAGCAGTTGAATCTCATATTTGCACAGATTTGATTTCGACCAAGAGCAATTGAATCTGATTGTTTCAGCCAAAAGTAGTTGGATGTGTTGTTTCTATCCAAGAGTGGCTAGACGCAATAGCTCCAACCAAGAATAGTTGGATACGGTCAGTTTCATCCAAGAGCGGTTGAATATGACATTTCAGCCAAGAGCAGCTGGATGTGATCATTTCTTTCCTAAGAGAGTCTGCTTCCAGCGAAGAACGTTTGAAAAATAGTAGAACAATATAATATGCAGTTCCCATCCCCTGCAGAGTTGTATAGATGATTCTATTATCATCCAATAATAGTTGAACATGGATTTCCAATCCCCATAGAGATCCACCAACAAAAAAAGAGTATCACATCCATAGAAATCATTGCATTTACATATCGTTGCATTTCATTCACATTCATCTGTGATTAATAAATCAAGATTATTTTCTAGTCCCGGTACATACTGATCATATTCATATGATGATTGAAAAGTCAAGAGTATTTCTTAATATCTTTGTATCCATTCATTCATCGGGAGATTATGAAGTCAAGAGTATTTCTTAATCCTAGTACATGCATCTATCATACTCGCTTGATGATTAAGAGATCAAGGGTATTGCTTAATCTCAGTGTATTTACTCATAATCATAAGTATATCATTCTATTGCATAAAAAGGTAAAAATTTGGTTTTGTTTTATATTTAAACTTTCTTTCACTATGAATATTTAAAGACAAGAGTTCTCCATATCCTCTAGTTAAAGAAACTTAAACAGGGTAGGTTGTCACATCCTAATTTTCACCCTAATATTTTCATTACTTCATTCAAATTGCATTCATACTTACTGTTTACCAGTGATTTCTGATAAACAACCGCTAGTCTTCCAAATTTATATATTTTTGGTAACTCACAGGATCGACTAGATTGATCCTAGGATATGTGTCTCAAGAACTGTTATTACGGTGATTTGACTCATGGTTAAGTTTGTTTCTAATTTGTGGACGACGAAAAGTGTTTTGACAATAATTCTGAACGAAACATATGACTTTATGAACAAAGTAAATGACAATAACTTTATACCAAAAGGTTTCTTAAAGATAACGAAAATACTTGGGAAGGGTAAAGATAAATGACTCGAAGTAAATGCTTTAAGTTTTCAGATTTCATGGCTTCTAGCCACTTCTCAGACTCGGGACCAGTTATGGCCTCTTGGTATGTCACAGGCTCATCTTGATCCATGAGTAATACATCACCTTGATCAGTTATAAGATATCCATATCTCTCAGGTATGTGACGTATCCTGCTTGACCTACGTTGGTCTTATTCTACTTGAGCAGGTTGCTCTTCCACAACTACTTGTGTTTCCTGCTCTAATTCCTCCATAGGTGTATCTATGCTTTGTGATTCTTGAATTTCTTCAAGCTCTACTATCCTCCCACTGATTCCTTTGGAAATAAAATCCTTTTCTAGGAAAACTCCAGTTCGAGCGACAAACACTTTGCCCTTAGAAGGATTGTAGAAGTAATACCCTCTTGTTTCTTTAGGATTCCCCACAAATAAGCATTTGTCAGATTTGGGCTCAAGCTTAGTTGAAATTTGTTGTTTCACATAAACTTCGCAACCCCAAATCTTCATGTAAGACATATGTGGTTTCTTACCACTCCATATCTCATATGGTTTCTTCTCAACCTTTTTGGATGGAACACGGTTAAGTGTGAAAGTTGTTATCAATAGTGCATGTCCCCAAAAGGAGTTTGGAAGATCGACGTGACTCATCATGGATCGGACCATGTCTAACAGGGTTCGATTTCTTCTCTCAGATACACCATTCCATTAGGGTGTTCCAGGAGGAGTAAGTTGGGATAGGATCCCACACTCTTTCAGATGGTCATCAAACTCTAGGCTTAAATACTCACCACCTCGATCTGATCGAAGAGTTTTAATATTCTTACCTAGTTGGTTTTGTACTTCATTTTTGAATTCCTTGAACTTTTCAAAGGACTCTGATTTGTGTTTCATTAAATACACATAACCATATCTACTGAAATCATCAGTAAATGTGATGAAGTACTGAAAACCTCCTTTGGCTGGTATGTTCAGTGGTCCACATACATCAGTATGTATGAGGGCCAAAAGATCATTAGCTCTTTCACCTTTTCCTGTGAATGGAGACTTTGTCATCTTTCCAATTAAACAAGATTTGCATGTCTCATATGATTCATAATCAAAAGAGTCCAACAGTCCATCTTTATGGAGTTTGGAAATACGTTTCTCATTTATGTGGCCTAATTGACAATGCCAAAGGTAAGTTGGATTTAACTCATTAGGTTTCATCCTTTTAGTATTAATGTTATAAATAGGCATTTTAAGATCAAGGACATATAGTCCATTGTTCATTTGTGCAGTAGCATAGAATATATCATTCAAATAAATTGAGCAACAATTGTTCTTTATTATAAATGAAAAACCAAACTTGTCCAAACAAGAAACGGAAATAATATTCCTGCTAATTGCAGGTACATAATAACAGTTCTCTAACTGAATTATTAAACCATTAGGTAAATTCAATACATAAGTTCATACGGCTAAAGCAGACAACCTTTGCTCTGTTGCCAACTCGTAGGTCGACTTCACCTTTTGCCAAATCTCTACTCCTTTTTAGTCCCTGCATATTGGTACAAATGTGAGAACCGCATCCAGTATCTAATACCCATGATGCAGAAGTAGATAAATTAATTTCAATAACAAAAATACCTGAAGTTAAAGTCTCTACTCCATTCTTCTTATCTTCAATGTACTTTGGGCAGTTTCTCTTCCAGTGTCCGGTCTTACCGCAATGGAAGCAGGTGCCTTCTTTTGCTATGCCTCCACTAGGCTTTAAAGCAGCAACAGTGGGTTTGGGTTTGGCAACTTCCTTGCCTTTCCCTTTATCACCCTGCTTAGTGGGCCTTTTGTTCTGTCTCTTTCCATTTCCGATCATCAGAATGGACTTCCCTTTTGACTTCAGATTCTGCTCAGCAGTTATTAACATGGCTAGCAGTTCAGGAAGAGATTTGTCCATATCATTCATATTGAAATTTAGGACAAATTGACAGAATCTATCTGGCAACGATTGCAAGATCAAATCAGTCGCAAGTTCCTTTCTGAGGGGAAAACCCAACCTCTCAAGGTTTTCCACATACACAATCATCTTGAGCACATGGGGACCTACAGGGGCTCCCTCAGCTAACTTGCCTTGAAAAAGGGCTTTTGAAACTTCAAACCTTTCATGCCTTGCTTGCTCTTGATAGAACATCTTCAGGTGTTCGATCATATCGAACGCTGCCATGTTCTCATGTTGCTTTTGCAACTCTGAGTTCATGGTAGCTAGCATGAGACAAGCAGTTTCATTTGCATCATCGACATGCTTCTTATAAGCATCTCTTTCTGCCTTAGGTGCAGAACTAGGAGGTTCTTCTTCAGGAACAGGTTTCTCCAAGACATACAGCTTTTTATCATGTTTGAGGACAATCCTCAGATTTCGGTGCCAATCCAGAAAATTTGTCCCACAATTTTTCCTTGTCAAGGATTGATCGCAAAATGTTGTTAGAGGTGTTTATTGTCATGGTAATCTACATGAAAATAATGAAAATATAAGTATCAATAACATATTTAATTAGGCCTTTAATTAAATATGCTCCCACTATTTTACTCAAAACAAATGACCCTCACCATTTGATTCGGAAAATCCCGTTGGAAGATTTTCTAATGGGTCGAGATCCATATTTCACTTTGTTTTAAGTCCGCGTAGGCGGATTACATAAAACTAGGCTATTTAGGTAGGAACTCCTTCCAATTGTTTCTAATACAACTCTCGAATATTTTAGTTGGGTGAATAACTCCTTATTCCAATCCATCACATGGATCATTTCCAACTCTTGCTTCTAAACATATATAATCTTATTATAATTTGATTAGTTAAGTTTGACCCATTGTTTTAACAATTGGATATTACAATTATCCCATCGCACCTTATTAATATAGAACATGCACCTCGCGTAGGCGAAACCTACATTATCCGATACTAGTCTTGATGAGTGCTAAAACTTGGAAAGCCTAAACTTAATATTTAATTTGAGGGAATTTACAATTATTCTGATCTCACCGGCTTATTTATCATATAAATCGTCTCTCACATGCATCAACATACATTCACATGCATCAACATACATTCACATGCATCAACATACATACACATGCATCAACAAACATACATAATGAAACAGTTATGGCCCCTAGCGCAATTGTTCTCCCAAGCCAATGAGAGAACCTAAGCTAACCTAATAACAATATAAGCTTCTCCAAGCAAGATCTTCAAGGTTGTCCTCCTTTGATATTGACTTCTTCTCTTTCTTCATAACATTACATTACATAAAAGAAACTTGTTTTACATACGAGGGAGTGAGATGAGAAAAGAAGTTACATTATGAGATTAAAAGAGAGGCACGACACGCAGGTCGTATTTTAAAAACCCAAAACAAATTAAAGGAAAACTAAGGCCATAACCGATCACCACAAGACAATAATAACAAAAACATTATTATTATTAATTTTAATTCTTTTAATTAATTAAAACCAAATTAAATTTCGGAGACCGATCACACTACGCAGAGTTAGTCGGGGGTCCGCTGCCCGGGCCGTAAATTTTAATGAACAATTCATTTAAAATTGACGTCATTTTTCGCATCAACACTTGATACTTTAAAGCACAACTCTTGTGTCGTCATTAACCCTAATCGCATAACTTTTTGACAACACAACCCTTGTGCCATCATTAACCCTAATGTATAACACAACCTTTGTGCCGTCATTAACCCTAATGCATAACTCTTTGACAACACAACCCTTGTGCCGTCATTAACCCTAATGCACCAATTTCAGACCGTCAAACACATCTCGATTGTTGATTCAGTATGATTGATCAACACGTCATTGCTTCACCATACTAATGTCGGATCAAGAAGCAAACGACCATTGATCGCTCAAAGGAAAACAACCATTAAGTATTTGAATGAATTAAACAGAAACAATATATCATATATACCGTATTTTGCATAAGGATTACTTATATCATATATATAACTTGATCGATCTAAATTTAATTACTCGTTTATTCTTTGATTAATTTTGTCTTTTAATCGTATTAATACAAAAAATAAACAGCTATCAGATGCATGGTTTCATAAGTGGCTCTGATACCACTGAAGGAGAAGGACGATCCAAAACGCAGCGGAATTTAAAATTTCTCCTTTAATGATCCTTACGAATGGGCATGATCAGTGATAGAATCGTTACCTCTTGTGGCGATCACGGACGTTGAACGATGACAATGCCTCTACTTAGTCCACACGAACGAATTCCTTCAATCTCAGTGCTAGCTGCTACAAATGAAGGCTTTGAGTGAGTGAGAGAGAGAGAGAGAGAGAGAGAGAGAGAGAGAGAGAACGAAATTGCAAATGTGACAATGTTTCTACACAAGGGTTCTATTTATAGAACCATTTGTGTGGGCTGCAAAATAAAAAAAGCCCACTCAAGTGTATATGGCCTATATCTTATAATATGCCAAAGTCACTTAAGCGCGTGGTACCTTACCATATTTCGTATTCTACTTAAGTACACCGTATCTTACGATGTTCTATAATTCACTTAAGGGCACCGTACATTACGGTATTCCTTAATTACTATATCTCTCATCAATCCGTCCTTTGTGTGTGACCCTATAGGTTTTCGCAGCATTGGCAATTATATTAAATCACGTATTTAACATAATAAACAGTGAGCGGTATCTAGCAACACACCACTGCTACCCAAGACACGAAAATGTCATGTGATCTGACAAATCCTTATGTGATAATAATTATGTGTATAATCATCCTTTTGCCCTTATGTCTATATTGAACACAAGGCATAGACTGTGTCATCCTTGTCTAGTTCAATATTGGGCCCATAGACATTTATCCTGTTACGCAGGATGGGAAAATTCCATCTAGGTCACTCATGTCCTTTAGCATGCTTCGTGGAGTACCCATCAACTGTCTTTATGGTCATCCAATTACGGACAACGTTTGATCAACAATAAGGCACTCGACTCTACATCTAGGGTCCATAGTGGTTTCAGGTCGAAGGGTGGTATACACCATTATCACCATGAGAATAACTTATGACACTTTGCATAGCATTCTATATAGTATTCTCATAGCGGGTCAATCCAGTATAAATATTACTCTTAATATTCATACCTATGTTTAAGACTTGATAACTCTTTATCCATGATCCATGAGATGTGATCATCAGTCTATAAACATAATAGTCTTCATGCTTTAATGTTATCTCACTTCACAATAAAGCTTGACTACGGATACTTTAAGAATATTGTCCTTATGTTTAATGTGATCTCATGATTAAGTCATACTTGATACATTAAACGGACTAGCTATTCTAGGGACTTTATTAAACAAACATAATAAAGAAAAAGCCTTTTATTATTAATAAATAATTCGATACAAGTACCAAAAGTATTGACCTCTAGGGCTTACACCAACACATTTGTACTCCTTCGTCAGTTGCTTGATTACTAATTCTGAGTCTCCTTTAATTTCGACCCTAGTTGCCCCCAATTCCAACAAAGCCTCAAGTCCTGCAATAAGGGCTTTATATTCTGCTTCGTTGTTAGAACAAAGGGGACCTTCAATTATATATTTGAGTTTTGTTGGAATTTCGTTAGGAGAAATTAACATTATCCCAACCCCACTTCCATCCTTATGAGTGGAACCGTCGAAGAATAATTTCCAAGGTTTCAACTCAACTTGAAGTTGAGGATTTTCGACCACTGCATGGCCTACAATAAAGTCTGATACTATTTGTCCCTTCATTTCCCTTAAAGGCATAAAGGTTAAAGAGTATTCAGTGAGTGCTAAAGCCCATTTGCCAATTCGACTGCGCATTATTGGCTTAGATAACATATACTTGATGACATCAAAATGTGAAGAGACGTATAAATCAACAGGTTTTATATAATACTTGAGTTTAGTACAAGAGAAATGCAAACAAAGACACAACTTTTCTATTGAAGTGTATCTAGTTTCTGCATCATTTAAAACCCTACTAAGATAATAAATGGCTTTTTCGACGCCATCTCCATTCTCTTGCGCCAACATGCTAACTATGGTAGTGTCGGAAGCTGATATATACAGTCTCATAGGCTTCTTTCCACATGGTGGTGCCAAGATAGGAGGATTCGTCAAATAATGTTTGATCTTGTCGAATGCCTTTTAATGTTCGTCATTCCATTTGAACTTCCCTTGTTTCAGGCGCAGAAGGGGAGAGAAGTCTTGAGTTCGACCACTTAAATTCGAAATGAATCTTCTTAGGAAGTTTATCTTTCCTAATAATGATTGCAGTTCTTTCTTGGTTGATGGTGCTTTGGTTTCCATAATAGCCTTCGTCTTGTTCTGATTAATTTCTATCCCCTTTTTGTGGACCACAAAGCCCAGAAAATCTCCAGTCATCACAAAGAATGCACACTTAAGAGGATTCATTTTTAAGCCATGTTTTCTCATTCTTTAGAATGATTGGCTGAGATGGGTTAGATGATCTTCATCTGACGTAAATTTTATCACAATGTCATCTATGTATACTTGCATAAATGTCTCTATATAATCATGGAATATAGAATTCATTGCTTGCTGGTACGTTGCCCCAACGTTTTTTAGGCCAAAAGGCATAACTATCCACTCATAAGTGCCTATTGCCCCTGAACATCGAAAAGCTGTTTTAGATACATCTTCTTCTGCAATGAAAATCTGGTTATAGCCAGAATATCCATCAAGCATGTTGAGATATTCATAGCCTACGGCTGAGTCAACCAGCATCTCTGCCACAGGCATTGGATACTCATCTTTAGGAGTTACTGCATTTAGATCACAAAAATCTATACATACTCGCAAAGAGCCATTTTTCTTGATAATAGGGACTATATTTGCAATCCAATCGACATACCTTGTGGTCCTGATGAAATTGCAACGGAGAAGTCTTTCGACCTCTTTTTTTATCTTTGAGAGGATTTCTGGGGCGAATCTTCTTGGAGTCTGCTTGATGGGCTTCTTGCCATCCTTGATAGGCAGCTTTAATTCGACCAAGTCCCTCTTCAAACCAGGCATCTCGTCGTAATCCCAAGCGAAGCAATCTTTGTTTTTCCTTAGAAATTCAATAACTCTCACTTTCAACTTGGGGTCCAGTTTAGCGCTGATGTAGGTAATTCTTTTTGCACTTCCATTTCCGAGATCAATCTCTTCGAGACGATCTTGCGCTAACATCTTTGCACTTGACGTTACTGGATCTTTTTCAAATCCCAAAGGCTCTTCGTCGTAGATGGCGTCTAACCTCTGTTCTGTTGGTCCCACAGGTACTTGTTCGTCGGGGAGTTTTGGTTTAGAGAACTCCCCCGGTCCTGTATTATAGATTTCATCATATGTGACTTTGTTAGCCATGTTTGTTATCTCGGCTTTGAAAGCCGCTTGTCTTTTGTTCTCATCCATGTAGGCCGAAATCTTTTCGAGGAAAGAAGACTCAGTCATAGTACGGGTCTTCATCCTAGCCCGTTGGTCGTATTTCAGATGATTCCCCTTCTTCTAGGTCTTCCATAATCTCCATGTCCCACTGAAAGCCATTTGGGTGGAGATTCAAGAAGTACAAGGAATTTTAATTGGGGCGTAGCCTTCTTTTGCTGGGTAACATGGTCCTATGTGCGTCAAGTTCCTGTTGAAGTTTCTTTTGTCCACATGGTTTACTTCTGCCATGAAGTAACTTTGGTCAGCTTCGACATTCTCTACCACGCCATCTTCTCTCCAAATAGATATTCTTTGATGCATGGTCGAAGGGACCGTCCCTATTCCATGTACCCATTATCTCCCTAGTAGTAAGTTATAATTTGCTTTTGCAGGTATTACCATAAACATCGTTGGTCCTGTGATTGACCCAACAGTCAGGTCCACTTGTATGACGCCCAGCGTCTGTCCTATCTTACCTTCATAATTTGACAATACCATGTTGTGAGGTTTGACATCAGTGTCGAACATCCCTATCTTTTTCAACATGAATTGGGGCATCAAATTGACTATTGCTCCTCCGTCGACCAAGACTTTATTCACTCCCACATGTCCAACTTTGGCCCTAATGTATAGGGGCTTAAGGTGACTCTGCATCCCCTGGTGAGGCCTTTCGAAAATAGCGTTCTGCTCTTCGACAGCACCACTGTTCAGAACATAGTAACACACTGGTTGATGCTTCGCCATCTCCGCATCGTCCGCTTCCTCATTATCTTCAACCTCTGTTTCCTGGTTATACTCGTACGGCAGGACTGAGACTATGTTGCAATTCATATTCACAGAAGACACTCCGTCGGACTCGAAGTTGTCTGTGAGAATTTCCTCTTCTCTTACTTGTTCCTTTTGAACCTTCTGACTTATGTTTTCATCTGGAAATAACTTCCTTCCTACGGGTGGTTTGGTCGAATCCATGATATTTGGGGGAACCTTGACGCTGCTGGATTCTCCAGTCTCTTTTAGATTCATCTCTCTTTCTACTTTCCTCATCCTCTGATGTCTTCTCCATTGGGATCTTGACATAGGTTTTTTTCCTTTATAATTTTCTAGCCTAATAGCCTCTCTCCTAGACGCCTGAAATTGTTTTCTGTACGCCTAAGAGGTTCTTCCTCCATCTTCGAAACTTCTCCACTTTCCTTTCTTTGGTCCCGCCTGATTCCATTTGTCCTCAGGGACTTCTGTTGGCAATTTAAACATCTCCAGAGATATTCACGTAGGCTTTTGTTGGCTTTGGGATAGCCAAACTTCATCCCTTCTTGCTCCATCTTCAAACATTCCTCCACTTCCTCCATTTCTGGGAGGGGGGTTGCTTCAGATCCACCATCAGTGATTGAAATTGCCTCGAACTTCTTTCTTAGGCCCTCAGTAGCCTCGGTTGCTTTCCCCTTGAGACCTTCAGTGGCCCTTGGTTCGACGTTAGCAACCTGTTTACATTTGATAGAGATTCCAAAGGAAACATCATTACTTAGGCCATCAGTAGCCTGCTTTCCATCCAACGTATAACCTCCAGTTCCTGTTGCTTTTACAGCATCCATTTCCCCTACGTTAACCATATTGATTTCGACAGGTTCATCGTAGTTTGTCTCAGCAATGTTGAGGGGATCAGTATCAACTTTCATCTGGTTTTTCCCTTTGTCAGCGAACTTGAGGCGACCATCCCTGATTGCATTCTGAATAAGATCCCTGAAAAGAAAGCATTGTGAAGTTTTATGGCCTAAAAAATTATGATATTTACATAAGCCTCTTTTCTTTCGTTGTTCTAACGGAGGAATTTTGGTATTAGGAGGCACTATCATTTGGCCATCTTTTACTAATAAATCAAAGATCTCGTCACATTTGGTAACATCAAATGTGTAAGTCTTTTTGGGAAATCTATCATTCTTTTCGGTTTCGACAGGGTTTCTGCCGTTCGAAGGTGTAAGTAATTTGCAGGCATATGGTGGTGCTTCTTTTAATTCTGCCGAATCTACTTCGAATTCCTCAAGACCATAAGGGTCTTCAACGATTTCAGACTCTCCGTCTTCGAATTCGACATAAGACCTGTCGAACCCTATCTGCTAATTGGGCCATGTCTCTTAGATGTTGGGTATCTAACTTTTTCCTGATGGAATAGTCTAAACCTCCAGCGGCCATTTCGACCAACTCGTGTTCAAGCACTATTGTAAAGCATCTAGATTTCAACAAACGGAACCTATTCAGATAATCATCTATAGGTTCGGTGAATTTTCTTTTGATGATGACTAATTCCTTAAGACTTATCTTAGTTTGGCCCATGTAGAATTGTTCATGAAACAATCTTTCTAACTGGGGCCAAGCATCTATGGAATTTGGTGGCAAATTTGTAAACCACATGAAGGCGTTCTTTGTTAAAGAACTAGGGAAATATTTCATCCTTAAGTTCTCACTGTTCGCCAAATCCCCTGCCTCAGTCATGTATTTGGTTATGTGCTCTATAGTGGATTCACTAGTGTCCCCTGAGAATTTGGTGAACATAGGGATTTTACAACCCCTTGGTAATTCTGTTTGCAAGACATATTCTGATAAAGGAGTAAAATAATTTGGTCGTCGAAGTCCTGTATTCAGACCATTCTGGGCCATGATTCTCTCTATCATACTGGTTAAGTCATTTTCCATCATGTTTTCCCGCCTGACCCTATGAATTACTTCGTCTGCATCCTGGTCTCTATTAACCATTATCACTCTCCTAGGTTGTTCTTCAGGGACTTCCCGTCGAATTGGCTGTTGTTCCAATCTTGCCCTCATGACTCTTTCGTCAGGGGCTTGCCTTTGTGGTCGAACCTGATCTATCGTTGGTTCTTCTCCCTAGATTATAACCTAGTTTGGCCTGCGTCGAACAACAGATTGTGGGCGCCTAGGAAATTTTCTATGTGTCCCATCTGCGCTGACAGTTGTTCGTATGTTTGGGCATTGTCAGTGTTAGTCCTATTCACATTCTGTATTAAGGGAGAAAAAATGGTATTCATTTCTCTGCCCAGAACTCCTACCATATCATGGTTACTAGCATCCATTTGTTGTCTAAAGGCTGCCTGATTATTCATTGTAAAGGTAGGTAATAGGGTGAGGACTCCTTGTGATTGGTTATTTCGACCTACATGGTTCATGCCAGATCCAAAATTTTGGATTGGTGAAATAACCGTATTATGTGGTTAAGTATATATGGAAGAATTGTTTTGAAGTCCTGCCATGGCAGTAGATGGCATTCCATATGGGTAGTCTCTCACAGGCCTAAAGTTCTTGAATCCTGGTGGCCTAGGGGTTGAAACTGCAGGAGTATCTGCCGCGCCTGACATGATAGGCATTGCTGTCGAATTATGCAAGGCCATGGGTCCAGACGTTGGTATGGTCTATGCATTAGGGATCTTAGTGGATACATCAATCAAATTTGCTCTGATTGTGCCTGTCCCCTGGGGAGGGAATTGTTCCCCTTGACTGGTTGTATTAACCATCTTTTTTGCATTTTTTCTGTTAGTTATAGGTTGTGAATTGTTGGCTATCCTACCACTTCTAAGGATCATACAACACTACTTTTAAAACCAAAAGAATAACAACAATTTTGCGAATTGTAAAACAAACTATTGAAATCAACAATTCTTTTGACACTGTCCCGCCGAGTATGCCAATTTGTTTACCAGTGATTTCTGATAAACAACCGCTAGTCTTCCAAATTTATATATTTTTGGTAACTCACAGGATCGACTAGATTGATCCTAGGACATGTGTCTCAAGAACTATTATTACGATGATTTGACTCATGGCTAAGTTTGTTTCTAATTTGTGGACGACGAAAAGTGTTTTGACAACAATCTTGAACGAAACATATGACACTATGAACAAAGTAAATGACAATAACTTTATAGTAAAAGGTTTCTTAAAGATAACAAAAATACTTGGGAAGGGTAAAGATAAATGACTCGAAGTAAATGCTTTAAGTTTTGAGAAAGTACTGGAAATGAAGACTTGGCGAAATGTAAATACAATAGTAAAAGTGATGATAAACTACTAAAAATAAGGGCAATTCGACAGAATAAAAGGCAGTGAATAACTTTAATTTAAATAATTGATATGAAAAAGATAACATGAACGAAACTTATGGTGTTCTTCATACATACATTTTCAGTGTAAAACTCTTTTCTCTCGCTCTGGTACTTCGAGTGTATTTTGTGAATTTCTGTATATATGTTTGAACACCCCTTGAATCTAAAACTAAGACCCCTATTTATAGCAATTCGACCCTAACGGCCTTTACACCTATGACTGCCACGTTCGCCATTCTCAAGCGTTGCATATCTCAGATGTTTCCACGTGTTGGCCTGACGAAAACGACTTTGTTTAAATTTCAAATGCTTCCCGCTTGAAGCTTCGACTCTGTGAATGCCTATGTCGAAGAGAGCTTTATGGAAACCCAAAAAATCTTCTAAGTCTTAGGCTTCGACAACAAAGAATTGTTTACCCACGAAAAGAATTAAACAGCTTCGACACAATCATCTTTCATTTATTCTCCAAAACGTAACACTTCCAAAGGACTTTAGCTATCTGTTGAAATTTCCAGCTAACACTTACATGATTATTTCTTATGGATAAGGTTTCAAAAGCATGGAGGTTCATGAGATGTGAACCAAGCAAGGCCTTAAACTAGGGTTTTCTCATCAATATTTTACCAAGCTTATTCATCTTTTCATCTTGTTTTGTTCTTTGATGGAATAATACTTTAGATTAGGGTTTCATCCATTCAAGTTCTAGGCCTAATCATATTCCCTTAGTATTTTGAATCTAGTTGTCATGCATATTATCTTTCCATTGTGTTTTAGTACTATCGTTGAAAAGACAAAAATATATGTGAGCATGTCATATTTGGTGTATATTCAACTTGATTTAATGCTTGATTTCTTTCTTATGGGGATGGACATGGATTATGGTTTTTTTACTTTCCTTCAACATCATTAGTTTGTTTCTTTGATCACCTAGCCATTAATTACTTTAGATTTTCTCATACTTGTATCTTTTCTAACTTAGTGCATTCATAATTTTGCATTGCATGTAAAAGACAAAAAATATGCTTTTATTTTATTTTGATTACATCATGATTTCAAATTCTATCTTAGTGTAATTCATTTCACCATATCATGTTTTAGTCATATTTCGTAATCCATTAAAACAACATGAATCTCATGAAAAGCTTGTCTTGATTTTATGGTCATACATTCAAGAAAACATTAGGCATCAGTGTAGCAAACTTCATGCCATCATTATTGGTGAATATCAAATTTTAGTACATCACCTTCATCATTTCAATGCATCATCACAAATCATTCAAGCATGTTACTAATTCATAATCCATTCAAAATCAAAATTCGATTCAAGTATGATCTAAGATTGGTTTTGGTGTGGATTGAACAAGATCAATTATTCTTAACTCAATTGTCATGCAAAGTTAAATCATTTAATTTCAAGCAAGCTTTCATGAAGGCCATGTTACTTAACCATGATTCATCATCACCATTTTGCATATTCGGATTCAAGTCACAACATGAAACTTCAAAGTATTATCATTAAAAGTTCACCAAAGTTATCAATTCGTGCTTCATGGTCAAACATCATCTTAGCATGTCAAGTACAAGTTTGAACAAGCATCAAGTCAAAGTTTCATTACAAATTCCAAGGTCAGGTCACAAGGATAAAACTCAATGATCAGGATTCAACATTGCAAGCATTGTTCAGAGCAAACTTGGTTTGAGTTCACCAAGTTTTATTCAAGATAGATGCAAGGTCATTAGATGATTATTGAAATCCATTACAAATCCAAATCAAAGTCCAAAATACACTTCCATAGAAGCAATTACACAAGCAAAGGAAGGGTGTAATTACAAGAGTAAAATCAAAGTGGCATAATGGCCCAAAGTGGATTCAAAATCAGCATTCTACAAAGCAAAGTACAAGTTAGCAAATACATGCACAATGATATACATATTCACTACAATGAAAGTAATTTGAGTTTGTTTATATAAGCAAAAGAGTGGACCACCATATTCACACTATACTTTTCAAATCTCCACGAAATCAAGAGCATGAGGATTGCAGAATTCCATCCAAAACTGCCAGCTCACAGGTTACGATTTCAACTCAACAAATTTCTGAATTTTCACACGTTTTTGGCATCTTTTCTCACACATGTGGAAAACTGATTTCACACCCCAAATTTTACCCCTAGATTTCATAATCATTTTCATCCTAGATATCATTCATTCATAGCTAACCTCAAGATCAAGATATGCCCGGTTTGTTTCATCTATGAATTATGGTTTCTCTCAAAGAGCACAAAGGATTGATCAAAGTTTTTGATTGATCATCAATAAATCAAGTTCTCGTACACTCAAGAGATCACTCTCCATAAACAAATAAGTGTATTATGGCATAATCACAAGTGCATCAAGCTTCATTTTCACCTGGTTCACTAATTAGGGTTTCTCAGCAACATTCAATTTCATCTGAGAATTTTGATCAAGACATGACTTAACACACTAAAGTACATACTTAGAGCCCATCCATGATGTTCAATTGGCTCAAGATTTTGAATTCATTGAAGATCAAGAAATTCAAATTCATCTGATACACAACCAATGCACTGTAAAGTCAAACTTTTGAGATTTATGACAAAATATGAACTTCTCAAGTTAAATTTCATGAGTATATGTTTAACTGATGAATTTGATTAATAAAAATCAATATAAATGAGGTTACTTGCAATAAAGGCAATCTTGAAGACATTGAAAATTTCACTAAGTATCCAAATTTCATGTTCAAGTGCACTACTTTCTCAAGCCATAACTTCCAATCCGAGAAGCCATTTTCTTTGATCCAAAGCACAAATGAAAGCTATTGTTCCATAATTAAACTTTGTCCTAAAGGGTTGATTCCCTAAAAGTGTAAGGATTTTGAGTTATGAGTCCATAAAGTTGGTGTCTCAAGTTGAAACACTTAGAAAATTTTCAAGTCAGCTTTGATCCCTAAAAAGTGATAAATTTTACAGCCCATTTTCATCATGATCCACTTTGATTCAGAAAAAACTCAAAACATGAAAGTTGTAGAGCATGCCTGGGGATTTTCAAAAAGTACAAGTACATTTTTTTCCTATGCATGAGCTATGAGTTTCGAAAATGGGAAGTTAGGGTTCCAAACTTGAATTTCAAGTCATGTTCATGATGAATAAATGGAGGAAAACCATTTCAAATGTGAAAATCTCTTGATTACAAGTCCTCTTGTGTATAAATATATCCATCATCAGATGCTTAAATGAATCATAAGTGCATTACACAAATAATTAAGGTTTTGTCCATTACATTATACCATTTATGGATGAATTTGCAAAAGGTCACATTACTACTTTGATAAAGCAAGCTTTATGACAACAACTCTCTCTTTTACCCTTGAAACTTGTTCCTAAAGATCACAAATAATCTTAAGTGATCAGAAGCAACCTTGTAGAGGCTAGGGAAACATGACAAACTCATTGAAACTCCACAATTCATGCAAACTTCTCATTCATTCTCAACCAAAACCATAACTTCACAACTTTTGTTCTAACCAGTTCAAATCCTCACTTTTTCCCTATAAGTAGAGGGATCCCTTAAGCCTCAAAACACACAACAATTACCCCTCAACACTTCATCAAACTCCCATTCCATTAAAATTTGCAAAAATATACTATTTTTGCAAGTTCTCTAACCAAGCTTATTCCTCACGTGTATCTTCCAAACAAACACCATAAATCATCTCTAGACACCATTTAGAGCTTGTTTAATCACTTGAACAAGTTTTGTAGCCTCTTTTATCATTCATAATTTCACTTCTTCATTTTACAAGAACATTTGTGTGAGATGATACAAGTTGTTTCTGGTCATTCTCATTGTTCAAACATTATTCTCAAGGATCAACAAGGTTAGTAGAATCTCTCTCTTATCTCTGTAATTGCTAAGAAGAAGCATTGGACTTTCTCCAATAGGTAAGTGCACTTACACTTGAAACTCTTGTGCGTACATCATTCTTAAATATTTATTGAAGTAAAAATGTAGTGCGTAGTATGTTCGTTGTATGTTTACTACTGTATGCATTATACAATGCTCATGCATTGAGATTTTACTGTTAGAAAATTAAAAGTGCACTTCTGGTTTTTGCCTTGACACACTTTGTACATTGATTTTTAGGATGAGATAGTGACACCATTAGATTCCTTGTGAAAAATAGAGAAATTTAGATTCTTACGGTTTTTAATTTTATGGAAAATTGAGAGAGTTATGGTTGTTGGAAGTTTGAGAAAAAAATTGAAAAGAAATTGAATGAAACATGCAAGAACACGAGGAAGAAGATGATGAGTTGGTGTCATTTTCCAATTTCTGGAATCATTTTATTATATATATTAATGTTTGTAAATAAATAAATGGATGTATCACCCATTTAACGGTTAGAGTGTGTGTGTTAAGGCTTTGTATGTGTAAGAGGTTTGAGGTTTAAATCTCCCTCGCCCCATATCCATTTTTATTCATTGTTTCTTTGCCTATTTATTTTTGTTATTTTTCATAACTTAAAAGACTTATAACTTGATGATCCCTAAGCCTTTTTTAGCCACTATTTTTTCTATGTGTTCATAATTTTGTCTATTTTATGATGGTGAAAATAAATTCTAGAATTAATTTATTTTCCAAATACTTATACTTGTCTAAAGTTGATACCTTTTTAGGATTGTTTTAGAGTTTCAGATGACCTTCTTTGGTTGATACTTTAATTTTTCTTGATCACCATGACTTGTATGAATGTTGTGCATCATATATGAACTTTGTTTTATGTTGTTAATATGTGCCTCTTGGTTTTGACCTAATTTTGACTTACTTTAATGTATGTTTACATGTTTATGTGCTTTGAACTTTTGTTACTATGCCATGAACTTTTGTGTGTTTATTTTACCATTGATCCATGATTCACATTTCATTCTTTCATGTCTTGTTGAACCTTTGTGTGCATGTGTTCCCTTGTGTTTGTCTTTGTTTATGTGTTTACAAATGCTTTAAACTTGTAATAACATGTCTTTGTATGACTTGTATGCTTACTTGTTCAAACTTTTTGTATGATATTGAACCTTTGATTGTGATCATATTGAACCTTAACATGCATGGCTTGAATACCTTAACTTGTTTTCATGATTAAGTTGATGTTATGTCTTACTTCATGCATATACATGTTGATTCATATTTATTATGACATCCATATACATGTTCATGAATTGTTATGTCATTCATCTTTGTTTCTTCATGATGATATATCCATGTCATTCATATTCATGTTAACTTTATACATCTTTGATTGATGTTGTTGTACTTTGTTCGTGTTCACATGTTGTACATATGTTTTTACATACCATGCTTGATATTATTATGATCATGCTTCCATATCTTTGTTGATGTCATATATGAACATCTTCTTCATTTGTTTATCTTTGTTGATGTCATGCTTGAACATCTTCTTTATCATGTGCTTATATTTGTTGATGTCATGCTTGAACATCTTCTTCATTTGCTTATCTTTGTGGATGTCATGTTTAAACATCTTCTTCATCCTTGTTTGTCCTTGTTGATGTCATGCTTGAACATCTTCTTTACCATTTGTTTATCTTTGTTGATGTCATGCTTAAACATCTTTTTTATCATGTGCTTATATTTGTTGATGTCATGCTTGAACATCTTCTTCATTTTGCTTATCTTTTGTTTATCTTTTTGCCCAAATCCAAGGGAAAGACCTCTTTATTGACTTAATGTCATAGGTAGTTTAGAAATCCCTAGTTCCTCTTTGACCTTGTTAGAGTCATTCTCACTTTCAACTTAGATTTAAGTAAGAGTTTGTAACTCTTGTAAGTATGTTTGTTATGAAAACTTACTTCCCCCTTTGGAACCTTGATCATTACCAAGTGTTTTTTCACCCTTAGTTAGGTGAACTACGGTTGCTCTGATTCCATCCTTATAAGGATACGTAGGCACATGATTGCGAAGTTTTGGCGAGCAAACTTAATAAAACCTTTAGGTCCTTCCCGATAAAACATTTCCAAACAATAGCAAACAAACAATAGGATAACACAAACAGTTTCAAAAGGTTCTTATAGGATACTATAGATACTTAACCTTTCCTTAGTATAACCACCCCCCCCCCCCGAACTTTAGATCTCTTCGCATTGCTTTTACATTGCACAATTAGGGTTTTATTCGATCTTTTCCCTTTCCCTTGGATAAATTAAAGTTCGGTGGTGAACATTTTAACGTTTTGTGATTCAAGTTAATACAATAGTTTGATATCCGATTCTCACTGCAACAACTGTATTCATCTATAAATAGAGTACTCTACTCACTCTATTTCTCAATCTTTAAGAGGCAAAAATACGCTGCAAAATTAAACCCAAAACAGAGCAATCAGATTCACTCACACACTCACTTTCACCTCAAATTTCCTATCATAAATCCTTCCTTAAGCATCACTAAAGGTGTGAGAATAGAGACAGGGTGAGCGAGAGAAATAGAAATCACCTACCTAAGTGTTTGCAAATTTGATCTATAATTGGTTTTGAGAGATTTTTTTTTGTATTTTTTATATCTCTTATGTTTGTAGTTGGACACACACACACACACACACACACACACACACACACACACACACACACACACACACACACACACACACACACACACACACACACACACACACATATATATATATATCCTGATAAATATTTTTTGATAATCTCCTTGAAGCGAGTCAGGTGAGACTGCAAAAGTAATGAGGATTTGTTGTTTGGGAGGTTTATTTTAGAAGAGAGGGATGACCACCAATTTTGTGGTCTTCCCAGGTTTTTCTTCTGTATCTATGTCTCCCCTTCCATTGTTGTCAGCCCCATATTTATATTGTTATTCTCCTTCTACCAAGATTCCAGGAGACTCACGAAATTACATTTAATGGACACAAGTAACAGCTTAATGATCATTACTAGAATAGAAGTTACATCCGTCCATTATTGATGAAGTTCATAATGTTCCATGATTTATTGAAGAATGTTGCAACAGACAAATTATAATTTCATATTCGGTGAATGACATTTGGCTATCTCTTTTAAAATTCGAGAGAGTGCATTCAGACTAAGTAAATCATCACAGACATATCACTATTTGAGATATAAATACCATATAGTCGTTACACCGATTTGTACTCACCATCCGAAAACGTGTCTCCGAGAACTCAATGATCCGGACTCCTATTTGTTTCATAAGTAGCAACCCGGTTATCATTATCTTTTTCAAGTATTTGACACGTCCGACTTTCACTTCTCGATCCTAATGACTTATAACTCGTCTTTAAGAATTTCGGGATATATATATATATATATATATATATATATATATATATATATATATATATATATATATATATATATATATATATATATATATATATATATTTTAACTTTTTTTTTTAGTATATGCACATCAAGTGTGATCTTTGTGGAAAGGCAGCAACGTATGGATGTATGTGAGCTGAAGGCGGATATCTTTTTGAGAAAGTTCCAATATTCATCTTTTAATAGTGCGTGCTCTCAAGCTTTCTTCCCTTTATGAGAACTTAATTCTGAAGGATCCATATGGGCAAGTACAATTGGTATTGTTCATGTCATATTATCTTATAATATTGAAGTTTGATCACATACAAAAGCACGACGTACCGTATATATTCTCTTTGCCTTTTATTATATATTATTAATCATTGCAAAACCTTTTTATTTTTAATGTGTAAATTGTACTCATCATGAATAATGTTACATTTTTATAAGTGGGGAAAATCAGATACTAATAGGTGTACACCAACATAAGTTAAGTGGATACGATGAATTTATACGTTTCTAATTAATAAATACGTTCCCTAGCAATCCATCTGAATCAGTCATAAAGCATCTTGAGATTTGGTAATCTTAAGCTGGAATTCCATTTCTAAAATTAAACAAAAAAAAAAAAAGCCATATTGTAACTATTATAGAAAAATATTATATACCCGCTTATGGCAAGAATTTGATTTGGTTCTAAACATAGACAAAGTCTCGGAAACAATCCCCTCAGCAATTTTTATTCTGCCATCTCTCATGTGTAATGTTGGTCGTTAGATTTGATTTTAATTGTTTAATCTTTTTTCACTTTTTTCTTCTTTTCCATGCTATTAGATTAAGTTAATGGGCTAGATGAAAGCAGAATGAAAGGCAACAGACACTCCACATGAGAAGAACCAGAGTCTCACACATTCAAAACTAAAGTAATTGTTACAAAAAAAAAAGTATTAAAAAATGCAATATGTGAGATGCTTTAATTTTGTCCTTAAAAAGATCTAGAATTATTGAAGCTATTCATAGATGGTGAAGGAAGAATTTGTGCACTAAAGCGAAGATCAAATTTCTACAAGCTAGACTCATTGGAACCTATAGACGAGCACAAGCGAGAAAAGACTTCAGCTAAGTAGTTTCATGGTAAAGGAAGGATTTGTGCGCTAAGCGAAGATGGGTGTTATGGCTAGCTAGTTAAGGCTAATTGCAGAGTGAGCTGACATTGCTTAACAAGGATGAAAGTAGGCGCGTTAGGCAAGGATGGATAGTGTGCCTAGCGAGCCTACCTTTTACAAACCTATAAATAGGAGGTCTGGATTTAAGAGAGTATAGACATAGTAGGTTCACCTTGATCTCCACATGAGAATATGATAAGAAGATTAAAGGCAGAAGTGTTGCTCGAGTGATCGTTGCAGATGGCCTTCTAAGTTTGTCTTCTCGGGATTACATGTACAACTACGACGAGTAAGAATATTTAGAAATCTCTTTATTGGGGGAGGATGTAGTCATTATATTCTCATGTTTAATCATGGCCAATGGTGTTATATGTAATTTCACTTAAACTTTAATATTGATGATTCCTCATTCTTAATGCTTATTTTGGATTAGCGACCTAAAATATGTTTTTATGGTACAACTTGACATATGAGAGGTGTCGGTCTTTACTAAATCCAAGTATATATCTATTTAATGTTAATGCCTAGAGATATGTTTAGGTTCAATATCCACAATATGCTGATAATTGATGATCCATATCTTTATTCATTGTCGAATCTTAATGTTGTTGTACTTAATAGTGCAAGAGATTACATATTGGGTAATATAATTGATTTCACGTTGTTGAGTTAGAGATGAGATACATGAAAGCAACAGACTGTGATATTAATAGCTGAGTAGAGGAGCGTATTATTGACTAATAATTATGCACGAGTATAAACGATGACGAAATCTACCCCTAGCAAGTTTTCTCAATGTTAACACCAAAAATTCCATTTATTTTCTGTCATTTATTTTTCTGAAACCAAAAAACTCTAAACCCTGACTTAGAATCATAAAATTTGTTGAATTCATCTTTAAGCACAATCAGTCTATGCAGATACGATAATATTGTAGTTGTTATTTGCACTGCTATAATTACCAAAATGAGGTATTATCTAACTTATAAATGTTAGGTTTCTCGAGTTATTAAGAGGGGAAAGAATAGGACAAAAGGTTTATTTTTTATTAGGGTGTCTGGCGAGACTTTGAATCCCACTCTTACGTATCTCCGGGTGCGATGGAGAACTCAGGACTACGTAGTTCTGGATAGAAAATGTTTCTTTGTTGATCTATTTTAGTGAAAGCTACTTCGTGTCAATCGACAAAAAAATATCGCTTGCTACCCAAAACAAGTGGAGAAGGGAACGTTTGCATCACGGTCGAATGGATTTACAAATCAACATTCACAGGTATCATCGCTAGCTTGCTCACACATTCAAGTGGACGAAACATTGTTTTTGCATCGTCTTGAGACAAAATACATTTTGTTTATAAAAAGGGTTTTGAGGATCAATCACACGACGACGAGAAAAGAGTTTGATTGGTTGAATGTGCTTTGAGTAATGGTGAGAACTTGGATGGACGAGATATCCATCTCGAATCTTAGTTTCTAGAGCTCGTGGTATCCACCATGTTCCTTTTCCATATTATTTGCAAAAGGGTTTGATATTTTTAGATGTTTTGAGGTTTGATTGATAAAAGGTTTGAAGTTGCATGGAAAAGTTTGAATGATGGTGAGAACTAGGATGAGCGAGATATCCATCCCGAATCTTAGCCTCTAGAGCTCGTGATATCCTTCATGTTCCGTTTCCATCTTTATTGAAAAGTGTTTAATAAGAATTAAGTGATTTGATTTTCATTGGAAAAATAGTTTGACGTTGGATCAATCATTTGATTAACGATTGCAAAATGGTTTGACAAAATGGTCTGAGAGTTTGAGAAGGTTTGAAAGTAGAATGTTTGAAAAGTTGGGATGATATAAATGGATTAAAAAGAAAGGTTTGAAATGGTTTGACTTTTAAGAAAAATACTCGAAGTTGAATCAAGTTTTTATTTTTGTTCTTTTTCTGAAAAATGGTTGATTTTACTCTTGTGTTAGAAACTATTTAAATAATAAAGCAATAAAAAATAAAAAGATAAAATTATTACACATCATGAGAATTGGGGTATATTTTATAAAATAGGGATATGATAATGAAGTGATTAAAGCAAACCCAATCAAGCAAACACATGCAAATAAGTGTATGTGAACAAAAGGATCTCATTGTAAGAAGGCACAAGAGCAAGCCAAAAGATAGGGTATAGTGACACACATGACATATGCACAACACACGTTCATTGTTATTGAATCGAAAGAAGTAAAGCACAAGTGGAATGTGTACGGGTCAAGATCATGATGCGAGGATGTGGAAAGCTATTGAAAGTAGAATTCAAGTTCGATTTAAGCGCAACGGTGTTGGATCGTTGTAGGTTGTCATTAATTAAAGTAATTGGTAATGTGAAACGGTCATCGCAAGTCGAATCGAGAGGCAACAAAATAATCAAATGAAAGCACAAGTTGCAAATCAAAATGTGAATTGGTTGGTGTACAAAAGCAGATCGTCGCTATGATAAATCATCGAGCACACATATAATATTGAAACGCAACAAATCAACTATAGTTCACGCAACGCTAAAAATATACTCAAAGTCGGTTTATACGTACCGACAACAGGCGAATATTGCACGCAAATGTAACCAAACAGGTCAGAATGCGGCAAAATTTACATCCATGTATCAAAACTAAAATCAGCGGTATAAAAACATAAATCTTACTTCAATGAGATTTATAGAGTAACACTAATTTTGTTATATATGTAAATAAATGTTAAGTTTGTTTATTATTTTGGTACTTGATGAAAATCATTGAAGTTTATATATAATATATAGTTTTATTAAATACACCATTTTGTACATATGTTGGTTCATATATATATATATATATATATATATATATATATATATATATATATATATATATATATATATATATATATATATATATATATATATATATATATATATATATATATATATATATATATATATATATATATTATGGTAGAAAATGTGTATAAGTATGAGAATTAAAAAGAATGTCGTATATATGATAAATTAAAAAAGAATATTTAAAAAATATTAAAGAAATTTACCACGGTTGTATCAATTCTAAGTATGGTGAAATGTGACGCGCTAACTACTTTTTACTCATGGATTGGTCAGGAATCAAAACTATAACATAACAACATTTCATCATGGTATATAAACCTGATTGTGGTGTAATATGGTGCGCTAACTAGTTTCTCACCACAGCCACTAGTCCATAGTGAAAAGTAGTGTACTATTTATCACACCCTTTGATACTACATACTATCGACCGTAATGATTTTTTTTTAAACCATTGTCAAATATTTTGTTGTAGTGGTTGATGATAATATTTTTTATTCTACTAATACCTTGTTTTGTTAAGAATTTTGTAAGATAACGTAATAGGAGTTTAAAATGGCCATGGTTAGAGATTTCGAATTCTTCTTTGATATTCAAATTTAAAAAGTCTTTATGGAGTTTATATACATCAAAGTAAATATATAAAGAAACTCTCGAAGAAATTTAAATTTGAAGATTGAAAGCTAATGCTAGAACCTATACATCCTTGAATCTTGTTAAAAGATGAGACAAAAAAATCCTTTCATTTGAGTAAAAGGTCTCACGTGTGCTATCTTCGATTTTGGTAGTATATGGTCTAGTTTATTTGGAAAACCTATAAAGATGTTATTTTTTCTATAAAAAATTAACCAATGCTCTCGACGTAACATGATCATGTACTCTTCGTGGAATTAGGTTTGTGGTAATTTGTAGGACGACTCATGTTTATCTCTTAAATGTAAAATAGGTTTTTTTGAAAAAAAATTGAATAAGTATTACGACGAAAGATATGTTCTAGAGGATATAAAATAAAGAATAGACCATATATTTTGTTTAGTACATTACAATGCTTGTCACTCGTGTGTGCCATACCGGTAGAGTATGTTTCTCATTTGTTTAATTGTAGTGTGACAAAAAATCGATGGTATTTGATTTTTGGTTGTGTGGGGAGGTAGTTATTCTTCCATAAGATGTTACCCCGCTCTTTGAAAAAAAAACTCTACATTAGGGGGTTTGGCTAGGTTTTGAGGGGAATTTATCATGATTTGGCATTTAGTTAGGTGACTTATTTGGAAATGATATCACATTTACAAGTAAACTGATAATCGAGGCGGATGTGAAAGATAAGATTATTTCTCTTGTATGGAAATGGTTTTTTGGTAGATTTCTAATTTTACTCATGCACTTTTTTTAACATGATTTCTAACAATATCCTCTACTTGAGCCAATAGCGATTTGAGTGTTTTGGCCTATTTCTCTTGAGATTTTGGTTAGTGCTTTTGGAGGATGTTCAACTGTTGGTGGTCCTTATAGTTTCATGACTCTACTATCAGATTATTTTGTTGCTTGTCTTATTATTTTTATCTTTATTTTATTTTGATTCATTTAGTCTCCTTCATAATTGCATTTCTCGTGTTTAACATGCATAAAACTTTTGTTAGATTTCTTGATCTAAATGCTCTTTGATCAATAGCATATGATAGTGAAATGAAATCACTGTGTTTTTGGACAAACTTTGATTCAAGGTAAAATCTCAAAAAGCTTTTGAAAAATTGAAAATTTGAAATTTTGAGATCTTAAAAGATTGATTTGAATCATTCAGTTTTACACTGAATTTTTTATCCTGATCAAATTGGACAGTAGCTCAACTCAGCAACTTGATCCTTATTAGATTTTATACTTGATCCTGATCATTTTTCTGGGAATAAATTTTGTCTGATTTGATTCGAATCAGAACTTGTACATGATTTAAATCAATTTAATTTTTCACAAATCATGTTTGTTCTGTTTGATTT
Organism: Lathyrus oleraceus; assembly: GCF_024323335.1. Lineage (NCBI taxonomy): Eukaryota > Viridiplantae > Streptophyta > Magnoliopsida > Fabales > Fabaceae > Lathyrus > Lathyrus oleraceus. Next base: position 25,764,274 of record NC_066579.1, read on the forward strand.
GATTCGAATCAAACTTTTAACATAATCCGAAACTAATCATTTTTCACAAATCAGTCATGTGTCATTTGATCTGAATAAAATTTTGTGCTTGATTTGAATCAGAAGGCATTTGATTCAAATCATGTTTCCTCTGATCTGAATCAACTGACATATTTTTCAAAAATGAGGCATTTCTTTCATTTCACCTCATTTTTCTCATTTGATTCAAACCATATTTTTCTTAATTCGAATCTAACTACATTTTTTCAACCATTTTGTGTGTTTTATCTCAAGCACATATAAATCATTTTTGTCATCATTCTGCACATAAATCTATCATTCTGTTAAGATTTTGTGTGAAAATCAATTTTCTCTATTTTGAATATTCAAAGTCTTGCTACGAATTTCTCACATCTTCAACTTCAATTGAGTTCAGATCTTGACAACTAGAGTTCTGAGATTGATTGAAAGAGACACGTACTTGAAACTAACCGTTCTTTGAGATCTTGTTGTGTTTTCAGGTTGTTAGCAAGAAAGAGGGATTGTCATTGGTGGTGACAAATTTCATTGAAAAGAAGTAGGTTCTTCTCTCCAGCATTGCCTTATTAGTAATTGTGTGGAAGATTACAGGTAAGGAGAAGTTCTTCTCGAATCTTCGAGCAATATCAACGTTTAAAGAACCGGTAGGATTAAGGGGTTGATAGCTACACGTGAAGGTTTGGAGCAGAATTAATGTTATTGGAAGGTTCAAGAAACATATTCAAATAAAGATTAATTACGTAGAAGAGTTTGGCAAGATTATTGTATAAAAGTCAATATCCAAATTAGGAGATTTATTTTCTTAACTATAATTGTGGATTGGTGATTGTATGAACTCTTAGAAATATTTGTCAAATAACAAGGAACTATGCATGTTCCAATAGCAACTTATCGTCACTCTTAAAGTAAATTTTGGATTTTATAATGATTTAGTTGTCATACTACCTGTGAAACACGCACACATTGACATTGTTTATGATGTATGTTTGTGTCTGACACGTGTCAGTGTTTGACACACAACAGAAATTGATACGAAAGATGTTAGATTTTTTGTAGGTGTCGTGAAAAAATAATAATTTGACATGGGAAGACACGGGAAAGACACGACAAATCTCAAATAATTTCTTCAACAAATCCAAAATTTCCAAAAATAAGAGCTTATCTAAAATATTAAAAAATATTCTAATATTTAAATAAAATCAAATCAAATATTTGAACGTTAATATTATATAACTGATGTATATTAGATTACAACAATTTCAAAACCAAACTCTTATATGCTTTTAAACTTATTTCCACTATTGCGTCAACAATTTCAAAACCATGTTCATTTTAGACAAATACAATACAAACAAAATCACCTTTTTTTTTCCTTTTTGGGAAAATCCATCTTGAAGTGGCCAGGTTAGTGACAAGTTAAATATTTAAACTCTGAACAATCAAACATCGACTTGGATTTTGACTTGGATATGTTCTCTTTCTAGTTTTGTCCCCTTGAGGCACTTAAGGCTTCACCTTTATCATCAACCTTCAAATATTTCTATTTTGATAATTCTTTTGATCTTACTGTTAATTAGACTTCACCCGGAGTAATAGCATATTTCTTATAATAAATAAGGGGTTTCGTAAAGTGCTCGGAGGATCTGGATAATGAGCTTAATAAGAATAGTGCTTTGCACACATCTTAAATATTCATCTCAATATTTTGTAAATTATCAATGATCTTGAGGCATTTAAGCCTTCTCCATTATCGTCAACCTTTAAATATTTTAACTTTGATAACTCCTTTAATCTTAATGCAATTGGACTTCATCCAAAGTGATAACACCTTTTTTGCCATAAACAAGGGCTTCTTTTTAAATTTCTCAAAGGATCTGCGTAATGAGTTTAACAAGAATTAATTGTTGTTCATATCTTAAATTTTCACCTCAATATTTTGTAAATCATCAATGATCTTGTAAAATTCTTCCCGGTTCCCAACAATGATTTACTCCCCACCATATAGAAAGAATAAAATTGGTGTTTGAGACACAATGTATGAGTCAATGACTTGGTCACATATAATTATTCAAGCTTGACCCACATCCCAACTGCAATCTTCTCCTTCACGACTTCCCTTAATACTTTATATATGAGGCACAAGATAATGACATGTGTTGCCTTTTCTAACATCTTGGTATTTTCATAATTATAAGGCTTGCAAACATTAATCCCTTTGTTGACCTTTAATGCTTCTACACACCCTTGTTAATTAATATTACTTGCATCTTCACCTTCGAAGTCGTTGTCTCGAGAAAACTCATCGATGTATCATTTGGAATCTATGGTGCTTACTTATAAACCTAACCTCTTTGCTCAATGGTGGACTCCATTTGTTGAGAGAATAAGTACAAATGATTTACACGTATTAAGATTTTGATATATGAGACAAAGAACAATAACATCCACTAAGTGACTTCAAACAACAACAAAAATAAATAATAGGCAGGGTCAGCCCTGAGCTAATTCGAGGAGTGCGAAAGTCTAGGGCACAAGATTTTAAGGGTCAAATATTTTTTAATAGTCACAGAGTATTATAAAAAAAATTATACACATATCATGCCCATTTTTTATATGAGATTAATTACTATACACTGTCAATGTAAAAAGTTTTACACCGTCGATTCATCACCATCATCCGTTTGTATTACTTTATAGATTTTTAAAATAAAAATCAAACTTCTTTTAATATCCTACGTCTATTTTTAACTGTCAATGTATTTCAATTAAACTATTTTTATATTCTTATTATTTTTAAAAATTTATACAATTGCTAAGTTCAAATTTTTATATGTGTCACTTCACTTTATTTTATTCCAACATTTAATTTCAATTTCAATCATTATTAGAAAGTTCGCTTTTAATGACCGAAATAGAAGTCGGAAAAACTTAAAAATCGATCGTTGTTACATTTATATAAAAATATTTTTCGAGACCCAATAGGCCATCACAAAATTTTAATTGTTAAATCGATGACTGATTTTTATTTTGTGACTGATATAATGACCTCTAAAATTTTAGTCATGGATATCAAATTTTGGTGGTCGATGGTTACGGTGGCCGAAATTTTTGGTCAATAAAATAGTCACTAAAAGGATTTTTTTTTAGTACTGAATATAATTTGTATCATCCGTCCATCTAACCATGCTTGCATCCCTCTCTGTTAGGAAACGCAAATCAATTTGCATTGATAGATAAAAAATTTGTTAGAAATTCAATCATTAAGATCATTAAATAGGTAAAAAGAAATTGATGATTCTTGATTATAAACATGATATGAGTCATCATGAACCAATAACTCTTATAATTCGTTCAGTGAATATGTTAACTATAAAAATTAAGTTTGATTAGTTATTTTTATATTTTTAAAAGTGATGATACATTTAGGTTAGAACTTTTTGATGAATTATTAAATATTTTTAAAACTCTTGATTTTAATATTGATTGATTGATAGGGAAAATTTATGATAATGTTTCAAATATGAAAGACAATCATCAAGATGTTTAAAAGCGATTTCTCGAGATTAATCTTAAAGAGTTATACATTCTAGTGTTAACGATATTTCATCTTTGGAGTTATTCAAAACTTATATTAATTATTTTCAAGATCTATAAAAAGATGATTTTTTTTTAATAATATTCTTAGTTTAACTATGAAATATTTATCAAATACTCATTGAGAATGTCAATTAAGAGTGTTAAATATCTCCAAATAAGATTGACTTTGTTGCAATTATATGAATGTTGTGATAATGATGCAAAGACAATGAGTGATGTGGAGAGTTTTTGTAATCCACTATAAAGTTTTGAATTTCCACTTGATATGCATGGTTATTTGGTATATGGTCATCTAAAAGTTGTAATTTATGTCTATGTGTACCGACGCTGCCATAAAACAAATGAAATGTGTATTACCATATTTTGAAAAATATCGAGAGAAAGATTTTACAAAAAGTATGAGGCTTGTAAAAAGTGTTGCACTTGAAATGAATGTTGAGCTCATCTTTTCCAACAAAACATGTGATTAGAAAGAAAAAAAACGATTTATGAGAGAAAAATTAAGAACATGAAAATCACTAACCACAATAACCATTTAAAATTGACTATTTTCTTATTATCGTTGATATGACAATTACTTCTTCGAATAATATATTTGAGGAATTGAAGACATTTGAAATATTTTTGAATTTTTATAGGATTCACAAAAGTTATTGAATGATAATGAATTGAAAGAATGTTGCGTCAAATTTCACTAAAATGTTTTTACATATTGTTATTCAAATGTATCAATTGCTTATAGAATTTTACTAATATCACCAATGTTCTAAGAGAGATTTAATGGTTTGACAACTCTATCGATTGAAAAAGATACATTGGAAAACTGACGTGATTATAAATGATTTTGCATACCAAAATGTTTGAAAAAACCACTTATGAAATTCTGAATATATTAAAGCGAAACGAATTATTTTTCTTAGATTTCCCCTAGAGACCAAAAAATATCGCCAACAAGGCTGATAATAGGTGAGAACAAGTGAAATAATTTATCTAATTTGATTAAATATTTGCGTGAGTGAGCAACTCTCTATTTTACGATATTTCAAAAATGGTCGTAAGATTTCACAATATAAATTATAATAATTTTTACTAAAGTATTTCTCAATCCCTTTAATTTTCAATATAAAAATCCTATAAATGAAATATGTTTACGGTTTCCTCTCAAATGTCTTTGACAACTCAAAAAAACTACCAAACTCCAAGAATTAAATTTTAGAAATTTCTCCCACGAGGATTTTTATTTTATGCATGTTCTCAATGTTTTAATAAATGAAAACAAAATCATATTTATATTTATAATGGTCAAATTCTTAAAGGATCCAATATATGATTATTAACCTATACTCTATCGATTTTACAATAGGTATTCTTTTTTTATTATTATTATTTGTCTTAAATTATTTGTCCCTTTAAAATATAAATGTGATATTTATTATTATTTTTTTATTAATTTACTTTTATTTATTATATTTTAATCATGTAAATATTTTATTATCTATTATAATAAAAATATTTCAATAAATAATATTTATTTTATCATTAAAATTACCACAATTAATTATTATCTTAAAAAATATAAATATGAGATAATATATTGTTTTCTTCTCACATTTCTCAATTGAGATTTTAAAATATATCAATATCACTTCAATTATGTTGAAAGAGTCTAGTCGTTCCTAAAGAACACGACTTCTACCATTAATGTTGTTTAATTTCAATTGTATTCATAAAATTGTATGTTAGGTTTCTTTAATTATTTTATTAACATAAGTCGTGAGAGGGAACTTTTATTTACGTAGTTAATTTCATAATATAAATAAAGTTTAAAAATAGTATATTATTGATGAAATGAAAATATCTAATTAAAATATTTTATATGGTTAGATCATATCATTATTTTAAAAATAAAAATATGATGTAGTGGAATACACGTTTCACATTGATTGACATTGTAATAAAAATATTTTATACTATCGATGTATATTTCTTTTTCATATAAATATAAAATTCCAAATATTTATTTTCATTTATATTTTTTTGTTATAGTAATTTAAAAGATTTTAAATATATATTCCTTCCACTTTTTTACATATTTTAATTATAACCATATTTTTAGTTTTTAAGTAGATTGAATAATTAAAGTAGATTGTCCTAACTATGTAGTAATAATTACTTGTTTATGTCATCTAAAACAAAACAGGGTAACAACACTTGGATATTATAATACATTTATTTTAAGATTGACATATATGCTTTAAGCTTGAAGAAATACAAAATAAAGTGTAATAGTAATCATATGAGTAACAACATTATGACATGCAAATAAAACTACTGCCTTAAAAATATTATAAAATTCTCATGTGCAAACACATTCATTCCAAAAGCACTTCCAGACATGAGGAAGACCACAAATATCAACAGGACAATCATAATCATTTATACAAAACCAAGGATCATCTGTAGTAGAAAACAAGAATAAGTAAGTGTAATTTATAATTATGAGAATTACGTATAGACAAAAATTTGAAAGATGAGAAAAAGGGCTTACTATACGCTTGAGTGACAACAAGTAATATAGAAACTAACAGGATCACAACATAGACAAACTTGAAAACTTCAGCCATATATTTCCACCTTTTTGTGAAAAGAAGAAAAGAAAAAGAACTCTGATCACTTTAGGATGTTAGTGTATGAATAAATTGTTTTAGCACTTATAGAATTACAAAAACACTTTCATAAAATAGAATAATTATTAAGTGTCTCTTAAATACATCAAAGTTTTGTGTTTATCCTTTTTTTCTCATTCAATTAATCACTTAATCTTCATAAATATCTCACATAAAAACGTTTGTCACTCATTAGAGTTCATTTTCTTTCGTGTCAGCCTTTCATTAATATATTTTACTTTAACTTTTAATAGTTGAGAGGTGAAATAGACAATAAACAAAAGAATCCTAACAGTGTACAGATAATGTGGGCTCCGTCTAAGATAGGTGTCTTCTCTTAAAACATTCTTAGGGATAATTTCTCTTCAAAAGTTAATTTAGACAAATGTGGGGTTCTTCTAGATAATGTAGGGGTGTCTTGGGGGTCTTCGTAGGAGCGCTGAAAGAATAGACTTTTTCATGTATTTTTCACTTGTAATATTGGCTTGGCTCTGTAGTATAATATGTTTAGGTGTTTGAATTGTTCTTTTGTGTGGTTATTTGGGATATCATGTCGTCTTTTAATATTTTTGGGCTTTTTTGCTAAAAAGAAAGGGGAATTTTTTATGGTCGGATATGTTATGGTTTGGGTTATCTGAAAGTCTCATAATGATCTGATTTTTCAGGTAAAGATATGAAAATGGAGGACATTGAGGTCATAAGTATCACTTTAGTCTGAAATGGTATATGGAAATTTTTTCAAATTACTCTTTCTCTTTCTCTATTTATTTGGAGACCCTACCATCACTATGGGTTAATAGCGTCTTGAAGTGTCTTTAACCTTCTTTGGGGTGGAGTGTTGTTTCCTTTCCTCTTCTTGTCGAAGGTTATGCTCGGATCTCTGGGTTTCATTGTTACTGGGCTCTAACAATGAGTTCGCGATTAGTTTTCTTTGTTGTTTTGTTTTTTATTTGTGGTGGTGCTTTTATGGGTGATTGTTTATTTTGTCCTCTCTTTTTTAAAGTTTTTTTCTTTTACACTAGTTTTTTTCTTTTACACTAGTATTTACACTTAAATAGTTTATAGGTATAATACATTAGGCTTAAATGCAATAGATATGTCATTTTTGTTTGTCCTGAATTGCACTGGCTTTGAAAACTTAAATATTGGAGCTTAAGATTTGTGCATGTTTTGTTTCTACTTCGTGGTTTCTGGTTCAATGCAGTCCGGATTTTGAAATTCAGACCCTTAGTTCGAAGAACGAAATCCGGAGTTACCTACTATCAATTTTCTGGATTGGTTTATTTATGTGATGGTTGTGTTTCATTGTTTTTTTTTTACTCTATTTTGACATGATTTTTTTTATTTAAATGTAGAAAAAAATTCTAACAACATAGAAAGACTAAGACATGATATAGTGTCCCAATAGATTATGTTCATTAGTAGAAAGCTAGACCATCGCGATCTACAATTGGAGAGACTTCATTTGCTAGTGAGGGATTGTCTTCCCGAGTTCACATATCTCTAGCCTCATCTTCCTAGATTCATGTGTCCCCTACTCTCCCATAACCACCTCCTTCCCCAAAATCCCATGTTGCCCCGAACGTTGTTGTGCCTAATGGTTTCTTGGGAGGGCCCTCAGGCCTTTCACGACTTCCTTTATATCCAAACCATGTTTCTAGTCACATGTTGGAAGGAAAGGTAGCATGGATCTTTAATTATTATTTAAAATATCTATATTATAATACTTGAGCTATCTGGATATGAATGTATTTATTTTTTGTAGTATCGTGTTACGTTAAAATGTATCAGCCAAGATTGAATATGGTTATATTGACCATTAGTTATTGTCTATTTTTATGGAGAGATGACACACAAATACATCGTCATTTCATCTTCCGATCAGTGATATTTCCATCACACTTAATGATGTATCATGCCTCATATATCTTTTAATCACGAGAAAATTATTAAACTGGTTCATAACCAATAGACATGAGGTACTACACAAGATGGTGACTTATTTGGGAGTTGGCTCGGGAAAAGCACAACAAGAGATAAATGACACTAGAAAATTTCATGCTAGGTTTTCATTCCTAGTGGATCTGTATGAACACCACTTGGCTGAAACTGTAGATACTGATCGTGATGATGTACCCGCTTAATACTAAAGAGCATGTGCGTTGAGGTCACACCTCTTGGTTTTGGTAGGAACTTCCATAGTTATGGACAAACGTGTGACCTATATAGATGTTATCTATCTTTGATATTTCATTGACTTGAAGAGGATTCACGAGTACAACTGGGGAGTTTCTTGTTTGGTATACCTCTATTCAAAGTTAGTTAAGGGAAGTTTATGAAAGACTTGATAGTTGACAGGAAACAATTATCTATTTACGGTAATTTGTTTGCACCCTTACTGATATTAATTTCATATTACTTCTACTACACTATTACTAATATTTTATCTGTACCATTTTTAGGCATGGATCCACCATCATTTTCCACATATTTCTGGATAGGAACATGTGGAAGAATACTCTTAGGTTTTGCCACATGTGTGCTCAATCATCTTGCTCAGAGGGAATCAGGAGACTGAGTCATTTCTAGTTGTTATTGATCGTATCGTGCTGAATGATATTTGCTTTATGTTGTACACAGATCACTATGAGACACGAACGTTAGATGTGATATATTTGTACTCTAGATTGATGGCCTATGAGTTTCTATTTATGTACCCACATCTAATTGAGTGAGTCATGCGGAAGTTCATATATATGCAGGGTATACTCAAAGACGCCACCATTGTTGCTCCTGCCATTGTCCTCTGCAGGGATGTTGATGGGACTGTTTATCAGAGTACTATGATCATATGGTCATTGAGGATGTACGTTATGTGGTTTTTCCTCGTCCATGGATTGTGATATACGGTTGCACCCAATGGTTTTATAAAGTATCACATTCGTACATGACACTAGTTGCTAAAAGAGATCCTCTAAATCCAGCTCATTCGGAGATTTTAGAAGAGGAACATGCAAAGGTGGAGCATGTTGTGATGTGTTTTTGACATGTCATCGTATTTTGGATATTGGAAGAGATGCCATGGCTAGGGGAGAGTTTGAGGAAGTCACTCCTCAAATGGGCACTCTACAAGCTATCTTAGCATATGCATGACATGTTTTGCAGTACACGCGTCAGAGGAGGAACAATGGCATCAGATATATGCAGTAGTTGTCTTTTACTTTGCATATTTTTATATTTTGAAATTTCGTATTATGGTTTATTACGGGATTGATTATGACATTTTTGGATTTTTTTATTTGACATTTTGACATTTTTCCATTCATATGTATGCAGTAGTTATTTTATTTTGATCTTGTTATTGAGTGGCTAATGTGTATGCTTTATTATGGGATTGATTTATAAATTACTTATAATGTAAGATTTATTAAAAAAAAGTTAAAATTTTGCATACCTATTCTTTAAGGGTGTAAACTACTACCATGTCGTTAATTCGGAGATTGGAATCCAAAATTGCATTTTTCTCCAATGTAAGGAAAGAGAAAGAAAAACACAATCAAGGTTAATTTATACCATTTTTTTTGTCAAAAATGGGGTGTCACTATGATAAAGTGGTTTGATCTATAATAAATAAGCACGTTCAAATTTTTAAATCTGGACGATACTAAGAGTATTTTGGAATTTCAATATGGTGTGTGATCACTACATGGGGTGTAGTGAAAAGTAGATAAAGTTTTTTGTCTCTTTACCTATAAAAAAATGTGGCAAAACTTTCCCTAAGGATTAATTTGGGCCACTATGGCCTCATAGCCGCACTATTCAAAGCCAATGGTGTTATTCATTACGCCCTATGTAGTGATCTCACACCCTATAGAAACCCGAAAATGCCATTATTAGCATCCGAAGATTCGAATCCTTATGTGCCCATTTTATAACAAAATCAATTAATAAGAAAGACACCCCATTTCCCCCAAAAAATCTGGAGATTGGAATCCCGACGTGCCCATTTTATATCACATATATAATACAAGGGAGGGAGAGAGAGAGAGAGAGAGAGAGAGAGAGAGAGAGAGCTCACTATTTATTATAAGTCAATTGTAGTGAGCCATTGGATGCACTTATAGTTATGATCCTTTATAATCATTTGGATGACAATCCACATGTTGAGAGGTCCCATAAAGAGTATGGCCCCTTATTGGTGGGCGGTCGGTGTTGATATGATCGCCCAAAATAATTACCCATAAGCCATTTCTCGTGCGTAGCAATGCGAAGGCTTGTTATGTCATCCTTGGATGTCTACCAGTATGTTGTTTAAATTTGGACATGCGAAAGAAAAACATTTAATTTTCTTGAGAACTCGTGCCTATAAGGCTTCATACTTCGAACGTCCTTTCGAAAGTACCATCATTACAAGTCTTGGAAACAGTCCTAGGAGAATGTTCCATCTTTTTGGATGGATTATGTTTACTCCTCCATTGTTTATGTTGTTTATATTTTAACATGATAAAGAGAAACGTTTAAGTTTCTTAAGAATTCATGCATATAATGCTCTATACTTCAAATGTCCTTTCGAAAGTACCATCATTACAAGTTCTGGAAAAAGTCCCAGAAGAATGTTCCATCTTTTTGGATGGATTCTATTTACTCGTCCACTATTTCTACTTTCACAAAGGTGGGTGGTCTTGATGACACCTTTAGTGAAGTTCTGAAGCATTTGGAGATAGCTTCTTCACAACTTCATCCTGCTAGATGGGCATACCTAAAGGTTTACTAACATGAATGTGAACATCTAAACGGAAAGCCTTTATTGACCCTTTTATTTTATCTCTTTAAATGTCACAATGCTCAGTGCCTCGGACCCAAGGCATAGGATTGATCTATTTGAAACCAACTAGGCTCTACTTTGGTCATCCTCTAGAGCTACTGCCTTTCGAAGATCGATTTTTTTGGTCGCTCCCATCGTCCTCAAAGTGCATGCTACAGTTTGCCTCATTGAAGGCTGGGCGGAGGGAAAATGTGATGATATGTTCCCTAAGTACTAGACTGAGGTCATTTTGTTCACCAATATTGTATGGAAAGAAACCATATACACAATCTAGAAATCAAGGAACACCAATAGATTCACAGACACCATAACTTCAGTGTATGTAACTTCAATCATGATTAACACTTTCTTTCAAGCAATCATAAGGTGTCGAACATGTTCCATCAATGTTGATATGATTAGAAATACATAAGGGTGCTTAAAATTACAATTGTTTCTAAGAAATGCCCCATGAATTATGGGACGAAGCTATACAATAATAGTTCGGTGAATGTGAAATCAACGTAGGCCAGATTTATCACTCGGGACCACATGTTTTGTTATTTGTGATGTTTCTTGTTTCATTTGGGAAAAATCGATTTTAAAACTGAAATTTTAGCAATATTGATTTCGCTGGATTGATTGTATACAATGGGGTGAAACATTTTAGGTTCAAAGTTATTTGAAGGGTGCTCAACTAACCATGAAAAAGGAAGATATATTACCTTGGGACCTCGAAATAAGTTAGTTAAATACAAAAAAAAAATTAATGTGTTTTATTTTTAAAATTTTAAGAATAAAACAGTTGTGTGAATAAATTAGCAAATCATGGGCATAACTACTAGATTTCCATTTGTGGGATATTTTGCCTTGATTAAAGAACATTTTTTTATGGATCGCTATAGTCTATAAAGTTGTAAATAAACTTCTAGAATCCATGTTAAAAAGAGTATTGGGGTCTTTGATTTCAAAGTATCAATCAACTTTTGTTTCCTGTAGACTACTTTTGGACGAACTTTTAATAGGGTTTGGATCTTTGTGGGTGAAATGGATGAAGGCGATCATATTCTCTAGCCAGATGTTTGTTTTTGTGAACAGGAGTTCGACAACATATTTTGAAGTTGGTAGGAGATTAAGGAGGGGTGACCCCTTATCACCTTTCCTCTATGTTATTATAGCTGAAGGTTTAGCTGACTTGGTGAAGAAGGCTTCAAATGCGGAAGATTTTAAAGGCTTCAGCGTTAATGGGTGATTTAAAATAGACATCCTTCAATTCACAGATGATACTTTGCTAATCAGAGAAGGGAGTTGGGACTTGCGGTCTATCTAAGTTATTCTCAAAGGCTTTAAGATTGTCTCAGGCTTAGGTGTCAATTTTCACAAATGTAGAGTTGTTGGGATTAATATTAGCACTCACTTTTTGTCAGTTGCTGTCAATTTTTTATCTTGCAGGACCAAAGTCAAAGCCTTTACTTTCCTTGGAATCCCTATAGGGTCAAATCCAAGGAGAATAAAGATGTGGAAGCATATGATGGACAAAGTTAAATCTATATTTTTCGATTGGAAATGGAGTTTGTTAACCCTAGAAGGCAGGTCACTCTTCTAAAATCAATTATATGCAGTTTATCGATCTTCTGGCTTTCTTTTAATAAAGTGTCAGTGAATATTTGGATAGACATAGAAAAAGTTCAACAAAAATTTGTATGGGGAGACAAGGAGGATTCGTTGGGTTGATTGGAATCAAATGTGTAAACCAAACAGTCTAGGAGGCTTTGTGGTGAAGAAAATATAATACTTCAATCTTACCTTGCTGTACAAATGGAGATAAAGGATTCTCGAGGAGAAATGGATAATTTAGAAGGAACTGTTTGAAGGAGAATAGAGATCTAAAATGCAGCGGAATTTACAATTTTTCTCCTTTAGTGATCCTTACGAATGGGCATGATCAGTGACAGAATCGTTACCTCTTGTGGAGATTGAAACCTTTGATGTAGATCTAAGGAGTGATCATGTATGTTGAATGGTGACAACGTCTCTACTCAGTCCATACGAACGGATTCCTTCAGTGTTAGTGCTAGCTGCTACGAATGAAGGCTTTGAGTGTGTGTGTGTGTGTGAGAGAGAGAGAAAGAGAGAGAGAGAGAGAGAGAGAGAGAGAGAGAGAGAAACGAAATTTTCATCTGAACAAATGCTTATGCACAAGGGTTCTATTTATAGAACCACTTGTGTGGGCTGTAAGCTAAAAAGCCCACTTAAGTGTATGTCGCCCATATCTTATGATATACCAAAATCACTTAAGTGCGTGGTACCTTACCATATTTCATATTCTACTTAAGTGCACCGTACCTTACGATGTTCTACAATTCACTTAAGTACATCGTACCTTACGGTGTTCCTTATTTACTTTATCTCTCATTAATTCGTCCTTTTGTGTGTGACCCTGTAGGTTTTCGTGACATTGGCAATTATATTAAATCACGTATTTAACATAATAAATAGTGAGCGGTATCTAGCAACACATCATTGTTACCCATGGCACGAAAATGTCATGTGATCTGACAAATCCTTTTTTGATAATACTTATGTGTACAATTACCCATTTTCCCTTATGTCTATATTGAACACAAAACATAGACCGTGTCATCCTTGTCCAGTTCAATATTAGGCCCTTAGACATTCATCCTATTACGTAGGATGGGAAAATTCCATCTAGGTCACTCATGTCCCTTAGCATGCTTCGTTGAGTACCCATCAACTGTCTTTATGGTCATCCAGTTACGGATAATGTTTGATCAGCAATAAAGCACTCGACTCTACATATAGGGTCCATAGTGGTTTCAGGTCGAAGGGTGGTATACACCAATATCACCATGATAATAACGTATGACACTTTGCATAAAATTCTATATAGTATTCTCATAGCGGGTCAATCCAATATAAATATTACTCCTAATATTCGTACCTAAGTTTAAGACTTGATAACTCTTTATCAATGATCCATGAGATGTGATCATCAGTCTATATACATAATAGTCTTAATGCTTTAATGTTATCACAATTCATAACAAATCTCGACTACGGATACTTTAAGAATAGTGTCCTTATGTTTAATGGGATCTCATGATTAAGTCACACTTGATACATTAAACGGACTAACTATTCTAGGGACTTTATTAAACAAACATAATAAAGAAAAAGCCTTTTATTATTAATAAATAATTCGATACAAGTACCAAAAGTATTGGCCTCTGGGGCTCACATCAACACTATTGACAACTAGGTATGGTAACATTACTCACCAATCTTTGACAGGCGGGAATAGAAGTTTCGGGATACCGAAATCCTCTTCGTGGAAGGATCTAATCATGACTGTCAAGAGGCCTGCTAGTCCAGTCTTTGATTTTGCAGGATGTTTGAAATTCTTCACAGGTGATGGAAGCTTTTCCCCATTTTGGACTACGGTTTGGTGGGGATCTTCGACTCTGAAGTCTTTGTTCTATAACCTGTACCAAGTCAACAGAAAGAAGGAAGGAGTAATGGATAATATAGGAAATTGGTCCAACAATAAGTGGTTGTAGGGAGATTATGGTCTTCCAGTTATGATGGAAGACATTCTAAAGATTAGAAAGTTGGAACTCCTTGTTTACCCAGAAGGATCAGGTCGGACTAGGGGAACAGATGACACAATGGTGTAGATTTCAGATTGGATAGCTGGATACACAGTAAAAACTATCTATGATATGATTGTTGTTATTCGTACATAGAGGACCAAGAAGATGGAAATTTATAAGCGTTTGATAGATTATGGAAAGTTCAAGTTCCATTTAGAATAAAGGAGTTTGGTTGGAGGACTTCTCTTAATAGGCTACAGAGTAAGGATCAATTGAGGAAGAGAGGAATCTTAATGTCTCATCACAATTTTTGCTGCTTTTTTGTTTCCTTGAAGATGGGAGTCTAGAGCACTTATGTTTCTCTTGTCTTGTGATTCAGAAGATTTGGAAGGAGGTGGAGTTGTGGATAGGAATTCCCATGAGGTTTGAAGGACCTGTTTGGAAGAACATATTTGGTTGTCATGATAGCTTCAACAATATCAAAAAAAAAAAAAAAGGGAAGGAAGGGGTTGTATGGATGGCGGTTCTCTGGTTCGTTTGGAATCTCAGGAATGAGATTTTATTCAAAAATTCGATTTACAAAGGATCAGATTTGGTCTGGTCTATTAAATTGATGATATGGAAATGGTCCATCATAAAAAATATTCCTTATGCCAACTATAATTTTTATGATTTTTGTAAGGAACTTTTTCTTGCTTAGCTTAAGTTGGAGTTGTTTAGGAATATTTCCTCTTCCAGGAATCTCCGATCTTTTGTAATTGGGCAAGAGTACCCCTAGTACTCATTTTATAAAATCCTTGCTTACAAAAAAAATTATATAGTACATGAGCTTGTCCAAGTTCCCAAAACATATAAGTATCTGTTTGGACATAACTACGATTGAATGCGTGTGTGTTTCAATGAATGTGTGTTGAATATGGACAAGTATAACAAGTGAATGTAGAAGTTGCAGGAAACCCGCTAAGCGAGTTGTGTGGTGCGCTAAGCGAGTTTTTCTCCCATAAATTCGCTTAGTGATATATCCTTGGCTTAGCGAGCTCTCCTGCAAAACCATCAATGTCTCTGATGACTTGAGGTCAAGTCAAAATTTTCTACAAGGGTAAAATGCAAAGAAGGTCAAAATGAGCCTTCACTCCAATAAAAAAGTACATGTGATATTTTAAATGCTTTGAATGATTTTGTTAAGTATTTGTTTTAAGAAATTGAAAATTTTGAAATTTTTTGTGAATTTTTTTCTGAAGTTATTTGTCCATAGATGGTTCAAACAATTTGAAAAAAACCAAATGCAAATGAAGGACAAAGCTTACGTTACGAACAAAATTAATAATAATGGCATATGATAAAAGGTTTACTCTTTTAAATTCTTCATTCATGATTGATATTGTGATTATCTTTAAAATAATAGTATGATCATGAATTAGTTGCTGACTTTAGTGCTTGTTTGGTGAAAGCATGTCAATGTAAGTCAATAATGATAAGCCTAAACTAAGTGAGAGGAATACATACCTCATGTTTTACATAAATGAATGAGAGTAGACATACATTTTAACTATATTAATTTTGCATCATTTTTCTATTACTTGATGTATATGATGTCATGGATATGATCATGACATTATTTTTTTATTCAATAAAAATTACATGACCCTAAAACCTACCTTTTGAGGATGTGATCCTTTGACAATTCCTTTTAGTCTTAACATGAAAGTTTTTTTTTTAATTACAACTCTTAGACAAATTTAAAAGAAACAATATTAATACATTGTCTTAAAGATATAAGGGCATTAGAATATTAAGAGTGTAAAAAATTATAAAAGTAAGGAGAAGGAAATATTGTGAAAAAGAATAAATAAAATAGTAAATGATGATTGCAATAAAAAGAAAAGAAAAAAGTACTTTGACAATAAAAAAAAAAGGAAAGAAAAGTAAAAAAAATGTCAATGCTTACGTTTTCAAATAAAAATAAATACAATATCCCTTCAATAGTTTCCTAACACTTAACATAATTATAGCAAATGTATAGTTTCCTAACACTTAACATAATTATAGCAAATGTAACAAATATGTTCGAAAACATGTGACAAATATCTGCATAGTAAATCTCATAAAATAAATACACGATTCCAAACCGGTATGCTAATATAACTCATATTTGTGGATATCTATTTCAATCTATTTTGAATTTGATGGGAAAATTTGCTTTGATTGAATTTGGATTTGAGTATAAATTTTTTTCAATTGTAAAATATAAAAATGTGTCGGATAATGGGGATATTAAAATCCACCCGAATTCATCCCATTTATTTTATCATATACTTTATTATTTTAATTCTTATAATTTAAAATATTAAATATGTGGTTAATAATTTAATTTGTATTTATTATTTAAAATATTTAAAATATGTGTATGAAATTTTTTGAATTTTTTTTATTTTATTATTTATAATTTAATTTGATTTTGAAAAAATAAATATTTTTATTTAAAAAAAATATTTTTATTAAATAGATGATGGTAAAACAGAATATTCGAATTCAACCCAAATCCATTTGAGACAGATTAGGATTCTAATTTAAATTTAAAAATATAAAAATTATCCTCAACACGTTACTCTTACTATGTCTAATTTCAAATCTGAATCTCCATATACTATATTTTTATTTTTATATATCTAACAATCAAACGGTTTCTTAAACAAAACAATTTAACAACACCAATTTAAAATTTTATTTTAAGATTGACATTGATATTTAAATCATAACAAAATACAATCTTAAGTGTAACAGAAATCATTTGAGTAACAGCATTCTAACATGCAAGTAAAACTATAGGCTTAGAAAATACTACTAAAATTATTGCTTCTTACAAAAACACTCATTCCAAAAGCACTTCCAAACATGAGGAGAAGCACATTCACGACGAGGACAGTCATCATCAGTCAGACAAGAAAAAGGACCATCTGTGGTCGAAAACAAGAACAAATTAAGTAATATTTATATGGTTATAGTAAAAAAAAAATCAAATGATTGAGAAAAGTGCTTACAGTGTGCTTCACTTTCAACTAGTAATAGACAAACTAATAGAGTCACAACATATACAAACATGAGAGTATAACCCATTTTTTTTTAATGCAAGAAAACAAAAATTGCTCACTTTAGGATGTAGAAAATAATTATTGTTTTTGCCATTTATAGAATTGCAGAAAACCTTTCTACAAATTAGAATAACTGTTAAGTGTCTCTTAAGTATATTTATGTGGTGTGTTTTTCCTTTTTGCTTATCCAATTAATCACTTTAAATTTATAAAATTTTCACAAAAAAAGATTTGGCAATGAGTAGAGTTCTCTTTTTTGTTCTTGCCGGCTTTTCATTGTGACATTTTACTTTAGCCTTTCATAAAGAGAAGGGGAAATCTACAAAAGAGAAATAATAGTGTAGGAATAACGTCTCAAGGATAGCATATTTATGCATAAAGTAAACATATAAAAAGAATAAATAATTTATACAAATGAAATATGGAAATTTCATTGATTTATTCAATATTATCTTTAGCTTCATTTTAGCAATGATTTTGATTAGGAAGATTCAAAAAGCATTGATAATGGTTTTTTAAAAGGAATCTGTCATTATTGATTTGAATGAACAAGAATGCATAAGAGAAAGTTAATGGCCTTGCATTGAATGAATTCATTGCATTGTCGGGAGATGACTCTATTACAAATTATATATTGGTATTAATTATTTACCACGGTCATTTATTTCATTCACGTAATATGTATTTATTAGATACTTTTTTTTAAGTAAAATTTTCTCACGGTCTAAATTAACAATCATGATAAAATGTGAAGTAGTGATACACTTTAAAAGATTTAGAGTTATTATTGTTGTTGCTAATGAGATTAAAGGTTTTATATTGTTGTTTTTGTTGAGATAAATAAAAGGTTTATGTTATTGTTGTTGTTTTTGTTAATTGTGATGTTGTTTTTGTTGAGTTATGTTGTTGTTTCTCTTGATACAAGTAAAAGGTTTTTGTTAATGTTGATGTTTTTGTTGAGTAATGTTTTTGTTTTTGTTGAGATAAGTAAAAAAGTTATGTTATTGTTGTGGTTTTTGTTAGTTATGTTGTTGTTTTTGTTGAGTATTATTTTTGTTTTTATTGATACAAGTAAAAGGTTTTTGTAAATGTTGATGTTTTTGTTGAGTTATGTTATTTTTTTGGTTGAGATAAGTAAAATGTTATGTTATTGTTGTGCTTTTTGTTAGTAATGTTGTTTCTGCTTATATAGGTAAAATGTCGTGTTATTATTGTTTTATTTGTTGCCATATGTTGTTGTTGAGAACGTTGATCCTTGTGCAACTTTCATTTTGTTCAACCCAACATGTCGAGAGCATAGTAAATTGGTAGAAAAGATGACACTTATTACTGGATCCTTCGTTACCACAAACCTCTAACCGTACTAAAACCCTTCTCCAAACCATGGTGAAAAGTTATTTTTGTAGTAGTGTTATTAGTTTTTATATATACAAACTAACATTGAAGTGAATTTAGTTGAACTTTATAACCTCTTTAACTAACCGTCCAACCACCTAACTGACTTTTGCTAACTAACTTTCCAAAAGTAGTATAACTACTTTTGGTTATGGTTATTTCCGATACTCCTCTACAATCTCATGTGGGATGAAGTGAAGAAACCTTGAGTTTGGACTCGAATCAATGAAAAAGACTGGATGGTAAGGATTTAGTAACAACATTAACTATTTATGCACGGTCAGGAACATGTTGAATTTGCAGCTTGTTTGCTACCACTCTTTCACGAATAAAGTGAATGTTAAGCTTTATGTGCTTTTTCCTAGCATGTAGAATAGGATTATGAGAAAACATGAGTGCAAAAATATTATGACATAGTAATGTAGGTGAAAAATAACTTATATGTAGTTCTAACAAAAGTGATTCTAGCCACAAAAATTCAAAGGTTGTGTGAGCTAAAGCTAGATACTCTGCTTCAGTACTTGATTGTGCCACAAGAGAATTCTTCTTTGAGCTCCAAGAAACCAAGTTAAGACCAAAATAAACCCAATATCCTTATATAAAACGTTTGAAGAGGATTAACAGATAAAAGAATCAAGCCATGAGTGATTGTCCCACATAAGTATCTAAGAATTCATTTGACCATACTCTAATTAGTTCCAAGAAGATTTTTTATGAATTTTGAAAGCTTTGTTGACACAAAATGAAATACTAGATCGAGTAAGTGTGACATGTTGTAGTGCTCCAATTGTAAATATATATAGAGAGAGAGGGCAAAGGATCTGCTAATGTATCAATGACATGCTTACTCAACTTGCCATGGCTAAACATTGGTTTATTGACCCCATTGGCATCAATTAAATTAACTTTGGATAGTAGGTCTTTGATGTACTTATTTTATGTCAAGAGCATAAAGTCATTAGACTTGTAATGCACCATTATGCCAAGGAAATATTTTGGTATGCCAAGCTTTTTCAGTGAAAATCTCTCATGAAGTTTGGTAGTGAGGTCATGGGCCAGTTTTGAAGATGCACCAATAAGTAGTATATCGTCAATATACGCTAATGCATACAAAGTAATGTATGGATACTTGTAAACAAAGAGTGAATGGGCATATTTATTGGAGGAGAAGTCAAACTGAATTAAGGTTTGATGAAGTTTCTCATACCATGCCCCTAGATCCAACTTAAGACCTTAGTTGAGCTAGAGTTTACAAAGCCAGGTGGTTATTGCATATAGACTTCTTCTTGGAGGTCGCCATTGAGAAAGTCATTGTTGGTGTCAGTTTGAATATTTTTCCATTTATATGTGATAGCCAAAGACAAGATGACTCCAATGGCTTTAGGTTTCACAACATTTAAGAATGTATGATGGAAGAAAAATCCTTGTTGTTGATGAAACCCTTTTGTTACAAGCCTTGACTTATACTTGTTAACACTCTCATTTGGATTCTTCTTAATCTTGAACACCCAGTTACAACCTATAGATTTCCTATGAGAAGTTAGTGTTGTAAGAATCAAAGTATCATCATTTAGAAGTGAGTTATATTCATCCTTCATAAATTCAAACCACTCAGCTTGTGATAAGGCATGCTTTGTGGTACTAGGTTCATAGTGAACAAGGACTACTTTTGGATTGGATTTACCTGTTTTAGCTCTTGTGAGCATATGATGGTCATTGACAAGTAGGGAGGTATTAGGAGTTTGACTATGAATGGAAGGAGATTGAGACTCAGTGGACTGAGATGTGTACTTGTGGGAAAATGGAAGAATTTCCCCTATCTTGAGGTGACTTAAGAGCCAGGCTATTAATGGACCACTGTGAGCTAGTGTTTTGTGTAGTATTGGCATGATGATCATGTGTACTTGTCATATTTCGAGAGGTATTTGGAATATATGATGGTTCATTAGTTTGTTAATCGGGTAAATTTTGTTTTATTCTTCATGTAGGACATGGTTTGTTCAGCGTGTAAAACATGTTTTTGTTTAGTGTGTAAAGTTTGGTTTTGTTTTGCGGGTAAAGTTATGTTTGAACTAGCTGGCTTAGTTTGAGAATGTTTCATCTACGGATTTATGTCATGAGTTGTGCTCGTGGGGAAAATAATGTGAGTTTTTTATGGAGGTTGAAGTAGGTCCTTAGGTTTGGGTATGTATTGTAGACTGAGATGGTCTGCAAAAAGATAAAGGTAAAGTGGGGTTGTGGTGAGCTAGGTAAGTATTTTCTGACTCATGATTTTGTCTTTGACATTGTAGGTCTTTGTAAGGAAACTTATTTTCATTGAAGACGACATCTTTAAAGATAAAATTTTTGTCTTCCATGTTAGAGCACTAATATCTCTTATGTGTAGGAGACAATGCCAAGTAGACACATTGGGAGATTTTGAAATATAGTTTGTGTTGGTTGTAGGGACTTAACAATGGAAAGAAATCATAACCAAATACTTTTAGTGATCTATAATCAGGTAGATTGTTGTATAGAGCAAAGAAATGTGACAAGTACTTAGGGAGTAGTTGTAGGCAGTTTATTGATTAGATAAGCAGGTGTTGTGAAGTTATAGTCCTAGAATTTGATTGGTAAATATGCATGAACAAGCAAAGTGAGGCCCATTTCTACTATCTTCCTATTATTTCTCTTAACTTTACCATTTTTGTGACAGGTATAAGGACAAGTCAGCCTATGCACAATGAAGGAGAATTGTGATCCAAAACGCTGCGGAAATTAAAATTTTCTCCTTTAGAGATCCTTACGAATGGTCATGATCAGTGATAGAATATTTACCTCTTGTGACGATTGAAACCTTTGGTGCAGATCTCTTGTGATGATCAAAACCTTTGATGCATATCCACGGAGCGATCACGAACGTTGAACGATGACAACGTCTCTACTCAGTCCACACGAACGGATTCCTTCAATCTCAGTGCTAGCTGGTACGAATGAATGCTTTGAGTGAGAGAGAGAGAGAGAGAAAACGAAAATAATGCAACCGCCATGAATGCTTCTGCACAAGGGTTCTATTTATAGAACCACTTGTGTGAGCTTCAAGCTAAAAAGCCCACTTAAGTGTATTTTGGCCCATATCTTATAATATGCCCAAAATCACTTAAGCCCATGGTACCTTACCATATTTCGTATTCTACTCAAGTACACCGTACCTTACGATGTTCTATAATTCACTTAAGGGCACCGTACCTTACGGTATTCCTTAGTTACTCTATCTCTCATCAATCCATCCTTTGTGTGTGACCCTGTAGGTTTTCTTGACGTTGACAATTATATTAAATCACGCATTTAACATAATAAACAGTGAGCGGTATCTAGCAACACATCACTGCTACCCAAGACACGAAAATGTCATGTGATCTGACAATTCCTTCTGTGATAATACTTATGTGTATAATTACTCTTTTACTCTTATGTCTATATTGAACACAAGGCATAGACCGTGTCATCCTTGTCCAGTTCAATATTGGGCCCATAGACATTTATCCTGTTATGCAGGATGGGCAAATTCCATCTAGGTCACTCATGTCCCTCAGCATGCTTCGTGGAGTACCCATCAACTGTCTTTATGGTTATCCAGTTACGGACAACGTTGGATCAGCAATAAAGCACTCGACTCTACATCTAGGATCCATAGTGGTTTCAGGTCGAAGAGTGGTATACACCATTATCACCATGAGAATAACTTATGACACTTTGCATAACTTTCTATATAGTATTCTCATAGCGGGTCAATCTGGTATAAATATTACTCCTAATATTCATACCTATGTTTAAGACTTGATAACTCTTTATCCATGATCCATGAGATGTGATCATCAGTCTACAAACATAATAGTCTTAATGCTTTAATGTTATCCCACTTCACACTAAAGCTCGACTACGGATACTTTAAGAATAGTGTCCTTATGTTTAATGTGTTCTCATGATTAAGTCACACTTAATACATTAAACGGACTATCTATTCCAGGGACTTTATTAATCAACCATAATAAAGAAAAAGCCTTTTATTATTAATAAATAATTCGATACAAGTACCAAAAGTATTGGCCTCTAGGGCTTACACCAACACACAATGCCATGGTCATTGAGAAATTTGGTGAAAGGCCTGAATTTTCCCCCATAGTCAGACTAAAAAACTTAAATTTTGGCATTTAGTTGAGTTCCTATATAGCTTTGGAACAACTTGAAAGAAGGTAATGCATCACCCTTTTGTTTGAGAAGATAGATCCATGAGTATCTTGAATAAGCATATATAAAAGCAATATAATATGAATAACCATTTCTAGATGGAGTAGGTGATGGTCCCATAAGTCATTGTGAATAAGTTGAAAATAATTGGTATATTTGGTATTAGAAAAAGGAGCATGCAATTTGTGTGATTTGTCAAGACAACAAGAATTTCAAATTCAATAGATTTTTTATTTCTCAAGTGTATATTACACAAATCAAGTATGTTATGGATAGCTTTAGGACCAGCATGACCTAATTGCTAAGTTCCAAAAACACATTAAATACATAGATAATAATTAAATTATTTTATAAGTAATCAATTAACTCCCCCCCCCCCCCCCCCCCCGACTAATCAATGAAAAATGATAAAATGCGTGTTTGAACATTTTAATTGCATATTGACTATAAACAGGTAAAATGGACTAAGAAATCATCAAAGCAACACAAAGACCTTGACTAAACACTTTCCCAACAAGCAAGGTTCTGTAAACCAATAACATAGGCGTGCTTAGCGAGCAAAGGCAGCAAAAGAAGACTTCACGGCCAAGAAAAATCAATGTTAAGAAATTGACCTTGCTAAGCCAAGAACAAAGGCGCACTTAACGAGCAATGATGGTTCATGAATTCAAGGATAAGTTACTTGAAGGTGAATGAAGGGTGTGTTCACCAGACGAGAATGGGTGTCTCGCTTAGCGAGCTAAGGCGGCAAGGCAAGTTGAAGGTGAGATGACATTGCTTAGCAAGGTAGAAAGTAGACACACTAAGTAAGCATGGGAGGCACACTTATCGAGCCTATCATTTCAAACCCTATAAATAAGGGTGTCATTAAGTGCAAATAAGAATATTATTATATTTGATTTAGTTCTTATAGAAAGTAGGTTCTCACCATAAATCATAACAAGAGAGAATATGAGATGAAGATTGGGGGCAAAAGCGTTGCTCGCAAAATCATCGCAGATGTTGTTTAACTTCTTTTTTTAAGGTTTGATTGTAAAGCTATGATGGATAAGCGTAGATAATTTTCTCTTTTGTTGGGGTTAGATGTAGTTTTAGTATTATTCATGTTTTGATCCCAACCATCACATTCTATGTAATTTTTCTTATGTTTTAATATTGATGGATTCTTCATTCTTAATGCTTGTTTTGGATTAGTTGCCTAAAACATGTTTTCATGGTATGAATTGATATTCGAAATGTATTGGTCATTATTAGTTTTAATTCTTTCATATATTGGATGCTAAAGTATAGACATGGATATAGGTTCAGTTTCCATTTTAAGCAATGAAACTTAATGCTGATGTATTTGTTAATAGGCTGAGAGATCGTCTATTAGGTAATATGAATGATCTCACATTATTGACTCACATGAGTTGTGAAGAGAACTTTGAGAGATAATATTAATAAATAATTAAAAATTATAATTGCATATTACTAGTCAATTATTCTACATGAGAATAGTATATGAAATCTAACCCAAACAAGTTTTCTCACTGTTACCACCGCAGGTTCAATATTATGTTACTCCAATTTCACAAACAAACAACTTTAATCAACATAATCTTAGAATTATATAAACTATTGAACAAGTTTTAAAGCACAATCAGTCCATGTGGAGACGATAATTAACACTTTGTAGGTGTTTAATTGGCTGCATTATATGGTAAAACACTAGCTGGTTACAAATGTCTTGACTGATGTCATGACATAGTATGTATGTGTGACTACATTGTAGTTGCTGCAGGACTAGCTAACACAGGATTTATTGAATGTCAAACTGGATGCTGTGACATTCATACCTGTCAACAGATACTAAGGAATATAACAGCTAGTGTTCTGTTAGAACTTAGTATTTATTTCCAGTCTGGTTATCAAGGAAAGACCAGATCTGGTATGAGGCCTACTGACTGAATGTCAAACTGGATGTTATGACATTCATTGACAGCAGCTACTGAACATTAGACAGAGTGGTGTTCTGCTATACTTCAGCATGTAACTTAGTTTGTTATTCAAGAGAATAACAGAACTAACTGAAGGCCAAATGTGTAAATGTTAAGTTGGACACTTTGACATTTATTAATGTAAGCTGTTACTGTAGTATGGTCTTTTTGATCATGTACAGGTCAGCAAAATTGTACAGTCTGTTTTCTGGAAAAACAGACTCAGCATATGGAACTTGATGTCAAGCTGAATGTCGTGACATTCATGCCTGACAGCATATGCTATATTGTAGGTTGTTCAGTTTTCTGTTTCAGCTTTTTCTCAGGCTATTCTTCAGGGATTCAACAACTGAGAGAAAATCCAGGAAATCAACAACCAAGCTACATTCAATGAACCTAACAAATAGCCTATTTTTTAGTAACCTAAATGTTGAATTTATGGGAACTCGTGTGACCTTAAATTCAGGAGAATACAGGTGCAAAAGCCCAGGGTACTGCAATATAAAAGGAAGGCGTTCCTTCATTCAGTTTCAGGGATTTTGAGGCGTGAAGATTTTGTGTGTCCATCATACTTCACTGCTGTATTTTTGTGAGTCTTGTATTAGACGTATCTTGTAAGCCAAGCCATTATCAAGTAGATGATAGCTGTGGCATAAGGTGTTCATTGAGTTGTAAGTGTTGTGTCGCTCAAAGCTTTTAAGCGTGAGTGCTGTGTATCTTGATTAAAGCTGTGAAGCACAATCAAGAGTTGTTTGAAGTGTGACTTCAACTTGTCTTTAATATTGTTTAAAGATAGTAATCACTGAGGTGATTGAGGGGGAGTGAGTAGGAACTCTGATCTTAGGTTAAGATTGAAATTGCATTGGGTAGGGATTAAGTGATAAGTTGTAAACGGGTGAGTTTAGCTTTGAATTGATACTACTAATAGTGGATTTCCTCCCTGGCTTGGTAGCCCCTAGATGTAGGTCATGTTGGACTGAACTGGGTAAACAATTACTTGTGTTATTTACTGCACTTACTGTTAAGTTCTGCATAATTCCTGTCTGTGCAGAATTGGATGTCATAACAACCCGTGTGACATCCAAAGTCTGATAACTAGAATTTCAATTGGTATCAGAGCAGGCACCCTGCCTGTGAATTTCTGGGTGAGATCTAGGAAAGTTACTTTCTAGTACCATGGACAAGGATTTAGGACACTCAAACAGACCACCCATGTTGGATGGCTCTAATTATGATGACTGGAATCCTCGTATGATAGCCTTCTTAAGGTGTCTAGACAGCAAAGTCTGGAGAGCTGTCAACAAAGGATGGGAACATCCAATGAGGACAGGTGAAGATGGAGTCAGTGTGCAGATTCCTGAAGAAGAGTGGGACAAGGAGCAAGAGGCATTAGCTCTTGGAAATTCCAAGGCCTTGAATGCATTGTTCAATGGAATCAGTAAGAACATCTTCAGGCTGGTACACCACTGTGAACTAGCTAAGGAAGTTTGGGATACCCTCAAGGTAACTCATGAAGGTACTTCCAAGGTGAAGATGTCCAAACTTCAGATGCTGACCACCAAGTTTGAAAATCTGAGGATGAAAGAGGATGAGACTATTCATGACTTTCACATGAATATTCTTGAAATTGCAAACACCTCTGGTGGACTAGGTGAGAAAATGGTTGAAGAGAAACTGGTAAGAAAGATTCTCAGGTCCTTGCCTAAGAGATTTGCTATGAAGGTCACAGCCATAGAGGAGGCGCAGGACATCTGCAACATGAAGGTGGATGAGCTCATTGGTTCCCTCCAAACCTTTGAAATGGGCTTGGATGAGTATGCTGAGAAGAAGAACAAAAGTATAGCTTTTGTATCTAATGCTGAAGAGGAGTCAGAAGCAGGATATACTGGAGGTGATGAAAGTATATCAGAAGCCTTAGCCATGCTTGGGAGACAGTTCAACAAGTTCGTGAAGAAGATTGATCAAAGAGGTAGACCCAATGTCAAGAACATCCCGTCTGACATTAAGAAAAGATCAACTTCTGATGAGAAGTTCAATCACGGCAAGGGAATCCAGTGTCATGGTTGTGAAGGGTATGGACACGTCAGAGCTGAATGCCCTACTTACCTCAAATTGCAAAATAAGGGGCTAGCTATCACATGGTCTGAAGGAGACTCTGAAAGTGAATCTGAAGGAGAATCTGCCAAACATGTCACTGCACTAACCAGTGTTTGTGCCTCTGATGATGACTCAAGTGCAGATGAACTGACCTTTGATGAACTTGCTGCAGCCTATAAGAAGCTGTGTTCCACTAGTGCAGAAGTGCGTGCACAAGGAGAAAAGCAAAAGAAACTCATCAAGGAACTGGAAGATGAGAGACAGAAGCAACTGTCTGTCATAGAGGGTCTAAATGGTGAGATAACCCTGCTGACCTCCAAGCTGAATCAGATGACTAAATCCATCAGAATGATGAATAAGGGAACTGACACCTTGGAAGAGATTCTAAAGGTGGGACAGCAGTCTGGAACCAAATCTGGCCTTGGATTTGGGAAAAGATCCTCAACTGAACACAAACGCCCAAAGGCTAAAGTTCAGAAGTTCAAGCGGAAGTCAAAGCCAATGTCTCAACATCGAGGAACTAGGATGAATGATCATCAGAAGAGGAAATACCAGGAGTGGAGGTGTCACCACTGTGGTAGGCTTGGTCATATAAAAGCCTTCTGCTACTGGATTCATGGTTTCCCTAACCAAGCCTCGCATGTCAGGCCTAAGCATAAAACACATAAGCGCTATGTTCCCATTAAGAAGCAACAATGGTATGCTAGGATAGCACACACTGCTCTAAGGGCTTCTACCAGAGAAGACTGGTACTTTGACAGTGGATGCTCAAGACATATGACTGGTATGGAAAATCTACTGGTAGATATTCAACCTCACACTACCAGCTATGTGACCTTTGGTGATGGTGCCAAAGGAAAAATAAAAGGTGTGGGCAAACTGGACTGTTCTGGAGTGCCAAAACTGAATAATGTGCTGTTAGTAAGAGGACTAACTGCAAACCTCATCAGCATAAGTCAGCTGTGTGATCAAGGGTTTCATGTTCAGTTTACTAAGGAGCTATGCATTGTGACAAATGGTGACAATCAGGAAGTTATGAGAGGAACCAGGTCCAAAGATAACTGCTACCTGTGGGAACCTGAAGTCTCTAACTTTTCCACAACATGCTCCTCAGCCAAGGAAGAACAGGATGTGAAGCTGTGGCATAGACGTCTTGGACATCTCCACTTACGGGGAATGAAGAAGATTATATCCAAGGAAGCAGTCAGAGGAATTCCAAAGCTTCAGATTGATGAAGGAAGAGTCTGTGGAGAATGCCAGGTGGGCAAGCAAACCAAGATGTCACATCCGAAGCTGGGACATCCCACAACCTCCAGAGTTCTGGAACTGTTGCACATGGACCTAATGGGACCTATGCAGGTTGAAAGTCTTGGTGGGAAGAAATATGCATACGTGGTGGTGGATGACCATTCCAGATACACGTGGATAAGCTTCATCAGAGAGAAGTCAGATACATTTGATGTCTTCAAAGACCTGTGCATAAGACTTCAAAGGGAAAAGGACAGTTGTGTGGTCCGGATTAGAAGTGATCATGGTACGGAGTTCAAGAATTCCAAGTTTGATGAGTTTTGCTCGTCTGAAGGAATAAGTCATGAGTTCTCCTCCCCTATAACTCCTCAGCAGAATGGAATAGTTGAAAGAAAAAATAGAACTATTCAAGAATCTGCCAGAGCAATTATTCATGCAAAGAAGCTCCCCATGCACTTCTGGGCTGAAGCAATGAATACCGCATGCTATGTTCACAACAGAGTCACCTTGAGAAAAGGAACCTCCTCCACTCTATATGAAATATGGAAAGGCAGAAAACCCACTGTGAAGTACTTTCATATCTTTGGAAGTAAATGCTACATTCTCACAGATCGTGAACAGAGAAGGAAGCTAGATCCCAAAAGTGATGAAGGTATATTTTTGGGATACTCCACTAACAGCAGAGCCTACAGAGTGTTCAACTACAGGACCAATGTCCTGATGGAATCCATAAATGTCATTGTGGACGATAAAGAGGAAGGAACTGATGTCATGGAGGATGTTGAAACATTCCTTGACAGTTCAACTGACAGTCCAGTCAAGTCTAAAGAAGTAC
Organism: Lathyrus oleraceus; assembly: GCF_024323335.1. Lineage (NCBI taxonomy): Eukaryota > Viridiplantae > Streptophyta > Magnoliopsida > Fabales > Fabaceae > Lathyrus > Lathyrus oleraceus. Next base: position 25,793,846 of record NC_066579.1, read on the forward strand.
AGGAACCTCCTCCTGAATGTGAAGTAGATGCAACCACCAAAGTGCCATCTATCAGAATTCAGAAAGACCACCCTAAGGATCTTATCATAGGGGATCCCACCAGTGGTGTAACTACCAGGTCACGGGGAATAAACTCAAATTCCTGCTTTGTATCCAAGGTTGAACCAAAGAATGTGAAAGAAGCCCTGATTGATGAATACTGGATCACTGCCATGCAAGAGGAACTTGAGCAGTTCAAAAGGAATGAAGTCTGGGAGCTAGTTCCAAGACCTGAAGGGACCAACATCATTGGTACCAAGTGGATCTACAAAAATAAATCTGATGAGAAAGGAGTAATTACTAGGAATAAAGCAAGACTAGTAGCTCAAGGATACACTCAAGTTGAAGGGGTAGATTTTGATGAGACATTTGCTCCTGTGGCTAGGCTTGAGTCCATCAGATTGCTGTTGGGGGTAGCATGCATCCTGAAGTTTAAGCTATTCCAAATGGATGTGAAGAGTGCATTCTTGAATGGCTACCTGAATGAAGAAGTCTATGTGGAACAACCTAAAGGGTTCTGTGATCCTAACCAACCTGAGCATGTATACAAGTTGAGGAAAGCCTTGTATGGGTTGAAACAAGCACCTAGAGCATGGTATGAAAGGTTAACCGAATTTCTGACCTCAAATGGATACAGGAAGGGTGGCATAGATAAAACCTTGTTTGTGAAGGATGAAGAAGGCAAAATCATGATAGCTCAAATCTATGTTGATGATATAGTCTTTGGTGGAATTTCAGAACAAATGGTTCAAAAATTTGTTCACCAGATGCAGTCTGAGTTTGAAATGAGTCTAGTGGGAGAACTGACCTATTTCCTTGGAATGCAAGTAAACCAAATGGAGGACTCTATGTTTCTCTCCCAAAGCAAGTATGCCAAGAACATAGTTAAGAAGTTTGGTATGGATAATGCTAGGCACAAGAGGACTCCTGCTGCCACTCATCTGAAGTTGACCAAAGATGATGGAGGGCCTAGTGTTGATCAATGCCTGTATAGAAGCATGATAGGTAGTCTGTTGTACCTAACTGCAAGTAGACCTGACATTTCTTATGCAGTTGGAGTGTGTGCCAGATATCAAGCAGAGCCTAAGGTGAGCCACTTGAATCAAGTCAAACGGATTCTCAAGTACATCAATGGGACCTGTGACTATGGGATGTTGTATTCACATGGGTCTGAGCCTGTCCTATCTGGGTACTGTGATGCTGACTGGGCTGGGAGTGCTGATGACAGAAAAAGCACATCAGGTGGATGCTTCTTCTTGGGAGACAACCTCATATCTTGGTTCAGCAAGAAGCAGAATTGTGTTTCTCTGTCCACTGAAGAGGCTGAATACATAGCTGCTGGAAGCAGTTGTTCCCAACTGGTTTGGATGAAACAGATGCTCACTGAGTACAATGTCACTCAAAATGTCATGACATTGTTCTGTGATAATCTCAGTGCCATCAATATCTCCAAGAATCCCATCCAACACAGCAGGACCAAACATATTGACATTAGGCACCACTTCATCAGAGATCTGGTGGAAGACAAGGTGATCACTTTGGAACATGTAGCCACGGATCTTCAACTGGCTGACATATTTACAAAGGCTCTGGATGCTACTCAGTTTGAAAACTTAAGGAGCAAACTGGGAATATGTCTCTCTGAGACCTTATAGCAACCACTGATGGTTGGGATAATTTGTTTAATATCTCTGCCTATTAAACAATTTGTACTAGGCTATGATTGGTCAACAGATCATAGCTATGCTACTTGCAACAAGGGAGGATACAAGAGGGTAAGGAGACACCCTACTGTGAGAAGTCCAATGTACCTGCAGGAGTTCAAGGATGTTGTTCATGCAGGAGTGGTTCTGGATGTCAGAAACAAAATCATGGCATCTGATATGGTGGTACCTACTGTAAAGCAAAAGTGGGTGCTTACTTGATCAAAGCTGTGAAGCAAGATCAAGTGGATGCTAACTTGGTTGAAACTGTGAAGTAAAACCAAGTCTGTAACTCTGTCATTATTCTCTGGTTTTGTTGTTGTCTTTGGCAACATTTTTGACAAAAAGGGGGAGTAATAACCACCACCCCTGACAAACAGAGTGGGTCTCTACAACAGACTCTCGTGACAGATTCCCTCCCCTGCAGCTGCTGTGTGTTGAAGTTTAGATTTAACTTTTGTATGTGTGTGCTGCTGTGTGAAGTTTCTTTTAACTTCCATGTGTGTGAGTGTGCTGCCACTCTGAGTGTATTAGCTAGTATTATTTCCTGCTAGGTGTGTGATTCCGCTGCTATGAACTCTGTCATGGGGATCAAAGTGTTTTAGCCAAAAATTTGCCAAAGGGGGAGTTTGTAGGTGTTTAATTGGCTGCATTATATGGTAAAACACTAGCTGGTTACAAATGTCTTGACTGATGTCATGACATAGTATGTATGTGTGACTACATTGTAGTTGCTGCAGGACTAGCTAACACAGGATTTATTGAATGTCAAACTGGATGCTGTGACATTCATACCTGTCAACAGATACTAAGGAATATAACAGCTAGTGTTCTGTTAGAACTTAGTATTTATTTCCAGTCTGGTTATCAAGGAAAGACCAGATCTGGTATGAGGCCTACTGACTGAATGTCAAACTGGATGTTATGACATTCATTGACAGCAGCTACTGAACATTAGACAGAGTGGTGTTCTGATATACTTCAGCATGTAACTTAGTTTGTTATTCAAGAGAATAACAGAACTAACTGAAGGCCAAATGTGTAAATGTTAAGTTGGACACTTTGACATTTATTAATGTAAGCTGTTACTGTAGTATGGTCTTTTTGATCATGTACAGGTCAGCAAAATTGTACAGTCTGTTTTCTGGAAAAACAGACTCAGCATATGGAACTTGATGTCAAGCTGAATGTCGTGACATTCATGCCTGACAGCATATGCTATATTGTAGGTTGTTCAGTTTTCTGTTTCGGCTTTTTCTCAGGCTATTCTTCAGGGATTCAACAACTGAGAGAAAATCCAGGAAATCAACAACCAAGCTACATTCAATGAACCTAACAAATAGCCTATTTGTTAGTAACCTAAATGTTGAATTTATGGGAACTCGTGTGACCTTAAATTCAGGAGAATACAGGTGCAAAAGCCCAGGGTACTGCAATATAAAAGGAAGGCGTTCCTTCATTCAGTTTCAGGGATTTTGAGGCGTGAAGATTTTGTGTGTCCATCATACTTCACTGCTGTATTTTTGTGAGTCTTGTATTAGACGTATCTTGTAAGCCAAGCCATTATCAAGTAGATGATAGCTGTGGCATAAGGTGTTCATTGAGTTGTAAGTGTTGTGTCGCTCAAAGCTTTTAAGCGTGAGTGCTGTGTATCTTGATTAAAGCTGTGAAGCACAATCAAGAGTTGTTTGAAGTGTGACTTCAACTTGTCTTTAATATTGTTTAAAGATAGTAATCACTGAGGTGATTGAGGGGGAGTGAGTAGGAACTCTGATCTTAGGTTAAGATTGAAATTGCATTGGGTAGGGATTAAGTGATAAGTTGTAAACGGGTGAGTTTAGCTTTGAATTGATACTACTAATAGTGGATTTCCTCCCTGGCTTGGTAGCCCCCAGATGTAGGTCATGTTGGACTGAACTGGGTAAACAATTACTTGTGTTATTTACTGCACTTACTGTTAAGTTCTGCATAATTCCTGTCTGTGCAGAATTGGATGTCATAACAACCCGTGTGACATCCAAAGTCTGATAACTAGAATTTCACACTTGCTTTCCAACTACAACAAAATAGCATTGTTGTCGATGACTAGTGTTAGTTTTTGAAGACCTTGTGATAATGTTCATCATTTTAAGTACTCTATTTATATCTGTTAATACATGTGCATAATTTGTTTATAGTCACTAACCTAATGATCATGTTAGCTAGTTCTGTTATTACTTGCTTATTTGAGGTGTTCTGGGCCAACCAAAGGCCCAGTGTGAGGGTTAGCCATGCATAGCTCAATTGAAATTATCCAACATATACAGTCAGCAAACGCAAAATTCAAGGTACATTTTTCTGTTTTCCACTTTTACTACACTCATATTTGACTCTATAATTGACTTGGGTGTTAGAGTGCTAACGTTGCAAGTCCACCACACACCACCGTACAAAAGATTAACATCATCACTTCTAAGGTCTACACTAACAATCAACACTAATTATGGTTCCATTATGGAATATTGGCGCTCTCTGTAGGAAACAACATTGAATTCCAATAAAATTTCACAATCAAAATTTGTTTGATCTGAAGCTGAACCACAAAGAAATTGCGTCTAAAGCTCATTTCATCTCCAACCTTATGACATATTTCACCTCCTCTGAGTCCTTAGATCTGGCTACTGATTCTAATGATGATAATTAAGAAGGTGCAGAGGGAAAATTTAGGACAAAGACGACCCCTTTTGTGATGAATATATGTTAATCCTTCTTAGCTTGATTTTGATGAAGACAAAAGGTTATCTTAGGAAGAAAGATCAAAGAAGAAAAAGATTGAATCAAGTGTCATGTTTGTGTCAAGAGTTAGATTTCAATGATATTGGATCATAGACAAGGTACAATGTTCAATTCAATAGTTATAGATCTTAAATGTTCAAAGGAAAATTTTAAAAATCATTTTATGCATGTTTTCAAAATGGAAAAAAATGGCATTTTTAAACATTTAAATTTTTCTAAGCCCACATCATGTCAATCGATTATCCCTATATAATAATTAATTGTATTGACCTTTGTTTTTGGTAAAACTTGAATTTTCATGAAGGATAATCGATTATCCTGGATGGTTAATTAATTACCCATTCCAAATCTTTCAAATTTTTGAACGTTGAATGAATGAAGGATAATTGATTACCCCATGTAGGTTAATCAATTAACCTTTGTTTTATGTTGAAAAAATTATGAATCATTACCTTTCCTCTTCATCTCTAATTATCATAGAACATTTTCATAACATTGCAAATGATCATGAGTTTTTTCAACCATTATTTCTGATTTACTAAGAGACACTTGGTTCATTATAAACAGAAGGATTTTCAAATTCAAAACAACCTTCTTCATGAACAATTTAAAAGCTATATTTGAAGTAACTTTTGAGTTTGTAGCTTTTAACTTCAGTACTACAATAAACACATTACGTAACCATTTATTACTAAGGTCAAATAACCAACCAAAGTAATATATGTTCATTAGGTTTCTTTTATAGTCAAAATTAACAACTATTGTGATAGGTCAAGCGTGACACGTTTCGAATTCCAACACCTAAAATTTTATGTTTTTTCGTAAGCAAAATTATGTGTTTTCTTAATTTCTATTTTAAAATAAAAATTAAATACTTTTCACCACGGTCCAGATTAACAACTATGGTGAAATATCAGGACAATTCACCACAGTTTGTTTTAACAACAATTGTGAAATATATTATCTATATAAACTAATTTAATTAACTTCATAACAGACTGCGTTGAAAGTGAACCCCTAGTATATGAATCAAAACTCCAACATACCTTTACAAAACTCCAACATAACTTCTCCAACTAGTATGAATCAAGGAAAGGTGTCACAAAACAAGTAGCTAGTTCATATCTTTGTCTTCATTTTGCATGAATCTTTTCAAGAAAAGGTATGTACGTGAAATATTTTATGAGTTAAGATATCATGTTGTTCTTCAAAATATTAGTCATATTTTTCTTGTTTTTCTTGTTCAAAAGTTACGTCAAATATTTGTCATCGTCCAACATATGGTTTATTGTTTTCTTGTTGTTAAGATGTAGTTATATGTTTTATATTGTTATTTTTGTTGAGATAAGTAAAGTGTTTAAGTTATTATTTAGGTATGTTGTTGTTTTGTTAAAGTAAGTTGTTGTTTATATTAAGGTAAGTTTTATTTTTGTTGATAAATATTATTGTTTGTGTTATTGTATATATTTTGTATCAGGTATGTTGATGTTTTGTTGAGGTACGTTGTTGTTTTGTTAAGATAATTTTATGTTTTTGTTCATAAAGGTTGTTGTTTGTGCTATTTTAGATTTTTTAAAGATATGTTGATATTTTTGTTGAGGTATATTGTTGTTTTGTTAACATAAGTTGTTGTATTCTGTTGATAAATTTTGTTGTTTGTTTTAGGTTAGATATTTTTGTTGAAGTATGTTGATGTTTTTGTTGAGGTATGTTGATAAATATTGTTGTTAAGGTATGTTTGATAAATGTTGTTGTTTGTGTTATTGTATGATGTCTCTGTAAAGGTGTAAAGGTATGTTATTGATAATTTTTTTACTTATACATTACAACTATCATTTTGTTCAGCCAAGATGTCTTAATGATTTGAGTGTTTTACCAACCCCTCGTTGAATATATAACTTTTCTAATTGAATTAGAAAATAATAATATAAAAAATTAAGTTATGTTAGAAAATAACTTACATTGATCAATATTTTATTTGCTTTCTTCAGCCTATTATTTGTATTTCTCTCTTTGATGCTTATAATTTGATTTAATGCATGTAGTTTTTTAATCAACACTTCCTTTCTTACTAGTTTATTCTACAAAGTTATTAACACTTTGCAGAATGAACTAGTAGAGAATGAAGTGTTGGTTGAACAATTATAAGTATTGAACCAAATTCTAACCGTTAAAGAGCGAGATACAAATAATGGGTTGTAGAAAGCTAAAAAATATTAATTAGGGTAACGTGTTCTTCTATTATAACTCAATTTATCATATTATTAATTTTTAAATTAGATTGAAAGATTATATATTTATGGAGCTGTTGATGAAATAAGCATTCCACATAGTTAATAAACTCAAGTGAACATATCACTACGGTTGAAAGGTATAACTGTGGTGAAAAGTTGGACGTTGCGTCTTTCACTATGGTTCGAATGTTCAACCGATGAAATATTGAAAAATCTATTAAAATGAAGGTGTTGGGTATCAAACTCCTACATCCACATTTTACTAGTGTTGGTTTCTATAATTGTATATATTACGCGCTATTGTATTTTTACGGCGACTATCAATCAGTGGTAGTAAAGAAGGCACATACTATCATACCCTTTGTTATCACAGGCAACCTTCCGTGCTAGAATTCTTCTCCCAACCGTGATAAAATTTCTTTATTGTAGCGGTGCTTGTTATTTTTTCAAAATTCATTATTACCTTTTATATTTTATTATAATTTAAAATAAATTAAATGTGTATTAAATGTAGAAATACGAAAATTCAAATATTTTTTCTACAAAAATACTTAGAATGCAACTATTCCCCATTTTTATGTAGTTTTCACCTCATATGCCCACCATTTCCATTCTCTTTTGTTCTCGCATTTGCTTTCAATTGAAGTTCACTTTTACTCTATCATCTATAGTCTGTCGTCAAATTGTAATTCTCTATATCTCTTTTTTATTTTCATTTATCTCATTCTTATTATTAATTTGAAATTACAATATTATATTATGTATCTTGTTAAATTTCATTATAAAATTTATATAAAAATATTTAATATATTATAATGTTATGTTTAATTATAGTGATTAAAGTTAGTGCACCGACGATGCAAAATAGTTTTATACCATCATTCAATAGGAATTCATCATTGAGCCATGTTATATCACTAACTTTAAAATATCAATGTGATTTAGCAAAATACATGATGATTATTGGTTGACAATGTAAAATCATTTTACATTGACGGTGTTTCTCCTATTTTCTCTTTTATATATATATATATATATATATATATATATATATATATATATATATATATATATATATATATATATATATATTACAAATAATACATTTCATGTCAAAGCTTTTACCTGAACCAATGAAAATTCAATGTCAAATGATCTGAAACGCGTCATTTCTTTTAAAAAGTTTAATTTTCTCCCTCGATTTTGTAGAAAACCAACATGTTATGAAATGATTCTCTGATATGCTACTTTAGAAGATATGATTCGTGATATTGGAGTAGATGCTTTTAAGAAATGTCATGTGGAAGATACTTTGAAAAATGACATGGAAGAGTCGTTATATCCGGAATGCAAAAAATTTATAACATTTTCAGTTATTTTAAGACTATTTAATCTTAAGGCAGAAGGTGATTGAGCAGATAAGAGTTTCACAAAATTGCTTGAATTATTGTAAGAAATGATTTCAGAAGGTAACACGTTGTTGAACAATAGTTATGAGGTCAAGAAGATATTTTGTCCAATGGATTTGGACTATGTCAAAATACATGCATGTCATAATGATTGCATATTATATAGGAAAGAGTGTGATAACTCGAATGAGTGTTCGTGGTATGGAGAGTCACGCTACAAAAAGAAAGAAAATTGTGCTAAAAAGGATGATGGTATAACTAGAAAATGGTGTTCCTTCCAATGTGATGTGGTATCTACCGATAATTTAAAGGTTCAAGAGATTGTTTGTTAATGTAATGACGCAAAGAATACTAGATGACATGCAAATGAAAAAAATTGATATATTATTTTCAGATTTTTCTACCATCTTTAGTCTGTCATCAAATTGTAGTTCTCTATCTCTCATTTTCGTTTTTATTTATCTCATTTTTATTATTATTTTCAAATTATAATATTATTTTATTTATCTTGTTAAATTTCATTACAAAATTTATATATAAATATTTAATATATTTTAATTTTATGTTTAGTTATAGAGATTACATTGTTATTTTTATGTATCGTGTTAAATTTCATTACAAAACTTATATATAAATATTTAATATATTTTAATGTTATGTTTAATTATAGAGATTAAAGATACTGCATTAACTATGTAAAATAATTTAATGTGATTTGACTAAATACACAATAATCATTGATTATGTGTAAAATTATGTTACACAAACAGTGCATATCTTTTTTTCTCTTTTATATATATATATATATATATATATATATATATATATATATATATATATATAATTTAAAATGTTTTGCATATGTTTATTAATACGTTTATTTTTGTTGAATATAATTATAGAAAAGATAACTGAATCAATATTTTTGCTAATTAAAAATATTATTCTATGTCATAATGTGTTTATCGATTAATGTAACCACTCATTTGCCAAATATTCAAATTAAATTATCAACTATCAATAATAGTAAATATTTCTCATCATCAATAAAATTGTAGGTATAAATTGTAGTGGTTATTACCACTTCCCTGAAAAAAAGAAAAAACTCTAAAGTTTACTTTAAAACGCTGATAAAATTGTAGATCTAGATTTACGGCAGTTAAAAAATAACCAATCTCCGAATTCACCGTCCAACTATAAACTTTCGTTTTTTTTAATCCCTAAAATACCCTTTTAATCAACAAGTTCCAATGATTCCTCAACTAATCACAACAATTTACAATTTGTATGTTTGACCTTCTCGTGAGTAATCAATAAATACATAAAAATTGTGAACAAAAGAGAACACAAAATAGAAAACCCTTATTTGATTTGTTATCATGGAGGACAAAACATCATCCTCGGCAAAACTAAAAACGGTTGATGTGGATGTACCCCTTCATACAATAGGATTTGAGTTCCAAGATATATCAGCAGACAAAGTTTCTGGCAATCTTCATCTTACCCAAAAGTGTTGCCAGGTCAAACCTTTTTTCTTCATTTTAATTATCTTCGATTTATACTTTTGATTCTGAAAATTCTGCATCCATAATAGTGCGGTTTTCGCAACCCAAAAGGTGTTTCATGGTAGTTAGAATGTAATGTTTATAGTTTTAAATTGCACTCCCCAACCACAATATTAGAGATGCAGTAGTTTGTGCAACAATGTCAGACGGCAATTGTGGCGTGACTTTAAAACCATAGTTTTTCTTCTGATAAAGTTTCAACGCGGTTGATACAACACATTTTTTAAGACATTGCTTTTCTATATGGGCTCTAAATACTCTATTATAAAGTTTGATTCTTTTTCTTATTTGACTATGGATATGGTTGCAGCCATATAACATGCTTCATGGAGGTGTATCAGCGTTGATAGCAGAATCACTTGCCAGTATTGGAGCACATGTTGCTTGTGGTTATAAAAGGGTCGTGGGAATTCAACTTAGCATCAACCATTTGAAATCAGCTGTGATTGGTGACTTCATCCATGCCGAAGCCACACCTTTGACTGTTGGCAAATCCATTCAGGTTCATGCTCCTCGCATAGACTTTCGCTATTATGGTTCTGAGACAATATTAAATATTATTTTTCAGTTGTATACTAGTATTCTCATTTACTAATATAGTGTTTCTTGAGGCAGGTGTGGGATGTGAGAATTTGGAAGATTGATCCTTCAAACTCAGAAAGCAGATTGTTGATAGCATCTTCTAGAGTAACTGTTAAAAGCAACATGCACGTTCCAGAAAATGCAAAAGATACCGGCGACTGGCTAAAGAAGCACTCAAAATTGTAAATGGTCATATATATATAATACAGATCATGATAGACTTTGTAGTTTGGATTGGAGGTTTGTTTCAAGGTTTAAAATTGTTGTACACATTGCATGATATCCGTAACTACATCAAGCCCCAATCGTAGTTTGATGGGTAAACGCAGAGAAAAGTGAAGTGATGATATGCATGCAGCAACATAGTGGGTTCAATTATCACATGAAGTCTCAATAGACTATGAAGTACTCATTTTTCTATTCTTCTTCTCTTTACATAGTCTATGAAGTCTCAATAGTCTATTTCGTTGATCTCATCGGACAATCCAAAAGGAGCCTGCATAATTTTCTAGAATGATCTTCTGGGGAGAAATATTTTGACATTGTCATATTTTATTTGTTGTTATAAGGATCTTCTTCATTATCCATTGTCTTCTTTTTTGCCTAGGAGATGTCTTCTCCAATGTATTCTAGACTCTTGGTATTATTTTACACTGCCATGTGGATAATATGTTTAATGCTAAGAATTATAGGTTAAGGGTCATTAGTATTCACAGGTCTATTCTTTTGGAAATGAGGTGTGATGATTTTTAACTTAAGGAATGTTTCCTTAATGATGTTGTGTTAGCTCTAGGTCACTAGTTTCTTTTCCTTTTTGAGCTATGAGTCCTTGTATAACTCTTTGGTTTTGGTGATCCAAAATTATTCTATAAATAGGGGATATCCGTTTCTTTTTTTTTCTTTCTTTTTTTTCTTCATGCTAAAATATGGTTTTTCTATCTTTATAGTTCTGAGCAAATTCTTTAGTTATATTATTTTATACTACTTGTTTAATCATTTTCTGCTTCCAAATATTTGTAATTGTTACCAAACTTTCTTCCATAACCATCTCGCTAGTAAGTTTGTTTATTTCTTCTTTCGTATGTTTGTTTCATTTTTTTTCTCTACAATTTTGTGGCATTGTGCCTCTCTTTGGTGACACTTCTTGTTTAGTGGGGCGTCTCTTGGTATCACCCCCTCTTATAGTAATTCTTTAGATCTTCTAGAACTTGCTAATGTGGTTTCTAGATTCGATGTGTTATGTAGGACAAAATAGTGTCATGTCTTATCGCGGTTTTAACCTCTTCTATGGAGAAGTTAACATGGAAGAGGATCCTTAGATTACCTTAGAGGCCTTGTAATACTCACTAAGATGAAAATTTTAAGACATACGGTGAATCTCGTTTATTTTAGGCCACATTAATTTTATTCTGATCTAGTTGGATTGTACTCCTTAAACTCTTATTTGCATATGGGAAACTTAATTGACTGGCCCATCAATGATCCTTCTCTAGAGGACCGTTTATGTGATCATCATCCTGATTATAGCTTCCCCGTGTATGACAGCTTTTAAAAAGTTTGGTTTCCAATTACCTTTAATTGGATATGAACGCTGCCTTTTATAAAGTTTTCTCTTAGCTTCCTCTCAAATCCTTCATTCATGTTTATATCAATATCAGGAGTTTTTAGCGAAAACTTATATCTATATTTTATGCACCAAGTAATTCTCAAAGTAACAAACTAACATAAACTTCAACAAGTTGTATTCGACTTTCTGTTGGATATACTTAATACAGATTTTGTTCGACTCTGTTCAACACACATTACTTCGACTCTGTCAAACTTATAATTATGCTTGACATAAAGAATTATATATTTAAGATACCACCTAATTCATTATGTCTAACCTATCTACATTTATCATAGTTCTCAATCTCTTGAATAATTATACCTACACAGCCTTCACCATGATGTCTGGAATCTAATTCTCAGTTCTGCAGTGTTCCAAGTTCAGCTTGTCATTAGCTACTTCCTCTCGAAGATAATGGAACCTCATCTGGATGTTCTATTCCAGTTCATCCACTGGTTTCAAAGAAGATATGATGAGAGTTCTATTCCAGTTCTTCGATCCTAAACATCATTGTTTCACTTTCCCAGATTATTAGTTGGTACCCACATTAGAAGAATTCTCCAGGTTGCTTGGGATACCTATCCTTGATCAAATACCTTTCAGTGGTTTAGAAAAGAGTCTGAAGCCTGAAGAAGTTGCCGCAGCTTTACACATGACAAAGTCCGACATTGAAACTAATTGGGTAACAAGAAGTGGAGCTAAGGGTTTACTTGCCAAGTTTCTGATAAATAAGGCCCGAGAATCCTTAAAAGATATGAATGTCCATGCTTTCGAAGATGTCCTAGCATTACTAATCTATGGTTTGGTGCTATTTCCTAACCTGGATCAATTCATAGACATGAATGCTATTAAGATATTTCTCACTCATAACCCTGTGCCTACCTTGCTTGGAGACATTTTGCATTCCCTTCACACCCGTACTATGAAAAGGCAAGGGACTCTCATGTGCTGCATACCTTTATTATCTAGGTGGTTTATTTCGCACCTTCCTCAATCAGTCTTGAAGAATGAGCAAAATTTGAAATGGTCTCAAAGGATAATGTCACTCTCCCATTCAGACATCCGTTGGTGTCCTCATCTCGAAGAAAATGTTATCCTCATCGACCGTTGTGGAGAATTCTCTAACGTACCACTCCTGGGGATGAGGGGAGGTATTACTTATAATCCTGCTTTAGCCCTACGTCAGTTTGGTTGTGCTCGAAGAGATGGTCCACATGAAATAATTATCCAAGGCACTGTGTTTGACTATGACAACGAATCCCAAGGTCTCCGTCAAAGGTTTGTACGAGCTTGGGGCATGGTGAAAAGAGGCACTTTAGGACAGAAAAACTCTATTCCTATGGAACCTTATCTCAGATGGGTACGCGCCAGAGCTCGTGAGCTTACCATGCCATATCTTGCAGTCGGACCGTTGATTGTTGAACCAGGAGTTGAAGGAGGTACTCCTCAGGTCATTCCCTACCCAGATATGCCTACCAATGTTGAAGAATTGAAGAAATCCTGGATCCAGTTGAGAGAGGAAAGGGATACTTTTGAAGTCCAGTTCTGTGTTGAAAGGAAGAAAGTGTTAGAACTCACCAGCCAGCTTAATGAGGAACGAAGACTCAATACATATCTTCGCCCGAAAAGAAGTCGTCCCTGGGAGACTTGAGCTGTCATTGTATTTTATTATTTTGTTGTAATAAATATTGATTACAAAATTATTAATAAAAGTTCCTTTCTTGGTGGTTTACGCAAAGTTAAATTCCAAAAGTCCTTGAAAACATTTCATACATTGCATAGCATAACATAACATTGCATAACAGGTATTCTAAAGGATCAATGTTCTCACGGTCTTCCTATTGCAAACAGAAAAATGGCCCTCGAACAAACTGTCAAAGATCTCCAGGCTCAAAATGCTCAATTCCAGGAGTTGATCCTGAACTTATCCAAGGGGCAGGAGGAACTGAAGGCTCTCTTGCTCGAGAAGAAGAAAGACAGGAAACCTGTGAGTTACATTAACCCGGGAAGAAGGCTTAAAGGAAAGGCTGCAGGAGTCAAGATTAGACTTCCGAAGGATCAAGAAGAGGAGACAGAAAATGATTCGGAAGATGAGAATGTTGATCCTCTCAACCATGAGGACGACGATGAAGATTATGAAGATGAACAGTACTCTCCGAAGGATGATAAGTACAAGTTGCTGGAAGAATGTATGCTAGCTATGGAGGGTCAAAAGGCGCCCGGTCTGGATTTCGAAAGCTTAGGTCTGGTCTCAGATGTGGTCATTCCCCGCAAATTCAAGGTCCCCGATTTCACTAAGTACGATGGTGCGTCTTGTCCTCAGATGCATCTGAGAGCTTATGTGAGAAAGATCCAGCCGTATACCACTGATAGGAAACTATGGATCCATTTCTTCCAAGAGAGTCTGTCTGGCATACAGTTGGAGTGGTATTATCAGCTCGAGAGCTCTAACATCCGCACCTGGACTGATTTAGCGACAACTTTCTACAAGCACTACCAGTATAATTCTGAATTGGCGCCTACTCGGCTACAGTTGCAGAATATGACTATGGGATCTAAAGAAAGCTTCAAAGAATATGCTCAAAAATGGAGAGATTTGGCTGGCAGAGTCAAACCCCCTATGACTGATCGAGAATTAGTGGACATGTTCATGGGTACACTGACTGGCCCATTCTACAGCCATCTACTGGGAAGTTCTTCATCGGGTTTCACTGACCTTATATTGACGGGTGAACGTGTTGAAAGTGGTATTCGAAGTGGAAAGATACAGGCAGCTACCTCCGCAAGCACCAGAAAGACCCATCAGGGAAAGAATGAATCAAATGTTGTGTACGGTGAAAGGGGTCATAACAAGAAAAATCGTGACCATACCATTGGAGCAGTTACAATTGCAGCACCGCCAGCTCAAAACTTCCAGCACAGACAAGACAGGCCAAGAAGGCAGTTTACCAAGATCAATATGACTTTAGCACAAGCACTGCAAGGTATGCTAAAGACAAATTTAATTACTCTCAGAGGCCCTCCTGCAAATCTCAACACTACTTCTCCTCGTTATAATCCCAACGCCAGGTGTGCGTATCACTCCGATAGCCCCGGGCATGATACAAACGATTGCTGGTTGTTGAAGAATAAGATTCAGGATATGATCGACGCTGGAGAAATTGAATTTGATCCTCCAGAGACTCCTAATGTCATCACTGCACCTATGCCTAATCATGACAAGACTGTTAATGTTGTGAATGACAATTCTCACATTACTACTGTAGCGGACTTAACATCTCCTCTCCTAATCATCAAGAAGAATTTATTGCAAGCTGGTTTATTTCCAGGTTGTGCTGAAAATTGCGATCTCTGTATACTCCGACCCAATGATTGCCTGAAATTGAGGAATGGTATTCAACGGCTGATGGACGATCGTACAATTCTCTTTGAAAGGATTCCTAAGGTGGAAAACCCTGTGGAAGAAATATCTGTGATTGCCAGGTCCAAAGGTCCAGTGAAGATTACCGCTACTAGAGTACCTGTGAAGATTACTGCTGAGCCCAAGGCAACTCCCTTAATTATTACTGCACCTGGCCCAGTACCGTATTCCTCAAGCAAAGACATTCCTTGGAATTATGGAGGTGATGTTTACATCCATGGCGTAAAGCAAGTTGGTAATTCTGCTAATCCTAATGACATTGTTGGGACTAGTAAAGTTACTCGAAGTGGAAGGATCTTCTCTCCAGAAATCTCACCTCCCGTCCCTGAAACTCGAGGAAAGGAACCAGTGATCAACCCTTCTCGGTCAAAGACATCGGTCGAAGTTACTACTGAAGATGTTGCCAAGCAGGAAGTGGAGGAAATGCTGAAAATCATCCGTAAGAGTGATTTTGATGTGGTAGAGCAGCTGGGGCATACTCCGTCTAAGATCTCGATGTTATCCTTGTTATTATCTTCTGAATCTCATGCCAAGGCATTGATAAAATTCTTGAAGACTGCTCATGTACCTCAGGAGACATCCGTCGATCAGTTCGAAAACTATGTGGCCAATCTGACTGTTGACAATGGCCTAGGCTTTTCCGATGCCGACCTCACACCAGCAGGAAAGAATCACAATAGAGCTCTGCATATCTCCATCGAGTGTGAAGGGATCACCTTATCTCACGTATTGATCGACAATGGCTCTTCTTTGAATGTGCTGCCGACAGCTGTGCTCGATAAACTTGATTGTAAGAGCATCGAATTGAAACCTAGTGATATTGTGGTGCGTGCGTACGACGGTGCGAAAAGTGTTGTCCATGGTGAAGTGGTTCTCCCTATCAAGATAGGACCTCGAGTCTTCAACACTACCTTTCACGTGATGAACATCCGTCCGGCCTATTCCTGCTTGCTGGGACGCCCTTGGATTCATGGGGCAAGTGTTGTAGCTTCATCTCTCCATCAAAAGCTGAAGTATCCAATAGAGGGTAAGATTGTCACTGTGTGTGGAGAAGAGGAGTGTATTGTCAGTAGTGTGCAGGCCTTCAGATACGTCGAGGTGGATGGCGAATTCTTCGAGACTCCTTCTCAGTCATTTGAAGTGGTTCCGCCGCCCAGTCCTGTCCTTAAGCCAACTCCCCTTGTGCACAAGATTATTCGTGCTCCTCCTGCTATGATTTCTCTGAAAGATGCTCAAGCCGTGGTTGAAGATGGTGGTCGTACTGGCTGGGGTCAACTGATCAATGTACCGTACAAGTCTGATAGATTTGGCCTGGGGTTTAGCTCTGAAAACATAGTCAAAGATCAGATTAATGCTGTAGAAGATGCTGATAGCGATTGCGACCTGGATAGCTGGATTTTCCCAACAATTGGTGACGGACTCAAAAATTGGAAGGCTGAAGACACTATTTCGATTTCCTTTAGTCAGGAGTAATTGTTATTGCCTATTTTAGTGTTGCAAATTTTTAATTTTTTACAATTGAACTTCTTAAAGCATTGTGCCTATACCCGGGGCACAAATAGCTAATTTGTTAAGGGTTTTG
Source organism: Lathyrus oleraceus (assembly GCF_024323335.1). Taxonomy (NCBI): domain Eukaryota; kingdom Viridiplantae; phylum Streptophyta; class Magnoliopsida; order Fabales; family Fabaceae; genus Lathyrus; species Lathyrus oleraceus. The sequence continues at coordinate 25,810,765 of NC_066579.1, forward strand.
TCATTTTCATAAGCATATCCACATTCAATAAATCAATGGACTTTTTGCATTCAAATATTACGCTCTTTATCTTTCCTGTCATCTTTTAAACAAGCTATGCTTTCTTACACACACTCACGTAACGAATTGCAGATCCACACCCACTCTGGATCCTGTTGATAATAGTTTTGCTACTGTTAATTATGACTTTGAAAATCCGATCTACCAAACCGAGGATGGAAGTGAGGAAGATTGTGAAGTACCTGAAGAGCTTGCCAGACTGGTACTGCAAGAAGAAAAGACTATACAGCCGCATGAAGAGTCAATCGAAATTGTAAATCTGGGTACTGAAGTGGACAAGAAAGAAGTCAAAATAGGAGCAGGCTTGGGAAGTAGTGTCAAGGAAAGATTGATTCAGATGTTACATGACTATGTTGAGATTTTTGCTTGGTCGTACGAAGACATGCCAGGACTGGATACTGATATAGTAGTGCATCGTTTGCCGATGAAGGAAGATTGTCGTCCTGTTAAGCAAAAGGTTCGTCGCATGTGTCCTGAAATGTCTGAGAAAATCAAAGCCGAGGTTATGAAACAATTCGATGCAGGTTTTCTGGCTGTTACTTCTTATCCTCAATGGGTTGCTAATGTGGTCCCGGTGTCAAAGAAGGATGGTAAGGTGCGAATGTGTGTAGATTACAGAGATTTGAATAAAGCGAGTCCCAAAGATGACTTTCCACTTCCGCACATTGATGTTCTGGTAGATAACACCGCTCAACATAAGGTATTCTCATTCATGGATGGATTCTCAGGTTATAACCAGATTAAGATGGCGCCCGAAGACATGGAGAAAACTACGTTTGTGACGCAATGGGGCACTTTCTGTTACAAAGTAATGCCATTCGGTCTAAAGAATGCAGGGGCAACATACTAGCGTGCTATGGTGGTTTTGTTCCATGATATGATCCATCATGAAATAGAGGTATATGTGGATGACATGATAGCTAGATCTCATACTGAAGAAGAACATCTCGATCATTTATACAAACTGTTTGAGAGGTTGAAGAAATACAAGTTGAGATTGAACCCGAACAAATGCACCTTTGGAGTAAGATCCGGTAAACTCTTGGGCTTTATCGTCAGTAGTAAAGGAATTGAGGTTGACCCGGCTAAGGTGAGAGCTATTCAAGAAATGCCAGTTCCCAGTACAGATAAAGAAGTCAGAGGTTTCTTGGGACGTTTGAATTACATTGCCCGATTTATCTCCCATTTGACTGCTACTTGCAAACCCATCTTCAAATTACTGAGGAAAAATCAAGAGATGATATGGAATGATGAATGTCAAGAAGCTTTTGATAAAATCAAGAAGTACCTCCAAGAACCTCCAATTCTGATGCCACCAGTTGAAGGAAGACCTCTAATCATGTATTTGACCGTGTTAGAAAATTCAATGGGGTGTGTGTTGGGGCAACATGACGAGTCTGGTCGAAAAGAGCATGCCATATACTACCTTAGCAAAAAGTTTACCGACTGTGAAACAAGATACTCACTGCTCGAGAGAACTTGCTGTGCTTTGGCCTGGGCTGCTCGCCGACTAAGACAGTATATGTTAAATCATACCACTTTGTTGATTTCTAAGATGGATCCTATCAAATACATATTTGAGAAACCTGCCCTCTCCGGAAGAATAGCAAGATGGCAGATGATTTTAACAGAGTATGATATCCAGTACACTACTCAGAAAGCAATCAAAGGGAGCGTGCTAGCTGATCATCTGGCTCATCAAGCAGTGGATGATTACCAATCCATGAATTTTGAATTCCCAGATGAGGATGTCATGCTTGTTACTGATTATGAAGAACCTGGACCAGATGAAGGACCCGAACTGGGATCCCGATGGACTATGGTTTTCGATGGATCTTCTAATGCGTTGGGCAATGGTGTCGGTGTTGTAATTATTTCCCCCAAGGGTTGCCATACGCCCTTCACTGCTAGACTATGTTTTGATTGTACCAACAATATGGCCGAGTATGAAGCCTGTATTTTGGGACTCAGAGCTGCTATAGACCTGAGAATCAAGTTTTTGAGTGTGTATGGAGACTCAGCTTTGGTAATCAGTCAGATCAAAGAAGCATGGGACACTAAACATCCGAATCTCATCCCTTATTGAGAACGGGTGTTGACATTAATCCCCTATTTTGAAGAGATTACATTCGAACATATTCCATGAGAGGAGAATCAGTTGGCAGACGCCTTGGCCACCATGTCATCTATGTTCAGAGTCAGATGGGACAATGAAGCTCCCATGATCACCATTGAGCGATTAGATGAACCAGCATATTGTTATGAACTTAACGCTGATGAAGTAGAAGAGAAACCTTGGTTCCACGAAGTAAAAAGATATTTAGAAGCTCAGGAATACCCTGAAGGGGCATCCATCAATGACAGAAAATTTCTGAGGAAGTTCTCCGCTAAAATCCTTTTGAGTAATGGAATATTATACAAACGTAATCATGATCCGACGTTGCTTCGTTGTGTGGATAAAAAGGAAGCAGAAAAGATCATGGAAGGCATGCACGACGGTGTCTTTGGGACTCACTCTAGTGGGCATACGATGGCCAAGAAGATTCTGAGATCAGGGTACTATTGGTCTACCATGGAAGCTGATTGCCACCATCACTCCAGAACTTGTCACAAGTGCCAAATCTATGCGGATAAAGTACATATACCTCATGCTCCATCGAACGTGTTGACATCCCCTTGGCCCTTTGCAATGTGGGGCATTGATATAATCGGAGAGATTAAACCTACTGCTTCTAATGGACATCGTTTCATTCTTGTTGCTATTGATTACTTTACAAAGTGGGTAGAGGCAGCCTCATTTGCTTCTGTCACCAAGAATGTGGTGGCACGGTTCATCAAGAATAGTCTTATTTGTCGATATGGCCTCCCTGAAAGAGTTATCACGGACAATGGCACCAATTTGAACAACAAGATGATTACTGAGCTCTGCACGCAGTTCAAAATAAAACACCATAACTCTTCTCCGTACCGGCCAAAGATGAACGGCGCCGTGGAAGCTGCTAATAAGAATATCAAGAAGATCATACAAAAGATGACAGTAACATACAAAGACTGGCATGAGATGTTACCCTTTGCTCTTCATGGTTATCGCACTTCAGTGCGCACTTCTACAGGGGCAACTCCTTTCTCTTTGGTCTACGGAATGGAAGCCGTGTTACCAGTGGAAGTTCAGATTCCCTCTCTAAGAATCGTGAAAGAGGCAGGCTTAGATGAGGATGAATGGATTCAGACTCGACTCGATCAGATAAATTTGATTGATGAAAAGAGACTTGCGGCTGTTTGTCATGGACAGATATATCGGAAGCGCATGACCCAGGCATTTAACAAAAAGGTCAAGAGACAGGTGTATCAAATTGGCGACTTGGTGATCAAACGTATCATTCTACCGCAAGGTGATCCCAGAGGCAAATGGACTCCCACATACGAAGGGCCATTTGTGGTTAAGAAGGTATTCTCTGGTGGAGCCATTATACTTGCTACAATGGACGGCGAAGACTTCCCGCATCCTGTGAACACGGACATAGTTAAAAAATACTACGCATAAAAGAGACCCGCTAGGTCGACGTATCTAGGCAAAAGTAAGGGCATCCCGGCGAACCAGAAGGGTTCGGGAAAAAATTAGGGATAAACATATAAAAATGCACACCCGGCAAGTCGAAAACCTGAAAAGGCGGTTTGGGCAAAAAAAGGTATCCTGGTGGACTGAAAACCTGAAAAGGCGGTCCAGGCAAAAATTAGGGATTAAAGCGTATGACTATGTCCCGTTCTCAGTCAGCTTCACCCAAGTCAAAGGGACTGAACAAGCCAATCACTTCTATCCGACAGCAGGAGATGAGACGCTTGAAGACATAATGACAGTAGCAGAATTAAAGTCAATAGGACTTTTCCTTCATAGCTTGTTCTTTGCTTTCTTGACAATTTCCTCTTACTAGGATTTATGTCTCCTTGTATTTAAATTGCCTGTTTATAGGCCCTCTTTCAAAAGATCAATACAATTTTATTTCCAAAAAGATGCTTTTGTTTTACTTTCTCTGTTTTGTTTGCGTAAACGTCCATTGATTTAATTTGAATTAATATATGCATTTGAATATGATCGATGTTTACCAAAAATACGTACATAAAATAGAGATCACAATTACTAAAGGATTTCGGGATCGAGGATAAGGTCTAACCATGCTTTCCAATGAATCCGTTGCTAATTCTACCCCCCAGCAAAACCAGTTATTCCCCATAAGAAATTGGCATTACTAGACAACTGGTCATCTGTTTATCCCCAGCCAGGTCCGGTCGAATGTTTTACCATCAGACAGAAATCAAATACCCCCAGCTGAGAAAGGGTCATCAACACAAATGTCTCCAACCGGAATCTCGGGAGTTATTTTCCCCTGGCAGAACTTCCCAGATGCATAATTCATTCATTACATCATTTCACAGCATATGCAGGCATATAATGTTCGCATTTATTTTCGAAAGCATAACACATCTCATGCACCATGACATAGCATGAAGCTAACTTTATTTTCCAGGTTAATTATCCTCCTGATACAGTCAAAACAAAGGTCCATTCAGACGGATATCTTTATCGATTACGTTCAAGATTCAAATACATCCCTCAGATATAGTCTATATGAACATTCATTCTGACAAGCATTCTGATATCCTCCTAATGGTGGCATTTTTAAGCCCATCCCAGACATTTACTGCAAATACAACAAATATTATCAAATACAGCCTAACGTACGGTTCATTCTGATTCAGCTCAACATATGACTCCTTCAACTCAGATGCGATCTAACGTACAATCCATTCTGATCCTCAAATCCTCAGATACTGCCTAGCGTACGGTACATTCTAGGGTGTAGTCTAGCGTACGACTACTTTCTTCTTCAGATACAGCCTAACGTACGGCTCATTCTGCAACTCCAATACGGTCTAGCGTACGACCTATTTGGACCTTCAAATCCTCAGATACTGCCTAGCGTACGGTACATTCCGGGGTGTAGTCTAGCGTACGACTACTTTCTTCTTCAGATACAGCCTAACGTACGGCTCATTCTGCAACTCAGATACGATCTAACGTACGATCCATTCTGACCTTCAAATCCTCAGATACTGCCTAGCGTACGGTACATTCCGGGGTGTAGTCTAGCGTACGACTACTTTCTTCTTCAGATACAGCCTAACGTACGGCTCATTCTGCAACTCCAATACGGTCTAACGTACGACCCATTTGGATCTTCAACTCAGATGCAATCTAACGTACGATCCATTCTGACCCCTTTTTTTCAGATACAGCCTAACGTACGGCTCATTCTGCAACTCATATACGATCTAGTGTACGATCCATTCTGATCTTTCCTCCCCAGCGAAGTCACCCGCCTAATGAATAACTCATTCTGCGATTCAGATACGATCTAGTGTATGATCCATTCTGATCCTTTATCCCTAGCAGTGTATGACCCATTCTGATCTTTCATCATCAAACTTCCTGGATGGCATCTCTAAGCCCATCTCTATCAAGACTAACCTTTGATTAACAAGTGCAAATTTTTGGGGCATTCTAGTGTGCAATAATCTTCCACCTCCAGACCACGAATGGCATACATACCATTCTAACTCTCTCGGTTCAAGAATATTGAACAGGGGCAGCTGTCATACCCCAAAATTTGCCCGTTAATCTTTCAAGACATTCTTCAAGGCACTCCAACTCATTGTTCAAGGCATTGATCTTAAAAGAACAAAGACCCAGCACACAGGTGGCCAAATCCAGAAAATGGCCCAAACTGGCATGCTCGCTAGGCGAGCAACTCCTTCGCCTAGCGAACCCTTCGCTACGCCACTCGCCTAGCGAAGCTTGCGAATACCAGAAAATTCTGGGCTTCATCCTGAGCCCATCAGGTCACAAAAATTATTATAAATAGCAGAGCTTCATTCAGAAAAAGGGGACAAAGGCAGAAGGACAGAAACCCTAGCAAGGAAACCCTAACAGAAGCAACACAGCAAACCCTGGAGGCTAACCCAGAGAATTCAGAGCAACCCTCAAGGAAACCCTGAAGGAAACTCATCTGCACCAAGGTCACCTCCGCCCAACCCAATCCGGCGCCAACCCTAAGAGCGACTTGCCAATTCAAGGTTGCAATTCAGTTGCAAACAGGTTTGCATTACTATTACCGCTTTATGTTCTTAACTTGCATGTGGCATTATGATTGAATCTATAAAAATATCTTAAGTTTTTGCATGTGAATTTAAGTATGTATGAATATCTTGAACGTTTAACCATGTAATTTCTGTAATGGATGCCATAGGGTTTGGAGCTTTCTGGAATTGTACTGTTACCAAAACCAGAACCCGCAGCCGCTCGCTAGCACATCGCTAAGCGAGCATGTAGCGAGTATTCGCTAAGCCTTCGCTAGGCGAGGCAGGGGCGAACGTGACAGTCGCCGATTTTTCTGTTCTGTTCTATGCTTATCTGATCTGTTTTATTCTAACCATGCGTTATTTTGCCTGACATTCCTACCGCTGTGTTTCTTTTGTGGTGTAATTCTCGATTGCACCCTGATTTGGTATTCTGACCTGTTTGCTGAATTTTGTAAGGGTTCACATACTCCCGGAGAAGGTAGCTTGCTAGGTATTCCACTTTATTTGTGGGATACCCTTGGGGAGATTCACCCTAATTACCTAATTGATTATAACGTGGACCTAATTACCTAATTGATTACAACTACCTAATTGATTGTAAAATATTGCCTTTGAATATGTGATCTTGGACCTCTCTTTGTTGCCTTACGGTATTATGGTATTATGGTCATGTCCCGCGAATGTGAGGATACACTTAGCAAAGACCCTCGGATGTTGCCTGCAAATATATGATTTTGTCCCTCGGTGACCCGTCGTTGTAGCCTACGGTTAAATGATGATTGTCCCTTCGAATGCTAAAGTATCCTTACAAATGTTGCCTTCAATGACCAATCGATGACCCTACGATGTCCCTTTTACATCCAAAGGATAAAACTACTTACTTCTCAATAGTAAGGACAGTTTTACCCTCATAAGGATAGGAAATGCCCATAAAGACCTTGGGTAGGTATAACTCTTAATTGCCGGCTCACAACCTAAAACATTTTTCATACCTCACACTTTGCAAATACTAGAAAATCACCACTTGGTATACATTCGTACTAGAATCATTGCCAAGTTATATTTTTCTAACCCGCTTTCAAAATTAAACGAGATAAATACTTTGTATACATTCGGACAAGAATCATTACAAAGCTAAACTCTCTTTTCAAAACATTTTTTAAGCAATTCACAAACACTTTTTCAGACAAACATAAGTGATCCAGCAATTAAGAGCCCATGGATAACCATGGATACAAAGGGTGCTAACACCTTCCCTTTGTATAATGTACCTCCCGAACCCAAAATCTAATTAAGGTCTTTCCTGTTCTTTTCCACCTTTCCTTATGGGATAAAAGAAAAGTCGGTGGTGACTCTTGCTATCTGCGACATTTGCTTTCCAAAGCAAAAACACACAAAGTCAGTTCACCGTATAACAGTCTGCAAAGAATTTTAGGTCAACACCATATCAAATGGGAGACAACCATACAAAAGATAAACACAAATAGCTGCTCAGAAACCAGGAGGACACTCTGATTGGGAGCGAGTCGGATGGCGACTAGTTGGGAAACCAATGTGATCTACTGGGGAAAACATCTCTCTGCTGAAGATCAACCCTGTTGGGGAAAACAAGAAACATTGTCGGGGAATTAACACGCCGCAAGGTACTGAATCAACCAACTTAGCTGGGAAAAGGAATCAGAACTCTGCTAGGGAACAAACACTCCGCGGGGGGACCGGAACAACACAAACAAACTAGGGATACCCGAAGAGTTAACTGCTTGGGGGGCCTCTAATGCTTAGCACTTGAGGACTTGCTGCTCTTGAAGTGCTACTGATACTTTCTTTTTAATTGCTTTGAAAAATTCTTGCTTTTATATATTTTTAAGAAAAAGATATTTCGATTAAAAATTTTTTTTTTTCAAAAATGATCGTAATAAAATTAAAACTATTGGCTGAAGTAAATAAGAGTAGAAACAATTGGATAAAAGTTCAACTTTATTTAATGGGATGGTAGTCTGTAAATGACAAGACTCCATACATTTTTACAAAGTTGAAAATGGTAATTTACATGAAAAGGGCTACATTGAATATAAATGATCCTTAATCCTTCTACCAACTTTTGACATCCATTGTGCTCTTGACCGCTGTTGGGATGATGAATTGACGTCAACCTTTGTGCTCAAGGTTCTCAGAATTTGAAGATCAGCAGAATGCTGTTACTTGCCATAATCCCTAATTTTTGCATAAGTTGTCCCAAGGTGGGGTACTCAACTTATCGGGAAATTCTCTGTTTTTATGTCTCTAATTTTTGCCTGGATCGTCCTTTCGGGTTTTCAATCCACCGAGACGCTCTTTTTTGCCTAAGTCGCACTTTTGGGTTTTCAACTTAGCGAGTTGTCCTTTTCTTTATTAGGCGAAGTATTTCTTGACTGCATCTGCGTTCACGGGACGAGTGAACTCTTCACCATCCATATTTGTAAGGATCAAAGCACCTCCTGAAAAGGATCTCTTAACAACATATGGGCCTTCATAATTAGGAGTCTATTTTCCCTTAGCATCTGGTTTGAAAGATAAAATCTTCTTGAGCACAAGGTCACCTTCTCTAAACACACGAGGTCTGACCTTCTTATCAAAATCTTTCTTCATCCTTTGCTGATATAACTGACCATGACACATGGCAGTTAATCTCTTCTCTTCAATCAAATTCAACTGGTCAAACCTGGTCTGGCACCATTCAGCCTCAGTCAACTTGGCTTCCATAAGCACGCGTAATAAAGGAATCTCAACCTCTACGGGGAGCACTGCTTCCATACCATATACAAGAGAAAAATGGGTTGCCCCTGTATAAGTGCGGACGGATGTACGATACCCATGCAAAGCAAACGGGAGCATCTCATGCCAATCCTTGTACGTGATAACCATCTTCTGAATAATCTTCTTAATATTCTTATTTGCAGGTTCAACAACCCCATTCATCTTAGGTCTGTAGGGAGAAGAATTATGATGTGCAATCTTGAAGTCTTTGCAAAGAGCTTCCACCATATTGTTATTCAAGTTTGATCCATTATCAGTAATGATCTTACTTGGCACACCATAACGGCATATGATCTGATTCTTGATAAACCTCACAACAACTTGCTTGGTTACATTTGCATACGATGCCACTTCAACCCATTTTGTGAAGTAGTTAATTTCCACCAGAATGAAACGATGTTCATTCGAAGCTTTGGGCTCAATCATATCAATTCCCCACATGGAGAAGGGCCATGGGGAATAAATAACATTCAATAGTGTCGGAGGAACATGGATCTTATCGGCATAAATTTGACACTTGTGACATTTCTTCACAAATTTGCAACAGTCAGATTCCATTGCCAGCCAATAGTAACCTGCTCGCAACATCTTCTTCGCCATTGAATGTCCATTGGAATGAGTACCAAAGGAACCTTCATGCACTTCAGTCATCAACAAGTCTGCTTCGTGTCTATCCACGCATCTGAGCAAAACCATGTCAAAATTCCTCTTGTACAGTATATCACCATTCAAGTAGAAATTATCGGCTAATCTCCTCAAAGTCTTCTTATCTTTCAAAGATGCCCCAGGTGGGTAAATCTGACTTTGGAGGAAACACTTGATGTCATAATACCACAGCTTCTCATCTTTGATCTCTTCAACAACAAACACATGAGCTGGCCTATCAAGACGCATCACAGACAAATTGGGAACTTCATTCCAATACTTTACCACGATCATTGATGCCAACGTTGCAAGAGCATCTGCCATCCGATTCTCATCTCGAGGGATATGATGAAATTCAACCTTTGTAAAGAAAGTTGAAATCCTCCTTGCATAATCTCTATATGGTATTAAACCGGGTTGATTTGTCTCCCATTCGCCTTTGATCTGATTCACAACCAAAGCTGAATCTCCAAAGACATCCAAATACTTGATTCTAAGATTCATGGCCTCTTCAAGCCCCATAATGCAAGCTTCATATTATGTCATATTGTTTGTACACTTGAAAGTCAATTTAGCTGTAAATGGTAGGTGCGTGCCTTGAGGAGTAATAATCACTGCCCCAATGCCATTACCATATTGATTAACAGCTCCATCAAATACCATGCCCCAACGGGAACCAGGTTCTGGCCCTTCTTCAAGCAATGGTTCATTACAATCTTTCATTTATAAGTATAAAATCTCTTCATTAGGAAAGTCATATTGCACTGACTAGTAATCTTCAATTGGTTGGTGAGCCAAATGGTCAGCCAAGATACTACCTTTGCTCGCTTTCTCAGATCGGTATTCGATATCATACTCTGATAACAACATCTGCCAACGGGAAATCCTCCCAGTTAAAGCAGACTTCTCAAATATATACTTGATCGGGTCTATTTTGGATATCAACCAAGTGGTATGATTCAACATATATTGACACAAACGCTTAGCAGCCCACGCCAATGCGTAACAAGTCTTCTCAAGCATAGAATACCGAGTCTCACAGTCGGTGAACTTCTTACTGAGGTAGTAAATCGTAAATTCTTTCTTTCCAGTCTCATCTTGCTGACCAAGAACACAACCCATACTATCTTCAAGCACAGTCAAATACATGATCAAAGGTCTTCCTTCAACAGGTGGAAACAAAATCGGAGGTTCAAGCAGATATTCCTTGATACTGTCAAAAGCTTTCTGGCAGTCTTCGGTCCAATCACAAGATTGATCTTTCCGAAGAAGCTTGAATATAGGTGCACATGTCGCAGTCATGTAGGAAATGAATCTGGAAATATAATTCAAGCGGCCGAGAAAACCTCTGACTTGCTTCTCAGCTTTGGGCGCAGGCATCTCTTGTATTGCTTTGACCTTGGAAGGATCAACTTCAATACCCTTCTCGCTGACAATAAAGCCCAACAACTTACCAGAACGAACACCAAAAGTACACTTATTGGGATTCAAGCGGAGTTTATATTTCCTCAAACGCTGAAAAAGCTTCAATAAATGCTCAACATGTTTCTCTTCACCAATTGATTTAGCAATCATGTCATGGCATATACTTTAATCTCTTTATGAATCATATCATGAAAAAGAGTAGTCATTGCTCTCTGGTAAGTTGCACCTGCATTCTTTAGACCGAAAGGCATCACTCTATAACAGAATGTTCCCCAAGGTGTAATGAATGTGGTCTTCTCCATATCTTCGGGTGCCATTTTGATCTGATTATATCCGGAAAATCCACCCATAAACGAAAAGACTTTGAATTTAGCAGTATTGTCTATCAACATATCAATGTGTGGCAGAGGGAAATCATCTTTCGGACTGGCTTTATTCAAATCTCTATAGTCAACACACATACAAACTTTTCCATCTTTCTTCGGTACAGGCACAATATTGCCCACCCGTTGCGGATACTCAGCGGTCACAAGGAAACCAGAGTCGATCTGCTTTTGCACTTCCTCCTTGATCTTCACAGCCATATCAGGATGCGTTCTTCTCAACTTCTGCTTGACTGGCGGGCATTCTGGCTTCAACGGCAATCTATGCTCCACAATCTTAGAATCCAAACCAGGCATGTCTTGATAGGACCAAGCAAACACATCTAAATAGTCTCGAAGACGACCAATCAACCCCTTCTTAACATCTGAACACGGGCGAGACCCAATCTTGACTTCCTTCACATCATCCTCGGAACCCAAATTGACTAACTCGACCTGCTCTTCGAACGGCTGAATGGTCTTTTCATCTTGCTCAAGAAGACGAGATAATTCATCACTCACTTCTATATCACTTTCCTCCTCGGCCTCAAACACAGGGAATTCAAAATTTGGAGAAGGAGAAGGATCATTGTATTCAATGGGGTTAGGAACCAACCTGCATAATGATTTGATATTTTGATTTTAGAGAAGTGAATTTGTGACCAAATATTATGCAGATGGACAACTATATTGTTTATTTTATATTTTTTGTGATTACCATTTTCAGGATAAAGCAAAAAGTAAAAAAAAACATCATAGATGTGGATGAATAGAATTAATTTTATTAATGATCAATTTGAAAATGCCCAAACAATGCTCACTTCTCCCTTAGGCATAGGAGAAGGATTTTTAAAAACATATAAAAGCAATTACTTAGATCGATGCAAAATAACAGGAATATCAACAGCATTCCAATTATCGCAAGCCTTTCCATGCGTCACAAAATTGGTGCAGTCTTCCTCTTCATTACCCTCTAGCACAGCAGCTAAGTGTTGTTCATTGCCATGAATGAACCCTCCGCTACGAAAGCTAAGTTGCATATCTTCAGTCCTTGTAGTTGATGAACCTTTCTAGAATCCCAAACCGGTTATGCCTTTGTTGTCGGAGACCTCTACCATGCGCCCCCACTGATCAACATTGCCTTCTTCCACAATCTTCTTAGCATCTTTCAATGAGGACATAGGTGCCTCAGCTCTCTTTTCAGCAGCAATAGATAAGGCTTGGAACGGAGTCCCAACCTCATCCTCAACTTCAATGTAAGAGAAAGATGACAAATGGCTAACCAACAATGTTTTCTCTCCACCGACAATCACTAACTTGCCATTCTTCACAAATTTGAGCTTCTGGTGCAAAGTGGAAGTAACAACTCCTGCCTCATGGATCCATGGCCTTTCCAACAAGCAACTGTAGGCCGGGTGGATATCTATTACTTGGAAAGTAATTTGAAAATCACTCGTTGCAGAGTTGATAAGATAGTTTTGACAGAGTTGACTTCGGAAGTACATTCAGTGACGACGCGGTGTCAACAAGCATATTTGACAAAGCATCCTCTTTTCAATTCATAGAAATGTGCAAAGCCAGATTATGATTTCTTCCCTCCTCATGGAGTTCTTCATCACAGAAGCTAAGATTATTGCAAGAAGTGATATTAGCCACAATAGGATCGAATTGATCTACTGTAACATCATGTTCTACAAAAGCTTGTTCAAGAACTCTCTGTAGTGCTTCAGAATTCATGAGCAGAGACAACACTGAGATTTTTGAGGGGGTTTGGAGCAGCTGCTCCACCATATTAAACTCACTTCTCTTAATCAATCGAAGTACCTCATCATCATCGTTGGCCTTCACATCGCTGGACTCACCAGACTTACCCTTTGAAGCACCAACTGGATCTACAATATGCACTTCCACCTTCTTACTCACAACTAATTCCTCTTTATCTTTTGGGAACACCGGCCCAAACACACGACCATTACGGGTCACCTTGGTAACATCAGCAATGCTCACCACTGAGCTAGTCGTAGGCAACAGAACCTCTTGACCACCTTCTATCATTGTAGCGTTATACTGATATGGTACAGCTTTATCAGATGAATACGGGACTGGACCCGCTAACCGTATTACCAACTACGATATTGATCTATTGATCACACTGTTACTGTTATTGTTGTCGTACTAGATTACCAACCTCTATGCCTGCTTGAAAACAGGCACTATGATATTGACATCGTCATCTACATGACGGGATTGAACAATTTCAATCATGCCTTCATCCATCAGTCACTGGATGTCCCTTTTCACAACTTCACAACCCCTCGGGTTAACACTACAAACAGCACAACCATCATGGTCATTCTCACAATCACTTACCAAACAAACATCCTTATGCATCTGCACCAAGGACCTCCTGATAAAACGCACATCAAAAACTTTGAATTCTTCAGGACAACCATCAGCCATATTCAAAGAAGAGTTCCCATGGGCGGGCAATGGATTTGCTTTCACATTCGGCGCACGGTCCTCGAAGGACACCATGCCATTCTTCATCAGCTTTTGAACCTCATGCTTGAGTGGGTAATAGTTCTCGATATCATGTCTGGGTGCTCCTTGATGAAAAGCACAATGGAGCTCAGGTTTGTACCACCAAGGAAGTGGTTCTGGAATCTGTGGCGGGTTTCCTGGTTGAATCAGGTTCTTGAGAACCAAGGATGAATATAATTCTGCATAAGACATAGGAATCGGGTCGAAAGAGATCTTTTTCCTCTCAAAGTTTTGTTGATGATGATTGTTGTTTGTATTGTTGTTGTTGTAGATGTTTGTTCGTTGTTGCTGTTGTTGTTGTTGACGTTGTTATTATTGTTGAACTGGTGTTATTGATTGTTGATTAGAAAATACCGGGATAACGAAAGATACTTGATGATGATGATGTTGACGGGATGTTGGATTCCTTCTGATCTGAGGCCTCCTCTGCCTCCTACTTGAAATTGCATTTGTTTCATTGTCCTTCTTCTTGCTGAAACTACTGACATACCTCTTACTCGTCGATGCCTCATCCTTTGACAAACGTCCCTCTCTGACGCCTTCCTCAAGCCTCATCCCCATGTTTACCATTTCGGTAAAGTCATCGGGGGCACTAGCAATCATTCGTTCATAATAAAATGAACTCAGGGTCGTTAGAAAGATCTTTGTCATCTCTTTTTCCCCTAAATGAGGAGTGATCTGGGCAGCCAATTCCCTTCATCTCTGCGCATACTCTTTAAATGTCTCCTTATCTTTCTGAGACATAGACCTCAGTTGGTCTCTATCAGGTGCCATGTCCACGTTGTACTTATACTGCTTGACAAAAGCCTCTCCCAAGTCATTGAAAATGTGAATGCTTGCACTATCCAGCCCCATATACCAACAGAGCGTAACACCGGTCAGACTGTCTTGGAAATAATGAATCAACAGTTGATCATTATCGGTCTAAGTAGACATCTTGCGAGCATACATCACTAGATGACTCGGCGGACAAGTATTCCCCTTATACTTTTCAAAGTCAGGTACTTTGAACTTCACCGGGATTTTCACGTTGGGCACTAAACACAACTCAGCAGCACTCTTCCCAAACAAGTCCTTACCTCTCAGTGTCTTCAATTCCTTGCGCAACTCAAGAAATTGATCCTTCATTTCATCCATTTTCTCGTAGACATCCGGACCCTCGGATGGCTCGGAGTGATAAATGGTGTCCTCTTCACGAGGTAAGGTGTGCACAACGGGAGGTGGCACGGACATGACCGGGCTATATGTCGGCATGGAAGCAAAAGTAGGCGCAAAGCCTTCAGGCACAAAGTTGGACGACATTCCCCACGGGAATCCGGAAGACATAGTAGGCGCAAAGTGAGCGGCAGCAGTAGGCATGGTAGAGGTAGCCACATCTAAAATAACCGTTCTCGCTTGAAGAGTTGCAGGTGTTGTAGAAGCTTGGCTCTTAGCGGCAAGAACTGACTCCATCATGGCAGTCAGGCGGGCGATCTCGTCCTTCAGCTTTCTATTCTCTTGCTCTAGATGCTCCATAATTTTGAGATGATTGGCGCGGGTGTTGTACCGATGAGTCAGCTTGGCCAAAGCACAGAAGAAACACCAATGAGACATCTGGCGAAAGAGAAACCTGCTTATGCAACTGATGCATGAAATGCAATGCTTGTTTATTTATTTCAAGGAACTTACTATATCATTTGCAAACATATATATATATATATATATATATATATATATATATATATATATATATATATATATATATATATATATATATATATATATATATATATATATATATATATATATATATATATATATATATATATATATATATCAGCAATTGGAATAAGTTTTATATGACCAAAAATCTCTTTTCATTTATATAATTGAAAGGATTACACTGAGTATAATTTCAGAAACCAAATGAAAAATACAAGATAAAAAGAGACTAGTCATCCTAAGGATCCCTAACAACGTCAGAAGATCTGGCTGAAGGCGCGTACTTCCTTCGATTGCGACGGATATCGGTCTCAAAAGAAGCCTTCATCTGAGTCTTCTCAAGAACAAGTTGATCAACAATCTTCTTCCAAGCAACGGAAGGCTGAGGCATGCTAGAAGATGAAACCTCTGGCTCTCTCTGTCTCTTCGTCACTCGGTCTTCAAGTAGTTCAATAAGTGCATCTTTTTCCTTAGACTCCAACTGCAACTCTTCATGCTTCTTGCTTAAAGCACGGAAACGCTTTTCCCACATATCCTTCTCTTGCTTCATCTTGACAAGCGCGTCTTCCAACTCCTCTACATCTTGGTTAGGGAGAGTTAATGGCTCAACCACAACCATAGACATAGGTCTTTCACAAGGATAAGGCATCTTCAACTCCAAATCTCTCTTCTTCACCCAAAGAGTGTAAGCTTCCAAAGCTACATAATTGCACAGACCAAGCTCGGATTTTCCTTTCTTATGCACATTATGCCAAGCATGTATAATCTTCTGCTTCAAATGTTGGGGATCTTTACCCTCTTTATAGAAAAGACCTTCTAACAAAGTGTTATTAGGTTTGTCTGTCAAGGGGAACCCAAGTTGACGACGAGCCAAAGCAGGGTTGTAGTTAATTCCTCCTTGTGTACCAATGAGAGGCACATTAGAGAATTAACCACAACTATCAATAATCTCCAAACTGCTCAAATACAGATCATACCAAACTATATCATCATTAGTGAGAGACAAAAGTCTCTGAGACCACCTTAGTCATTGTTTGTTCTCCACAAAAGCAGGTGTCTGAGGCAAGTGCGAAATAAACCACTTATACAGAAGAGGAATGCAAAAGACAATAGTTCCACCACCCTTAGAATTCCTTAGATACAAAGAGAAATACATATCACCTAACAAAGTAGGCACAGGAAATCAAGAAAAGTCTAATGGTGTTAACATCAATAAAACTTTCAATGTTAGGGAACAAAGCTAATCCATAGATGAGTAATACAAAGATAGCTTCAAAAGTGTCCACACTACCGGCTTGAGCAAAGGCATTAGCTTCCTTGATGAGGAAATCAGATGGCAATCCAAACAATCCTCCTTTCTTCACCCAATGAGCCTCTATCTCAGACTTCTTCAAGTGAAGAGCTTCAGCAATAATACTAGACCGGGGAATCTCCTCCAATCCACTAAAAGGCACTCTACTAGAAACAGGTATCCCCAAAAGATGAGAATACTCATCTAATGTAGGCACAAGCTGATAATCTGGGAAAGTGAAACAACGGTAGAGAGGATCATGGAACTGCACCAATACACTCAGAAGTCCTTTAACCACATCAGTAGATAAGATAGACAATAGATTCCCATGGCGTTGTTTGAAGTCCAAGGGATCTAATACAAAAGATGCTAGATTCCTTACCTCTTTCAAGTCCGGACATCTGAAACTATACTTCTTAGTGTTCCTTCGTCTATAATCCATGGTCTGAAAATATTTGCAAATGATACCTTAGTTCCTTGAAATTTTCGTGTGATGAATGTTATGATGCGCATGAATGCATGAATGCAACAATCACAAATAAGGGATCATACACAAGGCAAACAAAGGTCAATGGATGAATCAAGTCATTGTCAAGATCAATCATCAATTTTGGTAGATTATGCTTTACACCTTATCAACACCCAAGTTCCATTGATATTGACAAGACTTGATTGGATCAACCAAGAATCAAGGGTTTGTTGTAAGTCACGAGCATGGAGTTTGGGTAAGAACCATCCCAAAGGAGTGAACTAAGGATAAAAACCTGTAGATCATGTTCTAAAAAGTTCCCAAAGTCTTAATTCCATCTATCGGATATTACAGGTTAAGATGATTTACCCATCGACCCATAATATTCTCAAGAGAAACTCGTCTGAGTGTAGTATCGCGTAACAACTGTTATCAAGTCTACACTTGAACAGTTTCCGCACTACGTCCTAAATAGGCCAAGAGGGGGTAAATGTTCTACGGTCCTCATCTTCTCAGACCCAAATTAGAGATAGTAATGCCTAACCACAAATACTTGTGTGACATTTCCAAATCCAAAAGAGTCTACACTGAGCAGATGGATCTCAAGCCAACTTGTTAAGGACTACTCCATACAAGTCGAACATGACTATACCATCCTCCTATCTTAAATGCACTCAAGTTCGGGTTAGAACTTATCTCACCACTCAGATATCACCAAGCATAATATATCACACATACATATATACAAATATCACATATATATAAATATATACACATAAAAAGCAGACTAAACCCACTGGAGACTACTCCCCAGCAGAGTCGCCACTTAATTTTTGTAGCGGTAAATTCATGATCATCAAGCTATGGATAAGCTAGAGATCAAATAACAAGAGTCACCACCGCGCTTTTATTGTTTCCAAGGGAAAAGGGAAAAAGTACGAACAAAACCCAAAAGTAAGAAGTTTTCAAATCAAAACTAATAAAATGTCATAGATTACAAGTAAGGGGGTTGGTTACACAGAGGGAAGGTGTTAGCATCCAAAGTGTCCTAGGTACTCCTAGGGAGCCCTTTTTGTATGCATATGTATTTGGTACAAAAATGATGTTTACAAACAAATGGAAGGAGGGGATGAGAAAAGAATTCATTAATTATATTTATGTGTTTGGCAAGACCTTCGGTCTTGTGCCTACGTACCAACATAAAAATGAGGGATCAAAACCTCGTAGTTCGTGATACAAATTTTAAAATGGATGCATTGCTTTTAACAAAAATTAAGTTTGAAAGGCACAAAGGCCTAAAAATGTTTTGAATGAGTTAGTTCTTTTTGGCTTTTTGAAAGTTTAAGTCAAGTATAATTAAGTTTATTTTCAAGTTTGATTTAAGAAAAGGAGTTTGAAAATGCAATGGCATAAGACCAAAGTTTCTATCTTTTTGCAAAGTGGTCAAAGTTTGGAACAAAATAAGTTTAATCAAAGAAGATTTTGAAAAATGAGGGAGAGATTTTGAAATTAAAGAAATGGGGAGAAGATGAAGAGACTAATCCTATGCACAAAATTAAAAGTTAAGAGTTGAAAAGATCTGACCAAATGGGTAGCAATCCAATAGACAAGAATGTCAATAGAAACCCATAATTCCCTTGGACTTTTAGAATCAAGCAACACATAAATGCACAATTATATTATCTTGAAGAGCAAAGGCATCAAATAAATATAGCCACATCCAAGCTTTAGCCATTCTATGATCTTCTTCAAAATTAGCCCATGTAGCAGATGAATTCCACAAGTCACAGGTTCAAAATAACAGCTACACAAGGATCATGTTGCAGATGAGCTCAGAGGGATCTTGAATGATGTATCAGATGAAGTTCAAATTGCAAGCACTTGGTTTCTCAATAAGTTGGCATTGGCCAAGTCCTTTAGCATAGGAATGTTGCCTAAGTTCTAAGTCCATTTGTCCAAGATCAAGCCAACAGTCTACACAAAAGTTTTTTAGGGTTTTTGTTGTTATTATGTACATTAATGGTCAAAGACCACACAAACAAGCAAAGTATATACAAACAAGATATATCACATAATATGGTCCAAGTGGACAAAGTGAAAATTGCATTAACATAAACAAATAGAATGATATGAACAATGGAAAATGAATAAAGGCAAGAATTAAATAACATTAAAGTAAATGGCTTGAAATTAAAAGTTAGTGGTTAATGAGTTATAAGTTAGTATTGTTTTTGCTTTTGCTTTTCATTTTTTAGACATTCTTTGGAGAACACTCAACCCACTTATCACAAGCATGGATCCTTGAGCCAAGACATCTTCCAAAGAAAGGAAAAAAGAACAAGTTTCCACACAATACCATGAAAGATGGGAGACTTACAATCTCACTAACTAGAATGTTATGCCTTTTGTGTCACAAATTTAGCGCTATGTTAAGCAAACGTAATTGGACTTATGTAGAAGTCACAACTATTTGAGGTCGGGCAATAGAATTTTGTGTTAATGCATGTTAGAGACATAGTATTATGGACTATGCTCATGAAAGATACCACACACAAAAAGAATATGCAAAAGGTGTGGCCTACTCTCATCCATACTCATGTTAATTTTTCAATCAACCAGCTTTAGGACTTTGAGATATCATAGGCCAAATGAGATGAATGCATAAAGAAGGGGAATGAGATGAAGAGGGAGGGGAATGGATCAGAACTCAAATTAATCAAAGAAGGACTTTTACCAAATTAATATCATCCATTCATTTTGGGAGATGGAATGTACATTCCATCAATCCCCTAAATACAATGATATTAACTTGACAAAATCAAATCAACCTTGACCAAGGCCCAACAACAAGAGTCAAACACAAACAAGTCAACACAATTGGTCAACAACATTATTTAGCATTTATTCAAATTAAAAAAATACTAAAATAATACATTTAAATTAAATATAGTTTGTCAAATACCTAAAACCTCATCAAAACACCAAATAAAATGGCCATGAGATTTATCATAGGTTAAACAAGGTCAACGGACCTTGGAGAAAAAAATTCAGAATTTTTAAAGACTTAAAAGTTTTTTTAAACAATTAAAAACAAATGAAAAATCAATTAAATCATGAAAAATATTAATAATGATCCAAAAAATAATTTTAATTCAGAATATGAAAGAGGAAATTTTTTGGTGAAACTCTTATATTTTTTGGATCAATATTAAAATTAATATGAATTAATGAAAATAAAGCAATTAAAATGAAATTCAAATATTCAGAAAAACGTGGACCACTTGATCTCCCTCATTAATTGGGTGGCAGATCAAGTGGCCACCAGCGCACGTTCCATGGTGGATCTGAGTCAACGTGGCATAGGCTTGGTATTTAAAAGCAACACACGAGATTAAAACGATTTAAAAAGGATCAATGGCTCTGAACCATGCAAACACATCACCGGCGTCCAAAGGCCGGTCATCTTCTCCGGTGACCCTGGCTGGACTGGTTCACTCATCACCATCAAGAAAATGAAAAAGGAGGACATGATCTGAAAGAAAAAATGGTGTAGAGCACGAATTTGACCTCAATTTTAACTAACTCCACATATATAGAAAGATATGAGGAGATGAATTTTGAGGTGTGTCAACTGAGTTGCTTCGATTTGACCTCTAAGCAACTCAATCTTCTTGCCTACATTGGTAGGACTTTAGACAACCAAGGATCCAAGAGAATTGAATGGAATTAAGAGACAATCGAAGAGATGAAATTTTCTGGAAAATACCTTCAATGTAGGTCTGGATTCAACTGTTCTTGCTTTGACTTGTGGTTGATCTTGCTCAGTATGCTTGCAGAAGTGGATTAGAATGCACAAAAGGTCTTGGATCCCTGGAGCTTTGAATCTCAAAACAGTGAGAATTCAACTCAATTTCCAACGGAATATCTCAGGATTATCCTCTCAAATGGAAGGGTTAGGGGTTTAGGATCAAAGCTGGCGCAAATGTGTCTTCAATTCTGAGCATATGGAGCTCTATTTATAGCTGGATCATGTGATATTTGCACCTTCCAAATAACTTTCCAGAATTGGCAATGAGTGATGCATGGGTGCATGGGCGTGTACAAGCCCATGAAATCATTTCATTTGATCCATAATTAAGTGTAAACATGTCTGAAATCAGCTTGGAGTCAAAGGCAATTGTATATGAAGACTTGAAGTTTGATCTTTGCCACTTGATAATGCAATGTTCAGGCCATGCGCAGCCCTAGTAATTCTTGTCCAAAATGGATGAAACTGGACTTTTTGGAAAGGTTAGGTCAATAGGATCAACTTTCATGTTCAACACTTTTCCATTTTAAGCTTGTATCATGAAGAATATTGAGGTGGAAGCTTGGAAATTTCAACATATTGAAATTTTTTCTAAGTGTCAAGCCATATATCTCAATATTCCACCTTGCTTAACTTTTTATGTGAGCTTCAAATGAGAAAAGTGTCATAATCAAAGTTGTATCTCTTTAAAAGACCTTTAAAATGGTCACCAATTTCATTTCATTTGTATTTGAAATGATAGAGTTATGCATTTTTGAAGTTTGGAAAAATCACTTGGTCAATGGTATATGTCAAAAGTGACCTATAATGTAACCTCATATCACATGCTCCTAAAAGTTGAATTAGCTCCCACTACAAACATAAAAGTTGAATTTGACATCTTGAATTTGATTGTGCAACTTGGAAATCTTTCATCTCATAAAAATTGAGCATGCTATGGCCTTTGGAAGTTGACTTTCAAATTAGGGTTTAGACAAAATGACCTATAATGTTTCAACATAGAAAACAATTTTCCAAGAAAAAATAGCTCTAGGTCTTTACATAAAAGTTGTTTGGAATGTCGTTTATAGTAACTTTTCTCTTGGAATCATTTTCATATGGTGAAAATTGTAGGAGATGGGGTCTAGGGAGACCCAGTTTTGATTAGATGAATTCACCTGGCCAACCACCATCAACCAACTTGCTAACCTTCAATTCTTTTGAATTTCTTGGCTCATGTAGATCATATATGCATAAGATGATGAATTTTTAAGTGTCCCTTGAGAAATTTGATCAATTGGTAAGATAGCTTGTTGGAGAAGTTACTCAAGATACCCAGTCAAACTAGGGTTTCCAAGGAAAATCACTCCCAAACTCTTGAAGAAAACTTGATCAATATAACATTTAGGAATCAATGGAACTCATATATGATGCTCATAACCATTCTTGGATCAATTCATGGTTGTGCTCTTTGTCATGAGGGTCTCAAACCCTAGATATGAACTTGATAAATCAATGGAGATCATGCCCTACCTACAAAAGAGTTAGGCAAATGCAAAGACATGTTTTTGTATTTTGGTTAGTAAAATGATAATATACAAGTATGGTACAATCACATAGTGCTTGGTGATCTCTCCCAAAACAAATCCAATGAAAGAGGGGTAAGGAGGATGCCAAGGTATGGTCCCAATGCTAATGCATATTGTAGCGGGGTATTTGTTACCATTAGAGATATTGACTAAATCCAAGGTAAATCATACAAGTCGAGTCGCCACCGCACTTCTATTTATCCAAAGGAATGGTTAGAAAGCGAACAAAAACCTAAAAGTTTTATCGAATCAAAAACTAGTAAAAATGTCAGAGATCTGGGTAAGGGGGTTGGTTATGCAATGGGAAGGTGTTAGGCACCCAAAGCATCCTAGGTACTCCTAGGGAGCCCTTTTCACATTTGTTGCAAAGGTTGTTATTTTTTTTTGAAAATTTATTTGTGCAAACATGACTGAAGGGATGAGAAAAGCGTGTATGTTTATCTAATGTACTACTTACTAAAAGAAGGGTCAAAAGAAAATGACTCGCACGAACGTCGCATCCACTGCATACGTATCTCATATGAATCTGAGAATCAGAGTCTTCGTAGGTCGGCTACCTAGGGGTTAAAGAGGAGTGTGCTCGCTAAGACATCGCGTCTTATGCCTACGTATCCCATATGGGATGAAAATCAGAGCAAATCGTAGTTCGACCACCTATGGGGTAAGGGTTGTGTTTTGGGGTGAACGACGTTACTACGCAATCTACCGGATGCTCGACCTTTGGAGGCTTACCCGCCTGTAGTAGAAGGAGATAACGTGTTCTTAGGAGAAGAAAAATCAATGAGTTTGGGGTTTTAGGGATGCTTATGCAAAAAGGCAGTCCTAGATGAAGGAACCGCGCTACCTTAATTGACATGCCACGAGGCTATACGAAACCTAAGAAATCGGTAACATGCGGGAAAAGTAAAGGGATCGAGAGATCTACCGTACGGATAAAGATCCGAAGTAACAACAATTAGATAAATAAGAAACTCAAAGACTCTTCCAAGCTAAACACCATCAAAGAAAGCGAGTCAGTACAGGTAATCGGAATAAACCTCTAGGTGGTATCCCACAAATAAAGTGGAACACCAGGCAAGCCATCTCTGCAAGAGTCACATGAGCCCTCACAAAAAAAAACTCAACAAACAGGTTAGAGAAACAAGATAGGGTAATCAAGAGTTGCCCCCAAATCAAAATGTAACCACATGAATCATGCCATTAAAATTCACAAAAAGCAACCAAGGGTAGGAGGCCTAAACCTCTTGTCAAACACATGCATCAAAAGGGTATCAAATTCACCCATAATATCTCATACATTCAGAGCATTCAAATTAAAAGCATAAAGTAATGGGAATAAGGCAAACCTGACTGGAGACATCAAATGAAATTGAATTGCCCGGTTGGGTTTGCAAAGCAATCTGAGGGTTTATATGAGAGGGAATTGGTTCTTTTCCGATGAGTTCCCTTCAGTCTCTGGAGGTTGCTCTGAACTCTGTTAGCTCTTCTCTCACTATCTTTTTCCCTGCCAGGGTAATAGGAATAGAATTGCCTTTTCTTTCACTGAAACTCTGAATTTATAACCTGATTTTTGTGGACCTGTGGGCTCAAATGAGAGAGGCCCAAGTCCAAAAAAATTCTGTTATATTTTTTTTTTATTTTTTATTTTTTTATTTTTTTTTCATTTTTTTTATTTTATTTTTATTTTTTTTTTCGTTTTTTTTAAACACATGGGCTTCGCCTAGCGAGCATGACAGTTCAAGAAAATCCTCTGAGCGTAGGTGATTCTGGTGGCTTTCCTTGGGACTCGCTAGGCGACCCATTCTTTTGCTCATGAACAAACTTTTGCTCCTTCACGATTAACGTTTTGACTGACGAATAGACCCCATTTGAACCTGTTGGAAGTATCTCAAGTCATTCCCTTGTGTTGATTGATCATCTAAATAGAACCCACAAAGTGTCTTGGATGATACTCAAGCTTCAAATAAAAGATGTTAGTGACACATTTTTGTGCTTTTGGTTAGTAAACAAAAGTAAGAGAAACAATGATGTATAATTCAAGCATGCTTGGTGATCTCAAACCAATCACAAGGAGTCCCACCCAAAGGCAAAGGGAACCAAAATGCTAAAGATCCTTGAGGCAATGCAAATGCAATGTTATGATGCCATGAGGGATCTTAGGGTCAAAATTGGGGTCTTACACATATGATGAAATTGCATAAGGGATCTTAGGGTCAAAATTGGGGTCTTACAGATCTTAATTATGTTTGCCATGGTGTCATACCCCAAAATTTTCCCGTTAATATTACAAGGCATTTCTAAGGCACTCCAACTTATATTTCAAGGCATTGATCTTAAAAGAACAAGGACCCAGCACACGGAGGACAAAATCCAGAAAATGGCCTAAACTGGTTTGCTCGCTAGGCGAGCAATTCCTTCGCCTAGCGAACCCTTCGCTACGCCACTTGCCTAGCGAAGCTTGCGAATACCAGAAAATTCTGGGCTTTATTCTGAGCCCATTAGGTCATAAAAAGAGCATTATAAATACCACAACTTTAGTCAGGAAAAAGAGAGGGAAAACGGAACGAAGACCGGAGATAGAAAGAAGGCACAACAAACCCTGGAGGCTAACCCAGCGAATTCAGAGCAACCCTAAAGGAAACCCTGAAGGAAACTCGTCTGCACCAAGGTTATATCCGCCCAACTCAATCCGCCGCCCAACTCAATCCGACTTTCCAATTCAACGTTGCAATTCAATTGCAAACAGGTTTGCGCATCACTACTGTTTTATGCTTCCAATCTGTGATCTCTAAATACCTAATGCATCATGATTGAATTTCTGGATATGTAATTAGATTCTGCATGTGAGTTTAAGTATGCCTAAATATCCTGAATGTTTGACCATGTTATTTCTGTAATTGAATGCCATAGGGTTCGGAGTTCCGGAAATCGTACTGTTGTCAAACTCAAAACCCGTGGCCGCTCGCTAGCGCATCCCTAAGCGAGCATATAGCGAGCATTCGCTAAGCCTTCGCTAGGCGAGGCAGCAGCGAACATGACAGTCGCTGAATTTTTCTGTTCTGTTTTGTGCCTACCTGATCTGATTCGTTATAATCATGCATTATTTCTCCTGACCTTACTACTGCTGTGTTTCTTTTGTAGTGCAATTCTCAATTGCACTTTGTCTCGATGTTCTAACCCGTTTGCTGAATTTTGTAAGGGCTTACATATTCCCGGAAAAGTAGCTTGCTAGGTATCCCACTTTATTTGTGGGATACCCTTGTGGAGATTCACCCTAATTACCTAATTAATTTTAACGTGGACCTAATTACCTAATTGATTACAACTACCTAATTGATTGTAAAATATTGCCTTTGAATATGTGATCTTGGACCTCTCTTTGTTGCTTTACGATATTACGGTATTATGGTCATGTCCCGCGAATATGGGGATGCACTTAGCAAAGACCCTTCGGTTAAATCATCATGTCCCTATAAAATAAATCATTGTCCCTCGGATGTTGCCTACGAATATATGATTATGTCCCTCAATGACCCGTCGTTGTAGCCTACGGTTAAATGATGATCGTCCCTTCGAATGCTAAGGTATCCTTACAAATGTTGCCTTCAATGACCAATCGATGACCCTACGATGACCCTTTTACATCCAAGGGATAAAACTACTTACTCCTCAATAGTAAGGACAGTTTTACCCTCATAAGGATAGGAAATGCCCATAAAGACCTTGGGTAGGTATAACTCTTAATTGTTGACTCACAACCTAAAACATTTTTCACACCTCACACCTTTCAAAACATCTTTTAGAAAATCACCACTTGGTATACATTCATACTAGAATCATTACCGAGTTATATTTTTCTAAACAACTTTCAAAACTAAACGAGATAACCACTTTGTATACATTCATACAAGAATCATTACAAAGTTAAATTCTCTTTTCAAAACATTTTCTAAACAATTCACAAACACTTTTTCAGACAAGAAAAAAATAACATAAGTGATCAAGCAATTAAGAGCCCATGGATAACCATGGATACAAAGGGTGCTAACACCTTCCCTTTGTATAATGTACCTCCCGAACCCAAAATCTAATTAAGGTCTTTCGTGTTCTTTTCCACCTTTCCTTATGGGATAAAAGAAAAGTCGGTGGCGACTCTTGCTATCCGCGACATTTGCTTTCCAAAGCAAAAGACACCAAAGTCAGTTCACCGCATGACAGAACTGGAGACTCTGCTGGGGACACAAAAAGAGAGGTTACCTTAAAAAACAAGATCACTTATTCAAATTGTCGGATTTACTTTTAAGGGTTTGCTTGGGTATTTTATGCTTGAGTGAAAGATCCTACACCCGGATCTAGTGTACCTTAGGTAAGTAGCAATAGATCATCGCGACTATCCGGCGTATACTGGAATGGTCAAAATGATGGCTACGGTTAATGTGACACTTTGGATGTCCTGATGTTCCTCATGTTTACTTGAGGAAAAATTTGGCTTCCGCGTGGTGTCATCAAAGCATTAACCAGACCTTTAGAACCCTAATTGACTCATCCTAGCCATTAGAAAGTAGTGAGATAACTGACTTCGGTTCCGACTGGGGTTGGTTGAGACTCGATACTACACTCTTTGAGATTGGACTTTAGGGAAGCTTCGGTCAACCACTTGGTGTTGCACTGAGGTGGACTTAAAGGAAGGTCAATGATTTGAGATCCTTCTAGAACCCGGTTACTATTCTAGGACAGGTTGAACCAACCAAACTTCAGTGGGGAGGGTACTTACCTATGGAACGCATGCAAGCCTTAAAACCTAAGAATGATTGTTGTGTGACTTGTTTGTGCTTGTTAACATCATAACATCATAACATCATAACATCATAACATCATGGCATTGTACTAACCATTTCAAGGACTTAGGGATTTAACTTTGCTCTGTAACAGGCTATGGCTCCCAGGAAGACCATCCGGATCAATTTTGTGGCAATCTCTCCTCAACTCAAGGATTTAGTGTCAGAACTTCCCGATCAGGCTCAGTTCCTCAAGAAACATGGTTCTCTCCTCAATTTGGTTACCACTGGTTTCAAAGAAGATATGATGAGAGTCCTATTCCAGTTCTTCGATCCTAAACATCATTGCTTCACATTCCCAGATTATCAGTTGGTACCCACATTAGAAGAATTTCCAGGCTGCTTGGGATACCTATTCTTGATCAAACACCTTTCAGTGGTTTAGAAAAGATTCTGAAGTCTGAAGAAGTTGCCGCAGCTTTACACATGACAAAGTCCGATTTGAAACCAATTGGGTAACAAGAAGTGGAATTAAGGGTTTACTTGCCAAATTGCTGATAAATAAGGCCCGAGAATTCCTAAAAGTTATGAATGTCCATGCTTTCGAAGATGTTTTAGCATTACTAATCTATGGTTTGGTGTTATTTCCTAACCCAGACCAATTCATAGATATGAATGCTATTAAGATATTTCTCACTCATAACCCTGTGCCTACCTTGGTTGGAGACATTTTGCATTCCCTTCACACTCGTACTATGAAAAGGCAAGGGACTCTCATGTGCTGCATACCTTTATTGTCTAGGTGGTTTATTTCGCACCTTCCTCCATCAGTCTTGAAGAATGAGCAAAATCTGAAATGGTCTCAAAGGATAATGTCACTCTCCCATTCAGACATCCATTGGTGTCCTCATCTCAAAGAAAATGTTATCATCATTGACCGTTGTGGAGAATTCTCTAACGTACCACTCCTGGGGATAAGAGGAGGTATTACTTATAACCCAGCTTTAGCCCTACGCCAGTTTGGTTATGCTCGAAGAGATGGTCCACATGAAATAATTATCCAAGGCACAGTGTTTGACTATGACAACGATTCCCAAGGTCTCCGTCAAAGATTTGTACGAGCTTGGGGCATGGTGAAAAGAAGTACTTTAGGACCGAAAAACTCTATTCCTATGGAACCTTATCTCAGATGGGTACGCGCCAGAGCTCGTGAACTTGTCATGCCATATCTTGCAGTCGGACCGCTGATTGTTGACCCAGAAGTTGAAGGAGGTACTCCTCAGATCATTCCTTATCCAGATATGCCTACCGATGTTGAAGAGTTGAAGAGATCCTGGATCCAGTTGAGGGAGGAGAGGGATACTTTTGAAGCTCAGTTCTGTCTGAAAGGAAGAAAGTATTAGAGCTCACCAGCCAGCTTAATGAGGAACGAAGACTCAATGCATATCTTCGCCCAAAAAGAAGCCGTCCCTGGGAGACTTGAGCTTTTATTGTATTTTTATTATTTATTGTAATGAATATTGATTAAAGAAATTATTAATAAAAGTTTCCCTCTTTTTGGTGGTTTACGCAAAGTTAAATTCCAAAAGTCCTTGAAAACATTTCATACATTGCATAGCATAACATAATATTGCATAACAGGTATTCTAAAGGATCTATGTTCTCACGGTCTTCCTATTGCAAACAGAAAAATGGCCCTCGAACAAACTGTCAAAGATCTCCAAGCTCAGAATGCTCAATTCCAGGAGATGATGCTGAGCTTATCCAAGGGGCAGGAAGAACTGAAGGCTCTCTTGCTCGAGAAGAAGAAAGACAAGAAACCTGTGAGTTACATTAACCCGGGAAGAAGGCTTAAAGGACAGGCTGCAGGAGTCAAGATTAGACTTCTGAAGGATCAAGAAGAGGAGACAGAAAATGATTCGGAAGATGAGAATGCTGATCCTCTCAACCAGGAGGACGACGATGAAGATTATGAAGATGAACAGTACTCTCCAAAAGAGGATAAGTATAAGTTGTTGGAAGAACGCATGCTAGCTATGGAGGGTCAGAAGGCGCCCGGTCTGGATTTCGAAAGCTTGGGACTGGTCTCTGATGTGGTCATTCCTCGCAAATTCAAGATCCCCACTTTCACTAAGTATGATGGTGCGTCTTGTCCTCAGATGCATCTGAGAGCTTATGTGAGAAAGATTCAGCCGTATACCACTGATAGGAAACTATGGATCCATTTCTTCCAGGAGAGCCTGTCTGGCACACAGTTGGAGTGGTATTATCAGCTCGAGAGCTCTAACATCCGCACCTGGACTGATTTAGCGACAGCTTTCTACAAGCACTACCAGTACAATTCTGAATTGGCGCCTACTCGGCTACAGTTGCAGAATATGACTATGGGATCTAAAGAAAGCTTCAAAGAATATGCTCAAAAATGGAGAGATTTGGCTGGCAGAGTCAAACCCCCTATGACTGATCGAGAATTAGTGGACATGTTCATGAGTACACTGACTGGTCCATTCTACAGCCATCTACTGGGAAGTTCTTCATCGGGTTTCACTGACCTTATATTGACGGGTGAACGTGTTGAAAGCAGTATTCGAAGTGGAAAGATACAGGCGGCTACCTCTGCAAGCAGCAAAAAGTCCCATCAGGGAAAGAATGAATCAAATGTTGTGTACGGTGAAAGGAGTCATAACAAGAAAAATCGTGACCATGCCGTTGGAGCAGTTACGATTGCAGCACCGCCATCTCAAAACTT
Organism: Lathyrus oleraceus; assembly: GCF_024323335.1. Classification (NCBI taxonomy): domain Eukaryota; kingdom Viridiplantae; phylum Streptophyta; class Magnoliopsida; order Fabales; family Fabaceae; genus Lathyrus; species Lathyrus oleraceus. The sequence continues at coordinate 25,841,096 of NC_066579.1, forward strand.
CCAGCACAGGCAAGACAGGCCAAGAAGGCAGTTTACCAAGATCAATATGACTTTAGCGCAAGCACTGCAGGGTATGCTAAAGGCAAATTTAATTACTCTCAGAGGCCCTCCTGCAAATCTCAACACTACTTCTCCCCGTTATAATCCCAATGCCAGGTGTGTGTATCACTCTGATAGCCCCGGGCATGATACAAACGATTGCTGGTTGTTGAAGAATAAGATTCAGGATATGATCGATGCTGGGGAAATTGAATTTGATCCTCCGGAGACTCCTAATGTCATCACTGCTCCTATGCCTAACCATGACAAGACTGTTAATTCTGTGGATGACAATTCTCACATTACTACTGTAGCGGACTTAACATCTCCTCTCCTGATCATCAAGAAGAATTTATTGCAAGCTGGTTTATTTCCAGGTTGTGCTGAAAGTTGTGATCTCTGTATACTTCGACCCGATGATTGCCCGAAGTTGAGAGATGGTATTCAACGGCTGATGGACGATCGTACAATTCTCTTCGAAAAGATTCCTAAGGTGGAAAACCCTGTGGAAGAAATATCTGTGATTGCCAGGTCCAAAGGTCCAGTGAAGATTACCGCTACTAGAGTACCTGTGAAGATTACTGCTGAGCCCAAGGTAGCTCCCCTAATCATTACTGCGCCTGGCCCAGTACCGTATTCCTCAAGCAAAGCCATTCCGTGGAATTATGGAGGTGATGTTTACATCCATGGCGTGAAGCAAGTTGGTAATTCTGCTAATCCTAATGACATTGTTGGGACTAGTAAAGTTACTCGAAGTGGAAGGATCTTCTCTCCAGAAATCTCACCTCCCGCCCCTGAAATTCGAGGAAAGGAACCAGTTAACCCTTCTCAGTCAGGGACACCCGTCGAAGTTACTACTGAAGATGTTGCCAAACAAGAAATGGAAGAAATGCTAAAAATCATCCGTAAGAGTGATTTTGATGTGGTAGAACAGCTGGGGCATACTCCGTCTAAGATCTCGATGTTATCCTTGTTGTTATCTTCTGAATCTCATGCCAATGCATTGATAAAATTCTTGAAGACTGCTCATGTACCTCAGGAAACATCCGTCGATCAGTTCGAAAATTATGTTGCTCATCTGGCTATTGACAACGACCTAGGCTTTTCTGATGCTGACCTGACACCAGCAGGAAAGGATCACAATAAAGCTCTGTATATCTCCATTGAGTGTAAGGGGATCACCTTGTCTCATGTGTTGATCGATAATGGCTCTTCTTTGAATGTACTAACGAAAGCCGTGCTCGATAAACTTGACTGTAAAAGCATTGAACTGAAGCCTAGTGCTATTGTGGTGCGTGCTTACGATGGTGCGAAGAGTGTTGTCCATGGTGAAGTGGTTCTCCCTATCAAGATAGGACCTCAAGTCTTCAACACTATCTTTCACGTAATGAACATTCGTCCTGCCTATTCCTGCTTGCTGGGACGCCCTTGGATTCATGGGGCAAGTGATGTAGCCTCGTCTCTCCATCAAAAGCTGAAGTATCCAATAGAGGGCAAGATTGTCACTGTGTGTGGAGAAGAAGAATATATTGTCAGTAGTGTGCAGGCCTTCAGATACGTCGAGATGGATGGTGAATTCTTTGAGACTCCTTCTCAGTCATTTGAAGTAGTTCCTCCGACTAATCCTGTCCTTAAGCCGACTTCCTGTGTGCCCAAGGTTATTAGTGCTCCTCCTGCTATGATTTCTCTGAAGGACGCTCAAGCCGCGGTTGAAGATGGTGGTCGTACTGGCTGGGGTCAACTGATCGATGTACCGTACAAGCCTGATAAGTCTGGCCTGGGATTTAACTCTGAAAGGATGGTCAAAGATCAGATTAATGCTGTAGAAGATGTTGATAGCGATTGTAACTTGGATAGCTGGATTTTCCCAACAATTGGTGACGGACTCAATAATTGGAAGGCCGAAGACACTATCTCGATTTCCTTTAGTCAGGAGTAATTGTTATTGTCTATTTTAGTGTTGCAAATTTTAATTTTTTACAATTGAACTTCTTAAAGCATTGTGTCTATGCCCGGGGCACAATAGCTATTTTGTTAAGGGTTTTATCATTTTCATAAGCATATTCACATTCAATAAATCAATGGACTTTTTGCATTCAAATATCGCGCTCTTTATCTTTCCTGTCATCTTTCAAACAAACTATGCTTTCTCACACACACTCACGTAACGAATTGCAGATCCACACCCACTCTGGATCCTGTTGATAATAGTTCTGCTACTGTTAATTATAACTTCGAAAATCCGATCTACAAAACCGAGGGTGGAAGTGAGGAAGATTGTGAAGTACCTGAAGAGCTTGCCAGACTGGTATTGCAAGAAGAAAAGACTATACGGCCGCATGAGGAGTCAATCGAAATTGTAAATCTGGGTACTGAAGTGGACAAGAAAGAAGTCAAAATAGGAGCAGGCTTGGGAAACAGTGTCAAGGAAAGATTGATTCAGATGTCACATGACTATATTGAGATTTTTGCTTGGTCTTACGAAGACATGCCAGGACTGGATACTGATATAGTAGTGCATCGTTTGCCGATGAAGGAAGATTGTCATCTTGTTAAGCAGAAGGTTCGTCGCATGCGTCCTGAGATGTCCGAGAAAATCAAAGCCGAAGTTATGAAACAGTTCAATGTCGGTTTTCTAGCTGTTACTTCTTATCCCCAATGGGTTGCTAATGTGGTACCAGTGCCGAAGAAGGATGGTAAGGTGCGAATGTGCGTAGATTACAGAGATTTGAATAAAGCGAGTCCCAAAGATGACTTTCCACTCCCGCACATTGATGTTCTGGTAGATAACACCGCTCAACACAAGGTATTCTCCTTCATGGATGGATTCTCAGGTTATAACCAGATTAAGATGGCTCCTGAGGACATGGAGAAAACCACGTTTGTGACGCAATGGGGCACTTTCTGTTATAAAGTAATGCCATTCGGTTTAAAGAACGCAGGGGCAACATACCAGCGTGCTATGGTGGTTTTGTTCCATGACATGATCCATCATGAAATAGAAGTATATGTGGATGACATGATAGCCAGATCTCATACTGAAGAAGAACATCTCGACCATTTGTACAAACTGTTTGAGAGGTTGAAGAAATACAAGTTGAGATTGAACCCGAACAAATGCACCTTTGGAGTAAGATCCGGTAAACTCTTGGGATTTATTGTCAGCGGTAAAGGAATTGAGGTTGACCCGGCTAAGGTGAGAGCTATTCAAGAAATGCCAGTTCCCCGTACAGATAAAGAAGTCAGAGGTTTCTTGGGACGTTTGAATTACATTGCGCGGTTTATCTCCCATTTGACCGCTACCTGCAAACCCATCTTCAAGTTACTGAGGAAAAATCAAGAGATGATATGGAATGATGAATGTCAAGAAGCTTTTGACAAAATCAAGAAGTACCTCCAAGAACCTCCAATTCTGATGCCACCAGTTGAAGGAAGACCTTTAATCATGTATTTGACCGTGTTAGAAAATTCAATGGGGTGTGTGTTGGGGCAACATGACGAGTCTGGTCGAAAAGAGCATGCCATATACTACCTTAGCAAAAAGTTTACCGACTGTGAAACAAGATACTCACTGCTCGAGAGAACTTGCTGTGCTTTGGCCTGGGCTGCTCGCCGACTAAGACAGTATATGTTGAATCACACCACTTTGTTGATTTCTAAGATGGATCCTATCAAATACATATTTGAGAAACCTGCCCTCTCCGGAAGAATAGCAAGATGGCAGATGATTTTAACAGAGTATGATATCCAGTATACTACCTAGAAAGCAATCAAAGGAAGCGTGCTAGCCGATCATTTGGCTCATTAAGCAGTGGATGATTACCAATCTATGAATTTTGAGTTCCCAGATGAGGATGTCATGCTTGTTACTGATTATGAAGAATCTGGACCGGATGAAGGACTCGAACGGGGATCTCGATGGACTATGGTTTTTGATGGATCTTCTAATGCATTGGGTAACGGTGTTGGTGTTGTAATCATCTCTCCCAAGGGTCGCCATACGCCTTTCACTGCTAGACTATGTTTTGATTGTACCAATAATATGGCTGAGTATGAAGCATGTATTTTGGGACTCAGAGCCACTATAGATCTAAGAATCAAGCTTTTGGGTGTGTACGGAGACTCAGCACTAGTAATCAGTCAAATCAAAGGAGAATGGGACACTAAACATCCGAATCTCATCCCTTATCGAGAACGGGTGTTGACATTAATCCCATATTTTGAAGAGATTACATTCGAACATATTCCACGAGTAGAGAATCAGTTGGCAGATACGTTGGCTACCATGTCATCTATGTTCAGAGTCAGATGGGACAATGAAGCTCCCATGATCACCATTGAACGATTAGATGAACCAGCATACTGTTATGAACATAATGTTGATGAATTAGAAGAGAAACCTTGGTTCCACAAAGTAAAGAGATATTTAGAAACTCAGGAATACCCTGAAGGGGCATCCATCAATGACAGAAAATTTCTGAGGAAGTTTTCCGCTAAATTCCTTTTGAGTAATGGAGTATTATACAAACGTAATCATGATTCGACTTTGCTTCGCTGTGTGGATAAAAAGGAAGCAGAAAAGATTATGGGAGACATGCATGACGGTATTTTTAGGACTCATTCTAGTGGACATACAATGGCCAAGAAGATTCTGAGATCAGGGTATTATTGGTCTACCATGGAAGCTGATTGCCACCATCACTCCAGAACTTGTCACAAGTGCCAGATCTATTCGGATAAAGTACATGTGCCTCCTGCTCCATTGAACGTGTTGACAGCCCCTTGGCCCTTTGCAATGTGGGGCATTAATATGATCGGAGAGATTAAACCTACTGCTTCTAATGGACATCGTTTCATCCTTGTTGCTATTGATTACTTTACAAAGTGGGTAGAGGCAACCTCATTTGCTTCTGTCACCAAGAATGTGGTGGCATGATTCATCAAGAATAATCTCATTTGTCGATATGGCATCCCCGAAAGAGTTATCATTGATAATGGCACTAATTTGAACAACAAGCTGATTACTGAACTCTGCACGCAGTTCAAAATAAAACACCATAACTCTTCTCCGTACCGGCCAAAGATGAACGGCGCCGTGGAGGCTGCTAATAAGAATATTAAGAAGATTATACAAAAGATGACAATGACGTACAAAGACTGGCATGAAATGTTACCATTTGCTCTTCATGGTTATCGCACTTCAGTACGCACTTCGACAGGGGCAACTCCTTTCTCTTTAGTCTACGGAATGGAAGTCGTCTTACCTGTGGAAGTTCAGATTCCCTCTCTAAGAATCATGAAAGAGGCAGGTTTAGACGAGGATGAATGGATTCAGACTCGATTCGATCAGATGAATTTGATTGATGAAAAGAGACTTGCGGCTGTTTGTCATGGGCAGACATATCAGAAGCGCATGACCCAGGCATTCAACAAAAAGGTCAAGAGACAGGTGTATCAAATCGGCGACTTGGTGATCAAGCGCATCATTCTGCCACAAAGTGATCCCAGGGGCAAATGGACTCCCACATACGAAGGGCCATTTGTAGTTAAGAAGGTATTCTCTGGTGGAGCCATGATACTTGCTACGATGGATGGCGAAGACTTCCCGCATCCAGTGAACGCAGACATAGTCAAAAAATACTACGCATAAAAGAGACCCGCTAGGTCGACGTACCTAGGCAAAAGTAAGGGCATCCCGGCGAACCAAAAGGGTTCGGGCAAAAATTAGGGATAAACATATAAAAATGTACACCCGGCAAGTCGAAAACCTGAAAAGGCGGCTTGGGCAAAAAAGGGTATCCTGGTGGACTGAAAACCTGAAAAGGCGATCCAGGCAAAAATTAGGGATTAAAAGTGTATGACTATGTCCCATTCTCAGACAGCTTCATCCAAGTTCAAGGGACTGAACAAGCCAATCACTTCTATCTGACAACAGGAGATGAGATGCTTGAAGACATAATGATAGTAGTAGAATTAAGATCAACAGGGCTTTTCCTTCATAGCTTTTCTTTATGTTCTCGACAATTTCCTCTTACTAGGATTTCTGTCTCCGTGTATTCAAAATTGCCTGTTTATAGGCCCTCTTTCAAAATCAATACAACTTTACTCTCAAAAAGATGCTTTTGTTTTACTTTCTCTGTTTTGTTTGCATAAACGTCCATTGATTTAATTTGAATTGATATGTGCATTTGAATATGATCGATGTGTACCAAAAATGCATGCATAAAATAGAAATAGCGATTACTACAAGACTTCAGGATCGAGGAGAAGGTCTAACCATGCTTTCCAATGAATCCGTGGCTAATTCTATTCCCCAACAAAGCCAGTTAGTCCCCAGAAGCAATTGGCATTACTAGACAAATTGGTCATCTCTTCCACCCCCAGCCAGGCTTCTGTTAAATATTTCTACCATCAGACAGAAATCAAGTATCCCTAGATGAGAAAGGGTCATCAATACAAGTACCTCCACCCCAAAGATGGGGATTTATTTTCCCCAGGGGGTCGCCAGAAAAAAAAAACTTTTCAGACGCATAATTCATTCATTACATCATTTCACAGCATCCGCATGCATACATTGTTCGCATTTATTTTCATAAGCATAAAACATCTCATGCATCATGACATGGCATGGAGCTAACTTTATTTTTCAGTTAATTACCCTCCTGATACAGTCAAAACAAAGGTCCATCCAGACGGACATCTTTATCAATTACATTCAAGATTCAACTACATCTCTCAGATACAATCCATATGAGCATTCACTCTGGCAAGCACTCTGATATCCGCCCAATGGTGGCATCTTTAAGCCCATCTCAGATATTCATTGCAAATACAACATATACAAATACTATCAGATATAGCCTGGCGTACGGTTTATTCTGACTCAGCTCAACATATGACTCCTTCAACTCGGATACGATCCATTCTGACCTTCAACTACTCCAATACGGTCTAGCGTACGACCCATTTGGACCTTCAAATCCTCAGATACTGCCTAGCGTACGGTACATTCCGGGGTGTAGTCTAGCATACGACTACTTTCTTCTTCAGACACAGCCTAACGTACGGCTCATTCTGCAACTCAGATACGATCTAACGTACGATCCCTTCTGATCCTCAAATCCTCAGATACTGCGTAGCGTACGGTACATTCCGGGGTATAGTCTAGCGTACGACTACTTTCTTCTTCAGATACAGCCTAACGTACGGCTCATTCTGCAACTCTAATACGGTCTAGCGTACGACCCATTTGGACCTTCAAATCCTCAGATACTGCCTAGCGTACGGTACATTCCGGGGTGTAGTCTAACGTACGACTACTTTCTTCTTCAGATATAGCCTAACGTACGGCTCATTCTGCAACTCAGATACGATCTAGCGTACGATCCATTCTGATCTTTCATCCCCAGCGAAGTCACCCGCCTAATGGATAACTCATTCTCCTACTCAGATACGATCTAGCATATGGTCCATTCTGATCCTTTATCCCCAACAGCGTATGATTCATTCTGATCTTTCATCATCAAACTTCCCGGATGGCATCTTTAAGCCCATCTCCATCAGGAATAACCTCTGATTAACAAGTGCAAATTTTTGGGGCATTCTAGTGTCCAATAATCTTCCACCTCCAAACCACGAATGGCGTACACACCATTCTAACTCTTTCGGTTCAAGAATATTAAACAGGGGCAGCTGTCATACCCCAAAATTTGCCCGTTAATATTACAAGGCATTTCTAAGGCACTCCAACTTATTTTTCAAGGCATTGATCTTAAAAGAACAAGGACCCAACACACGGAGGACAAAATCCAGAAAATGGCCTAAACTGGTTTGCTCGCTAGGCGAGCAATTCCTTCGCCTAGCGAACCCTTCGCTACGCCACTTGCCTAGCGAAGCTTGCGAATACCAGAAAATTCTGGGCTTCATTCTGAGCCCATTAGGTCATAAAAAGAGCATTATAAATACCACAACTTCAGTCAGGAAAAAGAGAGGGAAACGGAACGAAGACCGGAGATAGAAAGAAGGCACAACAAACCCTGGAGGCTAACCCAGCGAATTCAGAGCAACCCTAAAGGAAACCCTGAAGGAAACTCGTCTGCACCAAGGTTATATCCGCCCAACTTAATCCGTCGCCCAACTCAATCCGACTTGCCAATTCAACGTTGCAATTCAATTGCAAACAGGTTTGCGCATCACTACTGTTTTATGCTTCCAATCTGTGATCTCTAAATACCTAATGCATCATGATTGAATTTCTGGATATGTAATTAGATTCTGCATGTGAGTTTAAGTATGCCTGAATATCCTGAATGTTTGACCATGTTATTTCTGTAATTGAATGCCATAGGGTTCGGAGTTCCGGAAATCGTACTGCTGTCAAACTCAAAACCCGTGGCCGTTCACTAGCGCATCGCTAAGCGAGCATGTAGCGAGCATTCGCTAAGCCTTCGCTAGGCGAGGCAGCAGCGAACATGACAGTCGCTGAATTTTTCTGTTCTGTTTTGTGCCTACCTGATCTGATTCGTTATAATCATGCATTATTTCGCCTGACCTTACTACTGATGTGTTTCTTTTGTAGTGCAATTCTCAATTGCACTTTGTCTCGATGTTCTAACCCGTTTGCTGAATTTTGTAAGGGCTTACATATTCCCGGAAAAGTAGCTTGCTAGGTATCCCACTTTATTTGTGGGATACCCTTGTGGAGATTCACCCTAATTACCTAATTAATTTTAACGTGGACCTAATTACCTAATTGATTACAACTACCTAATTGATTGTAAAATATTGCCTTTGAATATGTGATCTTGGACCTCTCTTTGTTGCTTTACGATATTACGGTATTATGGTCATGTCCCGCGAATATGGGGATGCACTTAGCAAAGACCCTTCGGTTAAATCATCATGTCCCTATAAAATAAATCATTGTCCCTCGGATGTTGCCTGCGAATATATGATTATGTCCCTCGATGACCCGTCGTTGTAGCCTACGGTTAAATGATGATCGTCCCTTCGAATGCTAAGGTATCCTTACAAATGTTGCCTTCAATGACCAATCGATGACCCTTTTACATCCAAGGGATAAAACTACTTACTCCTCAATAGTAAGGACAGTTTTACCCTCATAAGGATAGGAAATGCCCATAAAGACCTTGGGTAGGTATAACCCTTAATTGTTGACTCACAACCTAAAACATTTTTCACACCTCACACCTTTCAAAACATCTTTTAGAAAATCACCACTTGGTATACATTCATACTAGAATCATTACCGAGTTATATTTTTCTAAACAACTTTCAAAACTAAACGAGATAACCACTTTGTATACATTCATACAAGAATCATTACAAAGTTAAATTCTCTTTTCAAAACATTTTCTAAATAATTCACAAACACTTTTTCAGACAAGAAAAAAATAACATAAGTGATCAAGCAATTAAGAGCCCATGGATAACCATGGATACAAAGGGTGCTAACACCTTCCCTTTGTATAATGTACCTCCCGAACCCAAAATCTAATTAAGGTCTTTCCTGTTCTTTTCCACCTTTCCTTATGGGATAAAAGAAAAGTCGGTGGCGACTCTTGCTATCCGCGACATTTGCTTTCTAAAGCAAAACACACCAAAGTCAGTTCACCGCATGACACATGGATTAATTTTAATTGTAAGGATAGGTGGTTGTTGTATAGTGTGTTCTTAAGTTTTGATGAAAATTTGGTGTTTAGGGAATGATTTTGGGTAATGAATGTTAGAACAAGATTTAGTTATGCATTTATACCTTGAGTTTTGATATGTGAGAACAATTTTGGTACCCTAATGGTTTGTTATTGTGTAGCTTTAACAGCCAATTCTGATTCTGAATATATGATGTGCAACGTCATCAATTTCTGAACTATGTGTTCCAAATTCGCTTATGCACCAGCTATTAGAAGTTCTGAAAGATGTTCAATATTGTTGTTGCAATGCTCTTTCTGCTTTTGTGTTGATTCACTCCTGAAAAGCTTCTGAGGAGACACTATGTTGCTACTGCAATATCCTCCCAGTTCATGCTTCTGGACGTGACTCTGATCACCAAACTTCTGAAGAATGGAAAAATTCTGAAGTTGTGTTATGTAGCTGAAGATTCTGAAGATCTCAAGCCAAACGATTGAAGTTATCAAGGTTCTGACTGAAGATTATGAAGATCTCAAGCCAGACTACTGACACTGTCAAGGTTCTGACAAATGAAATTTCTGAATCCAGATTTATGTTTCTTTATTTCATGCTTCATCAACTTTCATCAGAAGCCAATAAACTTGAAGATAAGATCAAATGGGAAAGTGATCAAATAGTACATAGTTCAAATCGAGCACTCTTTCCACTACCTGATTTCATAGGCAAAGACAATACTATACACCACATATGTCACTGATTCTATGGGCAAAGGACAGTATGCAGTATCACTCCTTTCTCATCCAACAGTGGACAACCGCTCTATGACCTTTTCTCATTTTTCCCTCCAACGGTCTTCTTCTTATACTATATAACTAAGACTTGGAGACTTGAAGAAAAACACTGGTGACACAATATTTTGACAAGGCCATTTTCTTTGTGAAAAGCTATCATTTTTTGTACACGGTTTTTCTTTAAAGTGTTTGTTATTCATTTGTGTAAAATCTGCTTGTATAGAAGCATCATGTAACACACAAAATATTATTCAAACTGTTTGTTTGATTCCTTGAGGAGGTTATCCTTGAGAAGACAAAGAAGGTTTTTCTATGTGAGTCCTTAAAGAGACTAGGGTATAGTTGGATCCTTGAGAAGACAAAGAATGTTATTCTTTATGATTATTGTAATCTATTGATTATAATGGACTAAGTCCCTGTGTATAAGGAAAAATCACCTTGGCGGGTGGACTGGAGTAGCTTTAAGTTTCGAGCGAACCAGGATAAAAATACTTGTGTTTTTATCTATTTGTTATTAACTTGTTAGTGGTGTTCTTGTTTGTGGAAAAAGCTTTTGCTTGTAAGACCCAATTCAAACCCCTTTTTTCTTGTGTTTTTCACACCTTCAATTGGCATCAGAGCTCTGGTTCTGATTGTGATAAAAGCTTTATCAGCACCTCATTGTGTTTAGTACGGATCCAGTTTGTGTGAGAAATAATGGTCGTTGTTAACGTTCCTAACGTTGCTAACAATAATGAAAGAGATCACTACAGTGCAAAACCACCAATCTTTGATGGTGATAAATTTGACTATTGGAAAGATAGAATAGAAAGTTTCTTTCTTGGTTATGATGTTGATCTCTAGGATCTTGTAGTCAATGGCTAAGTCCACCCAGTGAATGCTGAAGGAAATACTATAGCAAAAAGTGTTATGAATGATCAACATAAGAAAGATTTCAAAAATCATCGTAACGCGAAAACCATATTACTTAATGTTATCTCTTATACGGAGTATGAGAAGATAACAAATGGAGATTCTACCAAATCCATTTTTGACTCTCTGAGGATGACTCATGAGGGAAATGCTCAAGTAAAGGAGACAAAGGCCTTGGTCTTAATCCAGAAATATGAGGCATTCAAAATGGAAGATGATGAAACAATTAAGACTATGTTCTCAAGGTTTCAAATGCTTGTTGCATGACTTAAAGCTCTGGACAAAGGATACTCTACAGTTGACCATGTCAAGAAAATTATCAGAAGTCTTCCTAAAAAATGGAGACCTATGGTTACTGTCTTGAAGTTGGCAAAAGATCTCAATAGCTCCAGTCTTGAAGAACTAGTTAGTTCTTTAAGAAGACATGAGATTGAGCTCGAAGAAGATAAACATCAGAAGAGAGGTAAACTTGTTTCCTTAAAGTCCAAACCTCAGAAGGCAAGAGCCTATCAAGCTGAGGAAGAATCAGAAGGATCTGATGAAGACTCTGAAGATGATGATGAGTTGTCTATAATTTCAAAGAGAGTCAACAGACTCTGGAAGCACGGGAAAAATGGTCAAGGAAAGTTCAGAGGAGTTAGAAGGACTGATGGTCGCTTTGACTCTTAGTTTGGACAGAAGAAGTAAGATTCTGGAAAAGAAGTTATTTGCTTCAAATACAAGGAGTCAGACCATTACAAAAATGACTTTCTAAGCTGAAAAATGACATAAGGCCTAAGAAGAATTTTTCTAAAGGCAAGAAGGGGTTGATGGCTACATGGGATGACTCATAATCCGAAGAAGAAGATTCTGACGAAGAAAAATCCAATGTTGCATTGATGGCTACTATAGAGGATCCCATAAGTTCTGAAGAACCAGAAGATAAGATATTATCAGAATCATAATCCGACTCCGATTCTAAAGAGGTATTTTCTAACCTATCTCGTTCTGATATTGAATCATGTCTCTCTGGAATTCTGGAAAAGTACCAGAGTATTAAGAGTAAATACAAGGACCTTAAATAAGTCCAAGTAATTTCTTCTGAAACTCGGAGAGAGCTTGAGAAAGATATTTTCTGTCTAAATGAAAAAGTATTTTCTTTAGAAAGTAACAACTCTGCTTTGAAAAGCAAAATTTCAAAACTAGAGGAGGAAATAATCTCAGAAGCTTCTGGTACTGATTGTGTCATTAGATATGACAGAGCATTCCATACTTTATGGCCAAAAGCATAGATAGAAGAAAAATGGCTTCCTTGATCTATGGAGTTAGTAGAAATGGAAAGAAAGGTTTAGGTTGTACAAAAACTATAAAACCTGATGAAAGTCAGAAGGTAAAACCAAAACCTCTCTATATGCATTTTGTGCTTGCTGGCACTGAGCTTCATATTTCTGGATAGATACAAAAACATACAAAGGATAAGAACTCAGTTCTGAAACCTAAGTATCATGCACAAATTCCCCATGATTATCCTTCTGCTAAAAAACCCTGAGTTGTAAGAAACTTTGGGAAACCTAACAAGAGAGGACCCAAAAAGTGGGTACCTAAGGATAAAATAATTTATGTTGCAGACATCGTTAACAGCTCAGCTGAAACACCAGTCATGGTACCTGGACAGACGATTCTCGTGACACATGATGGGAAGAAGGTTTATGTTCCAAGATTTGGAACTTAAGCCTGGAGGCCTTGTTGGTTTCAGAGGGAACCAGAAAGGAAAGATCATTGGCTTTGGAACCATTGGTAATGGTAAACTTCCTTCTATTACTAATGTTATTTTAGTTGATGGTTTGATGCATAATATATTGTATATTATTCAACTTAGTGATAATGGTTATGATATCATCTTTAATCTAAAGTCGTGTAAGGCTGTAAGTCAGAAAGATGGTACAATCCTTTTTAATGGAAAGAGAAAGAACAACATTTATAAAATTATACTTTCTGATCTTGAAGATCAAAATGTAAAATGTCTAATGTTTGTTAATGAGGAGCAATGGGTATGGCATAGACATTTGGGTCATGTTAGCATGAGAAGGACTTCTCAGCTAAATATGTTTGGATTAGTCAGAGGTCTGCCCAACCTGAAGTTCTCTTCAGATGCTCTTTGTAAAGAATGTCAAAAAGGGAAGTTTTCTAAATCATCCTTAAAAGCAAAAATTGTTGTTTCTACCTCTAGACCGTTAGAACTTCTGCACATTGATTTGTTTGGACCAGTGAAAACTGCTTCTATCAATGGAAAGAAGTATGGATTGGTCATAGTTGATGACTACTATCGTTGGACATGGGTAAAGTTCTTGAAACACAAGGATGAGTCACATTCTGTATTTTCTACCTTCGGCTCACTAGTGCAAATAGAAATGAATTACAAAATAGTTAAAGTCAGAAGTGATCATGGTGGCGAATTTGAATATAAACATTTTGAAAATATATTTGATTCAAATGGTATTTCCCATGATTTCTCATATCCTATAACTCTATTGCAAAATGGAGATGTAGATAGGACTTTGCAAGAAATGGCTCGTACCATGATCCTAGAAATTGATATGGCTAAGTGTTTCTGGGAAGAAGCAGTTAACACAGCTTGTTATATTCAGAACAAGATTTCTATCCGACCTATTCTGGGTAAGACACCTTATGAACTTTGGAAGAACAGAAAGTCCAACATTTCTTATTTTCACCCTTTTGGATGTGAATGTTTTATGTTGAACACTAAAGAGAATATTGGAAATTTTGATTCTAAAGCACATAAGTGTTTATTGTTAGGATATTCTGAATGCTCTAAAGGCTATAAAATCTTTAACACAGAAACACGAATTATTGAGGAACCAATACATGTTAGATTCAATGATAAGCTTGACCTTGAAAAGTCAAAGCTAGTTGAGAAATTTGCAGATCTGAAGATCAATCTTTCAGAATCCAAGGATATTGATTCTGGAGAAAAGGACTCAGAAGGAAAAAGCTAAATAATATGAAGAAATGACTCAACCAGAAGTTATCGTTGATCCAACTCATCAGAAGAAGAATAAATCAAGAACTTCTCATTCTAAAGAACTGATTCTGGGAGATAAGAATGCTTCAGTCAGATCAAGATCTTCATTCAAACCTTCTGAAGAGACTCTTCTAGTTTTGGTATCTCTGATAGAACCCACATTTATTGATAAAGCTCTTCTGGATAATGAATGAATTATGGCTATGCAAGAAGAACTGAATTCATTCACCAGAAACGATGTTTGGGATCTTGTTCAGAAACCAAAGGGTTTCCATGTCATTGGAACCAGATGAGTCTTCAGAAATAAGATGAATGATAAAGGCGAGATTGTCAGAAACAAGGCTCAACTGGTAGCATAAGGTTATAGTCAGCAGGAAGGTATAGACTATACAAAAACCTTTGCTCAAGTTGTCAGGTTATAGTCTATTCGTATTTTAATTTTGTTTGCAGTTAATCATAACACCATCCTTTATCATATGGATGTTAAGAGTGCATTCTTGAATGAATATATTTCTGGTTTTGAAATTTCTCAAAATCCTGATTTTGTCTCAAAACTGAAAAAAAAATCATTATATGGTCTGAAGTAAGCTCCTAGAGCTTGCTATGATAGACTAAGTAACTTTCTTTTGGAAAATAATTTTACCATAGGGAAAGTGGACACAACTCTCTTTTGCAAAACTTTTAAGAATGATATTCTGGTTGTGCAAATTTATTGATGATATTATTTTTGGTTCTGCTAATGCGTCGTTGTGCAAGGATTTTGCTAAGTCAATGCAGGAAGAATTTGAAATGAGTCTAATGGGAGAAATAAAATTCTTTATGAGAATCCAGATTGATCAACGTTCAGAAGGAACGTACATTCATTAGAGAAAATATACAAAGGAACTTCTGAAGAAGTTGAACTTATCCGAATGTAAGCTAGTAAAGACTCCAATGCATCCTACATGTAGTCTGGAGAAAGAAGAGGTAAGCAGTAAGGTAAATCAGAAGCTTTTTAGAGGTATGATAGGCTCTCTTTTATATCTAACCGCTTCTAGACCTGATATCTTATTCAGTGTTTGCTTATGTGCTCACTTCTAATTAAATCCTTGGGAAACTAACTTAGCTGTTGTTAAGAGAATCTTTAGCTATCTGAAAGGTAATACTAACCTTGGTTTATTTTATAGAAAATCAAGTGAATATAAATTAGTAGGCTGTTATGATGTTGACTATGCTGGAGACAAAATAGAAATAAAAATTACTTCTGGAAGTTTCCAATTTTTGGGAGATAACTTGATCTCATGGTTCAGCAAGAGACGGTCAACAATCACACTTTCAACAGTCGAAGCTGATATTCTCTGTGATAATACTTATGCTATTTGTTTATCTAAGAATCCTATCTGGCATTCTAGGGCTAAGCATATTAAAATTAAACATCACTTTTTATGTGACTATGTTCAAAAAGGTATTTTTCATTTAAAATTTGTTGATACACACCATCAATGGGCTAATATCTTTACAAAACCCCTTGTTGAAGATAGATTTATGTTCATTCTGAAAAACTTATTTATGAATTGATGTTCAGAATGAAAATATGTATTTCAGAATGTTTAAGTCTTCAGAACTCTAGATTAGATACTGAGAATGTTTTTGTTGACTCTGAAACATGAGCTTTCTAAAGTAAGGAAGTTTTCATGAATCAGAAAGGTTCTAATCAGAAGCAATCTTATCGATTTGTCTTCCTGATTCTTAACAGTTGCTGCATTAAATGGTTGTCATGTCATTTGATTTCAGGTGGTTCTAAGTGGTGACAGTTGTCTCACTTTCTGAACATGCGTGATATTAGCGTGATACATTGGGTTTCACAATTTTTAGAATTAGGTTAAACTCTTACGCTTCCCCCTATGACTGTGTATTTGCATTTTGTCATCATTGCAAAATTTTCTATATAAACCCATTTCACTCACTTTTTCCTAATTGGCTCAGTATCTATAGAGAAAGTGTCATACCCCAATTTTGTCCGGGCATATTTAAATTTTTGTAAAATCGATTTCATTTTTAATTTGCATCATACGCACAGCATGACATGCATTTCATCATGAATAAAACCTAAAATATCAGTCAGAATAAATTTATTGAAAATACAGACAAATTGGTTAAATCATTTCTCAAGAACAGCTAAAATCAGCGAGTAAAAAGTTTCAGAATTAAAATTACAGACACCAGTATTATTAATCTACCGTTCATGTAGTTTAACCTGGTGTGCTTGTTGTAATTTTCAGAAGCGGTTTCAGTTGCGTTTTGACCCGCCTGAGCCTTTTAACTGGTGCAAACTTATTTCAGAATTTGAAGAAACGCTGTATTTTTTCAATAAGTATATTTTGTGCTGATCATTTTAGTGCATCCGATTTAATTTTTCGAGCAAATCTTTGCCTGACTTTTATTCATTTGTTAGTCATTTTAATTTTATTCTTTCGCCAAAATATTCGGTTTGAATAAATAGGAATTTTCACATTTTCATTTCACTTTTATCATATTTATTTAGGAAGTCGTGAATTTTTATTTGAATTGATTGATTTAATCCCCTTTAAACCAATTAAATCATTTAAAGAAGATAACATTGCAATTTTGACTGGTTTTGTTTTACTCTGAATGGATGATTCAAATTAATCAGTTGTCAATATTGGCACACCATGTGCGTTGCTATTCATCTATCAAAAATCGAATTAATTAATAATAAAATGAAGTGAAAAAATAATAGAGAAAATCTTGAGGCTCTCTCTCCAATCCACAAAAATCCTCTCGCACAAATTTCCTTCACTCTCTCACGTTTCCCTCACCTCTCTCTCATCACTCTCCACTACACTCACGTTTCCTCTCACACTCAATCAAATGACATCCATCTCCCTCACTCTCTCTTACACGTTTCCTTCACTCACTAAAAAAACAAAAGAAAAGGAGGAGGCCATAGCCACTCTCTCATAAGCATATATTTTGGCACCAGTAAGAAGAAAGAAATAAAAAAATAAAAAAGGCACACATTGGCCACGTTACCCTTCTCTCTCTTAAGAGAGAAAAACTAAAAGGAAAAGGAAACAAGAACATGACCCTTCCTCTTCTTTCTCCAAACACGCTCCACGCACAACTCATTTGTCGTTGCGTACACCCCTCAACCGTCACCACCAGAAACCACCACACAACCATCATCGTCTTCTTTCAACCATTGTCGGCCTTCACCGTGCTAACCCCCTCCGTTTGCATCTGACCTCCATCTTCCTCTTTAAATCCAACCGAAAACCATTCTTCCCATCCGCCGTGGAACACCACCTCAACACCGCGAAATCACGCACTCCTCCTTGCTCTTCTTCTTTCCGAAAACCCCACAAACCAAAGCCTAACATCCACTCCACCGCCAACACCACCAACATCACCCTCTTCCTTGCTCTTCTCACTTCTAAAAACTCCGTCCAACCGTCGTCAATCTCCTATTCGCACATAAGCCACCATCGACCTTCCACCACCTACTGAACAAATCGCGCCACCTTCTGAAGAATCGTGTTTAGGGAGCCAATTCGTGATGTTGTATTCTAGGTGATGTTGCTCGTTTCGTTTCTAGCATGGCGGAGATCAATCGGAGGAGGTGGTATTTTCATTCACGTTTATTTTTAATCCCTCTTATGATAAGTTAAATGCATAAACTTGTTTATATTTGAGTTTTTCTTTGAAGTTCCAAAGTTAGTTTGTTGTTCGTTTGATCTTTGAAATATTTTAGATGAAGCCTGTAAATAGTTAAATTAACTTGTTGCTTTGGCTGTGAGAATTTGTTAGCCTGAAAAAGCTTGCAGAGAACCAATAAAGAAAGGAAGGTGGTGATTGAATTTTTCTCTCACCTTTAAAAAGGGGTCAAATGTCAAAATAGATTTTTCTTTTATTATGTGAAATGTTCTGAGATTTGCGATGCATCCACTGTTATAGAGGGGTAAATGTCACCTTCCTTTATTTTTCTTATACCATCCATGTCTTGTTTTATTCATTTGCTATGAGGTATTCTTATTGCTTTCTAGCTTGTTAATTATATTTATATGAATTATGGTTAGAATGATGGAATGGATTAAACTCATCGTTATTCGCGACCGGTATTTTTGCACATTAGATTTTCTGTTCAAATTATGATAACATATGTATTGGATTTTAAAAATCTCCATGTCTCATTGTAACATGTGCATATTATAAGAAAAAACATTTATGTTGTTATTAATTTTCGTTTGAATCTCGATTCGTGAACTCGACAATTCTATGCCGATAAGTCACCGAATTTCAAATAAATAAATAGAACATTTCTCCGCGTTATGATCTTGCGAATGACATTAATCATATTGTCATTTCGCCTTAATCGGTTTTGTGCACATTGCGACCAACTCAATTCGATCTTTTAAATCGACATTGTCTCCTACTTCTTTCTCTTTTAATTATAATTAATTAATTAAATTTTGTTTAATTAGTTAATTACGATTAATTAATTTTAATTAACCTAATTATTTGATTCAATTAAATAATTTTGATAATTAATCTTAATTAACTTTAATTAATCAATTCAGCCGAGCTTTAATAAATTAATTTTGATGATTAAGTGTTAATCGATTTCCTTCACTATCATTTCATGATACAAACTCTATTTCACTCTATTGCATCATCAAGTCAAAACCACTTAAAATCATTTAAAAAAACAATTCTCGATTCAATATCGAGCCCAATTTTCAAACACCTTCGTAAGTTGATTGCTTTTAAAGTATCGCCATCAACCTCACATAGCTTACTTTTGGGCTTTCTTACAATGAGACCTATTCGATTTTATCGAGTAGAAGAACAATACACTAAAATAAAATTCATTTCATTCATAAACACAAATTTAAAACCTCGATCCAACATCGAGTATTCTTATTTAAAATTAAATTGAAATACCTAATCATAATTAAACACCATTTCATTTGGAAATGAAAAAGGAGATGGTTTTGAGTTTTCAACTCCTCTCCTCGATTATTTGAATACGAGTTCTCTTACTCGGTTGTCAAATAGTCGTCACTTCTATCCATCTAAGCACAATCAAACCGAATCATTTTTGTAATAAGAAATGAAAAGGGAGATGACTTTGAGTTTTCAACTTCTCTCCTCAACTGTTTGAATACGAGTTCTCTTACTCGGTTAGTCAAATAATTGTCATTGCTAAATCGTCTAAATCCAATTAAATCAATTTATTCTCATGACAACAAAATGAAAAGGGAGATGGTTTTAAGCCTTTAACTCCTCTCCTCGATTGTTTGAATACGAGTTTTCTTACTTGGTCAGTTAGACACTCGTCATTTCTTTACAAACCTTAAACCAAGATTAAATCAATTTATTTTCATAATGAGCTAAATGAAAAGGGAGATGACTTTGAGTTTTCAACTTCTCTCCCCAATTGTTTGAATACGAGTTCTCTTACTCGGTCAGTCGAACAATTGTCATTTTTCCGCCGACTCCTATCGTAAGTCAAATCATTGTCAACCAAAACTGTACGAAAAGGGAGATGGTCTTGAGCTTTCAATTCCTCTTCTCAAAAGCTTGGATATGAGTTGTCTTACTCAGCCATTCGAGTACTTGTCGTTTATTCTAAAATACGTCAACCATATGCAACCTTATTTTCATAAATATTCAGATGAAACAGAAAGCGGTATAGAGTCTTCTATTCCTTTTCCGATTATTAGGATACGAGTTGTCTTACTCGATTATCCGAGTATTCGTCATCCGTCTAAAACACCTTAACTATTATCAAATTTTTCCTATAATTACGGATGAAAAAGAAAGTGGTCTAGAGTCTTCTATTCCCTTTCCCGACTGTTAGGATACGAGTTGTCTTACTCTACACTTCGAGTAATCGTCATCCAACCAAAAACATCTCAACCAATCAAAAACACCCAACATATTAATCCAACTCGTCACCCTCTGCGTGACCAAAACTCTTTCAAAAAGAACACCATTTAATCTTTTCTAATGCGCACAACAAACCAATGCTTAAGCCTCCGCCGAGAGTAGACAACCCAACGTTTAGCCTTTAGGATGCGATCTAAACAGCTGTTTGGTAAAAGACACCAACCAACCGTAGTTCCCCGAACTACGAATGCTCTGATTTCCTTATTACACCATAAGGATACGTAGGCAGGAGATTGCTGTATCTTCGCGAGCACACTAATAAAAAACCTCCCCTTTCCCTTTCTGAGGTTCCCATCCGTTTCTATTTTCAATATTTTATAACCCAAAGATAACAAACAAACATAAATTAACACTCAAAACGCAAATTAGAACTAAAAGGTTCCCGTTGAATACAACGGACGTAAGGGGTGCTAATACCTTCCCCTTACGTAATCCACTCCCGAACCCGAATATGGTTGCGACGACCATTATTCCATTTCCTAAAGGTTTTATCGATATTTTCCTATTCCTTCATTGGGATAAATAAAGTTCGGTGGCGACTCTGTTCGAACATAAATTTTTCCGCGACCATCGCGAGGAATCGTATTTTTCGAGATGCGACAGAAAGCTTAATGAGCAAGTTCGATTTCATCATCTGATGTAATCACATATTCCTGTAACCTTGCAAGCATGTTTCTTGTTCTTTGAGGTATGCTTGTGTCTTCTTGACCTATGACTTCTACATGTCGAACTTCTCTGTCAGCTTCACTACCTGATTCATCATATAAAATTCTCATTGAATCCTTCTTGACATTGTCTTTCTAATCTCACTCTTTCAGCTCATCTATCATCACGTCTTCGTTGATCACAACTTACTTGTTCAAGGGATCAAACAGTTTGTATCCACCAGTCGAATGACAACGGACGTAAGGGGTTCCCGTTGAATACAACGGACGTAAGGGGTGCTAATACTGCTATCAGGATCATTTAGACTTGTCCTCAAGCTTCCTTCTCAACTGATCATGAACATGTTTATGTGTTATAAATCCAAACACATTCAGATGACTTAAGCTAGGCTTGACACCAGACCAACATTCTTCTAGTGTGACTCCTTATTTCTTCTTAGTCGGACATCTATTCAGGATGTATGTTGCAGTCGACACAACTTCACCCCATAACTCTTTAGGTAAGTGTTTGCCTCTTAGCATACTCCTCACCATGTTTATGATGATTATATTCTTCCTTTCTGCGGTTCCATTTTGTT
Organism: Lathyrus oleraceus; assembly: GCF_024323335.1. Taxonomy (NCBI): domain Eukaryota; kingdom Viridiplantae; phylum Streptophyta; class Magnoliopsida; order Fabales; family Fabaceae; genus Lathyrus; species Lathyrus oleraceus. The sequence goes on from NC_066579.1 coordinate 25,862,703, forward strand.
GGAGAGTATATGATCACACCATCTCATGCACAATCCCCTCTTTCTCACATAATGCATCAAAATCTTTCGACTCATATTCTCCAGTACCATCAGTCCTCAGAGGTTTTAAGCTTTCGACCATTTTGTCTCTCCATCATATATTTAAACTTTATGAACACCTAAATCACATTAATTTTCTTCTTGATTAGGTATGTCAACAGTTTTAGACTAAAATCATCTATGAATGTGACAAAGTATCTGTTACCTTCAATCGAATCCACCTGGATAGGGCCACACACATCAGAGCATATCAATTCAAGAATTTCTTTTGACTTGCTTTCTGCATTTTTACTGAAGTTATTCTTGTGTTGCTTTGCCTGAACACATTCTTCACACACTTCATTTGGAATGTAGATTTATGGTAATTCTGAAACCATGTTTCTTCTTTTATGATTTATGAAGTCTTTAAAGTTGATATGGTCAAGTCTGTTGTGCCATATCCATTCATCTTTGCTCGCTGTAGTTGCCATACATTTGTGCTCTATCACATTTAGTTCAATCTTGAAGGTTCTGTTGTGAGACATGGGTGCCTTCAAGATTAACCTACCACCTAAGTTGAGAACTCTCATCATCTTATCTTTGATCAACACTTTGTAACTTTTCTCAATCAATTTCCATATGCGAAGAAAATTGTTTTTCATGCCTAGTATGTACAATACTTTTGAAATTACTGACCTTTTGTCATCTTTTCTCATAATCAAAACATCACCAATACCTTCATTATCCAGGGTATTTTCATTTGCAAATTTCACCTTATTCTTAATTGAGGGACTTATGTTGAGAAACCAATCTTTCCTTCCAGACATGTGTGATGAGCAGTCTGAGTCTAAGTACCATATGGCCTTTAAACTTTCTTCACCTTTCATTGTGACCATCATCATTATCTTTTCTTCTTCGTGTTTTGCAAGTCTTACATCAATTTCTTGATTTTCTTTCTTGCCTCCTCGATATTGACTTGCATAATGTCCATACTTCTGACAATTATAACACTGAATATGGCTTTTGTCAAGTTTTCTTCCATCGCCTTTTCCTCTACCTGTCAAATTCTGCAAAGTTTATCTCGCGTTTATTCTCATTGAATTTCTCTTAATATGTATGTTTACAAGAGTACGATACCTCCCTATTTATAATGAGATTACCTGTCCACCAAGTAATTCTCAAAGTAACTAATTAACACAAACTTCAACAAATTGTATTCAATTTTCTGTCAAATACAGTTAATATAGACTATGTTCGACTATGTCAAACTTACAATTATGTTTAACACAAAGAATTACATATTTAACAATAAAAAAATTAAATATAAAACTCAATTTCGATACAATTGGAATTCATTAAAAAAATAGATGCTTTCATTAAAAAAAAAAAATTTACAACAAATTATGAGAAAAGGTATAAAATTTGTCAAGAAAATAATAAAAGGTATAAAATATTTTATATTAAAATTTGGATATATATCAATAAAATAAAATAAAAACAGATTATTTTCAAATGATATTTTCTCCTATTATATTTCTGTATTTCTTATGTGGATCTACGTCAGTGAATATTACCCGTTAGATCTTGATCGTTCATTCCAATTCTTTCTACGCATATTAGTACTCACTGATTACAGCATCACAAAACAATGATTGAATCATCTCCACCGTAGATTACACATCGAACGGCCAACCCGAACTCACGCGTCAAATTCAATTCATAAAATTCAGTACACCATGACGCAAGTCATTTACAACACAATGTTCGATTTCCTATAATTCACCAACCAAAAACACTTCACCTACCATCCAACTATGACCTTTCATTTTTTTAATTCCTAAAATACCCTTTTAATCAACTACTCTCAATCAATTATTCATTTCAAATTTTCCATAAGAGTTGTATAAGTTTGACCCGTTTTGTGAATATAATAAATAAAACAACTATTGAATGATAATAACTACCCATTTCTTAATTTGTGAAGAAGAGAGATCAAAAAACAGATAACCCTCTTTTGAGCTCTTATCATGGATAACAAGACATCATCATCGGCAAAACCAAAAACTGTTGATTTGGATGCACCTCTTCATAACCTAGGATTTGAGTTTGAAGAAATCTCAGCAGGGAAAGTTTCTGGAAATCTTCATCTTACCCAAAAGTGTTGTCAGGTCAACTCTTTTTTCTTTACATCTTATAACAATTATTTGATGATTTTTTCCGTAGCAACCACTAGAAAGCAACCACTAGAAACTCACACACAGATAATTGTTGTGTTGAGTACCAGGATTCAAATCCCGGTGATTACGTACAACCTAACAATATTAGTTTCTGTCAGATGAGTTAGGATTTTCGGACAATTATAAAGTTTAGTTTTTTTTAAATCTGATTATGGTTGTAATTGCAGCCATTTAAGGTGCTTCATGGAGGGGTATCAGCATTGATAGCAGAATCACTATCAAGTATTGGAGCACATATAGCTTGTGGATATAAAAGGGTTGCAGGGATTCAACTTAGCATCAATCATTTGAAATCGGCTGTGATTGGTGATTTTATTCATGCTGAAGCAACACCTTTGACGGTTGGGAAATCCATTCAGGTGAGATTGATTGTTCCTCTTAATACTGATTTTGGCCATTTAATTTTTGTTGTTTAGTTTAAATGTTCTTGTTTGGCTCATTTAGTTTATTATTGAGGTTATTCTTTTGGTTGGGCTAGTTTGGGTGGATAAGATCTTGTCTCAAAATGATAGGTGTTGTTTGTTTCAGTTATTTTTTTTTGTTTGTCATTTTTCCTTTATGGATAGTTTGTTTTAAATCTTTTTAAATAATTTTGTATAGTCAAGTTAACAATTTTTTTTTAATAAAAGCATAAAATAAAAATTGAAAATATGAAAATTTGAATATTTATAATTAGAAGAATTCATATATCTGTCATCTTAAAATTTTGAATTTTTTATAAATATGTGATAGGTTTCTCATAAAAAAATTGTCATTCTTAAAAAAAAAAACCTTAAAATAGAAATGCTCGAACACCCCACCCCCGGAATGTTTTTTTTTCAAAATGTACGTATACATTCAACATTTAGGAATTTGAATTTTAAAAAAAAGGTAAGATCATAACCGTTCTTCAAAATACTTCACCGGCACTACTTGTCAATCAATGTTTTATTTTGACTCATCCTATAATCAATCATCAAACCTTATATTATCGAGTACAAAAGTAGTTGTGCGCATGTCATTGTCTTTTGTTGATTACACATGTTGTGTCTAACATTTGTGCAAGACTTCACATACCTTTAACTGTGTTTATACTCTGTTTTTGCTTGACTTCTTTTCTTTCTTTTTTAAGTTTTTTATTCTTCTAATAAAGATAGTATTTCAAATGGTAAATAGTTACATAGTTCATTTACTTATATAGTGCTTCTTTGCGGCAGGTGTGGGATGTGAAAATCTGGAAGGTTGATCCTTCAAACTCACAAAACAGATTGTTGATAGCATCTTCTAGAGTTACTCTTAAAAGCAACATGCCCGTCCCAGACAATGCAAAACACGCCGGCGACTTGCTAAAGAAGCATGCAAAACTGTAAATGTTTTAAATCATACAATTTAAGTTAAACTCAATAATGCTTGAATGCATCAAGGAGTTATAAATATATGCAGATGATACAAGATGTGCATCATGATAGAATTTGTAGCTTTTTTTGGGTACTATTGAGGCTATTAGATTCTAAACTAGGTCATCATGCGTACTTGATTCAAGGTTTAAAATTGAGTTTGCAACAACTTGATTCATGGTTTTAAATTGCATTTGCATTGAGCCGTAATTACAATATGATTGATAGTCACGAAGAAAACTGTAATAATACAAGTGAGTTAGAATTTGCACATAATTTAAAAAAAAATAAAGATTAAACATTTTATAAATAAAAGAATCCATAAACTTTGGTGAATATATGGTATTTTTCTCTTTGTGATTGCTCTTCTATGACCCATCAATAGGACCAACTCTATAAGGGAGATGACATATCTACTTGCATTGAAATGATGCATCATAGTGGATATCAATTTGTTTCAATAGCTTTTTTCTTTCTCTCTTTACAATTTTAAAGGATAGCATATATGAGCCTTTTTAGAGAAAAAATATAATATATTTGAGTTAAAAAATATTCTTTATCCTAATATAATTGTCATATTTAACACTTTCACATAGAGTAAAAAAATATAATTTCTTCATCCCAATCAATTGATCATTTCACAATATTAAAATAAAAAATAAAAAATAGAGAATGATATTTTTATTAAAATATCTTTATCATATATTAAAAATGATAAAAATAATATTAATTAGAGGATAAAATTAAAAAAAAAAATGCATTGAAAGTTAGAAATCTAAAATTATTCATTTATATTTAGACACTCTTTTATTCTAAATAGGTCACTCATTCTAAAATGAAGAAAGTAATAAATAAAAAATAGAGACTAATAATTTTAACAAATTATCCTTCTCGACTATTGATATATTCGGATTAGCATTAATGCAAAATTATAAAATAGAGTAAATAATAAATTACTGTTTAATGCTAATAAAAAATATATTTACATTGTATCAGCTGCGATGGCTGCAATTGCAATTTTAAAAACACTTTGAAACTATCGAAACTTAATGCAAATAGACACACATGATGACTTATTAGGAAATGTGACACTAATAGATAACATACAATTGTTCAATATGAAATTTAAACTTCCCCTTCTTAAGGTTGCAAAGTAAAACTTGTACTCCCTTTAATTTTTAATATAAAAAAAAATTAAATTCATTAAAAAATCAATTTTTAATATAAAAAAAATTACTTTTAAATTCATTAAAAAATCAATTTTTAATGTAATTTATTTTTACTTTTTAGATTTATTAAATAATCAAACTATCTAAGCAGTATATAATCCATATACAACATTTCTTTAGTATTAAGGATTAGAGGGAGTATCATTTACTAACATCTCATACACATGTGATAATGATTGAAATGGTCCATACGAAACATGTTTAGGGAGCACAAAAACCCAAATGAGACCAGACTTATTCAATGTCAATAATTTACTGGTCCTCAGGATTAAAATAGGACCATCTTGAATAGACATGCCAACGGAGAGGATTTTACCTTCTCCATTCCCAAGTCTGAATTTTTGATAAGTCCCTATTCCAATCTCCAGAGGATTTGGATATTCTCGCCCCGCTTTCTATATTTATAATACTGTGGAGGCAATAAGATTTTAACTAGGACCTGATGCATACTTGATACCAAGGTTTAAAAATGCAGACTAGATTAAATGATGAGACTGCAATATTAGGGTTGCAACAGTGTCCACAACCGTTTTAGACCAGAATTGCAGTGTTATTGACAATCACATAGAAAACCAAAACATTGCAATGTATATAGTGCAACAGACTATGTAGTGATCACAATAAAATATTTTCTATCTTCCTTTCACTTTACATCATTGATTTATAGAGTATTCAAAGAATTTGCAGCTTTATGGGAAGGAAGAGTGGAATTTTTTTTCTAACTATTATTAAGAATTGTGACACTATTGATCATTTTACAACCTCTTACGAGATTTGACATGGATAAACACACTAGACTTAATCAACATATAAATATAATATCTATTGCAAAAAATGGCAATGCGGATTGCCTGCAATAATATTTTTCCGCAGTCACGCATTCAGGACAACCGTAGTCATTGAATCGTGATTGGACAGTCCAACTTTAGATATAATTTTTTTCTTTTTTTAAAATGAAAAATAGCAAATTTTAACCATCCAATATCAATCCAAGAATCACAGTTGTTCTAATTGCGTAACTAAGGAAAATCTGATTGGAAGCAATCATGGTCCATAAAATGGTCCATACCACATGTTAGCTAAATCCAAAAACTCAAATGAGCCAACACTTAGTTCCCTATTTTTTTTTTCTGGATTACAGGGATTTATCTTCTATGATATTTTCCTTTTTCAATCTATAATACAATCTCATTTTCCCTATTATTTTTGGGTTCCTAACACCCCTCACGATCAACATAGGATCTTCATATAGCAAACTTTCTCACTGTTTTGCAAAGGCAGTTCCAAACCTGAAAAGTCGCAATGGTTTACAACGATCGAACTTCTATAGAAAAAGCTCGTAACTTAAATGCATATGAATATTGAAAAGGATATACACCCATCAGCAATTCCCATTCAACCATGCAAGCATAATTCTAGAAACAAAAATGCTCACAAAATACACACCTACGCAATTTTAGGAAGCTGAGTTCTTGCTAAAGGATCTTGATCTGATACTGCTTCCATTCTCCTTTCCAATGGAAAAACCAGAAACTTTATGCCTAATTATTTTTCGCACAAATTGATCAGAGGTAGACTAACATTCTAAATAAAACAACCAAAGGCAGCAGCCATCATAATCTAAGAAGCATCAACATAGACACGAACACAACACTAAGACATAGACACATGTACCGTGGTTTTAAATCGTGGCCGCAATATTGCTGAAGTAGTATAAGGAATGGTGTGTTACCTTATAGTGGTTAATCGTTGGGTCAAATCATTGAGCTCCAAACTAGAAAGCTTGAGAGAACATAAAGTTCCAGGTACCTCTTCAGAATAAACCTTTGACAATTTCTTTACTGAATCTCCTAATTTTCCAAAAGCCTATGCAACAAATAAACACCAACAATTAGCTCTAGATTATATCAACCATTCAACAAATCAATTGAAATTTGTAATACAAAACCCTACAATTAGGGTTGGAATGGAAATTAAAGCTACTGAGAAAAATGCACCGAAAACCTGCAAAATCAAAAAACGTAAAATTAGGGTTTGTTTATTTGATCGTGAAAAGAAAATCAATTTCACTACACAGAAACAAAAGAAGAATATTGTGTGGTACCATGGAGAATACGAACAAGTGAGAGAGAAGTCCCAATTCAGGGGTGGGTCGAAACTCTGCGATTTCGGGCGGCGGTGTGGTTGTGAAAAGGGATGGTGAATTGGGTGAAGAGTGGAGGGAGATTGACGGCAGTGGTGAGGTGGTTGAGGTGCTGACACGGATGGAGAATGGGGTGCGTGAAGATGAATGGGGGTGTATTTTGGTGAAATTGAAAGGTTGTAGTGAGTGTGGTTGAAATTGAAGCGACATTGATGCTAAGTTTATGAAGTTGAAATCTAAAATTTACTCTGGTTGGTTTTGTTTTTGTTTTGAATCTAAACTTTACTCCTAGTTAGTTTTGTTTTTGTTTTCTAAATTTAAACTAGCTTGAACTAAATGTAATAATGGAGAATAAAACCATAAAGGAATTAATTTGTACCCGTAGTATTGGATTGGAAAAAAAACCAATTGAATTTAATAATTATATAAAAAAGATGAAAAAAAAACCTTCTAAAATAGATAATGACGAAAATTTAACATTTGAAGATAGAATTTTTGCTTATTAAATAAGATAATTGTTTATTAAAATAAAATGATATTATGGATAATTACATCTCAAATTGATCATTTCATTAACATATTTATGAATTAATATAAACATCAATTAAGAAATGAGATCTATTGATATTATAAAAAACTAACTAATTTAATATTATAAATTATTATGAATTTTCAATTCACATATATTAATGTGGTACTGATAAACTTTATTAATATATAGAATATTTACTTTAACACAATTAATTAAATATATTCATACAAATATCGAAACATACTATGTGTCATAAGAAGGGGTGACAAAACAGGTCTGATTCGTTGGACATATCCATTTTATCCGAGCGAACAAAGGGTTTAGGCCATCACCCTCTAATTTGTCTGCCAAGTTCTATCCGATTTTTTTTGCGGTTTTTGCCTCACTACAGAAACTGCATCTTCCATATTTTTGAACCTCGATGTTTGCCAACATATCTTTAGCGGGTAGCCTTCCCAAAAATACGAGCCATAGAGTGAATTTGGTCTTTGGTCTAGCATGATTAGTGAAGAAAAGTTTGTGTCAGCTCACATGATCCATAACATCTCTTAAATCTTTTTACATGTGGGAAGTTTTATATTTTCCTTGTTGATTATCATCCTTCCAATATCGTGTTGGCAACACAATATCTATACACTTCAGGATCCTCTTGAGTACCCAAGAACAGTTGTTAGGAGTTTTCCAGTTCATAATGCCATGAGCTTTGAGATAGTAAGCATTTATCCACTTCACCCAAAGCTTATCAGCCTTGGCCTGAAGGTTCCACAACAACTTAGAAATGGTGGCTTTATTCCACTCTAACAGAGATGTCATATTCAAACCCCCTTCATTTTATGGTTCACACACCTTTTCCCAAGCCACTGGTGGTCTTCTACTAATGACCTATTTCCCATTCCACAAAAAGCTTCTGCAAATAGCTTCTATGTGCTTGATAACTTTTTTAAGGAGGGTAAAAACCTACATCCAGTAGGCAGTCATAGAAAATAAAACATTATAAATCAATTGTTGTCTTCTAGTATAACTCAAAAGTTTGGTCGTCCAATGGCGAATTCTCTGTATAATTTTCCCTATAAGAGGTTGGCATTGCAGGACTATAAGTTTTCTGCTAGATAACGGAAGACCTAAATACTTGAAAGGAAGGGTTCCTACAGAAAAACTAGTTGTCACGAGAATCTTTGTTTTTTCCTTATCCAACACACCTCTAAAGAACACCTTTCATTTTGCAGGATTTGCTTTCAACCTTGTTGAATCAGAAAACCTTTGACATTCCTCCATCATAAGCTTTACAGATGTTTCATCCCCTCTTGTAAACATGATTAGATCATTTGCAAAATAAATTTTAGTGATATGCAGCTTTTCATATTTTGGATGGTAGTTGGAATTATGTCTTTTGTGAATGTTCTTCAAAGTTCTATGCAAATACTCCATGATAAGGACAATGAGGATGAAGGATTGGACCTCCTTGTCTGAGCCCCCTCTTTGCCTTTAGCAGCTCACTTGTTTGGCCCTTGATGACATATTTGTAAGAAATTGTAGTTACACACTTCATGATCCAATTGATATACCTTGTTGGAAAACTCATTTCTTTTATGATGACTTCCAAGGCTGCTCATCCATTGTATCATAAGCCTTCTGCATGTCCATTTGAATAACACATCTATTAGATATGTGTTTCCGATTGTAACCTCTTAACAATTCATGAGCTATAATGATGTTATACTGAATGACTTTCCCAAGCATAAATGTTCACTGACTATCATCCACCATGTTGAGATCACTTTGCTCGATTTTATTGTAAGGATATTTGAGATAATTTTCTAGAATTAGTGCAACAAACAATAGGCCTCATATCTTTCATTGTATTCTTGCTTCCACGCGTCCTCTATCTTGGATAATGGTTGAACGACAGTTATCTATCCTATTTCTCAATCATTTATAGTCGAGTAGATCATTTCACTTCGCATGAATTTCCACTAAGTTCCCTGAACCATACAGTGTACACATGGGCTTCGACCGACTTCTCAGAGCAGTATTTGGGTGTCGACAAACTTACTGGAAAAAACTGTCAAACACCTTAAAAGAAGACATGTCGACCTCAATCTCTTCAACACTCTTCCATTCACTTTACATCCTCGTTTTCCCTCTTTCGTTGAAATGACCCCCTGTGTTATCTGAATTCCTCTTCGACGAGCCAAATCAACTTCCACGTCATCATGTTGAAATCCCAAGTAACAACCATTAGGGTTAATCAATTATCACTTTTGGAAAGCTTATAGTCTATTAAAGGAAGCCATAATCAATTAGCGACAATGCCATTTATAAACATTCCTTTTTTGCCCTAGCTAAATGATTAGACCTAACAATTAATCGATTGGAAACATTAAAAAGTCCTTGAATTATTTCCATTTTGAGCCACGCTTTGTGCTATAAATAGAGAGTTAATTTTTCATTTCATTCACATCAGAAAACATATTTTGAACACTCTTTCTAACTCTCAATTCTCTTATATTTCTTTATTTCTTCTTCACTTTTGCCTTAGTGCTTTGAGAGTGAAATTTACTTGTAAGGGTATTGGTTACGATGTTAATGTAATTTTATAATATCTCTCTTGTTAGAATTTGTTTTTTGGTTCTAAGCTATACCAAGTTAAAAACCAATGTTTGGTTAGATTGTCCGTCAAAATCTTAGTTTGGTTTGTGAGTTTTGCCTATTTTAAAAGCCCTCATTTGGTTTGTGAGGTTGTTTGTCAAAATCGTCGTTCGTTTCGTGAGTTGCACTTGATATAAAAGCTCTTGTTTGGTTCGGGATTAATCTTATAAAAGATCTTGTGTTTGGTTTGGAGGCTAAAAGGCGTAAAAGTCTAAGTTTGTTTGAAAGGAGGTTCGTGGAAAAAAATCTATAAAAAGCTCATAATATAGTAGAAACTCTCAAGAAGTTCTCAAGAAGAAATTCTTAGAGGAGGAGTATGCCAAATGGTTAGGTAGAATTTCTATAAATCTCTAAAGTGTGTTTCTCCATCCTAATCTCTTTACATTTCAACAATTTATTTATTTATGTTGAATTTCTTTCTTTTTACTCTTATTTTCTTTATTTCACTACTTATTGCTTGCTTTTCAAAGTTGTTATAAATTCTAATTTTATCAAAGATTTTTATTTAAGCATCATTTTTCAAAACCACGTAATTCACCGTTTACCTTCTTTTGTTTGGAGTCACTTGTCCAATAATAAATCCAACTCGAAAAACTTTAGATATTAGGACAATATATTAAAATTTTAAACATGTTTTGATAAGGCAGCCTTAGACTATGCCTTAATATCGTTCTCATTTCCCATCCTTCGGTAATAGTCCTTTAAGACCCAACCCCCTTCAATTTTAGGTTTATAGACTGTTTTTAGGTTTATGGAATTTATTTCCCTCACTTCAACTCTTAAAATTTGTAATCTATTAATTAATTAATCTAATTAAAAAGCTAACATATAATTGAAATGATTTATATTAAATAAACTACTTTTATATAAATATAAAAATATAAATTATTATTAAAATAAAGAATAATTATAAATGAGGTGACGAATAAATCAATCAAATATGTTAAATCATCAATTTAAATGTTACACTGTAAAAAGCGATACTTAAATGAAATAGAGATTAAAATTTTAAAAATATTAAAATGGATATTAATCAAAATACCAATTTTTAAAATAAAAGGATTAGAACTTTAAAAGATTGAAAATAGTTTTAAAATATGTGTTTTATATTAAGTGACGGGTGATAATATAATTAATACCAGGGTCTCCAAAATAAAATAATCCATCCTTTGAACTTTGAAGTAGTGGTATATGGATAAGCACGTGAAACAAACCACACGTGGATAATTTATATTTATTGAGTAAATGTCGAAGGAGTATGGGAAGATATCCAATGAGGAATGTCAATGTGTTATAAGGGAACTTTGTTGGATAAGAGTGGCTGGCATTGGATAAAATAGGTGACGCAGATTCAGATGCTTGTGAAAAATATGGAAGTTGGAAGTTAAGATAAAGATGGCATTTTTTAAATTAAAAATTGGACTCAAGTAGTTTTATATTGGATAGTGTAGTTTGCATACTTTTGCTTAAATAAATAACTCAAGAATGAATCAACATTGGTTACTAGAATCAAAAGTGATAGTTAGATCAATATATTCTTTTAATAGATGATAAATTTTGTTATTATCAATTGATTTATCCCACTGTGGTGGTTGTATGCCAATCGGCACAAGAGTTTGTTGCCATTTTCCACCAGTGTTTTGATTGATAGTGTTAGTTGTATAGTTTTTGAGCCGTATAAAGTTTAGAATCCAAGTGTAAATTAACTTTGGTTTAACTATGATTTTTATGAGAGATATTTATATAATTTAAATTTTAAATTTTGTGGGGTAGTGCACCTTACATATCCTTAAAGATAGTCTTAATTAAAATTATTAGTGATTTAACAATTAAGTTAGTTAACTGAGTTGATTATTTAACTAACAAGATATATAAAGTTGTTTTGTAATTCAATTTTCAACTAATGCAATAATAATCCATTTACTTTCAACACAATCCATCTTTTCTATTATGTTTATATTCTTGCTTGCGTTACAAAAATAATAGAGTTGCGCTAATGATTTATACCAAGAGTCTAGTTTTTTTTTAACAAACATTGAGAGTCTAGTTTAATTTTAGGGAAACACGGGAGAATTTTTTGCGGTAATACCATTGGGAAACACGGAGTCAAAAATGAATTTCAATGTTATAACAAGAATGAAACAAATGACGACTTTCAATCAAACATATTGGTTCTTGATAGAAGTAGTTTGGGAAAGATGGAGTGATTTGATGAAATATTTGTTTGAAGCTCAAGAAGTGTTTGAGATAGTGCGTAATGGTTGTGAGAAACTGGGCTCAGAACCCACCGATGCAGAAAAAGCCACATTTAAGGAGTCAAAGAAGAAGGATTGCAAAGCTTTGTTCTACATTCAACATAATATAGATGCTATAATTCTGGTGTAGTCAGAATTCAGATGTTCTACTCCACGTCATGACATCTGATCTAACATTATAACTAATACAGCAAGATAGTTATTAACCACTGTACTAATATGCACAAGTTCACAGATGTCACGACATCTCATTCTATGTCACCCTAGAATGTATGAACACCTGGTTCTGTGCATCAGGAAGAAAGGCTCAACAGGAATCATACCTAGCACTCACTTCTGTTGTTTTCTTCCACACTTATCAGCATGATGTCTTACTGTTGTTTGTGGACATCATCTGTTACATTGTTCCAGTGTGTATATCTTTTACTTGTATTTCCTGAATTAAAGGTTGAACACGTTAATCTAATTTCCACTTATTAGATTGCTAACAACTAGGCTATTTGTTAGGTTCATTAATTGTAGGTTAGTAGTTGGTTTCCTGGTTTTTCTCTAAGCTATTGAATCCCTGAAGAATAGCCTGAGAAAAATACTGAACCAGAAAAACCAATCCTCCTACACTTTAGCACCTGCTGTTGGGAATGAATGTCACAACATTCAGTTCGACATCCAGAACATATGCTGATTCTGTTATGTTCCTGGAAACGTGCTGTGCTAAGTTTGCAGTACTGTCAAAGACCAACTAGTCTCTACTTCAGTATCAACCGTCAAAACATCCAGTTTGACAGTTTCACAATGATCCTCCAGCCAGGTCTGTTATCCTTGAAAAGAACAGACTTAAATAAATACTGAACTGAAACTAACATGCTTATTATTCAGTATACGCTGTCACTGATGAATGTTACAACATTCTGATTAACATTCAATCAGAAGTTTATATACCAGGTCTGTTATCATCTTGATAACCTGACTGGGAAACCAACTGAGTTATGACAGTAATACAAACACATGCAGAAGGAAAACAAACACAGGAAATTATTAACCCAGTTCAGTCCAACATGACCTACATCTGGGGGCTACCAAGCCAGGAAGAAGATCCACTATTAGCAGTATTAATTCAGAGTTAAACTCACCCGTTTACAACTCTTCACTTAATCCCTACCCAATGCAATCTATACCTAGGAACTCCTAGATAGAAACCTCCAGTTTCCATTCCTATCACTACAAATACAATGTAATGTTACCACACCTTGAACTTGCTTCACAGCTTCATTCAAGAACAAAATCACTCTTGCCTATAGGCTTTGAGTTACAAATACTCTCAGCTTTTACCACTGAGAAACACATGGTAACCTTCCCACAGATTGGGAGGTTTACCTCACACACACCCCTAAATTTTCATTCTAGGAGGCTTACAAATACTAGGTTACAATCAGCTATTTATAACCTAATCACCCAACTGGATTTGGGCCTTCAGAAATCGCAGCAGACTTGTTCTTTGCTGTTACAACTTCAGCAGAAAAATTCTGCTACAAACAAGGTCTTCAATCCTAGAATCTCTCCATATATATCTCCATATTTTGAGCCTATATATCTTCTGATTGAGTCTTCAAGACCTCCACATGTGAGTTAGGATATTCACCAGATATCCTTGCTGATCCCAGAATATATACTGAATTAATTAATTCAGTTTTCTACACATGTGCGATGTCACAGACCTGATGTCGTGACATCGTACATGACATGTTGGTCCAGATGTTGAATTTCTTCAACCCAACATATTAAAACAACAGAGATGATTACATTATTTGTTTTCTAAAATTAATGCCAATCCTAAGGAATCAACAATCTCCCCCTTGGCAAATTTTAGCTAAAACAAATAAACAATACACTGGACAAAACATCCCAATTTGGGAATGCTCTTCATCTCCGTCATTGGCTCCACCACCACAAACACCAAGGTTGGTGTACATGGGGAAGAAGAGGGACAAGACTCAGTTGTACCAGAACCCTTCCCCTCAACCGGAGAGCTTCCTGAAGAATATGTAATGCTGAGTACATAGACAATGTAACTCAGATCACAAGGCACAACTGTCTTCTTAACTCAGATCACAAGACATAAGTGGTAAACCCAGTTGGTGGATTTTGTGCCTGATGCCAACTTCTGTTTGCTGCCACATCCACAGTTGGCTTGCTTCTGGTACATTCTCAACCCCAGGACTATATTTCTCTCCCCCTTTTTAGCTAAACATTTGTAAAGGTACCCTTCATAAAACCAGATCCAGGCGCAGCTTGCCCAAACCTTAACATACCCCATGATTCTGAGAATGGAGTGTTTTTCTTATGGGAGGAAGAGGGCTATTGCATCCTTTAAATAGTCCAACCCGTGCTTAGGAATTCCCGGTAGAAATAAATGCTTGGTCAAGATGCATTTATTTTTGCTGAGAAACAGTCAGAGAATCACCAACAAAATCTCAGATTATCTTTGAATACCTTTTATAGCTCTTGACTGTTTCTTTTCCAAAACAGCCGTTCCAGTGCATGGAGACTATTCCATATATGCAGTCAGACACGTTGCACGCGATGTCTTAACATTTCACGCGGCTTTTTCCTGCATTCTGCTAGTATTCAACATTTTCCAAGGTTCCTGTCATACCTCCATAGAGACTTGACATCTGGCACTGATACAGTCAAATTCCCACACTTCAGCAGATGGTTACTCCCCCTGTACCACACAGCTGTAGCCATCTGGCTTATTCTGATTTACCAGAATTTGACACATCACCTTCATAATTCCTACTGACTTTAAGTTTTAGAAGGAATTTGCAGCATTGTCCAGGGCAATGTAATGACATTCGGTCAGACATTCTTCAGCTCACTTAGCCTTGACACAGCATCCTGATAGCTGACAAGGTGCCATACCACAAGCTTGATGATTACTTGCAGCTTCAAGGCCAGAACTCCCCCTGTCATGGACACCCCACTCTCCTCTTGAAGATTGGAGATCACACATGGGCATATCCAACATCCCAAAGTTGGACCTTCACATACTTCCTGATTCATAGAGAATCCAGACCACTTGATGAATGGAAAACACAAGACGCATCTTTATGTCTTCAAGAGCACACCCTCTGTTCAACCCTCTTAGCTGAACACATTCACACTCTGTGTCAATCTCTCTTCTAACCAGAACAGAAGACCACTTCACTGGATGTTCTAACATCAGCTGGAACATCCTTCACAATAAGACAAGGCACACCATCTGATAGTCTTCAGATATCACTGAGTCATCGGGTTGATCAAGAAGAACCCAGCCATTCATTGGGAAATATACATTTTCATCCCATTACAAGAGATAATCTTCCATAGATAGCTCAGAACTCCTACCACAAGCTCCAAGGGATGAATAGAAAGCATCTCCTTTAGTCTTCAACTTACTACTTTTCTACTCAAGAGTAATTTGTCTCAGACTTTCCTCAAGAATAATCAGCTGGCATATGTTGATTATCTTGATTCTTCGAACTCACATCTGAGGTAGACCAATTGCCACTGGTTGATTACCTCCTTCATGAATCCTCATATGACAAGGTCAAATGCTGCTTTTTGACCTCCCCAAGTTTATCAGACTTCTCCCAACGATATTCTGACCTTCCAAGTGAGACTAGAACTTCAAGCTTTTTGAAGTATCCAATCTACAATCCTGTAGACCTTTCTATCTCAAGTTGATGTGCCACTTCACCAACTAAGAATCTGATGTTAAACCAAATGTCACAACATTGTGTTTTGACATCTAGCTGTTGAATTCAGCTCCTTCTTCTGCCACTTGAAAGAACTTCCTCCCTTCACAGAACAAGAGTTCAATGTTCTCATAGACTTGATTGTGGAACCAAGTTTGAGTAGACAACCTCCATCCTGCAGGTTTGCAGTTAAGTCATCCAAGCTCACACCTTGATGAATCCCTGCTTCTTCTCCAAAGACATCAAACACTCTGATGTATGAGTCTTCAGAAGGACCAGTTAGAAACTAACCCTTCAGCTCTACCAAGGATTCCACATCCTAAGGCAAGGCTGTTTCCATGATGTCAAGACTGCTGCCACTTGTTCTTGACTCCACAGTGTGCATAAGCTAATGCACTTCCTTACCTAGATCAGAAATAAACTGATCCAAGTAACCACCATCAAGACTATGATGTCTTCTTCTTCTTGTACATACCAAGGCTGAACATGTTTCTTGCCAGGAAACCATTTCAGAGATCATATGCTTTTGCTGCCACCAAAGAGATAGATCATAAGCCAATGTACTATCCTTCCTGTGATTCTGCACAGGGTCTTGAAGAAGTGATGTTCCAACATCTTTAAGAACATCAGTTATCTTGTACTCCAAGGATAACCAATTAAACACTTGTACTTGGCACAAGTAGACATTGATCTTAAATCCTTTCCCGATTATCCTTTCAGATACTTCCACCATAAGAATACTTTGAAAGTACTCTTCTTGTGTCAACATCTTTTGCTTGCAAGCACCTAGACAATTTTGAAAGTCTTCCCAGATTAAATTCACCCTTAGGCATGAGAGAGATGAATTCTTCCTTGCAAATGTGTCACACAACCACCAGAGCCCATGTGACACAGGTCAACAGCCAACCAGACCCTAGGCTGACCAAATGTGAGGAGGTTAACCAAAACTCCCCCTCAAATTAACAATCATGGAAACTTCACACCAATATCCATGCATTGTACAGACATGTCTCAACATGACATACTCCATCCCTACCAGTGGTAACTAACTCTATGAGTTATACCTACGCATACTCCTACCACACCAATCAGACTTTAGCTGACCATAAGTACTAGAGGAACACCAGTCAATAGCAGATATGCATTGCCAGAGCATACTACATCAACCAACCTATGAATCTTCATATTCTCACTCCTTGAAAGAACTGCCACTTCTGATCGTGGTGCTTGAATAGCAAGATTCATGGTCCCAATCCTCTGAAATGAAGTTGCAGTCAGGTTACCTCATTGTTGACTGCTAACATCCAGAGGACTTGTCTTCCAACACTCCATAGTACTCCAGAGAACAGCCATCCATCCCTGATCAATCTACAGGAGTAGGACAAGCAGCAGGAAATTGCTCAATGTCACATCTCACCCAGCTCCACTTCTAGAGACCAGACCTCTACATGTGACCTTCTTGAGCATACACACAGTTGACCCTACTCTTGTCAACTTAGCCCACACAAATGTCTCCTCTTCCAGGTCAGGAGTAGGTTCCAAACAAGAGTATCCCTTTGTTTGACACCTAAAAACATCTGTTCTTCAACCAGCAGATGCATACTTGTTGAACAACATGTTCTAACATCACATAGAACATTGGTTCCACCTCCTTGGAACAAACCTTCCTTGAAGGTCTTCAAGGTCTTCACACACCCTACTCAAGTGAGTAAAGAATCAGTGATTAAGTGATTCTTTCCATCCTGAAGTGAGAACGTCATGATGAGTGACATCTTCAGTAGATTATGATGAGATCTTGAATACAGCAGCCTTTCATCCACATGAGGGGAAACAACATCAGAGTTTGAGTTTTGCCAGGTATTATGCAGCGGAAATCATAATACAACTCAACCTATGAACACACACTTCACCAGATCAGCCTCCAAGACCATACCAAGTTTGAATGTGATTCAATACTGGCACAGCTGTCCCACACACAGGCCAATTGCCACCCTCCAGAGACAGGTACACACCATTCCTGTCATGAACAGTCCATCCACCTACTTCAAGGGACCATTCAGGGAAATTACAGAACCTTTCACAGGTTCCAGCATCAGTACTAATATAACTCCTTGCAAGATACCAGAAAGTATCACCCATGGATCTCATCCAGAAGCAGAACAGGATGCCTGCTCTGATACCAATTGAAATTCTGGTGTAGTCAGAATTCAGATGTTCTACTCCACGTCATGACATCTGATCTAACATTGTAACTAATACAGCAAGATAGTCATTAACCACTGTACTAATATGCACAAGTTCACAGATGTCACGACATCTCATTCTATGTCACCCTAGAATGTATGAACACCTGGTTCTGTGCATCAGGAAGAAAGGCTCAACAGGAATCATACCTAGCACTCACTTCTGTTGTTTTCTTCCACAGTTATCAGCATGATGTCTTACTGTTGTTTGTGGACATCATCTGTTACATTGTTCCAGTGTGTATATCTTTTACTTGTATTTCCTGAATTAAAGGTTGAACACGTTAATCTAATTTCCACTTATTAGATTGCTAACAACTAGGCTATTTGTTAGGTTCATTAATTGTAGGTTAGTAGTTGGTTTCCTGGTTTTTCTCTAAGCTATTGAATCCCTAAAGAATAGCCTGAGAAAAATACTGAACCAGAAAAACCAATCCTCCTACACTTTAGCCCCTGCGGTTGGGAATGAATGTCACAACATTCAGTTCGACATCCAGAACATATGTTGATTCTGTTATGTTCCTGGAAACGTGCTGTGCTAAGTTTGCAGTACTGTCAAAGACCAACTAGTCTCTACTTCAGTATCAACCTTCAGTATCAACTGTCAAAACATCCAGTTTGACAGTTTCACAATGATCCTCCAGCCAGGTCTGTTATCCTTGAAAAGAACAGACTTAAATAAATACTGAACTGAAACTAACATGCTTATTATTCAGTATACGCTGTCACTGATGAATGTTACAACATTCTGATTAACATTCAATCAGAAGTTTATATACCAGGTCTGTTATCATCTTGATAACCTGACTGGGAAACCAACTGAGTTATGACAGTAATACAAACACATGCAGAAGGAAAACAAACACAGGAAATTATTAACCCAGTTCAGTCCAACATGACCTACATCTGGGGGCTACCAAGCCAGGAAGAAGATCCACTATTAGCAGTATTAATTCAGAGTTAAACTCACCCGTTTACAACTCTTCACTTAATCCCTACCCAATGCAATCTATACCTAGGAACTCCTAGATAGAAACCTCCAGTTTCCATTCCTATCACTACAAATACAATGTAATGTTACCACACCTTGAACTTGCTTCACAGCTTCATTCAAGAACAAAATCACTCTTGCCTATAGGCTTTGAGTTACAAATACTCTCAGCTTTTACCACTGAGAAACACATGGTAACCTTCCCACAGATTGGGAGGTTTACCTCACACACACCCCTAAATTTTCATTCTAGGAGGCTTACAAATACTAGGTTACAATCAGCTATTTATAACCTAATCACCCAACTGGATTTGGGCCTTCAGAAATCGCAACAGACTTGTTCTTTGCTGTTACAACTTCAGCAGAAAAATTCTGCTACAAACAAGGTCTTCAATCCTAGAATCTCTCCATATATATCTCCATATTTTGAGCCTATATATCTTCTGATTGAGTCTTCAAGACCTCCACATGGGAGTTAGGATATTCACCAGATATCCTTGCTGATCCCAGAATATATACTGAATTAATTAATTCAGTTTTCTACACATGTGCGATGTCACAGACATGATGTCGTGACATCGTACATGACATGTTGGTCCAGATGTTGAATTTCTTCAACCCAACATATTAAAACAACAGAGATGATTAGATTATTTGTTTTCTAAAATTAATGCCAATCCTAAGGAATCAACAGATGCTCATCAGTTTGAAAATATCTCAAAGGTGACAAGATCAAAAGAGACATGAGATATCCTAGAGAAGTACCATGACGGTGAAGAAAAGATGAAGCTAATGGAGATGAAAGAAGACCAAAAGATAAGTGAATATTTCTCTAAATTGATTGCAATGGTTAATCAAATTAAGACCATAGTGAGATTATTATTGATCAACAAGTGGTTGAGAAAGTAATGAGATTTCAGACTTTAAGATTTGACTTCATAGGGTAATTAAAGAATCCAAAGGTTCAAAGGCCATGAAAATCGAGGAGCTCCATGGTTCTTTGGAGACTCATGAACTCAGGGTGATTGATATAGGAATAGAGAAGTCAATTCAACAAGATATACAAGTTGAGGTGATCAAGAAAAATGAGCATGAAAGGAACTTCAAGAAAGAAAGAAAAGAAAGCTTCAGGATTGCAAGTTGGTCCAAAAATAGCAAATCGAAGGTTGATGACAAAGTTGAATCCTCTGGGAGAGGATGAGGTTCTGACACTAACTAATCAACAAAATAAGGAATTTTATAAAAGGAGAGTGTAATGTAACAATTTTGAGAAGTATGAACATTTTGCCAATGAATGTTGGCATAAGAACAACCAAATAAGTGATGAAAATAACACATAATTCATGATAATGACTATGATTCAGAAGCACACATAACTCATCGTAATGACTCTGATTCATAAGTAGTTTTGTTTATGGCCACAACATGTGAAGCAAATCCTATGTGTGAGTACTTCTGTCTTGATTTAGGATGCTCAAATGACATGTCTGGACATATTGAATGGCTCAAAAACTTTGATCCAAGCAAAAGAATAAATGCTAGACTAGAAAATAATAATGACCTTGTAACAAAAGGCATATCTGACATTATCACATGGAGAAAGGATGAAAAGAATGCACTCGTTGAAAATGTACTATATATACCTAGTATAATGTGCAACTTGATGACTATCAAGAAATTAGATTAAAAGGGATTTTCAGTTACCATAAATGGTAATCCATTGTAGTTGTTTGATCCTCACAAGAAATTGGTACTAAAGTCCACCTTGTCAAAGAATATGGTATTTAAATGTAGCATTCACACTGTAAAAAAAGGTGGGTTTGTCAATCATTACTCATGATAAACCTAAGTGGCTTTGGAATATGAGGTATGGTCACTTAAATTTTAGAAACATAAGTGAATTAAGCTCTAAAAATTTAGCGTAAGACCTACTTAAATTGAATGCTAACATAATTCCCTTTGAGGTTTGTTTTAGAGGCAACCAAAGCTTATTGTACTTTGCATCAAACATGCCTCAAATATTAATGAATACATCGACGATTATGCATTCTATTATATGTGTCCCTTTTGAGGTATCATCACCAGGTGGGAGTAAGTATTTTGTCCCTTTGTTGATGAACATACAAGAATAGTGTGGTTGTATACCATCAAACTCAAAATTGAGTCTCTTGAAGTGTTCAAGAAGTTCAAAACCTTAATTAAGAAGGAAAGTGGAAAGGAAATAAAAGTTTTGAGGATTGATGATGGTGAAGAGTACAAATCAAATAAATTTTAGTCATTTTGCATTAGTGAAGGCATAAGAGATGAAGTCACCTCACCCTATACTCATCAACATAATTGTCTAGCAGAAAGAAGAAACATGAACATACTTGAAATGACCATAAATATGTCAAAACACAAGAACATGCCTCATATTTCTTGGGGAGAAGAAGATAATACAACTAATTATATACTAAACAAATTCTCCACCAAGAAGATGAAGATGAAAGTGTCTAAAGAATCTTAAAGTGGAATAAAACCAAGTGTGAATCATTTTAAAGTGCTTGAATCATTATGTTTCAAGAGCATTCATGATCAAAGAAGAAGTAAGCTAGATGAAAAAAGGGAAAAAATGGTATTCATAATATATCACCCAACATGAGCCTATGAGTAGTACAATCATGTGAATCAAAAGGTGCACATCAGTAGAGACATGATTTTTAATGAATCGGAGGCACGAAATTGGCATAACACCCCATAAAAAGGAAGTCAATTATTTGTTGAACCTGATCAAAGTGAATAGTCAAATGAATAAATTGATGTTGAAAACACTAAAGTAGTAAATGATGGACCAATATAAGCTCAAATACACGTGAGGCCTTAGATAACAAGGAAAGTTCCTAATAGACCTGAAGATTATGAGTTACTACCTGATAGTGAATTGATTAATGAAGGTGAAATCATTCACTTTTACCTACTATCTGGTTTTGAGCCAATAAACTATGAGGAGGTCATAATTGAGGAACCTATGTCAATTGAAAAGATTCACACTTGGGAGCTGGTTACTCTACTTGAAAGGAAGAAAATAATTGATGTGAAATGGATCTTAAATGTAAAATGAATCTGGATGGTAAAATTCCAAAGCATAATGAAAGGTAAGTAGCTATATGATTCTTGTATAAGTATGGTATTGGCTATAATGAGTTGTTTTCTCTTGTTAAAGACTTGGGATAACGAGTCTAGTTTAGGAAATAACTAGTACGAGGAATTGGTCCCTCTATAACTTATATGTCACATCTACATTCTTAAATGGTCGATTGTAAAAAAATAGTAGTTTTCACTCAACCATCACATTTTGAGCTAAAAGGAAAGGATCACAAGGTATATAAGCTGCACAAAGCTTTATACATTGAAGCAAGCCCCAAGATCATAGAACAGGAGAATTGACCAATTTTAGTATTCAAAAGGCGCACAATTGAGTATGGTGTATATGTACAAAGTTCCAACCATTCAAGCATCATAATAACATGATGGTATATAAATATCTACTCATCATTGACAGTCATCCATCTGAGATTGAGAATCTAAAGGAAAAATGAAGGATGAGTTTGAGATGAGTGACTTAGGTAAGCTATCATATTTCTTTGGTATGGAATTTGTGAAAGTCGGGAAATGTATGATAATGCATCAATAGAAGTATCCAATGGAGCTGTTAAATATATTGAAATTAGTGATTGCAACATAGTCACAAGTCCATCTGAAACTAATGAAAAGCTTGATGATTGCAATGATTAAGAGAAGGTAGAAGAAACTAAATTCCACAAGTATTATATCAGTTTATTTCTATTTTGATTTTTCTTAGTCAAATTTCTGGTATAATTAAGTTCCTCAAGAATCCCCTCACTTGCTCTAGGTCAAGATGGTATTTTCACACACAAAATATAAGTTTGACCAAGTCAACCTTCAATGAATGGATTCAAGAAAGGTAGTGAATTCAATCAAATAGTTTTAGTCGCATGAATTAATTCAAGGTAGGTTTTCAATCGATTCAAATGTTTTTTTTTTCAATCTTCTTATGGTCACACATTTTTATGATTCAATTCATGTTATGTCATGAATCGGTTCATAGCTTAAAATTTCATGGAATGTTGCAAATTGATAAGTGCTAGATTTATGTAAATACATAGGCACTTATTAACTTATTTTACAAGCAATCAATGTAAAAACCATTGACTTATCTATAAAAAGTGAGAAAATATCTGTTTGAACTTCCTATCTTGTATCAATTGAAAACATGTAAAAAGAACTAGAAAACCGCAACTCAGCATGCAAAAACTAAGCCATAGAAAAACCCTAAAATTCAAGGCTCGCTAGACCCAGCCATAGGCACACTAAGCATAGTCAAAAGGTCAGATGGCACATCTAGGTTCAAGTACTTCATGGTGAAGCAAATGTGTGTGAGCTAAGTGCAGAGGCAGTGTGTTTATCGAGGAAAAGTGGCTAGGGCCATCTGTCAGACAACTAATATTGCTTAATGGAAAAGAAAGCAACCTCTCTAGGCGCAAGTGTGGTGCACCTGTCAAAGGGTCCAAAATCTTTCCTATAAATAAAGGCTTCTAGTTTATTAATAACGGAGTTTCGGTGGATCAGTGTGGAGTCTTGCTGCTTTATAATTGTTGGAACTTAATGCTCTGCTTTGGTTAATAGACCGAGATATTAGTTATTAGGTAAGTGCACTATTATCACATCATTGAAACCGACATAAGATACGAATGAGAGCAAGAATTGGTAATATTAAAAGTTGTTTAGATGAGCATATTATTTACATATGGATGTAAATGATAAATATGTAATGACAAAATTTATCCCTAACAAGTTTTCTTAGTGTTAGCACCAAAATCTCTATTTTACTTTCTGTCATTTATTTTGTCATTTACTTTCACGCATCACAACAAATATAAAACCCTTATCTACTAAGAATCTTAAAACTCTTGAACAATCTTTAAAACCACCAATCTCTGTGGATACAATAATTATAAATTTACTTTTGTTAACTGCAACAAAATGGCGCTGTTGTTGAGGACTGGTGCTAGTTTTTAAAGACATCACATAGTTTTTATTATTTTAAGTATTATTTATATATGTCTATATCTGTTAATATGTGTATATTTTGTTTATAGTCACTAACCCATTAACATCTAGAGTTAAATCTATCTTTACTAGTTTATGCTAGGTATAGTTGTTGTCGAACAATTGTTATTCAATCTGGAAATCTTAGAACCACACATAGAAACCTTAGTAAAAACAAGAAAAAAAAACCAAGATCCAAAAGGATAAATCTAGAAGAGTCTTCTATCTCAAAGCAAAGAACCATGGATAAAGTCGACAACAACATCAACAACAATGGAAACAACAATTATGGCACACCATGCCACATTCGTACTAGACATCTAGCTCATCTCTCTAGAAATAAATGGAATATCTGATAAAGTGAAATGAAAACGGGCTTATTACATATTATATATGCTAACCCTTTTGCAAGTTTAGACCATGAAGACCCATACACACACCTCAGAAAATTATACAAAATTGATGGTACGCTAGGAGCTCCAGAAAAATGAGGAAGAAATGATATTCCTAAGATTTTTTCCACACTCTTTGATTGGAAAAGAAAATCAGTAGTATTTCGATCAACAGACATTGATGATGACAAATTGGAACTTGTTGGAGGAAAAATTCTTAAATAGATTATTTCCTTATAACAAATTCATCAAAACTAATACAACCATCATGATGTTTTCCCAAGGCTCGACATAAACTCTCTGTGAAGTATGGTAAAGATACAAGTCCATGCTGAGACGATGTCCAAACCGTGATTTTGAAGAACTCACGCAAATGTACATTTCTTAGAAATGGACTTCAATAATAACCAAAGTTGCTGCTAGATGTGAATCTTGGGGGTTCTCCCATGTCCAAAAGTGTAGAAGATACAACAACAATCATTGAGCGAATGGTGCTCAGTGATCATGAACGACGATACAACATGAACCTTTCCCAACTGAAGAATGTTATCATAGAACTAAACACCAATGATGATATTCTTGCTCAAAACAAGTTGTTAGATCAACCAATGGATGAATTGACAAAGCAATTTT
This sequence comes from Lathyrus oleraceus, assembly GCF_024323335.1. NCBI lineage: Eukaryota > Viridiplantae > Streptophyta > Magnoliopsida > Fabales > Fabaceae > Lathyrus > Lathyrus oleraceus. The sequence continues at coordinate 25,888,244 of NC_066579.1, forward strand.
CAAAGTTACCACAACAATTGAAAGAAAAGTATGAAGTACCTCAACAAAGGCAAATTGGATTTTGTGAACTCTTTTGTGAAGACTATCTAACTAGATTTTCCCCTACTTATATGGAAGTAAACTATGTAGGAAACCAAAGGCTTGAGCAATATCATAACAAAAACTTCCCACAGAGCAACAATTTTAATCAACGATGGAGATTCGAGGTTGGTCCATCCAACAAACAACCTTTTCAACATTATTCATAAGCATTTCCATAACAATACATAATAGAAAAATTGGAGGATGCACTCAATCATTTCATGCAGGTATCTATGGCCTGTTAAAAAAATACATAAGCCTCTATTAGAAACCTTAAAACACAGGTGGGCCAGTTAGCCAAGAAGTTCTCAGATTTCCCGAGTAACACATTCAGTGTAAATATGAAGAAAAATCTGAAGGATAACTGTAGTGTTGTTCTTGCAGATGACAATATTATCAAAGATAAAAAATAAAGAGAGAAAGGACCATAGGAAGGAGAATTGTAGGATGAAGCCTGGAAAGATAACCAGAAGGATCTACCCAAGAAAGAAGCTGACCCTAAAGTAGTTGTGTTACCTATTTCCACAGGTAATATGAAAGTTGGAGATACACATATTGATTTGAGTGAAACTGTGGATATAATACCATTATTAGTGATATAAAGGAATGGGTATATGCAAATAAAGATAGTTGCATCGACATTGCAAATGGTGATAGAACATGCATGATGTAACACTCGAGGCCGAAGAGTGCGGAAAATGGTTACACGTAACACCCGAGGGAGAGTGAGTGGTTGTCGGTGCATGAGGCATGACAATGAGACACTTCTAGAAGCTCCTAGGGGAAAATTGAATTCGCATTGGAATAAGGGGGATCTTGAGGCTGTGCAGGTATGAGACTGCATGGTTGAAAGAAGGCTTATAAGTATTAATTGGTACTACCTATATCAACAAGATGCATCTTCGTTTCGGTAGCCCAATAGATAAAAACTTCATAGTTAAGCGTGCTTGACTTGGAGTAGTATTTGGATGGGTGACCTTCTAGAAAGTTTCCTGGAAAGCGTGTGAGTGGGGAAAAAGCATGCTGAAACGACCCGTGTTGGTTTGTGGGGCCAGTCGATAATCCTGAAAGTAGTATGAGGCGTTACAAATGGTATTAGAGTATACCTTTCCCAGTATGATGTGGTTAGGGGATGAACCAAAAGGAAGTTGGTGGACATGTAACACTCGAGGCCGAAGAGGGCGAAAAGTGGTTACATGTAACACCCTAGGGAGGGGGAGTGGTTGTCAGGGCACGAGGCATAACAATGAGGCACTTCTAGCAACTTCTAGGGGAAAACCGAATTCACATCAGAATGAGAGGGATCCTGAGATTGTGTAGGTATGAGACTACATGGTTGAAAGAAGGCTTATAAGGATTAATTGGTACTACCTATACCAACAAGATGCATCTTATTTTCGGTAGCCCAACAGATAAAAACTCCATAATTAGGCATGCTTGACTTGGAGTAGTATTTGGATGAGTGACCTTCTGGGAAGTTTCTTTGAAAGTGTGTGAGTGAGGAAAAAGCATGTTGAAATGACCCATGTTGGTTTGTAAGGTTAGTCGATAATCCTGAAAGCAATATGGGGCATTACACAGGACACCAGTGGGAACACTCAAATATGTAATGATAAAAATTGATAAGTTCTCACTTCTTATGGACTTTGTGATACTGGACATCAGGGAAGACCGAAAGATTCCTCTCGTCTTAGGAGGACCATTCATGGAAATTGTAAGGATGCTCGTTGACATTGATAAAGGTGAAGTAGAGGTCATAATCAAATATCAAAAGGTATGTTATAAGGTAATCAATATTACGTAACATTGAACAATGTCAAGCTACTAATATTAAACAAACACTTATTAGGAGGCAACCCAATATTGTTTTAGATTACTTTTCACATGTGTTTGTAGGATTTATGTTATTTCCTTATAATCCACCAACGGACAATATACCACTTTATCTGAATTTTTATTAGATCAATTTGGTGAATCTTAGTATAAAAAATGACACCGATACAATAAGATTTTCACACTGATTCAAAAGGCGCAATAGGAGATCCACATAGTACGCATAGTGCACTTTGATGCATAAGTCGACTAAGAGAAGATCATGGGGCTAGGCGAGGTCATCCATATTCCACTCATTATTTTATTTCCTGAGGACATGTAAATATTTTATGCAGGGGGTGGAATGTAAAGATGATCAATTTTTGAAACCTATACCTGTTTGAATTTGATTTTTCTTAGGATTAAGTGTCAATTTCTGATTTTTTTTGAATTTTTTAAAAAAAGTACTGCAAAATAAAGTTTGTTTGCAGATGGTCTAGATGATATTCTGAATAGTTAGAATGCACGGAACCATAATTTATAGGTTGACAACAAAATGTTAAATAACAAATGGAATGAAAAAGGTTTCCTTATCTTTAAATGCTTCATTCATGATCAATGTTTGACTATCTATGAAATATAACATGATTATGAACTCTTTACTTCATTCAAAGTTTGATTTTTATACTGTCTAGAGAAAACATGTTGACATAAGTCAAAGAAGAATAAGCATACTCAAGCGAGATTTGTGTAACCTCATGTTTTACTTAAATTCTGAGAGTAGACATGCGTGCTAACTATGTAGACTTTGCATCAGTCTTGCTATTACTTGATATGTTTGAAAGTCATGGATATGATCAATGAATTTCTTGTTATTGAGTAAAAGACTACTTTATCTAAAAATATTACCTTATAAGGGTGTGAATCCTTTGACAAACCCATTTGAGCCTTAAAATGATTTTTTTGCTCTTTTCAAATGTTACAAGCCTTTGCTGATTTAAAAGAAAAATAATGTTCACCACCTTATCTTAAGGATAGGAGAACACATAAAATAAAGGGTATGTAAAAATCAAAATTTGGGGAGAAAAATAAAAAAATATTTTGGAAAAAAAATTCAAGTTGTAATGGTATAATCAAAGAAAAATAAATATGTTTTTGACAAAAACAAATCAAAAATCAAAAGTCAAGCATATAAATGAAAAAGAACTAAAAGAAAAAGGTTGTAAGAAAGTGGATGTAAAGAAAGAGATATTCTTGAAAAAAAAATACTTTATGATTTCTTATCTTTAGGCTTTTTAAATAAATAAAAAATACCATGGCATAATTTTTTTTTCAAAATTCTTGACCTGAGTCAGTCAAACCTATTAGTAAAACATGCATGTAAAAGATTTATGAACCATTTGATTTATTTTTTTAGGACAAACAAAAAGATAAGTTGAGGAGAGTTGATAAGTTCCATATTTACGTAAAATGCATAGGCACTTATTAACTTAATTTCAATCAATCAGTACAAAAATCCTGACTTATCTATAAAAAGTGAGAAAACACCTGTTTGGACTTTCCTAGCTTGTATCAACCGAAAACGGATAAAAAGGACTAGAAAACAATGACTCAGCATGCAAAAACCAAGCCAGAGAAAAACCCTGGAATTTAATGTTTACTAGGACCATCCATAGGCACGCTAAGTGTAGTCGAAAGGCCAGATGGTACACCCAAGTTCATGTACTTCATGGTGAAGCAAGGATTTATGCGCTAAGCATAGAGGAGGCGCGCTTATAGAGGCAAGATGGATATGGCCACATGTCAACTAGCATTTTTAATGGAAATGAAAGCCGGCTCGCTAGGCGCGAGGGTAGTGCACCTAGTGAGGGGTCCAAAATCATATATATAAATAAAAGCTTCTAATATCACTACGCCAAAAAGCGCTTTTAACAGCGCATCTTAGACAGCGCTTTTAAAAGAAAGCGCTGTCTAAGGTTAAAATTAAAAACAAACACGGAAAATGTTCCAAGAAAATAATAAAAGCGCTGTCTAAGGGGGGGTCTTAGACAGCGCTTTCTAAAAGCGCTGTCTAAGACCCCCCCTTAGACAGCGCTTTTAGAAAGCGCTTATAAATATAGACTTTAGACAGCGCTTTTGGTAAAGCGCTGTCTAAAGTCTTTAAATTAAAAAAAAAATTAAAACCAAAAGCGCTGTCTAAGGGGGGGTTTAGAAAGCGCTGTCTTAGGCATACCTTAGAAAGCGCTTTCCACAAAAGCGCTGTCTAAGGTCTTATTAAAATAAAATTTCAGGATTCTGTTTTCGTTCTCAGTCTTTTTGTTTTCCCTCTTCTTCACTCACCTCTCAGACACCCAAAACACGAACATACCCGTTTTCCTTCAACTTTCGAAAACCCTATTTTCCGCCTTCGAGGGTCCCTCCGCCGTCACCCAAACAAGCGACCGCCGCACTCGCCTCTCACCTCCGAACCTCCACCATTTCCGCCACCGCACTCCTCATCTCAACAATCTCAACCGTGCCGCTATTCCCAAAATTTTGGTGTGTACTGTATTCTTGATTTCTTGATTTTTTGTATCATTGCTTACTGTAATGTTCCATTGCTTACTGTATCATTTAATATCATTATATATTGTTCAGGCCAACGCCAAGGCAAAGTTTGACGAAACTGTTGAAGCACATATAAAACCGGGCATCGATTCCAAGCGAACAGAACTGGTATGTTTCAAGATACTTCTTTTTCTTTTTTATTGTTTTTCTTGTGTTTGTGTGTTTTTTCTGAGCTAGGGTGATTCTATGAGTACCATGTAAATTTTAAAGCGCATATTCAATGAACAGAACTGGTGTGTTTGACTTGTGGACTTAAGTTCTTTAGGTTTGGCATATTCAATGAACTACATCCTATCTTCATTGATACTCTCAAAACTTGAGAGTCATATGCCCTTTGAAGACTAATTGTGTTAGGAGAGTTAGATTAGTAGTCAAAACAGTTAGGAAAATGTGTTATGAAAAATGTTAGTTAATAAGCTGTTAGTAATTAGAGGTGACATGAGTTAGAAGTCCATTGATCATGTTAGTTGAGGTTAGTATGGAAGTTAGAAATCATTATTGTGTTGATGGACGTTGCAATGATATGCTAAAGTTAATGATGCTTTGAAATCAATTTGAATGTTCATTGAAACTACTATGGAATATGGTTGGTTTATTGATTTTGAATGTTGATGTTAATTGAATTAATTCTAATTTTATTATGGTTAACTGTTTGTTGAAAATGCTATGCTAATCGGTTAGTTGGTGTTACAAATGCAATGTTTAATGATAGTTGGTGATTTGGGAGTTGTTAGTTTGTGTATGTATGTATATTGAGTTGTGTATGTATATGTGTATGCAATTTGATTTTCTTTATACTTGCTTGGTATGCATGATGAATTTTGAAATGCATTGCATGTTGGGGCTGTCATGACTAGGCTTGGATTTAGATGTTCAATATTGTTCAAACTTCATGTTTCCTTAGTGATTATACTTGAAGATTGAATAGGTAGTTTTTTTTCTTTTTAACTGTGAAAGTGTTGTTCATCTCACTTTCATTCTAAAGGAACAAGATTTCTCCCATAAAATGATTGAACGAACTCTAATATAGTTATAGGTATAGTTATAGGTATTGTAATAGAAAACGTTTGATTCTTGTAATATAAAAAATGAAAGTGATGAGGTAATTAAAGTTGGTATATTGGCGTATCGGATACGTTATTGAAGTTTATATTAACATTGGTTATGTATAGGTTTTTGAAGTTTAAAATGAATTAAAGCTTATAATTGTTAGGATATTCAAAGATACTACCTTAGTTATGTATTTTCGTCTGGATTAATTGTTTACTTTAATAAGTAGGAAAACCATGGATAAAACATGGATCTGTGCCGATCGAATGACCAAAGAGTACGAGAGTGGGGTTTTGGAATTCGTTAAGTATGCTGTTCAACATGCTGAAAACCCCAGACGAATGCATTGTCCTTGCTTGCGTTGTTGTTATATTGGTAAGGTTGACGCACATGGATTGAAATCGCATTTGCTGAGGCATGGAATTGATCAAAGTTATCAGTGTTGGATATTTCATGGTGAGAAAATTAACGAGAATGTTGAATCGAGTGGAAAAGGTAATACGACCTATGCTTCATACGACAAAGACACGGAAACATACGATTGTGATCGAGTTGAAGAGATTGTAGAAGCACTGGAAGAAGATCTTCATGATTGTCCTGAAATGTTTGAGAGGATGGTAAGCGATGCAGAGAAACCGTTGTACAAAGGTTGCACTAAATTCTCAAGACTTTCTGTGGTATTAAAGTTGTACAACTTAAAGGCGGGCAATGGATGGTCGGATAAAAGTTTCACAGAGTTGTTGGCCCTTATGAGAGAAATGCTACCGGATGATAATGTTCTTCCTAATCGAACCTATGAGGCAAAAAAAATATTGTGCTCTATTGGCATGAGCTATGATAAGATACATGCTTGTCCTAACGATTGCATTTTGTTTCGTAACGAATATGCAATGTTAACTGAGTGCCCTAAATGCGGTTTGTCTCGATATAAGAAAAGATTATCTCCCGCAAAAGTCTTATGGTATTTTCCGATAATTCCGAGATTTAGGCGCATGTTTCGTAGTGAAACCGATGCAAGACATCTTACTTGGCATGCAGATGAAAGAATTATTGATGGAATGTATCGGCATCCGGCTGATTCACCACAGTGGTCGAAGATTGATAATGATTATCCTGAGTTTGGATCAGAAGCAAGAAACCTTCGATTGGCATTATCTACTGATGGAATGAACCCACATGGTCTTCAAAGTATCTCACATACCACATGGCCTGTGATTCTTATGATTTATAACCTACCTCCGTGGCTATGTATGAAGCGTAAGTACATGATGTTATCTATGTTAATCTCTGGGCCTAAACAACCAGGGAATGACATAGACGTATACTTGACACCTCTGATCGAAGATTTAAAGATTTTGTGGGAGAACGGTGTGGAGGTTTATGATGGATATAGGAAAGAAAGTTTCAATTTGAGGGTGATGTTGTTTGGCACAATTAATGATTTTCCAGCATACGGGAATCTATCTGGGTATAGCATTAAAGGTCAACGTGCGTGTCCTGTTTGTGAAGACGGAACCGATACGATTCGATTGGAACTTTGCCAGAAGAATGTGTTTCTCGGTCATCGTAGATTCTTACATTCTAAACATCACTACCGTGGGTGGAGAAAAGCATTCAATGGAGACACCGAACATCGTAGAGCTCCACCCGCATTGTCAGGTGAACAAGTTTTTGAAAAGGTGAAAGATGTGCGTACTGAGTTTGGCAAGCCTTTTGCACATAAGATTGTGAAAGGTGGGTGGAAGAAAAGGTCGATATTTTTTGAATTGCCATATTGGAAGTCTTTGTACGTGAGACATTTTCTCGATGTTATGCATATTGAAAAAAACGTATTTGAAAGTGTTATCGGTACATTACTCAATATAAAAGGCAAGTCTAAGGATGGCCTTAAAGCAAGGGAGGACATGTTAAAAATGGGAATGAGAACTGAATTAGCACCCGTGAAGAAAGGAAGACGAACATATCTACCACCTGCTGCTTTTACTTTATCTAGAAAGGAGAAAAAAATTTTGTGTAAGTCTCTGAGTGAAGTTAAGGTTCCAGAAGGATACTCATCTGATATCAGAAGACTTGTTTCTATGAAAGACCTCAAGTTGAAGAATTTGAAGACACATGATTGCCATGTTATAATGGAACATTTTCTACCGATAGGTATACGTTCTATTTTGCCAGAAAAAGTAAGAAGTGCCATAACTAAATTGTGTTTTTTCTTTAGGTCAATTTGTAGTAAGGTGATCGATCCCGAGATCTTACCAACACTACAAAAAGAGATTGTAATTACCTTGTGTGAGCTTGAAATGTATTTTCCTCCGTCTTTTTTTGACATAATGGTTCATTTAGTTGTTCATCTTGTGAAAGAGACACAGTTGTGTGGACCAGCTTATATGAGATGGATGTACCCTGCTGAACGGTATATGAAAATATTAAAAGGGTACGTGAAATCCCGAAGTCGACCAGAGGGTTGTATTGTTGAACGATACATTGTTGAAGAAGCTGTTGAGTTTTGTACTGAATATTTGTCTAACGTTCAATCGATTGGACTCCCCAGAGCTCAGATTTTCGACAAAATGGAAGGTAAAAAATTAATTGGGAATAAAATTGTGACAATATCAAGGGATGAACGGGATCAAGTTCATTTGTATGTTCTGCACAATAATAATGAGGTTGAGCCATATGTTGAAATGCACAAGGATGTACTCCGAAGGTTAAATCCGAACAGAAATGAAAATTGGATAGTTATAGAGCACAATCAAAGTTTCATACAATGGTTGAAGGATCATATTTATTTGAAGCGCTCTTCAGATCCTTCTTCGGTAACAGAAAGGTTGAGATGTTTGGCATATGGTCCAAGTTTGCATGTGTTTTCTCATAGCGCGTATTCAATTAATGGATACACATTTTATACCAAAGAACAAGATGATAAGAGTACTATGCAAAATAGTGGTGTCACCGTGCTAGCTGAAGCAATGCATATATCAAGTATGAAGGACTTAAACCCCAAATATGCAAATTTGTCATATTTTGGAGTTATTGAGCACATTTGGGTGTTTGATTACGAGAAGTTTCAGATTCCCATCTTTGGTTGCAAGTGGGTGAATAGTAGTGGCATACGAATGGATAAGTCTGGATTTTTGCAAGTTGATCTTACTAGGGTGGGGTACAAAGATGAACCTTTTATTCTAGCATCTCAAGCTAAACAAGTGTTCTATGTGAATGACCCGAAGAGTACAAAATGGTCTATAGTGCTTTTCTCTAACAAAGTGACTGATGATAGCGGTGTCGATCAATGTGATATTGATGTTGAGAATGAGTCATGCATTAGACGGAATGAGTTGAATAGAAATGATGAAGTTGAGGATCTTATACCGGATGAGTCATATATAAGAAACGATCATAATGAGGGAATTTGGATCAATTCATCCGTACGCATTGCTAAGAAACAAGTGATTAATATTCCAACAAAGAAAAGAAAGAGATGTTAGTGACTTAGGTAAATTATCCATGGTTTCTTTATTTTTATTTTTCATTTGTTTTGGTTATAAGTTATATGTGATAATGCATGATTTCATTATATTTTTGTTTTCAATTGCTTTGATTATAAGTTATATCTGATAATGCATGATTTCTTTATTTTTTTGTTTTCAATTGCTTTGATTATAAGTTATATTTGATATTTGATGGTTTCCTTGGTTTATTACAGGTTAGACATGGCTGATGACCAACATGAGGAAGTTAGTAAAGTATCCGCGGAAGAAGAAATTCGAAGAGGCATCACAGTAATGCGAAGGGTGGTCCAAGGAAGATCTCGAGGCATCATACTAGATGTCTCTTGGAACAACCAGGGACAACTTATAGAACCTAATGGGCATACCTTAACTAGTTTCATCGGTGCACTAGTAAGGAATGAAATTCCCATTACATGTGATGATTGGAGAAATAAAGAGTTGAAAGACTCCAAAGAAAAAATTTGGAGTGAGATAAAGGTACAATCATTTGGCCCTTAATTATACGGTATCAATTATGTTTTTTCAATTACCGATACTAACTATCAATCTGTATGTTTTTCTTAGCGATGTTTTAACATCGAAGAAGAAAGAAGAGGGTTTTGTATGAAATTGGCCGGAAAGCTTCTTAGAGGGTTTCGGACATTTTTATCATCCAAGTTCCTTAAGGATGCGGATGGTAATTTTGTGGATGCGGAGCTTCCTAGAAAATATGAAAGTTTGATATCGGCTGAAGAATGGGAAGCTTTCAAATCCAAAAGACAAGACCCGACTTTTCAAAGAATAAGTGCTACAAATCGGGAAAGAGCATCAAGTCCCGCATATCCGTACCGAAAAGGACGTGTCGGATATGGACGCTTAGAACAATCCATGGTAAGTATTTATAAATTGCGAAAACAAATTTGTTCATCATATATTAGTTTTATCTGATCAAATTGTATGACTTAATGTGTAGCTGCAGAAGGAGGAAAGTTCAGAAACATCTCTTCCTGCACATGTTTTGTGGAAGGAAGCCCGTGTGGGCAAATCTGGAGTTCCTCAAGAAGAAGTTTTAAACGTATACCAGAAATGTGTAAGTATAACATTTTTTCATTAATTGAATAACATTTTTATACACAAATATTTGACAAGTATACGGTATTCATCTGATTTTTCAGGAGGAGCTATCTCAGTCTCTATCTCCCGATGATACTAAGAGCATACTTAGTCGGGCATTAGATGTCCCTGAGTATTCTGGTCGGGTGAGGGGTAAGGGATTTGGAGTCACTCCGACCTCCCTCAGTGTTAAAAAAGGAAAGGCTCCTAGTAATCGGGAGCTTCATGCAAGATTGGAAGCCATGCAAGCTGAGCTTGATGCATTGAGGAGAGAAAGAGAGGCTAGCGCCTCAACGGTATACAGAGATGCTTCGGACAAAAACAGTATCAACTGTACCTTTCAGCCGAACATTCCAGAGGTAATTACATATAATTGTCTTAAAATGAACTATTTGCTTAAATTATGTATTTGACATATATACACATTAACGATTTCTTGTTATTATTGGTTTTAGGGCATTTCCCATTGTCAGCTGTATTTGGCGTCACCATACTATCGGATGGTTGGCAAGGGAAAAGTGCATAACGTTAGCGGAGTATTACTCCACACTAGAGAGCTCCCTGCTGGATGTTTGAAGGTATCAGTTGATATTGCAGTTGAGCCGAATGCAACATTACCATATCCTAGCGATGATTCGGATGCAACAACGGTGCACGAAGCAGTAGGTTCGTTTGTTGCATGGCCGACAAACCTCATATGCGTAGGATATGAGGTATGCTTAAAACTTATGTTAACTTTAATGTGTATATTCAAAGTTTAAAATTTATGCTTAAAATTTTACTTACATATTTTCCTTGGTTATGTTAAATAGACTCCCACAAAATCCAAATCAAAAGAAAATGAGGTTAGCAATGCCTCCGCACAACAAAAAAAAGAGGTTAGCAACGCCTCCGCACGGGTAAAAAGTTCTGGTGCTAAGAAGACCGTAGCTAGGAAAAAACCTACCACCAAGTATAGGTCGTGCCTCAGGACATTTCTAGAGATGACCGATATACCGGCCGGAGGTGTTCGGACTATACATATGGAGGAAGGGATTTTCGGCTTTGATCACGACCAAATGATTGGTAATGAAGACTTCATGCAAGTTTTTGGTCATGAAGAAATCGGCGTCAACGTTGTCAATACATATATTAGGTAAATCCGGTCTACTTTGTTTTATTAATTAAACAACTTATGTTAATGATGTTTACTTTATGTTAATCCGGTTTACTTTATGTTTCAAAAGAGGTGTTAATGATGTTTTTATATTAGGTTTTTGTATGACAAATTGATGCGCCCCAATGATTTGGACGAGTCATTCGGATTCTTAGCACCCGCGAGCGTCAACTTAGGTTTAATCTTAAGTAGACCGCATACCGTGACGGAGTATGTTCTTCGGATCCTCATGGACAATAAAGATGCGGAGAAGTTGTTTTTTATACCGTTTAATACCGGGTTAGCATTTCATTCTAAATTCATCTATTATAATTATTTTCCAAGTTACCATCTAACATTTGCCTAATCATTACAGTGGACATTGGTTGTTGCTCGCAATCAATCCTATCCGAGAAATTGTGTATTATCTTGACTCGTTAGGAAATGATTGGACAACATACCCGGATATGAAGGACCTAATTGACACGTAAGTGAGAATGTTCAAAATTTTTCTTAGTTTATGTGAATTGTTCTAATTGCTTCATTTTTATTTTATTAGCGTCCTACAAGCTTTTCGGGCCCAACGAGATATCCAAACCTCAAGGAGGAGCGCCAACCGCATTACATGGATTAAAGTGCGGTATATTTTTAATTACCACAATTTTTATTATATTAGTGATGACACTTGATAAAACTTAGGATTTATAATCCATGTTTTTTTTTCATGTAGTGTCCTCAACAACGTAATCAAATAGATTGCGGGTATTTCGTGTTGAGGTTTATGCGGGATACTCTTGCTTTGGGCCGATTAGTGATTCCCACCGATGTATGTATTTCTAACTTATGAGTTATTTTTATATTTACACATATCTCATATAATTAAATAGTTGGAATTAATTCAAAATATGTTATATTATTATGTAGTACTTTGAGGAATTCAAGTGTGCATTTTATACAAAGGATCAAGTGGACGAAATCAAAGAGGAGTGGTGTCAATTCATGATAGAGCTCAAAGTTTTTTCATAAATTTGTGTAATTAATGTGTACATTTGTAGTATATGTAATGACTTGTAAATGTGTACATAAATTTGTATATATTTTGATACATTTAAGGCAAAATTGGTTTGAATTGGTATATATATATATTTGTTAGCCAAAAATTGTTAGAAAAAAGGCCAAAATGGCATGTATAAAATGTGATAACTGTCTGTCAAAATCTGGTTGAAAACAGGTAGAAATTCTGGTTTATAAACCTGGAAAAAATGTGGTTTAAAACAAAAGCTTCAAAAATTTTCGTATACATTAGACAGCGCTTTTGGAAAAAGCGTTGTCTAAAGGGGGGATTAGAAAGCGCTTTAGGCAAAAGCGCTGTCTAAGGGGGGGGGGGGGGGGGGGGGCTTCTTGAAAAGCGTTGTCTAAGCCCCCCCCCTTAGACAGCGCTTTTGCCTTAAGCGCTGTCTAAGGTATACCTAAAAAATTAAAATAGGGGGGGCTTAGACATCGCTTTTTGAAAAGCGCTGTCTAGGCCCCCCCCCCCCTTAGACAGCGCTTTGGCCAAAAGCGCTGTCTAAGGTATACCTAAAAAAATTAAAATAGGAGGGTCTTAGAAAGCGCTTTTGGCCAAAGCGCTGTCTAAGGGGGGGGGGGGGGGGGGGCTTAGACAGCGCTTTTAAGATTTCAAAAAGCGCTGTCTAAACCTTTAGCAGCGGAGGTTTAGACAGCGCTTTAAAGCGCTGTCTAAGGCCAAAAAAAGCACTGTCTAAGGTCTTGTTTGGCGTAGTGTATATTGAAAAAGGAGTTGCGATGGAGTGAGTTAGTACAAAATTGGAATAGGTTCACCTTGGTCTACAACTTTAGAATAAAAGATACAGCCTGAAGGCGGAAGCGCTGCTCAAGTGACATGACAAATAAACTTGCAAGCTCAGATTCATGGGATTACCAGAGGCTACGATGAGTAACCGTAGCTAAAAATATCGCTGTTGAGGGTTATATGTAGTCATTATATTCATGTTTTAAATAGGTCAGATCGTTTTATGTAATTCCACTCATGCTTTAATATTGATAACTCTTTAATCTAAATGTCTGTTTTATATTTTCTACCTAAAACTTATTTTCATGGTGTGACTTAACTTTTGAAAGGTGCTTGTCATTACTGGATCCAAGATAACCATATATTGGATGTCAATTCCTAGACATAGGGTTAGGTTGAATATTCACATGTATTTTAGTAGGATCGATGTGGAGTCTTGCTTCTTTATGATTGTTAGAACTTAATGTTTTCTGTTAGTTAGTTCCATATATTGGCTATTAGATAATTCATTGATCTCATGGATTTAAGACCAAAATTAGATACACATGAGAGAAATAGATGGTAATATATAGCTAAGTAGAGGAGTATATTACTGACCTATGGATGTGTATGATAAATACATAATGACGAAACCTACCCCTAGCAAGTTTTATCACTATTAACACCGGAATTTCCATTTTACTTTATGTTATTTACTTTCACGTATTACAAAAAATATTACGCCATTATCTACTTAGAATCTTAAAAACTATTGAACAATCTTTGAAACCACCAATCTCTATGGATATAATAATTACAAACTTACTTTTGTTAACGACAATACAAATTAGGATATGTGATATGATTCAAAGTATCTTGTGAATCTATTCAAATTAATAGATTCATGATTCAAATCATGGCATGATATTTTCAATTTATTCTTAAAATTTAAGTAGATTCATTTAGTATTCCTAATCCAAATCATTTAAGTCATTTTGTAGTGACTTTATGTTATTTTTACGCACCTATATAAATATTTTTCTCATTTTATTTCATTTAAAACTAATCAAATCATAAGTGGGGTTGCTAGAAAAAATACTTCATCTCTCTCCAAAGAAAAACCTCCATCTTGTGAATGAAGATCTATCAACATTTATGAGTGTGTAATGATTGTTTGTATGGTAACCTATTAGATTTTTATTGTGTGTTCAAGTTTGTTATTTTATAGCTTTTATATTTGTTTGTGGAATTCATGAATTGAAGTTTTATTGAATAAGAAGAGTGGTCTTCTCCTTTAAAGTATAGTTTTTTGCTTCATTCAACCTTGTGAAGAACAAATTCAATTCTTACAAGCAGGATTGAGTGAAAATGACTGCAAGTGTGAAGATTGAAGTTTCTCAAATATTGAAGACCGTGATCAAGGTTGTGATCAAGACTATAGTTGTGGTTAGTTATGTTAGCGGCAAAGATTAGTAAAAAAATAAGATATATTTATCTATGATTGAGAAATTTATTTGAATTATTTTAGGTGGTATTATTGCATCCAAACACTATACCAAAACAAAATAGTGGAAGACCAATATTTGATGATTTACTATCGAAGACTGGACTAGGTGCATACAGGGATAAAACACTGGACTAGTATAAAGTCCAGTGCACTATTTTCCTCTCTCTCTCTCTCTCTCTCTCTCTCTCTCTATATATATATATATATATATATATATATATATATATATATATATATATATATATATAGTTTTTCTAAAGTATATCTTTATTAATTAGGTTGTTAAATTATAATTCTAGACTGTAAAAATTGGTTAATCCAAAATACTTCAAAAAAAATTATTTGAATTTTTTATGATTAATTTTCATATTTAGTTATAATTATTTCTATCTTATTAGTGTTTGTATTGTTACATTAAAAGTTTCAATTGCATAAACACTTTTAAAAACAATTTTCAACATTTAAGCTTTAACAAAGTAACTCTGTTTTTGAAAATAATTCGAGGGAATTTTTGTATATTCAACCCCTTCTAGACATTGAACGTCAAATCAAACAACAATTGGTATCAAGAGCAAATCTTTAAATAAGGTTTAACAACCTCAAATGTTATTGAATATGGTGAAAACTGATTCAAATGGAGCGTATAATAGAGCCCCTATTTTTAGGGGTGAAAATTACACATATTGGAAGGATTGCATTTACGTGCACCTTATGTCCGTGGATTTATAACAATGGGTTTCCATAAAAGAAGGACTTTTTAATCATCTAAAGTTTTTTGACGGTGTATTCTTTAAGATATCACCAAAGAAATGGAATGATAATGAGATTAAGTAGACGTATTATGAATTGAAGGCGAGAAATATACTCATTTCTTCATAGAGTATGAATGTGTATATCTAAATATCACATTGTAAGATGGGTAAAGCAATGTGGGACGCTCTTCAAGTTCTCCATGAGGGAACTGAAGATGTCAAGAAATCTAAAATTAACACCTTGATAAAAGAATACAATATTTTTGTATGAAACCTAGAGAATCTGCTGCCTCCATTCAAATTAGTTTTCTCACATAATCAACAAACTAGAGAACATAGGCAAAACTACATCTAATCAACATTTTGCTAATAAAATTATGAGGTCTATGTGTCGGGAATGATAACCTAAAGTGGCTTCTATCAAAGAATCACATGATGTTAAGTCGCTCAACATGTCAACACTTTTTAGAAAGCTTATTCAACATGGGCATGGTCTAAAAAGGCTTCAAGTAAGTGAAAGCATTTCAAAAATCGAGGAAAAGAATAACGATGATAAGAAGAACATCTCATTAAAGGCTTCAAAAGATGATGAAGATGACACGAGGATGATTCTTCAAAAGATGAAGAGATAAGAATACTTGTCAGACACTATAACACATACATAAGGAATAACACTCTCTAACATCCTGACAGGAACTTAAAGAAGTTCAGAAAATAAAATCCTCTAAAGAAGTGGGATGATGAAAAAAATGAAGAAAAGCAAGTAACATGTTATGAGTGCGGTAAACTCGAAAACTACAAAATCGATTGTTCAAGTTTAGTTAAGTGGAAAGGCAAGCAACTGTTCCACGAGATAGTGAACAAAACTGTCGAAGTTCGTAGATCGTACTTTGGTTAGGAAAAAGATGAATCTTCAAACAAAGACTCAAACGAAAATGAGATAACTCATCTTTGTCAGATGGTGCATCACAAAAACAAATATTTTATGGTAAGTGACTTTGAATCTTAATTTATACCTTATTATAATGAGCTGTTTTTTTATGAAATGCGTTACGAGTCCTTTAGTACTTTTAAGAAAATCTCCCTCCAAAGGAAAATTATTTTGAAACTTGAGGAAGAAGTCTTAAAACATAAGGGTGCTCTTGAGTCCTTAAAAGAGGACCATGCATATTTAATGAATTAACAAATATGTGTTTGTCACACTTTAGAACAAAGGATAAAGTTATTTGAGTGGGATACTAGTCCTTGTTTAAAAATTGAAATTGACAAGTTGAAAGAAAAAATAACACAACTCTCTAAAATGCCTACTATTGTTTCTATTAGTTCAAGTGATAATGGACAAAGTTTTAGAAAACCTAATAAGAATAATAACCATGTAACTAGAAAAAACACAAATAATATTTCTACTAAAGTGATTTTTCATTAATGTAGTGAGAAAGGACATGTTAGTCCTCAATGTCACATTAGAAATGTTAAAGTTTCTAATGATCTCATGGCATAGATACTTAAGAGTTCTAGTATTAACACCCAAGGATTTAACAAAAGTTAGGTACCTAAATTACCTTGTTGATCTTCTTGTATGAATATATTACAACTACAAATAGGATATGATTCCTAAATAGTGGTTGTTCAAGGCATATGACAGGATGCACGTCGATATTCATTGACTTCATTAAGAAAAAGCGCAACTACATCATTTATGGAGACAATAATCAAGGTAAAATTTTAGGGGAATGTAATGTAAAGAATCCCCCATAATCACCATCAATGGTGTGCTATTATTCAAAAAAGCTTAAACATATCCTTCTAAGCATTAGTAAATTTTGTGACAAAGGGTATACTGAAATTTTTGACACCTAAAATTTCCTAATTGAACATAAAGATGTTTAAGGAGAGATTTTTTAAGAGTTATAGAGTTGATAATATCTATATGCACTTAGATGATGTATCAAATAACGGAACCAAATGCTTAGTCACCCAAAGTGAAGAATCTTGATTATGACATAAATGTTTGGGCCATGCTCATTTTGATTTAATCAATTTGATATCAACCAATAATATAGTAATTGGTCTACCTAAAACAAAAATTTCAAAAGATAAGTTAAATGATGCATATCAAATGAGAAAGCAAACAAGAGTGTCTTTTATATGAAAAATTGTGTTACCACATCCAAACCTCTTTAAGTTTTCTATCTAGATCTATTTGGTCCCTCAAGGGCTAAAAGTCTTGGAGGAAATTACTATGGATTCTTTATAGCATATGATTTCACTAGATTCACTTGAACTTTAATCAAAGGTTATAAAGAAGAAACTTTTAAAGCTTTTGTTAAATTTTTAAAGCTTGTCCAAAACCAATTTAATTTGATAATAACTAATATAAGAAGTGATCATGATGGTGAATTTGTTAATCACCACTTTGAATTTTTTTTGCAATAAATTCAAATTGATAAGTTTATGGAAGAGAAAAAACAAACATAAAGACTTCTCTATCATCTTAAAAGTAGTGTATAAGTTGGAGTATAAGTCTCAAAGTATTGTTGCTCCTAATTGCAAAAGTGGGTATTGTTTGTTAAAATACAAACAAAAGTCACATGATTTTTATTTGAGTGTTCATATTTTAGAAAATATTTAAGAGATTACATTCAGTTGAATATAAGTCATAATCATAGAAGAGGGACGAGGGTATGGGAGTCAAGTTGTCGTAGAAACTAGGGGTTGACTTAGGTGATAGTCCATGTAACAATGTTTAAGGGTATTATTATAATATGGACCATTTTATTATATATAATATTTGTAACAATGAAACCTTAATTCATTCAAATAATAAGATATGATCAAATACTAGAGCCATTGCTGTATAGTTGCATACACAGACACACTTAACATAATCATGTAAGCAAATACGAGGGCCATTGCTTGCAATTTACATTTATATTTTCTTTTCTTAACAATTGGTATCAAATGATGATTAACTCTAATGAACAATCGGTATCATATGCAATTTACATTCACGAAAAAACTATTTTACATACTGAAGATGCAGGAAGAATCTGATTAACAATATGTGAAAACTTTTAACTCCATAATTATTGATCTGGTGTGGTTCGAGGTTAAGGTAGATGATGAAGACAAGGAGATTATATTATTGTGCTCGTTATAAGGTTCTTACGACCATTCTTTATCTATGAGGAATACATTATAAGCCTTTATGTAATTACTCTTACACCCTTGTTTCACTATTAAATGATAAAGAATGTATAGGAATGAACTTAAGATAAAGGCGTGTATGTAAAATGGTCAATATTGTGGGTATAACAAATAGAATTTAGGTTTTGAAAAGATGTGGTATAAACTAAAAACATTAAAAAAAATAAAGTGATATAGTTGTTAACAGACCACAATTGGAATAAGAATGTTCTAAAGATAAAGTAAGGCTTATTAAGTTATATGAATGTGATCTAGAATGATGAATCATGCAATGAAGGATATATACTTTGTTTTTAATAATAAAAAAGGGCACATAAGCATCAATTCTTGACTCTAAATGTTTTTACCACATGACGTCGCAGTGAGAGTGGTTCACCACACTCATGTAAGGTAATTTTGGATTTATTTGTTTGGGTTATGATAAAACATTTTCTTATCATTGCAATGAGACAAATTGAATTTGATATGAATGATGATGATGTGCTAACTTTGAATGATGTCATATATATTCTAGAATTGAGAAAGAATTTGACTTCCTTGAGTACTCAACATGCAAATGGTTTCTGCTATAAGCCTGATTGAGAGAAGCACATTATGAAGGTTAGAAGGAGTGCATTAAAATTTATGAGAGAAAATGGTGACATATTGACGCATTGCAAAAAAATACTCGAGCGAATAAATGTTCGAATGATAATGAAGTTGTCACCAAAGTTTATTATTTAAAGGGAAAAATCGATAAAACCCTTGAAGAACAAAAATAAGGTCATCACAATCAAATTTAGGTTCGGATGTCGATTATGCACGGGGAATGTATTATCACTCTACGACAACTGTTGTAACCAATGAGAATCGTTTAATTAGTTTCGAAAGAAATTTTAGATTAAAATGTTGGGTTTTTCTAGTATTAAAAGTATCTACAAGAAAAATAAAAAAGGAACTAAATTTTTTTATTAGGGTGTTTGATGAGACGTTGAATATCGCTCCTACGTATCTCCTGACGTGATGGAGAAATCAAAGTCATGTAGTTCTTGTACAAAAAAATTGTTGGTTGGTTGATTTTAATTGAAAAAATGAGTTTAGTCCCGCTATGGCGGGAAAAAAGACTCGTGATTGGGCGATAAACGTCCGTCTAATAAATTGTTTGGTCGTGCACTGGAGAAAAAGGAAATTGATTAGTTTTGGTTGTTTTAATATGGAAGACAAGTATTTGAACTAGAATAAGGCGTACACCTTGCGTTCTCTTACTTGAGAATGAAAAGGTATGCACCCGATTATTCCCTTTTTAATATGATTTCATTTATAAAAAGGTTTAAAAAAATTTATTAGTATGCAGAAGACGAATGCCTGAACTAGATTGAGTCGTATGCCTCACATTCAAGTATTTGAGGAATAAAAGGGTGTGCACTCGATTATTCCTTTTTCATCCGATTCTAACTACAAAATTTAAAATGTCATTATTATTATATTATTTTTATGGAAGACGAACTCTGAAACTAAAATGAGGTTTACATCTCGCATTCAATTATTCGAGGATAAAAAGGTATACACCCGATTATCCCTTTCTAAAAAATGTTTATTTATAAAAAAATGAAAATATTAAAAGAAAGAATGATAATAAGTTAAAAGTTGAAAGAAAAATAAATAAAAACAATTTTTTGTACCTTTCTATATTCTGTGACGGTTCAGAACGGGGTGACAGTCATCACCCTGGTGACGGTTGTCACCCTGGCAACGTTTCAAACCTTCACTAAATCAAATAGTGGTAGCGGTCGACACTATTGTAACTGGAACGCTTATGCTCTAATGGCCAGGTGACGACCGTCACCCGACTGACGATCGAACTATCATGGACACAAATTGGGATGACGGTCAAACCATCAAGACGCTGACGCCCATCAGCGCGTCCAAAATATATTTTTATGCATTTTCGCTCAAACAGAACCCAAATCTCTCTTTCTCTCTCTATCTCTCTCTCTCTCACACACACACACACAAACACACACATAATTTTATTTATTTAAACAACATCATACAAAGATATATTATATGAATATGGATCCTAAATAAATCTTAAACTAACAATAAACATTAAAAACTACTTTACATGGATATTACAAAGTATTACAAAGCATGATAGTGAAGGAGATACTTACAAACATCTAGCTAGCAAGTGGATGAAGAGGGAGTTGTTGATGATGAAGGTGAAGATGGTGTTGGATATAGAGGAGTGGTTCTTGTTTTTGTTTTTGTTGTTATGAGATAGATGATGAATAGTGCAATAATGATGTGTCGTGTAAGTTTGTGGTGTGTTCTTTTCTGGATTTTTACTGTTGTATCGAGCTCTCTAAGCCCCTTTTTCTTACTTGCTAGCCTTTTTTCCTCCTCCTTTAAAGATTCACCACTAGTAAGCTTAAATAGTGGATGTCATACGGTGAACTGGACTTTTTTGTGGTTTTAATCGCAATGTCGCGGTTAGCAAGAGTCGCCACCGACTTTTCTTTTATCCAATAAGGAAAGGTGGAAAAGAACAGGAAAAACCTTAATTTAGATTTTGGGTTCGGGAGGTACATTATACAAAGGGAAGGTGTTAGTACCCTTTGTATCCATGGTTATCCATGGGCTCTTAATTGCTCGATCACTTATATTATTTTTGTCTAAAAAAAAGTGTTTGTGAATTGTTTAGAAAAATTGTTTTGAAAAGAGAATTTAACTTTGTAATGATTCTTGTATGAATGTATACAAAGTGATTATCTCGTTTAGTTTTGAAAATTGTTTAGAAAAATATAACTCGGTAATGATTCTAGTATGAATGTATACCAAGTGGTGATTTTCTGAAGGTATTTTGAAAGGTGTGAGGTGTGAAAAAATGTTTTAGGTTGTGAGCCAGCAATTAAGAGTTATACCGACCCAAGGTCTTTATGAGTATTTCCTATCCTTATGAGGGTAAAACTGTCCTTATTATTGAGAAATAAGTAGTTTTATCCTTTGGATGTAAAAGGGTCATCGTAGGGTCATCGATAGGTCATTGAAGGCAACAGTTACGAGGATATCTTAGCATTCGAAGGGA
Source organism: Lathyrus oleraceus (assembly GCF_024323335.1). Lineage (NCBI taxonomy): Eukaryota > Viridiplantae > Streptophyta > Magnoliopsida > Fabales > Fabaceae > Lathyrus > Lathyrus oleraceus. The sequence continues at coordinate 25,909,849 of NC_066579.1, forward strand.
CTATCATCTTTTAACCGTAGGCAACATCGGAGGGTCATCGAGGGACAAAGTTGTATATTCGAAGGCAACATCCGAGGGACTATAATTTATTTTATGATGATTTAACCGAAGGGTCTTTGCTAAGGGTATCCCCACGTTCGCGGGACATGACCGTAATATCGTAATCGTAAGGCAACAAAGAGAGGTCCAAGATCACTTATTCAAAGGCAAAGCTTTACAATTAATTATATAATTAGGATGAAACTCCACATTAAAATTATTAAAAATAATATATTAAAAAATTAATACATTAGAAATTAATACATTAAAAGTTAATTTAGGATGAAACTCCACAAGGGTATCCCACAAATAAAGTGGAATACCTAGCCAATAACCTTTTCCTGGGATATGTGAACCTTTACGAAACTCAAAAAAAGAAACATGTCAGAACACCAAATCAGGGTGCAATCGAAGATTACACCGGAGAAATATCACAACAATAAATAGGATAGGATGAATAATGCATGGCTATGATAAAACATAAAAAAAAAACAGAATAGAAAAGTCAGCTACTGTCTCGTTCGCCTCTGCCTCGCCTAGCGAAGGCCACGGATTTTGAATTTGAAAACAGCCCCATGTTAGGAACTTTGAATTTTATGGCATTTTATCACAGGAATAACATGGTCAAACATTCAGGGTATTCAGGCATATTTAAATTCCCATACGAAAGCAAATTATATATCAACATTTAATCATGATGCATTATATATGTAGATATGGCCAATTGAAAGTATAAACAATAGAGATACGCAAAACCTGTTTGCCAATTCAAGGTTGAAGGGATTGACCACTTGTAGTATCGGAATAAGTTAGGCAGCGGGAATTGGACGGCGATGGCTTCGGTGCAGATGGGCTGCCTTCAGGGTTTCTTTACTCTGAATTCTCCGGGTAGGCAGGGTTCCTATGCCAAAGTTTCTATCCGTCCTTCTCTGTTCTCTTTCTTTCTTTTTCCTCAAGGTTTTGTTCCAAGGAAACCTCAGAGTGTTTTGCTTCTCTTCCTTCTTTCTCCAGTGAATCTCCCAGTGTAACTCCAAGTCTAACTCCCCCTACTGAAACTTCAGTATTTATAGACTAATTTCGTGGGTAATGGGCTTGGACTGAGGGAGACCCAAGTCCAAAATAATTTGTTATATTTTATTTATTTTAATTATTTAATTAATTAATTAATTAATTAATTAATTAATTAAAAAAAAAAAAATTCTCTCTTTTTTTTTTTTTTTTTTTTTTTTTTTTTTTTAGGAAAAATGATGGGTAATTTTTGGGGTATGACAGCTGCCCCTGTTCAATATTCTTGAACCGAGAGAGTTAGGATGGCGTGTATGCCATTCGTGGTCTGGAGGTGGAAGATTATTGAACACTAGAATGCCCCAAAAATTTGCACTTGAGAATCGACAGTTGGTCTTGATGGAGATGGGCTTAAAGATGCCATCCGGGAGGTTTGATGACGAAAGCTTCAGATCGCGCCGTATATTAGGCCAATTTGAAGACATGGGTGCCACACTGGGTCGTACGTTAGACCGTATAATGAGTCATCCATTAGGCTGCCGACTTCGCTGGGGAGTCGGAGTGTGTCATATGCTGTTGGGGATAAAGGATCAGAATGGACCATATGCTAGATCGTATCTGAGTTGCAGAATGAGCCGTACGTTAGGCTGAATCTGATGACGAAAGGGGTAGTCGTACGTTAGACTACACTTCAGAAATGTACCGTATGTTAGGTAGGATCTGATGATGAAAGGGGTAGTCGTACGTTAGACTACACTTCAGAAATGTACCGTATGTTAGGTAGCATCTGAGGGGATGGACATCCGAACGGGTCGTACGTTAGACCGTCGCAGAATGAGTCGTCTGTTAGGCCGCATCTGATGATGAAAGCGGTAGTCGTACGCCAGACTACACTTCAGAAATGTACCGTACGTTAGGTAGCATCTGAGGGTTGTAAGATCCAAACGGGTCGTACGTTAGACCGCGTTGGGGTTGTTGAAGTTCAGAATGGATCGTACGTTAGATCGTATCCGAGTTGTAGAATGAGCCGTACGTTAGGCTGTATCCGAAGAAGAAAGTAGTCGTACGCTAGACTACACCCCTGAACGTACCGTACGCTAAGCAGTATCCGAGGATTTGAAGGTCCAAATGGGTCGTACGTTAGACCGCATTGGAGTTGCTGAAGAAGTCATATGTTGGGCTGAATCAGAATGAACCGTACGTTAGGCTGTATCTGATAACCTGTATATGTTGTACTTGCAATAAATGTCTGGGATGGGCTTAAAGATGCCATCGTTAGGAGGATATCGAAGTGTTGTCAGAATGAATGTTCCCATGAACTGTATTTGAAATATGTATCTGAATCTTGAATGTGATTGATAAAGGTGTCTGTCTGAATGAACCTTCTACTTTGACTATATCAGGAGGATAATTAACCTGCAAAGAAAAAGTTAGCTTCATGCTATGTCATGATGCATGAGATGTTTCGTGTTATGCTAAAATAAATGTGAATGTTGTATGCATGCGTATGCTGTGAAAGGATGTAATGAATGAGTTATGCGTATGAGAAGTTCTGCTTGGGGACTCTACTGGGGAAAATAAATCCCCATCTACTGATTTGAGACATTTGTGTCGATGACCCTTTCTCGGTTGGGGATGCTTGATTTCTGTCTGATGGTGGAAATATTCAACAGAGCCTGGCTGGGGATGGATGAGATGATCAATCTGTCTGGTGACGCCGACCTCTGTTGGGGAGTAACTGGCTGTGCCTGGGGATACTGCCATTTTCTGAGGAGAAAAAAAAGGCTTGCTGGGGAAGAGAATTGGTAGCGGATTCATTGGAAGCATGATTAGACCTTTTCCTTGATCCTGAAGTTGGGTAGTAATTGCTATTGCTATTCTACGCATATATTTTGGTAAACATTTATCATATTCAAATGCACATATTAATTCAAATTAAATCAATGGACATTTACGCAACCAAAACAGAAAAGTAAAAACAAAAGCATCTTTTTTTTGAAAGAGGGTTGTATTGATTTTGAAAGGAGGCCTATAAACAGGCAATTTGTGTACAAGGAGACAGAAATCCTAGTAAGAGGAAATTGTCGAAAACAAAGAGAAAGCTATGTGGAAGAAGTCCTATTGATTTTAAGCCTACTACTGTCATTATGTCTTCGAGCATCTCATCCCTTGCTGTCGGATAGAAGTGATTGGCTTGGTCAGTCCCTCGAACTTGGATGAAAGTTGACTGAGAACGGGACATAGTCATACGCTTTAATCCCTAATTTTTGCCTGGACCGCCTTTTCAGGTTTTCAGTCCACCAGGATACCCTTTTTTGCCCAAGCCGTCTTTTCAGGTTTTCGACTTGCCGGGTGTACATTTTTTTTATATATCCCTAATTTTTGCCCGAACCCTTTTGGTTCGCCGGGATGCCCTTACTTTTGCCTAGATACGTCGATCTAGCGGGTCTCTTTTATGCGTAGTATTTTTTAACTATGTCCGCGTTCACGGGATGTGGGAAGTCTTCACCATCCATAGTAGCGAGTATCATGGCTTCACTAGAGAATACCTTCTTAACCACAAATGGCCCTTCGTATGTGGGAGTCCATTTGCCTCTGGGATCACCTTGTGGTAGAATGATACGCTTGATCACCAAGTCGCCAAGTTGGTACACCTATCTCTTAACTCTTTTGTTAAATGCCTGGGTCATGCATTTCTGATATATCTGCCCATGACAAACAGCCGCAAGTCTCTTCTCATCAATCAGATTTATCTGATCGAGTCGAGTCTGAATCCATTCATCTTCATCTAAGCCCGCCTCTTTCATGATTCTTAGAGAGGGAATCTGAACTTCCACTAGTAAGATGGCTTCCATTCCATAGACTAAAGAGAACGGAGTTGCCCCTGTCGTAGTGCGCACTGAAGTGCGATAACCGTAAAGAGTAAAGGGTAACATCTCATGCCAGTCTTTGTATGTTACTGTCATTTCTTGCATGACCTTCTTGATATTGTTAGCAGTCCCCACGGCGCCGTTCATCTTTGGCCGGTACGGAGAAGAGTTATGGTGTTTTATTTTGAACTGCGTGCAGAGTTCAGTAATCATCTTGTTGTTCAAATTAGTACCATTGTCAGTGATAACTCTTTCAGGAGACAGCAGGTTTCTCAAATAGGTATTTGATAGAATCCATCTTAGAAGTCAATAAGGTGGTATGATTCAACATATACTGTCTTAGTCGGCGAGCAGCCCAGGCCAAAGCACAGCAAGCTTTCTCGGGCTGTGAGTATCTTGTTTCACAGTCGGTACCTTTTGCTAAGGCAGTATATGGCATGCTCTTTTCGACCAGACTCGTCATGTTGCCCCAACACACCTCATTGAATTTTCTAACACGGTCAAATACGTAATTAAAGGTCTTCCTTCAACTGGTGGCATCGGAACTGGAGGTTCTTGGCGATATTTCCTGATTTTGTCATAAGCTTCTTGGCATTCATCATTCCATACCATCTCTTGATTTTGTCTCAGTAATTTGAAGATGGGTTTGCAGGTAGCAGTCAAGTGTGGAATGAATCGGGCAATGTAATTCGAGTGCCCCAAGAAACCTCTGACTTCTTTCTTGTTTATTTCAGTACCCAGATTTACAATTTCAATTGATTCCTCATGCGGCTGTATAGTCTTTTCTTCTCGCAGTAGTCGGGCAAGTTCTCCAGGGACTTCACAATCTTCCTCGCTTCCATCCTCGGCTTGGTAGATCGGATTTTCAAAGTCATAATGAACAGTAGCAGAGTCATTACCAACAGGATCCAGAGTGGATATGGATCGGCAAATTGTTACGTGAGTGTGTGCAAGAAACATAGCTTGTTTGAAAAATGACAGGAAAGATAAAGAGCGCAATATTTGAATGCAAAAAGTCCATTGATCTATTGAATATGAATATGCTTATGAAAATGACAAACCCCTAACAAATTAGCCATTGTGCCTCGGGCATAGACACAATGCTTTAAGAAGTTTGATTGTAAAAGAAAATTAAAATTTGCAATTCTAGAATAAACAATAACAATTACTCCTGACTAAAGGAAATCGGGATAATGTCTTCAGTCTTCCAATTGTTGAGTCCGTCACCAATTGTTGGGAAAATCCTGCTATCTAAGTCGCAATCACTATCAACATCTTCCATAGCATTAATCTGATTTTTGACTATCTTTCCAGAGTTAAACCCCAGGCCAGCTTTATCAGACTTGTACGGTACATTGATCAGTTGACCCCAACCAGCACGATCACCATTTTCAATCGCGGCTTGAGCATCTTTCAGAGAGATCATGACAGGGGGAGCACGAACAACCTTGGGCACAAGGGGAGTTGGCTTAAGGACAGGACTGGGTGGAGGAACCACTTCAAATGACTGAGAAGGAGTCTCAAAGAATTCACCATCCATCTCGACGTATTTGAAGGCTTGCACACTACTGATAATATACTCTTCTTCTCCACATACAGTGACAACCATGCCTGCTATTGGATACTTCAGCTTTTGATGAAGCGACGAAGCTACCGCACCTGCCCCATGGATCCAAGGGCGCCCCAACAAGCAGGAGTAGGCGGGACGAATGTCCATCACGTGAAAGGTAGTGTTGAAGACTTGAGGTCCTATCTTGATAGGGAGAACCACTTCACCATAGACAACACTCTTCGCACCATCGTAAGCACGCACCACAACATCACTAGGTTTCAGTTCAATGCCTTTGTAGTCAAATTTATCGAGTACAGCTTTCGGGAGCACATTCAAGGAAGAGCCGTTGTCGATCAACACGTGAGCCAGGGTGATCCCCTCACACTCGATGGAGATATGCAGAGCTTTATTGTGATTCTTTCCTGCTGGCGTCAGGTCAGCATCGGAAAAGCCTAGGCCATTGTCAACAGTCAAATTAGCAACATAATGTTCGAATTGATCGACGGATGTTTCTTGAGGCACATGAGCGGTCTTCAAGAATTTCATCAATGCATTGGCATGGGATTCAGAGGATAATAACAAGGACAACATTGAGATTTTAGACGGAGTATGCCCCAATTGTTCCACTACATCAAAATCGCTCTTACGGATGATTTTCAGCATCTCTTCCATTTCCTGTTTGGCAACATCTTCAGAAGTAACTTCGACCGATGTCTCTGACTGAGGAGGATTGACTGGTCTTTTTCCTCGAATTTCGGGAGCGGGAGGTGAGATTTCTGGGGAGTAGATCCTTCCACTTCGAGTAACTTTACTAGTCCCCACAATATCATTAGGATTAGCAGAACTACCAACCTGCTTTATGCCATGGATGTAAACGTCGCCTCCATAGTTCCACGGAATAGCTTTGCTGGAGGAATATGGCACGGGGCCAGGTGCGGTAATAATCAGGGGAGCCACTTTGGGCTCACGCTTCACAGGCACTCTAGTAGCGGTAATCTTCACTGGAGCTTTGGACCTAGCAATCACAGATACCTCTTCAATAGAGTTGTCCACCTTAGGAACCCTTTCAAATAGAATTGTACGATCATCCATCAGCCGTTGAATGCCGTTCTTCAACTTCAAACAATCATTGGGTCGGAGTACACATAGATCGCAATCTTCAGCACAACCTGGAAATAAACCAGCTTGCAATAAATTCTTCTTAACGATCAGGAGAGGAGATGCTAAATCAGCAACGTCAGTAACGTGAGAATTGTCGTCCACAACATTAACATTCTGGTCATGATTAGGCATAGGTGCTGTGATGACATTGGGGGTCGCCGGAGGATCAAATTCAATTTCTCCAGCGTCGATCATATCCTGAATCTTGTTCTTCAACAACCAGCAATCATTCGTATCATGCCCGGGGCTATCGGAGTGATAGGCACACCTGGCGTTGGGATTATAACGAGGAGAAGTAGTGTTGGGATTTGCAGGAGGGCCTCTGAGGGTAATCAAATTGGCCTTTAACATACTCTGCAGTGCTTGGGTTAAAGTCATATTGATCTTGGTAAACTGTCTTCTCGACCTGTCTTGTCTGTGTTGGAAGTTCTGAGATGGCGGTGCGGCAATTGTAACTGCCCCAACAGTATGGTCACGATTCTTCTTGTTATGCTTCCTCTCACTGTACACAGCATTTGATTCACTCTTTCCCTGATAGGACTTTTTGGTGCTTGCAGAAGTAGCTGCCTGTATCTTTCCACTTCGAATGCCGCTTTCAACCCGTTCACCTGTCAAGATAAGTTCAGTGAAACCTGACGAGGAACTTCCCAGTAGATGGCTGTAGAATGGGCCAGTCAGTGTACCCATGAACATGTCCACTAACTCTCGATCAGTCATAGGGGGTTTGACTCTGCCAGCCAAATCTCTCCACTTTTGAGCATATTCTTTGAAACTTTCTTTAGAGCCCATAGTCATATTTTGTAGCTGTAGCCGAGTAGGCGCTAACTCAGAATTATACTGGTAGTGCTTGTAGAAAGCTGTTGCTAAATCAGTCCATGTGCGGATGTTAGAGCTCTCAAGCTGATAATACCACTCTAACTGTGTGCCAGACAGACTCTCTTGGAAGAAATGGATCCACAGTTTCTTATCAGTAGTGTGCGGCTGAATCTTTCTCACATAAGCCCTTAGATGCATCTGAGGACAAGAGGCACCATCATACTTAGTGAAAATGGGAACCTTGAATTTGCGGGGAATGACCACATCAGAGACCAGACCCAAGTTTTCGAAATCCAGACCGGGCACTTTCTGCCCCTCCATAGCTAGCATACGTTCTTCCAGCAACTTGTACTTATCATCCTTCGGAGAGTACTGTTCATGTTCATAATCTTCATCGTCGTCCTCAGAATTGACGAGATTAGGATTCTCATCTTCCGAATCATTCTCGGTCTCTTCTTCTGAATCCTTCGGAATTCTAATCTTGACTCCTGTAACCTGTCCCTTAAGCCTTCTCCCCGGGTTGATGTAACCCACAGGTTTCTGGTCCTTCTTCTTCTCCATCAAAAGAGCTTTCAGTTCTTCCTGCCCCTTAGATAAGCTCAGCATCATTTCCTGGAATTGAGCATTCTGGGCCTGGAGATCTTTGACAGTTTGTTCGAGAGCCATTGTTCAATCTGTTTGAATCTGCTGGAATCTGTTTGATAGGAAAATCGTGAGAACACTGATCCTTTAGAATACCTGTTATGCGATGCAATGCAATGTATGAAATGTTTTCAAGGACTTTCGGGATTTAACTTTGCATAAACTAACAAAAAGAGCTTTTTTTTTCTTTTCTCTTTTGTTTTGCTTTTGTTTTTGTTTTTTCTGTTTTTTTTTTAGCAGAGTTAAATCCCTAAATCCTTGAAATGGTTAGTACAATGCCATGATGTTATGATGTTATGTTGTTATGATGTCATGTTGTTAGATAAATAACAAGCACAAGCAAGTCACACAACAATCATTCCTAGGTTTTAAGGCTTGCGTGAGTTCCATAGGTAAATACCCTCCCCACTGAAGTTTGGTTGGTTCAACCTGTCTTAGAATAGTAACCGGGTTCTAGAAGGATCTCAAATCATTGACCTTTCCTTAAGTCCACTTCAGTGCAACACCAAGTGGTTGACCGAAGCTTCCCTAAAGTCCAATCTCAAAGAGTGTAGTATCGAGTCTCAACCAACTCCAGTCGGAACCGAAGCCAGTTATCTCACTACTTTCTAATGGCCAGGATGAGTCAATTAGGGTTCTAAAGGTCTGGTTAATGCTTTTATGACACCACGCGAATGCCAAATATTTCCTCAACTAACATGAGGAACATCAGGACATCCAAAGTGCCACATTAACCGTAGCCATCATTTTGACCATTCCAGTATACGCCGGACAGTCGCGATGATCTCTTGCTACTTACCTAAGGTACACTAGATCCGGGTGTAGGATCTTTCACTCAAGCATAACATACCCAAGCAATCCCTTAAAAATAAATCAGACAAATTGAATAAGTGATCTTGTTTTTAAGGTAACCTCTCTTTTTAAGGTCCCCAGCAGAGTCGCCAGTTCTGTCATACGGTGAACTGGACTTTTTTGTGGTTTTAATCGCAATGTCGCGGTTAGCAAGAGTCGCCACCGACTTTTCTTTTATCCAATAAGGAAAGGTGGAAAAGAACAGGAAAAACCTTAATTTAGATTTTGGGTTCGGGAGGTACATTATACAAAGGGAAGGTGTTAGCACCCTTTGTATCCATGGTTATCCATGGGCTCTTAATTGCTCGATCACTTATATTATTTTGTCTAAAAAAAAGTGTTTGTGAATTGTTTAGAAAAATTGTTTTGAAAAGAGAATTTAACTTTGTAATGATTCTTGTATGAATGTATACAAAGTGATTATCTCGTTTAGTTTTGAAAATTGTTTAGAAAAATATAACTCGGTAATGATTCTAGTATGAATGTATACCAAGTGGTGATTTTCTGAAGGTATTTTGAAAGGTGTGAGGTGTGAAAAAATGTTTTAGGTTGTGAGCCAGCAATTAAGAGTTATACCGACCCAAGGTCTTTATGAGTATTTCCTATCCTTATGAGGGTAAAACTGTCCTTATTATTGAGAAATAAGTAGTTTTATCCTTTGGATGTAAAAGGGTCATCGTAGGGTCATCGATAGGTCATTGAAGGCAACAGTTACGAGGATATCTTAGCATTCGAAGGGACTATCATCTTTTAACCGTAGGCAACATCGGAGGGTCATCGAGGGACAAAGTTGTATATTCGAAGGCAACATCCGAGGGACTATAATTTATTTTATGATGATTTAACCGAAGGGTCTTTGCTAAGGGTATCCCCACGTTCGCGGGACATGACCGTAATATCGTAATCGTAAGGCAACAAAGAGAGGTCCAAGATCACTTATTCAAAGGCAAAGCTTTACAATTAATTATATAATTAGGATGAAACTCCACATTAAAATTATTAAAAATAATATATTAAAAAATTAATACATTAGAAATTAATACATTAAAAGTTAATTTAGGATGAAACTCCACAAGGGTATCCCACAAATAAAGTGGAATACCTAGCCAATAACCTTTTCCTGGGATATGTGAACCTTTACGAAACTCAAAAAAAGAAACATGTCAGAACACCAAATCAGAGTGCAATCGAAGATTACACCGGAGAAATATCACAACAATAAATAGGATAGGATGAATAATGCATGGCTATGATAAAACATAAAAAAAAAACATAATAGAAAAGTCAGCTACTGTCTCGTTCGCCTCTGCCTCGCCTAGCGAAGGCCACGGATTTTGAATTTGAAAACAGCCCCATGTTAGGAACTTTGAATTTTATGGCATTTTATCACAGGAATAACATGGTCAAACATTCAGGGTATTCAGGCATATTTAAATTCCCATACGAAAGCAAATTATATATCAACATTTAATCATGATGCATTATATATGTAGATATGACCAATTGAAAGTATAAACAATAGAGATACGCAAAACCTGTTTGCCAATTCAAGGTTGAAGGGATTGACCACTTGTAGTATCGGAATAAGTTAGGCAGCGGGAATTGGACGGCGATGGCTTCGGTGCAGATGGGCTGCCTTCAGGGTTTCTTTACTCTGAATTCTCCGGGTAGGCAGGGTTCCTATGCCAAAGTTTCTATCCGTCCTTCTCTGTTCTCTTTCTTTCTTTTTCCTCAAGGTTTTGTTCCAAGGAAACCTCAGAGTGTTTTGCTTCTCTTCCTTCTTTCTCCAGTGAATCTCCCAGTGTAACTCCAAGTCTAACTCCCCCTACTGAAACTTCAGTATTTATAGACTAATTTCGTGGGTAATGGGCTTGGACTGAGGGAGACCCAAGTCCAAAATAATTTGTTATATTTTATTTATTTATTTATTTTAATTATTTAATTAATTAATTAATTAATTAATTAATTAATTAAAAAAAAAAATTTCTCTTTTTTTTTTTTTTTTTTTTTTTTTTTTTTTTTTTTTTTTTAGGAAAAATGATGGGTAATTTTTGGGGTATGACAATGGAGCTTTAGGGTTTCATTTTTTAGGGCTTTAATGTGTGTTTCTAAGCATGAAAAAGACATAAGTAATGCATCAGACAAAGACTTTATGCATTGTCTAATGGGTAGAAAAAGATTCATGCAAATAGTAATGGACAAAATATGATAAAAAGAAAGAGAAAATCGAAGTTTGCTAGAAGTGGGAAAATATGGAAAAATGAGAGCATCATTGACTTTTTTTTGGACTTTTTTGAATTTGAAATGATAAAATAATAATACTAAAAATAAAATTAGTAAATAAAATATATTTTTTCTTTTTCTTTTAATTTAAATAATGATGAAAATAGGTGAAATAGTAAAAAATTAATAAAACAAATCACCAAAAATGAGATAAATCATAAAATTAATAATAAAATTCTCAATTTATTTTTTCATTTAATTTTTTAAGATACACATAAAACAAAACCCTAAAAAAAAATTAGACCCAGACAAAATTGAGGTGTTACGCATATATCATCTACAAATTACATAGGAATACTATTGAATGTGATGTTGCATTAGTTAAGTCTAATAATTAAGCAACCAAAATCTAAAACATGTGTCTAAGTCATTTCAATAAGCGTGAAATGATTGAACTTTTTAAGAGAAATCTATTAAAAGGTATTCGCACTTATAACATGGATTAGTACATGTCTTTTGTATTTAGGAAAAAAATTGTGCTTTGTTTAAGACAGGGAAATGAAAAGTGAGGGAATCCTAGACCGTGTGCATTCTTAAGTAAGTGTGAGAGCATATCAAAAGAGGACTCCATTGGCGGTTCCATGTATTTTATGACTCTTAGTGATGAATTTTCTCTTAAAATTTGTATACATTTATTGAAGTTGAAATATATAAATTTTACCGAGTTCAAGCTATAAAAGATATAGATGAGAATCAAACAAAAATAAAAATCAAGTATTTACACTTAGATAACATGAGACAATACACTTATTTAAATATTTAGAAGTTTTGAGTTGAAGATGGTATTCAGCCAAATTTTTAAGTTTGAAGATAAATATCATAATAATTAATATAATGATGTGTAAAATGTATGGTGATTATTTATTTGTTTGATATTCTGATGTGTAAAACATATGTCATTTTTCTATTATTTTGATTTTGATGTAATACATATTTTTTATTTATAATAATTATCATTTTAGTTTTGGTTCACAAATGTATTGTTGTTATTTTCTGATTTGTACAAAAATAAAGATTATAATAATAACATTTTTGTAAAATAAAAAGTTATATATTATAAAAAAATATATTTCACAACGGTTGGTTCTTTCAACCGTGGTGATATTTGGTGCACCATATTAACAGTACATAAACTCATCATGAATGAGAGAAAAAGCTTGCTATTATGCACCAGAACTCATCATGAATGAGAGAAAGAGCTTGTTGTTATGCACCAGAACTCATCATGAATGAGAGAAAGAGCTTGCTGTTATGCACCAGAACTCATCATGAGTGAGAGAAAGAGCTTGCTGTTATGCACCAGAAGTTTGTTATGCAACAAGAGAAGAAGATGAAAACAGTTGCATTCAAGAAGAAGAAGAAAGAAGAAAGATTACTGTTTCATTGATTGATTAATGATAAGATACAAACTGTTTATATATACAAGAGTAAAGAGTATTGGAAGCTAATGTGGGACTGTTGTACATAATAATAAGCTGATAATTCTAATATCCCCCTCAAGGTGGACTTTGGATACTACAAAGGCCTAGCTTGGAAAGAAGAGAAGTGAAAAGGGGAAAATGTAAAGGTTTAGTGAACACATCTGCCAGTTGCTCTTTAGTAGAGATAGGCATCAAGTGAATGAGTTTGGATACAATCTTTTCTCTAATGACATGGAAATCCAACTCAATGTGTTTACTCCTTTCATGAAAGGTAGGATTGTGGGCAAGATACATGGCGGATTTTCTGTCACAGTAAACAACAACAGCTTGAGGAAATTCAATGAGGAAATCATGGAAGAGGAACTGCAACCATTGTAGTTCATAAGATAAAAAGGCCAATGCTCTATATTCTGCTTCAGTGGAAGAACGGGAAACTGTGTTTTGTTTCTTAGATTTCCAGCAAATGAGAGAGGAACCAAAGATAACATAAAAGCATGTGATGGATTTTCGAGTTCCTGGACATCTGGCCCAATCTGAATCTGCAAATCCATAGAGTTTGAGGGAACTAACAGCAGAAAAGAAAATACCCTTGGCAGGTGCAGACTTGAGGTATCTTAATATTCTTGTGGCATCTTGGTAATGAGGAGTAAGAGGCTTTGCAACATATTGGCTCAAATGCTGTACATCATAAGAGATATCAGGCCTGTTGTTAGTAAGGTAGATTAGGCGACCAATGAGTCTCTTGTAGGATGATGGATCAGTAAGAGGTTGGCCAACTGAAGCAGACAATTTTAAATTGGGATCAAAAGGTATGGTTGATGGTTTGGCTGCCAAATATCCTGTGTCTTCAAGCAGATGTAGAGTGTACTTCCTTTGGTTCATGAAAATGCCCTTGGTCGACCAAGCAATCTCAAAACCCAAAAAATACCCCAGCTTACCTAGGTCTTTGATGCTAAACTGTTGGTTCAAAAGATGCTTAACAGAGTTAATTTCATCAGGGGAATTACCAGCTAGAACTATGTCATCCACATACACTAGTAAAGCTGTGAAACTTGTGGAGGTGGATTTAACATATAGAGAGCAATCAGTTTGAGATTGTGAATAGCCAAGAGAAATTAAAAAAGAAGAAAGTTTAGCATACCATTGCCTACTAGCCTGCTTCAAACCATATAGGGATTTATGAAGTTTGGAGACCTGTGAGGGATTGGAAGTGACAAGTCCAGGAGGTAATGTCATATACACTTCTTCATGTAAATCTCCATGCAGAAAAGCATTATTAACATCTAATTGCTCTAGGTGCCAACCTTTGATAGAAGCTATAGCCAAAAGAACTCGAACTGTGGTTATCTTAGCCACAAGAGAAAAGGTATCAAAGTAGTCTACTCCCTCCATCTGTGTATAACCTTTTGCTACAAGCCTTGCTTTATATCTTTCTATGGATCCATCTGCCTTGTATTTCACTTTATATACCCATCTGCATCCAATTGGTACCTTACCAAGTGGAAGATCCATTATTGTCTAAGTATGGTTATCATCAAGAGCCTGCAATTCAACATTCATAACATGCTTCCAACATTCAAATTTGTTAGCCTGCAGAAAACTAGATGGTTCATGATTAGAGGAAATCGAGCAACAAAAATGATGGAAATCTGGACTACAATTGTTGTAGGACAAAACTGAAGACAGAGGATAATTAACTTTAAAAGAGGGGGTATTGGCAGAAGTAGAAAAATAGTGATAATCAGCAAGATATGAGGGAGGGTTAGAGGTTCTAGTAGAGTGTCTTATATGAGGTTGATCATCATTAAGATTGACAGGAGGATGAATAGGACTGATGGATAAGGGAGATGGTGGAGAGCTTTGGACAGGAGGGCTTGGACTGGGATTATCATTAATGAGGAGATTAGGAGGAGATCCTGAATTGGGCAAGATATTATTTGATGGTTGCAGAGCAGGTAGGGTATTATCTGTTGGTTGTAGTGCAAGAGGGTGATTGCCTGGTGGTTGTATTTCAGGCAGGATATTGTCTGATGGTACACTAGGGACTGTATCATCACATAAAGTAAAAGTAGGATTGGTACTGTCTTTGGGAGCAAAGCTTTGTCTGTCTTGGGAATGAGTTCGAGATTTGAAAGGAAAGGTGTTTTCATAAAATATCACATGTCTTGAGACAAAAATACTGTGATGAGTCAAGTCATACATGATGTAGCCTTTAGTGCCCTCTTTATAACCTATGAAAACAGCCTTGCGTGCTTTAGGGTCAAATTTGGTTCTATGGGCCATAAGAGATGTAGCATAGCATAAACAACCAAACACTTTAAGGTGCATGAGGGAGGGATGCTCATGATATAGAATTTCATATGGGCATTTTAGTTTGAGTAAAGGGGTAGGGAGTCTGTTAATGATGTGGATAGCTTGCTGCACACAAAAATTCCACATGGTTAAGGGCACATTGGATTGGAAATGCAGGGCCCTAGCTACATTAAGGATGTGTTGATGTTTCCTCTCAACAATTCCATTTTGTTGAGGGGTTTCAACAAAGGATTTTTGATGTAGAATGCCCTTAGCAGATAAGAAACTGTTTAAGGCTAGAAATTCTGCACCATTATCAGATCTCAAGCATTTTACATGTTTATTAAATTGTTTCTCAACACATGCTACAAAGTTTATAAAGCTATCTCTAGTTTCAGCTTTGGTTTTAAGGAAAATCACCCATGTGAACCTAGAGTGGTCATCAACTAGAGTGAGAAAGTACTTGTGGCCTAACATAGAGACAGTAGAAAAGGGGCCCCATAAATCAGCATGAAGAATGTTAAAAACCTCATTTGTGCAAGTAATACTATCAGGAAATGGGAGTTTTCTTTGTTTGGCAAAGTGACAAGAATCACAAGGGGAAACATTGTCATTACAAGAAACAAAAGGGAAAATCTTAGCTATGGTTTGTAAACCTTTATGAGATGGATGGCCTAGCCTCATATGCCATATATCACCATCAGTAGATACAGAATTACAGGAAGGAGGAGATAGATTGGAATGAAGGACATATAAACCATTTTGCAGATCAGCTATACCAATCGTTTCCATGGAAGGATTCTGCATAATAGAGCAAGAGTTAGAATTGAATTGAACAGAACAATTGTTGCTTTGAGATAATTTTGCTACTGAGATAAGATTGACATTGAAAGAAGGGATATAAAGAACATTGTGCAATGTTAGAGATGGTGTAAGTTTGACAGAATCAGAAATTGAAGCAGATAATCGAGAACCATTGGGTAGAGTGACAGATATAGGAACAATGTTGTGATAACTATTAAAGGCTGAAAGATTAAATGATATATGGTCTGTAGCTCTTGTATCAAGGATCCACAAGAAATGAGGCTTACCATTGGCATTGGATGACAAGGAATTTAGCACAAGAGGAGATGTAGACACTGAATTGGCTGTGGAAACAGGTTGTGAATGTTGAAGCAGTGCCAAAATGTTGTTGTATTGCTCTTGAGTCAAGCCATAAGAGGAGTTATTGGAACTTGAACCTGATGCAGTTACCTCTGATGCAGTATTAGCTGTTGCAGATTGGTGAGAACTGAAGCCATTACCTTTGGATTTGTGTTTAAATCCTGGTGGATACCCATGCTTGATGAAACAAGTATCAATGGTGTGGTTATTTCTTCCACAATGAGTACATACACGATTTTGGCCTCTTGAACCAGCTGTACCCTGATATTTTCCTCTGTAGGAATTGAATTTGTTTGGCTGAACATCATGAGATACACTCAAGGCTATGCTCTCTTCACTGTTGCCAATACTTGGAATAACTGCAGGGTTAGCATGATTCATTTCTCTTTCTTGCTGAATTACCAAAGAAAAGGTTTTATCAATGTCAGGTAATGGATTCATCATCATGATTTGGCTCTTGGAATGAGTAAACTTCTCATTTAAACCCTTAAGAAATCGAATTACATAATCTTGATCCCTATATCGACGAATCGATTCTGAAGCGCCACAAGAACAGGGAATTGCATAGGAACAAGATGGAATTGGACGATAAGTTTCCAATTCATCCCATAGAACTTTCAAATGAGTAAAATAGTTGGATACATCTAAGGTACCTTGGCGGAACATGTAGAGGTCTTCTTGAATGTCAGATATGCGGAAAATGTCACTGTGAGAAAATCGAATCTGCAGATTCTTCCAAACGCTTGCAGCTGTGTCAATCCATAGAACTGAGCGTGCAATTGGTGCAGAGATTGAACGTTGTATCCACGCAAGAACCATTGTGTTGCAACGGATCCACGACGCATAGAGAACGTCTGAGACAGAGGGTTTTGGAAGAGTGTCGTCGATGAATTTGTCCTTATTTTTGGAGATCAACGCAATTTGCATTGAGCGCGACCAGGTGTGGTAATTTTTGTCATCGAGCGGTGAAGAAACGAGAACAAGAGCCGGATTCTCGTTCGGATGCAGGTAGTAAGGGTTAGCAGAGTTGGTAGCGAAATCCGTAAAACTCTGAGCAGCCATTGTTGCAGAGTTAAAGAAACAAGAAAGAAGAAGAAAAGGAAGAAGGAGAACAATGGCTACCAGAGCTGAGATAGCTCTGATACCATATTAACAGTACATAAACTCATCATGAATGAGAGAAAGAGCTTGCTGTTATGCATCAGAACTCATCATGAATGAGAGAAAGAGCTTGCTGTTATGCACCAGAAGTTTGTTATGCAGCAAGAGAAGAAGATGAAAACAGTTGCATTCAAGAAGAAGAAGAAAGATTACTGTTTCATTGATTGATTAATGATAAGATACAATCTGTTTATATATACAAGAGTAAAGAGTATTGGAAGCTAATGTGGGACTGTTGTACATAATAATAAGCTGCTAATTCTAATACACCATTCAATTTAAAAACGTAAAAAATGACGTTGTTGTGTATGAAACCAATGATTTCTCTACTTTTCATTACGGGTGAATATTACAACCGTGTTGATCAATGGCGTACTCTCTAATTTATTAGCACGACTATTAGTTCGTGATAGTAAGTAACTCACTTATTAGTTCGAATAACTCTTGATTAAATATCTATTTTAACTATTATAAAAAGAGAAGTTTCAAATTATAATTTTTCATATCCCTAATCTAAATTATGCAAAATATTTAATTTTGAATTTGTTTTAGAAACTAAAAGAAGCATTATCCAATTCAATCCATTGTGATAAGTTGTTCGAAACTTATCAAGATGTGTGAATAGTGAATACAAAGGATATGTACGCACGAGTCCATGCGTTTGGTGAGTCACGATGTCGAGAACACACACACATTCTATCCTTTATAGCTAACTAACCAATAATAATAAATTCATTTTTTATACACACACGACAGCATAGTTAAACACGTCAAAAGAATATGATTAACTTAATTGAATAAATAATTATAATTAATTTAACTAAATACATTAACTATATTTTTTTGCATATAACAAAAATCAAATATCTTATGTGGAAGATAAAATGGGTGCAAACTAAACCTTTTTGTAAATAATAACTATGAATATGATAAGATCTACATTCTCTATATGGCCAATGCGATGATGAGTCATAGTTGAAGCTACATTCATCTACTTTTT
This sequence comes from Lathyrus oleraceus, assembly GCF_024323335.1. NCBI lineage: Eukaryota > Viridiplantae > Streptophyta > Magnoliopsida > Fabales > Fabaceae > Lathyrus > Lathyrus oleraceus. Next base: position 25,928,107 of record NC_066579.1, read on the forward strand.
TGACCATTTATCCTCTACGTCCATTTTTATATTCTGAATCTAATTCTTGCCAGCACGATATAACATCATCGTCAACTATACCAATGGCAAAACGGAACATATCTTTGCAAACAATTTTTTTTAATTCTTTAATATATTCGTCCCGCTCTATTCTATCTATTTTTATATTTTTAAATTTAATACAATATCTATAAAATTTTAGGTTGAATATGTTTATATTTTTTATCTGTTTGTTTGCCACCCTATCTCGTGTGCTTTTGACTCTTCTGTTATTAATTATTAATGGACCACATTTCTTTTCTCAACCATAACATTTTCCATCATTCATTTTTTTCAAAGTAGCATTTGTTCCATTGTTCTTAATCCTCATCACCAATCCTATATATAGCTCAATCAACTCATATATTTGTATTCACATAAAGAGCACTTGAGCACTAGCAAGTTATTCAATTTTATTTTTTTGAAAAGTAAGTTATCCAATGAGCCATGTTTTTTTTTTTTGTCTTTCATCTTATTCTATCATTAACATCAACTTTAGCATGTTTATCAGTGTATGGTACAATGTTATAATATTATTTCCTTATTATCAAAAAAATATTATATCTTAAAAAACATGAATAAAACTTGAGGATAATAATTTATTTATTTATTTGTTTATCTTAGTGGTGCAAACTAAGGATGGAACTGTTGCTCTAGCTTCTGCTTTTTCTGGCCAGAAGCAAGGTAATAATGTTTCAGAACATTTTAGTTTTTTGTTTTGAATAATATTTTCATTTGTCACTTATTATTATTTGTTTGGTTAATTAGCTATAAAGGATAGAGACCACAAATTTTTAAGAAAAGCAGTTGAAGAAGCATATAAAGGTGTAGATTGTGAAGATGGAGGACCTTTTGGTGCTGTTATTGTTTTTAATGATGAAGTTGTTGCTAGCTCTCACAATATGGTTCTCAGAAACAATGACCCTACTGCTCATGCTGAAGTCACAGCAATAAGAGAGGTTTGATTATTTAAATAGGTCTAATCACTTTCTTAAAATGTATATTTCATTTTCCGTAAATTCTATCACAACTATAAAAAAAAACCGATATTATTTGGTTGAACGTCACTATCGGAATTTAAACTCTAATACTCATTGTTATGTGTGTGATTCTTTTAGTGATTAAAACTTCACAGCTATGTGTGTGAATTTTTTATGGTTAAAAATAAAATTATATTTATGTTAATCACAAATTAATCAAATTTTACATGCAATGATATGATTTTGCAGGCATGTAAGAAACTGAAGCAGATAGAACTCTCAGATTGTGAAATATATGCTTCTTGTGAGCCATGCCCAATGTGCTTTGGTGCTATTCACCTTTCACGTGTTAAGGTTTTAAATTCGTATTTCCTATGTTTTTTTTTCTTTTAATATTATTTTAGTTATCAATATAAGTAAAAAAAATAGATTTATTAAATAACTGATTTTTGTTTTTTATGTAGAGGTTGGTTTATGGAGCAAAAGCAGAGGCAGCAATTGCGATTGGTTTTGATGATTTTATAGCTGATGCCTTGCGAGGTACTGGCGTTTATCAAAAAGCACATTTGGAAATTAAAAGAGCTGATGGCAAAGAGGCCATTTTTGCTGAAGAAGTGTTTGAGAAAACTAAGGAAAAGTTTCGATTGTATTAATGAAATAATGTTATTTTTCTATGTCATTTTTAAACAGCTGATGATAATTAGCTTTGTATATGAATAAGCTCGTTACCATCATGTGTATTGGAAATATCCTATGCGGGGAGTCAATGTACTAGAAGAAAACTGTTTTGAATCCATGTATTGATGTTTTTATATTATTATGTAACTGGGTCAGAATTTTCTTTATTTCTTTATTTATTGTCTCCTCCGTTATCAAAGTTTTAGAAATATTAATTTAATAATGTAATATTTGTTATTTTTTATATACTTTATAATTTTTTTAACTACCTGAAGTTGAAGCTGATCTTGACTCTTATTATCATAATATTTTTTTAGAAAATTTGACGCATAAGAATATTAAGTTTTAAAATAGTAAAATTGATTTGTTAAATAATTATGACATTTACTTCTTTAAAAAGATATATGTAATTTACGATCTATAATTATTAAATGTTTTGACATTAAATGTCCACCTCTTTCCACATCTAAAATCATATAAGTTAATTGATGTATTTATAATTATAATTAGATTAAATGTAACACATGCTTTAAGAAAAAATCTGGTAATATCAACTTATGCTCTTGTGTTTATGGATAATTTAATTAAGGTTGTCATTTGCATCTACTTTCAAGATGAATTATATAGAATTATATTTGCATTCAAACAAGCTAACACGGTGAAAAAGAAAAATTCTTGAGTTGAAACTGATACAATGTTGTCGATTCGTGCATTTTAAATGTGAATATTGTATTTTAATATCTTTTTATTGAATAAAATAATATTTTATATATTTTATTATCCTTCGATTCAAGATATCTCACATTTAAAAAAAAGAAAATGTTTGTGAAAATAAATTAGACAATGCATTTTTGGTAGTTGATTATGAGGGTGAAATTCTCTTGTACTTTTGAAAGTTTTATGAGAAATAAATTGGGTATTTTTAGCTATAGTTTTTGTTAGATTTTTTATGAATTTGATTTTATGTCCCAAAATAATTAAATGTAAAATGGTTTGTATTTTGAGGCATGATTTTAAAGTGATATTTTGTGAATTTACATTTTTAAATATTTTATATCAATATTATCAAAAGTTGTTTTAAAATGTATATTGATATAAAAACAAATTATTTAAAAATTATGAAAAGTTAGAGTTGATTTCACCTAAAATACGATTGTGATGTTTTGCGGGCGCGATGATCAAGTATCGCGATATAATTCAACATGGTCACGATGACATAAATTTTTAACAGTTTTTTTGCAGCTTTAAATAAAAAAATGTGGAAATATTTTTGGGTACAAAATTCTATGCGAGAAAGTGACGGCAAAATTATTGATTATATTTTGAAGAGCTTTAGAGGCATTCGAGAGCTTAATACCTATTGATTTTTATGATTTCTTATTATCAATTCATTGTAATTCTTTGTTTCACTATGAGTAACTAATTTATTTTTGATTAGGTTTTTAGAGATGAATCTAATTATACTTTGTTAGATCATATGAATGTTTGGAATTATTTGAATACTTTTATTTTATAATTATAATTCAATTGTTCTTGGTCTTACTGCTCTTTGCATGTTGACAAACACACAAAGTGATTTTAGATGGGTAAGGATTATTGACCGTAAGTATACTGATTTGGATTAGGATAGTCGTTCAAGTTAGTAATTAACTAAGAATAGATAATTATAAGTTATGACGGTAGAATTAACGAACATAGAAACACATAGTTTTACTTCGAATTCGCCTAAGAAATTAGGAAGTTGTAATCTAAATTAGTGAGTTGTTCACTAAGGAATTGAATTCAATGGTCTTGTTAATTTGCAGTATAATTATAGAGTAATTGTTAGTCAAGTAATACACATTCATCAACCTGAATAATTAGGGGATTTAAATAAAGGCCTAATTTTTCTTCTTTATCGAAATTTTAATCCACATTCTTCTCGTACTTATTTTATTACTTACTAATAAAGTCATCAAGTTTTGTGCTTCTTTTATTATTATTATTATTATTATTTTTTTAAATTTATTTTTAAGTTTGGTTTTAAAATTTCTTTGTTTCCATTTATTTTCTCTTTTATTGTTGTTCTAGCAACTTTTTGTGCTTAGTTTGTTTGTTTTATTTTAGTTTTAGTTTTAGTTTATTATTATTATTATTATTATTGATTTATTTGTTGTTTTATCTTTATTTTAGTTATTTTATTTCCTGTTTTATATATTTTTTGTTAATATTTGGATTTGTAATTTTCTATCTTTAATTTTTTTATTATTATTCTTCTTTTAATTATTTATTGTTAATTAGTGCAGTGTTACTGAGATATTTTTGTTTTTTATTTGTTTATGCGAGGTTTATGATAAAGTAACAAAATAATAATAATAATAATAAAAGCATCTCAGTTAACGTGTTTATTAAGGAAAGAACAAGTAGAAAGAGTGATGGTCAATCCACCTGGGCGGATCATGGGAGACTATTATAACTTCACTTTTATATATATATATATATATATATATATATATATATATATATATATATATATATATATATATATATATATATATATATATATAAAGTGAAGTTATCAAATCATAACTCTCAAAACAAAACTTTAACATCTCTTTTCCACATGCAGCGTGTCATACGGTGAACTGACTTGGGGTGTTTTGCTTTTTATCGCAATGTCGCGGATAGCAAGAGTCGCCACCGACTTTTCTTTTATCCAATAAGGAAAGGTGGAAAAGAACAGGAAAGACCTCAATAGATTTTGGGTTCGGGAGGTACATTATACAAAGGGAAGGTGTTAGCACCCTTTGTATCCATGGTTATCCATGGGCTCTTAATTGCTGGATCACTTATATTTTTGTCTGAAAAGTGTTCGTGAATTGTTTAAAAAATGTTTCGAAAAGAGAGTTTAACTTTGTAATGATTCTCGTATGAATGTATACAAAGTATTTATCTCGTTTGATTTTGAAAACGGTTTAGAAAAATGTAACTTGGTAATGATTCTAGTATGAATGTATACCAAGTGGTGATTTTCTAGGATTTGCAAAGTGTGAGGGGTGGGAAATGTTTTAGGTTATGATCCAGCAATTGAGAGTTATACCTTCCTAAGGTCGTTATGAACGTTTCCTATCCTTATGAGGGTAAAACTGTCCTTACTATTGAGAAGTAAGTAATTTTACCCTTTGGATGTTTAAGGGTCATCGTAGGGTCATCGATAGATCATTGAAGGCAACAGTTGTAAGGATACCTTAGCATTCGAAGGGACGATCATCATTTAACCGTAGGCTACACCGAAGGATCATCGAGGGACGAAATCATATATTCAAAGGCAACATCCGAGGGACTATGATTTATTTTATGATGATTTAATCGAAGGGCCATTGCTAAGTGTATCCCCACATTCGCGGGACATGACCGTGGTACCGTAATATCGTAAGGCAAAAGAGAGGTCCAAGATCACATATTTAGAGGCCGTATTTTACAATCGATTAGGTAATTAGGATGAATCTCCACATTAAAATTAATACATTAAAATTAATACATTAAAATTAATACATTAAAATTAATACATTAAAAATTAATTAGGTAATTTAGGGTGAAACTCCACAAGGGTATCCCACAAATAAAGTGGAAGACCTAGACAGCAATCTTTTCCTGGGAAAGGTGAACCTTTACAAAATTCAGCAAACGGGTTAGAGTACCAAGTCAGGATGCAATCAAGGATTGCACCGCAATAGAAACCAGAACAGCAGTAGGGTCAGATAAACAATGCATGGCTATGATAAAAACATGACAGGTTAGCAAAGGACAGAACAGAAAAATCAGCGACTGTCCCGGTCGCCGCTGCCTCGCCTAGCGAAGGCTTAGCGAATACTCGCTGCATGCTCGCTTAGCGATGTGCTAGCGAGCGGCTGCGGATTCTGGTTTTGATAACAGCATAATGTCAGCAAGCTTCACACCTTATAGCATCCATTACAGAGATTATGTGGTTAGACATTCAGATGTTCATGCATACTTAAATTCATATGTAAAACTTAAGATAGTTTCATAAATTCAATCATGATACCATATGCAAATTAAGAACATAAGGTAGTAATAGCAATGCCAACCTGTTTGTAATCGAATTGTAACCTTGAATTGGCCGATCGGATCGAATTGAGCGGAAGTGACCTTGCTGCCGCCGGCTTTCCTTCAGGGTTTCCTTTAGGGTTACTCGGAATTCTCAGGGTTAGCCTCCAGGGTTTGCCGTCTGTGAGCGCTAGGGTTTGCTTGCTAGGGTTCTCCTTTCGTCCTTTTTCGTCCTCTTTCGTCCTCCTTTTTTCTGACTGGAGTTGTGGTATTTATAATGCCTTTTTTTCATGACCTAATGGGCTCAGAGTGAAGCCCAGAATTTTCTGTTATCTGCCAGCTTCGCTAGGCGAGCGTGTAGCGAACGTTCGCTAGGCGAGCGTGCAGCGAACGTTCGCTAGGCGAAGGATTTGCTCGCCTAGCGAGCAGGCCAGTTTGGGCCATTTTCTGGATTGGGCCACTCATGAGCTGGGCCTTTGTTCCTTTAAGATCAGTGTCATAAAAATGAGTCGGAGTGCCCTGAAAAATGTCTTGAAATATTAATGGGCAAATTTTGGGGTATGACAGCTGCCCCTGTTCAATATTCTTGAACCGAGAGAGTCAGAATGGTATGTACGCCATTCGTGGTCTGGAGGTGGAAGATTATTGAACACTTAGGATGCCCCAAAAATTTGCACTTGTCAATTAGTTAGTCTTGATGGAGATGGGTTTAAAGATGCCATCTAGGAAGTTTGATGATGAGAGCTTCAGAGTACGTCGTACGTTAGAAGATATCTGAAGTCATAGGTGTCACTGGGTCATACGCTAGACCGTATAGTGAGTCATTCATTAGGCCGTCGACTTCACTGGGGAGTTAGAATGGGTCATACGCCGCTGGGGATAACAGATCAGAACGGATCATACGCTAGATCGTATTTGAGTTGCAGAATGGGCCGTCTGTTAGGCTGTATCTGACGAAAAGTAGTCGTACGCTAGACTACACCTCGGGATGTACCGTACGCTAGGTAGTATCTGAGGAATGAAGATCCGAATGGGTCGTACGCTAGACCGTATTGTTGGAGGAGTAATATGTTGTGCCGAATCAAAATGAGATAAGAATCCGAATGAGTCATACATTGCTGGGGATAAAGGATCAGAATGGATCGTACGCTAGATCGTATCTGAGTTGCGGAACGAGCCGTCCGTTAGGCTGTATCGTTACTGGGGGTGAAGGATCAGAATGGATCGTATGCTAGATCGTATCTGAGTTGTAGACTGAGCTGTCCGTTAGGCTGTACCTGATGATGAAGGGGGGTAGTCATACGCCAGACTACACTTCAGAATGTACCGTACGCTAGGTAGCATTTGAGGCCTTGAAGGTCCAAATGGGTCGTACGCTAGACCGTATTGGAGTTGTTGAAGGTCGGAATGGATCGTACGTTAGATCGCATCTGAGTTGAAAGAATCATATGTTGAGCTGAATCAGAATGAACCGCACGCTAGGCTATATCTGATAGTATTTGTATATGTTGTATTTGCAATAAATGTCTGGGATGGGCTTATAGATGCCATCGTTAGGAGGATGTCAGAATGAATGTTGACATGGAGTATATCTGAAAGATGTAGTTGAATCCTGAACGTAATTGATGAGGATGTCCGTCTGAATGGACCTTTGTTTTGACTGTATCAGGGGAATAATTAACCTGAAAAATAAAGTTAGCTTCATGCCATGTCATGATGCATGAGATGTTTTATGCTTTCGAAAATAACTGCGAACGATGTATGCATGCGTATGCTGTGAAATGATGTAATGAATGAATTATGCATCTGAAAAGTTCTTCCAGAGGACTCTACCGGGGAAAACAAATCTCAATCTTCTGGTTGGGAGATACTGGTATCGATGACCCTTTCTTAGCCGGGGATGCTTGATTTCTGTCTGATGGTAGAAATGTTCAACAGAAGCCTGGCTGGGGGTGGAAGAGATGACCCATTTGTCTAGTAATGCCACTCTCTTCTGGGAATGACTGACTTTGCTGGGGGATAGGATTAGCAACGGATTCATTGGAAAGCATGATTAGACCTTCTCCTCGATCCTGAAGTCTAGTAGTAATCGCTATTTCTATTTTATGCACGCATTTTTGGTAAACATCGATCATATCCAAATGCATATATTAATTCGAATTAAATCAATGGACGCTTATGCAAACAAAACAGAGAAAGTAAAACAAAAGCATTTTTTTTTGAAACTAAAATTATATTGATTTCGAAAGAGGGCCTATAAACAGGCAATTTGTGTACAAGGAGACAGAAATCCTAGTAAGAGGAAATTGTCAAGAAAACAAAGAGAAAGCTATGCCGAAAACGTCCTATTGACTTTAATTCCACTACTGCCATTATGTCTTCAAGCCTCTCATCTCCTGCTGTCGGATAGAAGTGATTAGCTTGTTCAGTCCTTTGAACTTGGATGAAGTTGTCTGAGAACGGGACATAGTCATACGCTTTAATCCCTAATTTTTGCCTGGACCGCCTTTTCAGGTTTTCAATCCACCAGGATACCCCTTTTTGCCCAAGCCGCCTTTTCAGGTTTTCAACTTGCCGGGTGCATATTTTTTTATGTTTATCCCTAATTTTTGCCCGAACCTTTTTGGTTCGCCGGGATGCCCTTACTTTTGCCTAGGTACGTCGACCTAGCAGGTCTCTTTTATGCGTAGTATTTTTTGACTATGTCTGCGTTCATGGGATGCGGGAAGTCTTCGCCGTCCATTGTAGCTAGTATCATGGCTCCACCAGAGAATACCTTCTGAACTACAAACGGCCCTTCGTACGTGGGAATCCATTTGCCTCTGGGATCACCTTGTGGTAGAGTGATGCGCTTTACCACCAAATCGCCAATTCGATATACCTGTCTCTTGACTCTTTTGTTAAATGCCTGGGTCATGCGCTTCTGATATATCTGTCCATGACAAACAGCCGCAAGTCTCTTCTCATCAATCAAGTTTATCTGATCGAGTCGAGTCTGAATCCATTCCTCTTCATCTAAGCCCGCCTCTTTCATGATTCTTAGAGAGGGAATCTGAACTTCCACTGGTAAAACGGCTTCCATTCCGTAGACTAAAGAGAAAGGAGTTGCTCCTGTCGAAGTGCGTACTGAAGTGCGATAACCGTGAAGAGCAAACGGTAACATCTCATGCCAGTCTTTGTACATCACCGTCATCTTTTGTATGATCTTCTTGATATTCTTATTAGCAGCTTCTACAGCGCCATTCATCTTTGGTCGGTACGGAGAAGAGTTATGGTGCTTTACGTTGAACTGCGTGCAGAGTTCAGTAATCATCTTGTTGTTCAAATTAGTACCATTGTCGGTGATAATCCTTTCAGGGATACCATACCGACAAATAAGACTATTCTTGATGAACCGTGCCACCACATTCTTGGTGACAGAAGCAAATGAGGCGGCCTCTACCCACTTTGTAAAGTAATCAATAGCGACAAGGATGAAGCGATGTCCATTAGAAGCAGTAGGTTTAATCTCCCCAATCATATCAATGCCCCACATTGCAAAGGGCCAAGGTGCGGTCAACACGTTCAATGGAGCAGGAGGTGCATGTACTTTATCCGCATATATCTGGCACTTGTGACAGGTTCTGGCATGATGGTGGCAATCAGCTTCCATGGTAGACCAATAATACCCTGATCTCAGAATCTTCTTGGCCATCGTATGTCCACTAGAATGAGTCCCAAAAATACCGTCGTGTATATCTCCCATAATCTTTTCTGCTTCCTTTTTATCCACACAGCGAAGCAAAGTTGAGTCATGATTACGTTTGTATAATACTCCATTACTCAGAAAGAACTTAGCGGAGAACTTCCTCAGGAATTTTCTGTCATTGATGGATGCCCCTTCAGGGTATTCCTGAGCTTCTAAATATCTTTTTACTTCGTGGAACCAAGGTTTCTCTTCTACTTCAGCAGCGTTAAGTTCATAACAATATGCTGGTTCATCTAGTCGTTCAATGGTGATCCTGGGAGCTTCATTGTCCCATCTGACTCTGAACATAGATGACATGGTGGCCAAGGCGTCTGCCAACTGATTCTCTTCCCGTGGGATATGTTCGAATGTAATCTCCTCAAAGTATGGGATTAATGTCAACACCCGCTCTCGGTAAGGGATGAGATTCGGATGTTTAGTATCCCATTCTCCTTTGATCTGACTGATTACTAACGCTGAGTCTCCATACACACCCAAAAACTTGATTCGCAGGTCTATAGCAGCTTTGAGTCCCAAAATACATGCTTCATACTCAGCCATATTATTGGTACAATGAAAACATAGTCTAGCAGTGAAAGGTGTATGGTAACCCCCGGGGGAAATGATTACAACACCAACGCCATTGCCCAATGCATTAGAAGATCCATCAAAAACCATAGTCCATCGGGATCCCAATTCAGGTCCTTCATCCGGTCCAGGTTGTTCATAATCAGTAACAAGCATGACATCCTCATCCGGGAACTCAAAATTCATAGATTGGTAATCATCCACCGCCTGATGAGCTAAATGATCAGCTAGCACGCTTCCTTTGATTGCTTTCCGGGTAGTATACTGGATATCATACTCTGTTAAAATCATCTGCCATCTCGCTATTCTTCCGGAGAGGGCAGGTTTCTCAAATATGTATTTGATGGGATCCATCTTAGAAATCAACAAAGTGGTATGATTCAACATATACTGTCTTAGTCGGCGAGCAGCCCAAGCCAAAGCACAGCAAGTTCTCTCGAGCAGTGAGTATCTTGTTTCACAGTCGGTAAACTTTTTGCTAAGGTAGTATATGGCATGCTCTTTTCGACCAGACTCGTCATGTTGCCCCAACACACACCCCATTGAATTTTCTAACACGGTCAAATACATGATTAGAGGTCTTTCTTCAACTGGTGGTATCAGGATCGGAGGTTCCTGGAGATACTTCTTGATTTTGTCAAAAGCTTCTTGACATTCGTCATTCCATATCATCTCTTGATTCTTCCTTAGTAGTTTGAAGATGGGTTTGCAGGTAGCAGTTAAATGGGAGATAAACCGGGCAATGTAATTCAAGCGTCCCAAGAAACCTCTGACTTCCTTATCTGTACGGGGAACTGGCATTTCTTGAATAGCCCTCACCTTAGCCGGGTCAACCTCAATCCCTTTACCACTGACAATAAAGCCCAAGAGTTTACCGGATCTTACTCCAAAGGTGCATTTGTTCGGGTTCAACCTCAACTTGTATTTCTTCAACCTCTCGAACAGTTTGTATAAATGATCGAGATGCTCTCCCTCAGTATGAGATCTGGCTATCATGTCATCCACATACACTTCTATTTCATGATGGATCATATCATGGAACAAAACCACCATAGCATGCTGGTACGTTGCCCCTGCATTCTTTAAACCAAATGGCATTACTTTATAACAGAACGTGCCCCATTGCGTTACAAACGTAGTTTTCTCCATGTCCTCAGGCGCCATCTTAATCTGGTTATAACCTGAGAATCCATCCATGAATGAGAATACCTTGTGTTGAGCGGTGTTATCTACCAGAACATCAATGTGCGGAAGTGGAAAGTCGTCTTTGGGACTCGCTTTATTCAAATCTCTGTAGTCTACACACATTCGCACCTTGCCGTCCTTCTTCGGCACTGGTACCACATTAGCAATCCATTGAGGATAAGAAGTAACAGCCAGAAAACCTGCATCAAATTGTTTCATAACCTCGACTTTGATTTTCTCAGACATTTTAGGACGCATGCGACGAACCTTTTGCTTAACAGGACGACAATCTTCCCTCGTTGGCAACCGATGTACTACTATATCTGTATCCAGTCCTGGCATGTCGTCATAAGACCAAGCAAAAATCTCTACATAGTCATGTAACATCTGAATCAACCTTCTTTTGACACTGCTTTCCAAGCCTGCTCCTATTTTGACTTCTTTCTTGTCTACTTCGGTACCCAGATTTACAATCTCAACTGACTCCTCGTGCGGCTGTATAGTCCTCTCTTCCTGCAGTAACAGTCTGGCAAGTTCTCCAGGTACTTCACAATCTTCCACACTTCCATCCTCGGCTTGGTAGATCGGATTTCCAAAGTCATAATGAACAGTAGTAGAACTATTATCAACATGATCCAGAGTGGGTATGGATCTGCAATTCGTTACGTGAGTGTGTGTAAGAAAACATAGCTTGTTTGGAAGATGACAGAAAAGACAAAGAGCGCAATATTTGAATGCAAAAAGTCCATTGATTTATTGAATATGAATATGCTTATGAAAATGACAAAAACCCTTAACAAATTAGCTATTGTGCCCCGGGCATAGACACAATGCTTTAAGAAGTTCAATTGTAAAAACTAAAAAAATTTGCAACACTAAAATAGACAATAACAATTACTCCTGACTAAAGGAAATCGGGATAGTGTCTTCAGCCTTCCAATTATTGAGTCCGTCACCAATTGTTGGAAAAATCCAGCTATCCAGGTCGCAATCGCTATCAGCATCTTCTACAGCATTAATTTGACTCTTGGCTACCTTCTCAGAGCTAAACCCCAGGCCAAATTTGTCAGACTTGTACGGTACGTCGATCAGTTGACCCCAGCCAGTACAGCCACCATCTTCAACCACAGCTTGAGCGTCCTTCAGGGAAATCATAGCAGGAGGAGTCTGAATAACCTTGGGCACACCGGAAGTTGGCTTAAGGACAGGATTGGTCGGAGGAACTACTTCAAATGACTGACAAGGAGTCTCAATGAATTCACCATCCATCTCGACGTATCTGAAGGCATGCACACTACTGACAATGTACTCTTCTTCTCCACACACGGTGACAATTTTGCCCTCTGTGGGATACCTCAGCTTTTGATGGAGAGACGAAGCTACAGCACCTGACCCATGAATCCAAGGGCGTCCCAGTAAGCAGGAATAGGCAGGACGAATGTTCATTACATGGAAGGTAGTATTGAAGACTTGAGGTCCTATCTTGATAGGGAGGACTACTTCGCCATGGACAACACTCTTCGCACCATCGTAACCACGTACCACAATGTCACTAGGTTTCAGTTCGATGCTTTTACAGTCCAGCTTATCCAGCACAGCTGTTGGCAGCACATTCAAGGAAGAGCCATTATCGATCAACACATGAGACAAAGTGATTCCCCTACACTCAATGGAGATATGCAGGGCTTTATTGTGATTCTTTCCCGCTGGTGTCAGGTCAGCATCGGAAAAGCCTAGGCCATTGTCAACAGCCAAGTGAGCAACATAATTTTCGAACTGATCGACAGATGTTTCCTGAGGCACATGAGCAGTCTTCAAGAATTTTATCAATGCATTGGCATGAGATTCAGAAGATAACAGCAAGGATAACATCGAGATCTTAGACGGGGTATGCCCCAACTGTTCTACCACATCGAAATCACTCTTGCGGATGATTTTCAGCATTTCTTCCATTTCCTGTTTGGCAACATCTTCGGGAGTAACTTCGACCGGTGTCTCTGACTGAGAAGGATTGACTGGTTCCTTTCCTCGAGTTTCAAGGACAGGAGGTGAGATTTCTGGAGAGAAGATCCTTCCACTTCGAGTAATTTTACTAGTCCCAACGATGCCATTAGGATTAGTAGAATTGTCCACTTGCTTCACGCCATGGACGTAAACATCACCGCCATAATTCCATGGAATAGCTTTGCTTGAGGAATACGGGATCGGGCCAGGTGCAGTGATGATTAGGGGAGCAACCCTGGGCTCAGCAGTAATCTTCACAGGCGCCCTGGTAGCGGTAATCTTCACTGGAACTTTGGACCTAGCAATCACAGATATTTCTTCAATAGGGTTTTCCGCCTTAGGAATCCTTTCGAAGAGAACTGTACGATCGTCCATCAGCCGTTGAATACCATTCTTCAATTTCAAACAGTCCTCGGGCCGGAGTATGCAGAGATTGCAATCTTCAGCACAACCTGGAAATAAACCAGCTTGCAATAAATTCCTCTTTATGATCGGGAGAGGAGATGTTAAGTCCGCCACATTGGAAATGTGAGAATCGTCATCCATAGCATTAACAGTCTTGTCATGGTTAGGCATAGGAGCAGTGATGACATTAGGAGTCTCCGGAGGCTCAAACTCAATTTCTCCAGCTTCGATCATATCCTGAATCTTATTCTTCAATGACCAACAATCATTTGTATCATGCCCGGGGCTATCGGAGTGATATGCACACCTGGCATTGGGATTATAACGAGAAGAGGTAGTGTTGGGATTTGTAGGAGGATCTCTAAGGGTGATCAAATTTGCCTTTAGCATTCCCTGCAGTGCCTGTGCCAAGGTCATATTGATCCTGGTAAACTGCCTTCTTGGCCTGTCTTGTTTGGGCTGGAAGTTTTGAGATGGTGGTGCTGCAATCGTAACTGCTCCGATGTCATGGTCACGGTTTTTCTTGTTACGACCCTTTTGACCGTACACAGCATTTGATTCATTCTTCCCCTGATGGGACCTTTTGGTGCTTGCAGAGGCAGCCGCCTGTATCTTTCCACTTCGGATGCCGCTTTCAACACGTTCACCTGTCAATATAAGTTCAGTGAAACCTGATGAAGAACTTCCCAGTAGATGGCTGTAGAATGGGCCGGTCAGTGTGCCCATGAACATATCCACCAATTCTCTGTCAGTCATAGGGGGTTTGACTCTGCCAGCCAAATCTCTCCACTTTTGAGCATATTCTTTAAAGCTTTCTTTAGATCCCATAGTCATATTCTGCAGCTGTAGCCGGGTAGGCGCTAGTTCAGAGTTATACTGGTACTGTTTATAGAAAGCTGTTGCTAAATCAGTCCAGGTGCGGATGTCAGAGCTCTCGAGCTGATAATACCATTCCAACTGTGTGCCAGACAGGCTCTCTTGGAAGAAATGGATCCATAGCTTCCTGTCAGTGGTATGCGGCTGAATCTTTCTCACATAAGCTCTCAGATGCATCTGAGGACAGGACGCACCATCGTACTTAGTGAAAGTGGGGATTTTGAATTTGCGAGGAATGGTCACATCGGAGACCAGACCCAAACTTTCGAAATCCAGACCGGGCGCCTTTTGACCCTCCATAGCTAGCATACGTTCTTCCAACAACTTGTACTTATCATCTCTTGGAGAGTACTGTTCATTTTCATAATCTTCATCGTCGTCCTCAGGGTGGAAGAGATCGACATTCTCCTCTTCGGAATCATTCTCTGTCTCCTCTTCTGGACCATTCGGGATCCCAAACTTGACTCCTGCGGCCTGTCCTTTACGCCTTCTTCCCGGGTTAATGAAACTCACAGCTTTCTTGTCTTTCTTCTTTTCGAGCAAAAGAGCCTTCAGTTCCTCCTGCCCCTTGGATAAGCTTAGCATCATCTCCTTGAATTGAGCATTCTGAGTCTGGAGATCTTTGACAGTTTGTTCGAGATCCATTTTTCTGTTTGTAAGGAAGACCGTGAGAACATTGAACTTGTAGAATACCTGTTATGCAGTGTTATGTTATGCTATGCAATGTATGAAATGTTTTCAAGGACTTTTGGAATTTAACTTTGCGTAAATCACCAACAAGAGAGAAATGTTTATTGCTAATTTCCTTGACCAATGTTCATTACAAAAGGAATAATAATAAAAATACAATGAAAGCTCAAGTCTCCCAGGGGCGGCTTCTTTTTGGGCGAAGATACGCATTGAGTCTTCGTTCCTCATTAAGCTGACTGGTAAGTTCTAACACTTTCTTCCTTTCTGCGACAAACTGAGTCTCGAAAGTATCCCTTTCTTATCTCAACTGGATCCAGGATCTCTTTAGTTCCTCAACGTTGGTAGGCATATCTGGATAAGGAATGATCTGAGGAGCACCTCCTTCAGCTTCAGGTTCGACAATCTGAGGTCCGATTGCAAGATATGGCATGACAAGTTCACGAGCTCTGGCGCGTACCCATCTGAGATAAGGTTCCATAGGAATAGAATTTTTCTGTCCTAACGTACCTCTCTTCACCATGCCCCAAGCTCGTACAAATCTTTGACGGAGGCCTTGGGAATTGTTGTCATAGTCGAACATGATGCCTTCGATGATCATTTCATGTGGACCATCTCTTCGAGCACAACCAAACTGTCGCAGAGCTAAAGCAGGATTATAAGTAATACCTCCTCTTATTCCTAGGAGTGGTACATTAGGGAACTCGCCACAACGGTCAATGATGGTAACATTTTCCTTGAACTGAGGACACCAACAGATGTCTGGGTGGGAGAGCGACATTATCCTTTGAGACCATTTCAAATTCTGCTCATTCTTCAAGACTGATTGAGGAAGGTGCGAAATAAACCACCTAGACAACAAAGGTATGCAGCACATGAGAGTCCCTTGCTTCTTCATGGTACGAGTGTGGAGGGAATGCAAAATGTCTCCCAGCAAGGTAGGTACAGGGTTATGGGTGAGAAATATCTTAACAGCATTCATGTCTATGAATTGGTCTGGATTAGGGAATAACACCAAGCCATAGATTAGCAATGCCAGGATTTCTTCGAAAGCACGGACATTCATAACTTTTAAGAATTCTCGGGCCTTATTTGTCAGGAATTTGGCAAGTAAACCCTTAACTCCTCTCCTTGTTACCCAATTAGCTTCAATGTCGAACTTCGTCATGTGTAAAGCTGCGGCAACTTCTTCAGACTTCGGAACCTTTTCTAAACCACTGAACGGTAGTTGATCAAGGATAGGTATCCCAAGCAGTCTGGAGAATTCTTCCAATGTGGGTACCAACTGATAATCTGGGAATGTGAAGCAATGATGTTTAGGGTCAAAGAATTGGAATAAAACTCTCATCATATCTTCTTTGAACCCAGTGGTAACTAAATTGAGAAGAGAACCATGTCTCTTGATGAACTGCGCATGATCGGAAAGTTCTGACACTAAGTTCTTGAGTTGAGGAGAGATTGCTACAAGATTAATCCGGATGGTCTTCCTGGGAGCCATAGCTTTACAAAACAGAGCAAAGTTAAATCCCTAAGTCCTTGAAATGGTTAGTACAATGTTATGATGTCATGATGTTATGATGTTAAGATGTTATGATGTTATGAGGTTAAATAAATAACAAGCACAAGCAAGTCACACAACCATCATTCCTAGGTTTTAAGGCTTGCATGAGTTCCATAGGTAAGTACCCTCCCCACTGAAGTTTAGTTGGTTCAACCTGTCCTAGAATAGTAACCGGGTTCTAGAAGGATCTCAAATCACCGACCTTCCTTTAAGTCCACTTCAGTGCAACACCAAGTGGTTGACCGAAGCTTCCCTAAAGTCCAATCTCAAAGAGTGTAGTATCGAGGCTCAACCAACCCCAGTCGGAACCGAAGTCAGTTATCTCACTACTTTCTAATGGCCAGGATGAGTCAATTAGGGTTCTAAAGGTCTGGTTAATGCTTTAATGACACCACGCGGAAGCCAAATTTTTCCTCAAGTGAACATGAGGAACATCAGGACATCCAAAGTGTCACATTAACCGTAGCCATCATTTTAACCATTCCAGTATACGCCGGATAGTCGCGATGATCTATTGCTACTTACCTAAGGTACACTAGATCCGGGTGTAGGATCTTTCACTCAAAAATACCCAAGCAATCCCTTAAAAGTAAATCAGACAATTTGGAATAAGTGATCTTGTTTTTAAGGTAACCTCTCTTTTTAAAGTATCCCCAGCAGAGTCGCCAGTTTTGTCATACGGTGAACTGACTTGGGGTGTTTTGCTTTTTATCGCAATGTCGCGGATAGCAAGAGTCGCCACCGACTTTTCTTTTATCCAATAAGGAAAGGTGGAAAAGAACAGGAAAGACCTCAATAGATTTTGGGTTCGGGAGGTACATTATACAAAGGGAAGGTGTTAGCACCCTTTGTATCCATGGTTATCCATGGGCTCTTAATTGCTGGATCACTTATATTTTTGTCTGAAAAGTGTTCGTGAATTGTTTAAAAATGTTTCGAAAAGAGAGTTTAACTTTGTAATGATTCTCGTATGAATGTATACAAAGTATTTATCTCGTTTGATTTTGAAAACGGTTTAGAAAAATGTAACTTGGTAATGATTCTAGTATGAATGTATACCAAGTGGTGATTTTCTAGGATTTGCAAAGTGTGAGGGGTGGGAAATGTTTTAGGTTATGATCCAGCAATTGAGAGTTATACCTTCCTAAGGTCGTTATGAACGTTTCCTATCCTTATGAGGGTAAAACTGTCCTTACTATTGAGAAGTAAGTAATTTTACCCTTTGGATGTTTAAGGGTCATCGTAGGGTCATCGATAGGTCATTGAAGGCAACAGTTGTAAGGATACCTTAGCATTCGAAGGGACGATCATCATTTAACCGTAGGCTACACCGAAGGATCATCGAGAGACGAAATCATATATTCAAAGGCAACATCCGAGGGACTATGATTTATTTTATGATGATTTAATCGAAGGGCCATTGCTAAGTGTATCCCCACATTCGCGGGACATGACCGTGGTACCGTAATATCGTAAGGCAAAAGAGAGGTCCAAGATCACATATTTAGAGGCCGTATTTTACAATCGATTAGGTAATTAGGATGAATCTCCACATTAAAATTAATACATTAAAATTAATACATTAAAATTAATACATTAAAATTAATACATTAAAAATTAATTAGGTAATTTAGGGTGAAACTCCACAAGGGTATCCCACAAATAAAGTGGAAGACCTAGACAGCAATCTTTTCCTGGGAAAGGTGAACCTTTACAAAATTCAGCAAACGGGTTAGAGTACCAAGTCAGGATGCAATCAAGGATTGCACCGCAATAGAAACCAGAACAGCAGTAGGGTCAGATAAACAATGCATGGCTATGATAAAAACATGACAGGTTAGCAAAGGACAGAACAGAAAAATCAGCGACTGTCCCGGTCGCCGCTGCCTCGCCTAGCGAAGGCTTAGCGAATACTCGCTGCATGCTCGCTTAGCGATGTGCTAGCGAGCGGCTGCGGATTCTGGTTTTGATAACAGCATAATGTCAGCAAGCTTCACACCTTATAACATCCATTACAGAGATTATGTGGTTAGACATTCAGATGTTCATGCATACTTAAATTCATATGTAAAACTTAAGATAGTTTCATAAATTCAATCATGATACCATATGCAAATTAAGAACATAAGGTAGTAATAGCAATGTCAACCTGTTTGTAATCGAATTGTAACCTTGAATTGGCCGATCGGATCGAATTGAGCGGAAGTGACCTTGCTGCCGCCGGCTTTCCTTCAGGGTTTCCTTTAGGGTTACTCGGAATTCTCAGGGTTAGCCTCCAGGGTTTGCCGTCTGTGAGCGCTAGGGTTTGCTTGCTAGGGTTCTCCTTTCGTCCTTTTTCGTCCTCTTTCGTCCTCCTTTTTTCTGACTGGAGTTGTGGTATTTATAATGCCTTTTTTCATGACCTAATGGGCTCAGAGTGAAGCCCAGAATTTTCTGTTATCTGCCAGCTTCGCTAGGCGAGCGTGTAGCGAACGTTCGCTAGGCGAGCGTGCAGCGAACGTTCGCTAGGCGAAGGATTTGCTCGCCTAGCGAGCAGGCCAGTTTGGGCCATTTTCTGGATTGGGCCACTCGTGAGCTGGGCCTTTGTTCCTTTAAGATCAGTGTCATAAAAATGAGTCGGAGTGCCCTGAAAAATGTCTTGAAATATTAATGGGCAAATTTTGGGGTATGACACAGCGAACTCGTCCTCGTAATCTTCTTCATCTCAACATAAATCATAATTCTGAAGATTTATCTAACCAATCTAGTGGGAACAACCTATAAAAGAAATTAAGGTTCTTAAGGATGTTGGTGATATGATTGAGTCTTGGTTAAATAAGACCAAGGATGTAGGAGATGTTAGGAATAACATCACCATCGTTGAACCTTCTAATGGGACACCTAGAACTAAGAAGATAATGATCACCATTTTGAATCCTGAGAAGATAAGAAATATAGAAGCTGTTGTTGAAGAGCTAATGGAATCAAGTGACTCAGAGTTAGATGAAGATTGAGATAACTTCTTTTATTCAATTGGGCATGAATTCTAAATGCTTCATTGATAAAGGGAGCTTCTGATCCTGATGATTTAAGTTTTTCTTTCAGTTTGATGACCCTTGTATCTCAACATATTTTATTTCTATTTATAAATTCTCTAAAACCTCATTCAACTTATGTACAATAACAGATATATTGCTAGTTGTTCTTATCATGTTTTGGCTGTGTATGTGTTAAGATACTAAGAGCTTGATAACAACCGTCTGAATTTTTTATATTGAAAGATATTTCATCAAGGTTCTTTATAACAACCGTTGTGAAATATATTTTATTTTTTATACTTTATTGTAATATATTAATAATAAAATAACCTATCACCATAGTTATTACAGGAAATCATAGTGAATAGTACTTACATTTTATTACGGGTTTTGTTAATAATTATGGTAATAAGTTTTACACACATACACACACACATAAAACAAGCTTTCACAAAGAATAGTCATCACTCTCAAACATAACAATAACATCTTTTTGTTCCACATGTAGTGAACCTACCTTTAAATGTTTCTTCATGCTAAAAGGTAGTCAAGTTCATACACTGTATAATTCTTCTTCTTCATAAACTTTCTTCCATGATACTCATACACTTTCTTCTATTTTGTGTGTATAAGTTCTTCCATTTTTTTTCATACGCTTTCATTTGACATGATTTTCGTATTTTTATTTGGCATAAAGCTTAGGACTTAGGGTTTTCATTTGACATGATTTTCGTGTTTTTTGGGTTATCTCTAATTGAATCTCAATTATTAAAATGGATCTCAGTTAGCATATATGTTTCATGTATGACACTAGTTCTTCTTAAAAATCTAAAAATCTTTGTTCAATAGAGACATCAGTGTATTAAATATTACTTGGGTTTCTGTATATGTTAACATGTTGTTAATGTCATGCTAGTTTATGTTTTCAAATCACGTTATCATGTTGTTTGTAGGATTACAATCTCATGCTAGTTTATGTTTCTAAATCAGGTTAATATGATAATATACATTTTGATTTGTAGGTGTGATTCACAAATTATTTACGTAGCAATGAAGAAAAAATACAAGTTTGTGGCTTTCACTTCATCTTCTTCCTTATTTCATTATGGATTCCCTTCCGAGACAAGTAGATCATTTCTTCGTCTTTTCAATAAAAGGTACGGTTGTGAAATATTTTATGAGTTGATATGTGGTTGTTGTTTAAAATTTTGCCTTGTTTTTTAATTACAGTTGAGTTTATTATATCATATGTAGATTCCTTGTTTCACTAACACCTCACTAAACATGCATTCATTTAAATTGATTTAGAAAATTATAATCTGAAAATTTATATTTGAAAACCAAATTAGACGAATCAATGTTTTTCGAATGACATCCATCTTGTAATTCATCTCTGGTTCTTTAACATATAAAATTTGGTTCAATACCCCAAGTTCTTCAAAGAAATGATTCATTTTTATTTTGTTTTATATCTCAAAACATAAAATTTGTTGATAAGTTTTAAATTATCTTCATCAATTTCATCATAATAATGATCATCATTGATTAAAATAATGATGATGATGACTCAAAATTAGTCAACAAATTGATGCTTTGCAAAATAAACTATAAGAGAATTAACTTTATTTTGAAGAACTTAGGGCATTGAACCAAATTATATATGTTAAAGAGCGAGAGATGAATTACAAGATGCATGCAATTCAAAAAACAGTGGAGCGTCTAAGTTGTTTTTTAAAAATAATTTATTTTTTTAGATTATTATCTTCTAAATCAATTTGTTACAACAGTTATTTAATATAATTGTTATGATTGGTAGTGCGCTATCTAGTTTATTACAACGGTCAGACGTCCGTGGTAGAAAATACCATAATACAACCACCCCTTACCTCACAACGGTTGTTAGGCGTGGTGGTATCCCTTTTTCCAACCGTTGTGAGAGGGGTTTTCCATAGTAATGTACCCCTAGGGTCACACAACCAATTTTGGGAGATCATGTGCCTTCTTTTCTCACAAACCAATGCATCCATGTATGCAGATAATGCAATAACTATTGCATCCCTTATCAATCCATACTTAGCATATATCAGGATCTGCCATAAGCAATCCTAGTCAAATGGCACAACCACAAGGAGGGTTATGATACATCCCTTAAGGTATGACAACCTTGACCACTAGTTCCCTCTAGTTTGTGAGGCAATAAATGGATGAGAGTAACCATGATATGATAAATATACTTACACAACAAATTGGTACAATGTTTAATCCTTTGATCCAATGTACTAACTATAATTACTAGTAACTGGCGCACCAAATGGGTAGAATTACTGATATTTCTGGTGCTCCTCAAGCGCCGACCCAACTAGTGCCTAATAACCAAATGCTACGAATGTTTTCTCGTATATTTTTGTAACAATAATATTTGAACCCCCTCTTTATTTATTTTAAAACGCATTAGTATCACCTTGTTTAAATTCCCAATCCCTGTAGAGACCAATTATTTTATTACTTCGACGAGATTAGTACATTTGCTAATTAAATCATTATAACCTTTGCTTGTCATTCCCTACACATATATCTTAAAATTTTGTTAGCACAAACTTGGTTAGAAAAGTACCTTCTCAAGTTGTCTAACTTGTTGATTAAATTGAAAACCTGAGTTTATTGGTCATTTTGGGATTTAATGCTTTATGCAAAACAACATGGAGTTTTCTCAAGTTGGTTTTGGTGCAGAAGGGACACATGTTGAACATGATGTTCCAACATGTATATTGCAACATCTGGTCTCTGGCTACAGACAAATGATATTCCAGTTTGGTTCAAAATTATTCTATCTAAGATTCTCTTAACAAAGAAGATCTACAAGTCATGGAGAAGACTTAATTTCGACGTACTGGTGCAACATGGGTAACACAATTTTCCAGCATTTGTAGTGCAACATCTGGCATTGTCAGCAGGCCATAATGGATGTTGTTTGGTGCGAATTTTTTGATTGGATTTCAATCAGATTTGTTAGCAATGTATGATTGATTTGTTTAAAATCTATTGAAGATCAAATCAAATTTAAATGGAGATTTAAATTTGAATTTGAATGTAACAAGTCATATCTTTTGAATATTTTTATGGAGCAATCAATTCCAACAAGATTCTCTATTATTCTAGACGAATTTAAATCATAGATCCATAAGGAAAAAGCCTGGAAGACATTGTTATATAAGGAGATGATGATTTCTTGACAAGTGTACCAATAATGTCGAAGTAATAATTAAGATTGAATCCACAAGGACTTCTTTTAACAAGACAAATTTCGTGCAATGTGTAGAAAATAGTAAAGGGGAGGGGTTCGAGTTTGCAATACGAAAATTAAATAAGTGTTTAAACAAAATATCAAAAGAGGTCAGATTGTTGTCGCATCACGCGAAAAACCGGCGGGAAAAGAAAGAAACAACAGAGCCGCCACCGTGCGTTATTTATCCCAAAAGAGGGAAAGGAAACGCTCGAAGTAAACCTGGGAAAGAACATGGTCTCGCGACCAAAGAGGATGGGTTCGAGAGTCGGTTATGCGAAGGGAAGGTATTAGGCCCCCTACGCATCCGTAGTACTCTACGGGATCCACGCACTATAGAAAGGAAAATGGTTGCTAAACACTGCTCAAATATTCACACACACTGGCTGAAAGAGACAAAAGAAACTGACTGAAACTGACTCGGCAGGATATCGTATCCTGGGCCTACTTAGTCTATCAGGCATAGACATCAGAGTCGAAGTAGTTCGGACTGGGGAAAACAACACATGCTCGCTAGGATATCGCATCCTATGCATACGTATCTTCTCGGACGAGAGAAGAATCAGAGCATTCGTAGCTCGGCTGACACGCACACAAACAAAACAAGACAAAGGCAAACGTGGAGCCCGACTGCCAATCACTGGACTTACATCAGCATCCGAACCTAAACGCACACACACTGGAACCCGAATGCCACTCGATGGACTTACATCAGCTTCCAAGCACACAACAACACAACAAGTTAATAGGGAGTCGGGGACTCGAGCCTATAACTGTCAAACAACACACACACACAAAAGAAAAGAAAAGGCGCCCGGAGAGATCAGCTCAATCTCCTGCCTACATACTTCATCTGGTATGAAGATCAGGGCGATGTAGTTCCCCTACGCAGGGACAAGGATCTAGCCTAACCAGATAACAGAGGGAGACACAACTCTAGGGAGACTACGACTCGAGCCTAGATGTTGTCATGCAAAAGTCAACCCTAAGTTAAGGTTTCTAGCTAAATGGCACAAGGGCCAACCTATCCTAGACACGGCTTGCACAGGAAGCAAGGGTCTCGATTGCAACTAGGGCAAGAGAAAGGGGAGGTCTCGATCACAACGAGGGCGAGAGAAAGGAGAGATCTCAATCACACAGGGGTGAGAGAAAAGAGTTAGTGTTAGTTGTTAGTCAAACTCGGCAAGACATCGCGTCTCGTGCCTACGTATCTCATCTGAACATGAGAATCAGAGTTGCCGTAGTTCGGCCGGCAGGGAAAAAGGACTCGATCGCAACGAGGGCGAGAGAAAGGGAAAGGCTCGATCGCAACGAGGGCGAGAGAAAGGATCGCAACGAGGGCGAAAGCAAGCAAGGATTAGCTGTTAGTCAAACTCGACAAGACATCGCATCTCGTGCCTACGTATCTCATCTGAACATGAGAATCAGAGTTGCCGTAGTTCGGCTACGGAGGGACAAAGGATCTCGATTGCAACTAGGGCAAGAGAAAGGGAAGATCTCAATCGCAACGAGGGCGAGAGAAGAGAAAAGGCTCGATCGCAACGAGGGCGAGAGAAAGGAAAAGGCTCGATCGCAACGAGGGCGAGAGAAAGGATCGCAACGAGGGCGAAAGCAAACAAGGATTAGTCTAAACTAAACCTAACTTGCACAGGAAGCAAGTCTAAGCTAGCCTAAGAAGCAAAGCAATCACAATCACAGATAGCACACACTATATACATACAAGAGGCTCACACAAGGGTTAGGCACTAGGGCCAACTGGAATAGGGTAAGTGTGCTCTTAACCTTGCCATTGAGAGGCTAAGGTGAAGCAGATGAAAGGATGAAGTGAGGATGAGACCTCACAGCTCTTATCCCTGGCC
The DNA here is from genome assembly GCF_024323335.1 of Lathyrus oleraceus. NCBI lineage: Eukaryota > Viridiplantae > Streptophyta > Magnoliopsida > Fabales > Fabaceae > Lathyrus > Lathyrus oleraceus. Next base: position 25,953,043 of record NC_066579.1, read on the forward strand.
AGGGAGAGCTACTAGACAAATGAGCATGGGTCCAGAAAGGGGGAACCCTTCTATACTCGAAGACTCTGACACTGTACACTTTGTACAAGATCTTGGGTTTGTACCCCAATGCATCAACACACAGCAGTGTGAGCAGAGGGATGACACAACAAGAGTAGTGGGGGATAGATTGCATATCCCTACCTTCCACCAATTGCCTTACTTGAAGGACTTTTCCTGCTTGGGACAATTTTAAACACACACAAGCATGGCCTCTTAAGGAGGACTTCAGACAGTTTGCCCGGCCAAGTAACAGGCCGGGTCTCCAGACTACATGAAGAGAGAGTAATTATACCTCAAAAGCAATTGCTAAATAGCAAAGCAAGCAAATAAAGCAACTAAAGGGTACCTGAGAAAAGTCAAACAGATCAGTATGCAATTAAACAGTTAAAAGCAAAGGAATGGGATTCACAAACAAAACAGATGATCAACTGTGCAAGGCACAAGACTCAAACACATGAGTCAAACCTACAAAACAAAGGTTAGCATATGGTAAACAATCAAGTTCAAACAAGTTTGAATGATCTTTGAGGCATTGGTGCTTAACCTGAAACAAGAACTCAATTGTAAGCTCAAAAGACCACTAGGACTAGCCTAGGGTCAAGGATGAAAGAAAAAGTCAAAACAGCAAAGAAAAGTCAACCAAAGTCAAGGTCAAACATTTAGTAAGCAATCACAATTGGGTCCACATTCAAATCATGCATTATTATCATTTCATGAACATTTGAAATCAAAGCAAGGCAAATGCAAGCTCAAAGAAGTCAACAGAATGACTTGCATCAAAAGTCAACCCAAACATTTTCAAAAATCAACAAATAAATCATACTCAATCCTAACATCTATCCTGGTAAGCATGTCAAATTTCATGGCATTTGGATGAGAGGAAGGCAGTCAATGAAAATCAAGAAGTCAAACCAAATTTAAGCATGCACAATGAAGGTCAACAAACATGGGTCAACTTCAAAAAATCATATCAAATTGAAAACAGATGATAAATGAATGATATTAACACCAATGCAAAGCTCAAGATGTCTAGTTATCACATATGAAATTTCATGATCATACAATATGGTATACGAATTTCACAAAGGATTTGGCATCATGTATCACATAAAGTCAAACATTGACTAGGCAGGGAAGAAAATTCTCAAATAAATGGAAAAACAGCACAATCAATTCCAGGAAAAATCACACATGAACTAGACATGTAAGATAGGGATCATGCAAAATTTGGGGTCAATTGGATGAGAGGAAGCAAGTTAACAAAATTCATGAAAATGCACATTCATGTTATGACACCAAATGCAACCTCTAACTTCAAAAAATCAAATCACACAAACCACAAATGAGAAATGCATAAACTCTACATCAAAACAAAGATAAGTGAGTCTAGTTTCACCACAAAAAATTCCAGAACCAAAGGATGCATCATGACAATTTCACAATTGTTTTGGCAATATGTATCACTTGGGCACACATGACAAGAAAACTTATACCATGCAAAATTCAGCCAACCAAAAATTAAATAAAAATCATGATTAAATAATAGACATTCATGTGAAAATGATGGAGAAAATTTCATGATTTTTGGAGTTAAATTGAAAGGGTTGTGAATTTTAGAAGATGATGAACAAATTGTGGTAACATGAGCAAAATAACATGAATCAAATGGTCAAAGTAGTTGACTGCATGGCAATTTTGTAATTCAGCATGCCACTTATCAAAACGACTGAGTTTAAGGCAAGGCCACGAAATAATTTGATTGGTCCATATCCAATGAAACAGTAACACCAACAACATCAGCCAATCATCATCGAGATTTCTGGGCAACTAGGGTTTATCACACAGGGTTTATGCAGCAACATGGCAAGGTAGTATCATCATGCTTATCAACATCAAAACGAAAATCAACATGGCATGGCAAGCAGTAGGGCCCCAACATCTAACAACAATACTCCAAAACATGATCATGGAAAAATCTGGAAACGAATGTAGAGTTCATGAACAGCAGGGTATCTTCATCACTTCCAGCAGATCGAATTTTTCAACATACTCATAAACAAAAATTGCTTACACCATCGTGCTTATCTAACAGCATACATACATATTCCATCAATCATTTTCATCATAATAGTCTAGATAGCATGAATCAAGCAACAATCATCATGAGCATGAAACTTTGAAGTCAAAAATCTCTCAGCATAGGCAAGCAAAATACACGATTTAAAGCAAGCAATACTCAGCAATGCAAGTACTACACATGGCATAGCATGGATAAGAGAAAAAAGATAGTTGAGATTTTACTTGGTTATGAAGAAAATCGAGGAACAGTGCTTGTTTGGATGATTTGCTTTGAAACAGATCTTCTTTATGCTCTACAATGATAGATTCTTGAAGTATGTTAGCTCAGCAACTCTTGGATTCCTTCAAAACTTGATTCACCATTGGAGGTAGCTTGAAGAAGCAGTGCTCAAAAGGGAGTTCCAGTTGGTAATTGACGGTTCAAAAAGCTTCACAAGATTGTTCAAGTGATGAAGGAGGCAAAGGTTCCTTGTGGTCTTTGAGGTTTGTGAGCAGAAAATCGCAAAATGCAAAATTGCAAGAGAGGAGAGAATGAATGTTTCTGTGCGTGTATGGCTTGTGGCTAGGGTTTAGAAGTGCAGAAAAGTGGACTTATGTAGTCTGTTTAGCATGGCTTAATGCTGTGCTAACCTTGTTTTGCTTAATGAGCACCATTTGCAAATTGCTAAATGTGAACCAAATGAATATGGAGGTGTAAGAAGGCTGCACGAAATGGGCTTGAAAAGGCTGCAAATAACATTTGTGTTTGCTGTTTTTAAGTCTGCACATGAAATGCTGTCCTTGCTTTACTTAATGAACCAAAATGCATCATTTGTTAACTTGACAATAAAAGCAAATATGGAGGTGGTATGATGGAATGCTACTTGAATTTTGGCTTGGTACATGTTACAAATGACATTTAGGAGGAATCCCAATTGGCCAATTGTGTCAAAAACATTTAAATCAAAAAGTCAAACTTGAGTCAAACTTGATTTTTAAATGGAATAGGTCAAAAAATGCCATTTTGATTGGCAAGGTTTTGGTACATGATGTTTACATTTTTGGAAAGAGGAGGAAAAATGTGGTTTGTAGGAAAAACCCCCACCAAATTTGGCCTTATGGTTCATGAGTTATGGCTTGTTGAAGTTCACAAATTTTTTGAAATTGAATTGATCATATCTTGACAACCATACATGGGATTTGAGAGTTCTTGGACTTTTTGAAAATGGGAGAACAAGATCTTCAACTTTCATGTTGGGCAAAAATTCATTTGAAGCTTGTATCATGATGCAAGCTGAGGATCAAGAAGTTTCCATTTTTGGCAGTTAAAATTACAGGTCCACTTTCTATTTTGGGAAATTTTCTGATTGGCTTCAAATTCTTCCATGATGGTGTTTGACATGATATATTAGGCCTATTTGGACATGAATAAGCTCTCTCAAACCATTTCCATCCATCAAATCCACAAAATCAACCACAGTTGACCAACTTTGACTTTCTAGGGTTTCTGACTGTCTATGCACTGACTGATGAATTCCAAACCCTAATTCCTTGACTTGAACACTTCAAATGGACCTCCAAGTCATGTGAACTTTTTGGACAAACCCTAGGGCATTGGCTCCTTGAGAAACACCCTTGCTTGATTGGTTGACTGATCTCCTGATCAGTTTGACCTAATTCTTTGCTTGCTTGCTCTTGAGGCAACTGGGGACAATGCAAATGCTATGCAATGGACCATGATATGATATGACCTAATATGATATGGTATGTACAATGATAGGTGCAAATTTGAGGTGCTACAATTGTGTTTAGAATCTCATATTTTTCTATTGTTGATGTTTGATGCCTCACATGAATGGTCTCATCACTATAATCCCACGACGAATTAACACAACCACTATAACCGATCCCTCGTGAAATAACTTACTAATCACTACTCCGAGCTTCTTATCCCTAGTCCACTAGTGTAAGAAATATTAGGCGATGCACATAACGTTAATTCCCTAGGCCACTACTCGAGGTCTCCTATTCTTATTCAACCAGTGTAATTACAAAATTGCCCTAAGTCCAACACATAGATTAATGGTTAGTATTTCCTATGTGCCTAAAATCAATTTAAAATAGTATCTCACATAAAAAGAATTAAAAACAATAAACAATTGAATAAGATTATAGATCAAAGGATTCATCCAAATTCAAATCAACATATTACCCAACAATATTGAAAAAAGGTTCATCACACACAACCTAACCTAAAGGAGCTTAGCTACTCATAATTCAGATTACAATACAAAATGAATAAAGAAGAATAACATATGATTTTTCTTGAAGGGTTGGCCTTCAATGGCTTTAAATGCTCTCCAAATCACCCTTGATGTTGTAAAAATCGTATTTTCAGTTCCAATTTTCGTAACTCTTACAAAAGTGCAAAATTTCCCCTTAAAAAGAGCTCAGAATGGACCAGACAATTCAAAAATTCCCCAAAAAATTATCCATCGTGCGCGTGATAACCTTCATCGCACGTGTGATGCAACCTTTATGTCACTATCGTGCATGCAATGTTGTGTGTGATAATTCCAGTGCCTACACGTTTTTGCTCCATTTTTACCTGAATTTTCACTAAGTCCAATTTCTTCATGCTTAGATATTTTTTCCTTATTCTTTGATCTTTCTTTTTCATTTTAGCCCATCTTTCACTTATTTTAATCCGATTCTTCGACTAAATTCATGCAATGACGGACTGTCATCAGAAGACTCATTTTTCATGTTTTACTTGTGAGTTTTGTGCGCAAGACTGAGTTCTTAGTGCATAGGGTTTGTGAGACTCTTATTTCTTGTATTCCACGTTAATGCTCTCATAAGGATTAATGTTTAATCTACTGTTGTACACCACTTTATATTTTAGTAACTTGACATAGTTGTTGGTTTGTCTTAGTTGAGTTGTAAATTCAACAATAAATAAAGTTGTTAGTGAAGTTGATCACTAAGGGCTAGTGATTAAGAGAAAGAGATAGACACGACTAGAAAACACCGTTTTAGCCTCAACGTAAATTGGATGTTAAACGTTGAAATCTGGACGCTAACAACAATTTAGCATCCAATTCATTGACCACAATAAAAACCTTGAAGCTAAACATTAGTATCCTGCTGAAGCTAATTAGAATTTACATAAATGGACTCTAAAACGGAAGCTAAATACTGATATAATCGTAGACACTAATTAGTGTTTGTAATCTGCTGAAGCTAAATTTAACATCAACATATTTTAAACTCTAACTAGCATTAATTTTTAGGGAAGCTAAATTTAGCATCACTATATTTAAAAGGCTAAATATAGTTTATTTATTGTTGATTCTAAATTTAGCTTCCAAAATAAAAAAATGCTAAGTCAAATTTATAAAATTATAAAATACTTTAATTTAGCATCAACAAAGTTGATGCTAATATTATTATCGATTAAATAATAGTTATAAATGATTTATTTTGTAAATCACAACTGATGCAAATAATTAGGGGTGACAAAACGGGTCGGGGTCCGTTGGGTTGGGATTTTGAGCCCGCCTACCCGTTTCGCCCGCCCCGCCAAAACAAAAATACTCGCGGGCGGAATACATAATGGGGCAGGGTTGGTCCGCTAGCCTGTTAAAAAAATTGAAAAAAAACTACCTAAAAAATATCCATGACCCATTTTGAAAAAAAAAATATATATGGCTCAATAATAATATCCATTAAAAAAACTACAAATGAGTAAAATATCTAAATTTCTCTCACAACATCAGTAGTGCTGCAGAAATCCTTTTCACATTGCCGTCGTCTTGCTAGCGATGAATCTCTTTCAACCTCCACACCAGGTTCTTCTTTCATACATTATCTTTTACATACATTGTCTATTATTGTAATTGATTGTCTATTATTGTAATTGATTGTCTATTACATACATTGTCAATTAAAATTTATTCTTCTTTATTATATGCATTGCCTATCCCGCAAATTGCATACAGTAATAGACAATTTCAGCTTTAATAGTATATTATAAAATTGATTCTAAAACTTTATTTTATAAAAACAAGAGAGTCAAAAACAAATATATATATATATATATATATATATATATATTAATAATTGGTTTCATTTAACTTTATGTTATTATTCAATTGTCATAATTTTAGGAAATTAGATTGGGTAGACAACAATCTAGTACAGTTAAAAGAAATGGTCAAAGTCAGCTTGATATGTATTTGGAAGAGGCGGCTTTGGATCTTGATTACACAAAATATTTGGATGTACTACAATGGTGGAAGAACACTAGACATAAATTTCCCGAACTTTCAGTAATGGCTCGAGACTTGTTAAGCATTCCTATTACCACTGTTGCATCCGAATCTTCCTTTAGTATTGGTTTTAGAGAGCTTAACAAGTATAAAAATTGACTATTGTTTGAAAATGTTGAAGCATTACTTTGTCCTCGCAATTGGTTGCATGCATTTGATGATGGTAATTATTTTTAGTATGAATATAGTTATCTACTATTTTTTAATATTTTTTTCTAACCATTTAATTTATTCCATTGTTTTATAATGTAGATAGAAATGATGATGACAATGAAGATGAAAAAGAAGGTTCAATTTGTTCTAAGAGTGCATCTAATATTCTTGATCTTGATGATTAGAATTTAGTTTTAGAATGCTTCACTCTTATTTTGTTAGGCAATGTTATTCTGGTTTTGGTTGGTTAAACTTAAACTTTGATGTTGTACTTAATACTTATTATGATTTTGGTTGGTTGAACTTAAACTTTGGTTGCTTGATGGTTAAAAGTTAATGGTTGCTTGATGGTTTAACTTAAATATTTATTTTGGTTGGTTGAAACTTGAAAGTTAATACTTGTTGATGATTCTACTTCTATTTTAGGTAAATACTTGTTGAACATTCTATTTTTGATTGAAGGGTAATACTTTGATGGTTTTAGTCTTTTGTCATTTATACTTTCTAATTGTTGGTTTGATGTTTTCTTATTGAAACTAAGTAGGGTCATACAAAAAATATGAAAGGTGTGTCATTGTTAAGTGACTAAGCTAGGCCATCCTCTGATTGATCATTAAGATCATCATCCTCCGATAGATCATCAAGACCACCATTATAATGTTGATGAGGTCGACTAGTACTGCAAGATCCATCTCCTAAATGATTCTCTACAGTTGTCATCCTTTTCCTAAACTCTTCCGTATCAATTAGGAATTGGCTATGCAACTCCTTCGTACGTTTATCAACCTCAACAACTCTTTGGTTTGCTTCATCCTCTCTTTGGTTTGCTGCAAAAAAATAGTTTGACTCTAACACATTCGACTAGAAGTCATCAAGTCTATACACTTGCAATTTGCACAGGGACATCTTATGCCCATTTCTGGTAAAAAATAGGACGTGCCATCATGGTTGTCAAGATCTCAATCTCGATCTTAAAATCTTAAGACTTTACGATCTCATTCAACCCCAGCGATCCAGATCTTAAGTAGAATCTTGTGTTGTAGTCAAATTGTGAAAAAAATCATAAAATCATTGATTTTGTGGGATCTTTTCCAGTTTCGACTATGATTGACCGTTTTTCGGCCATTATCTTAAAACGTGAGAAAGATGACAAGATGCAGAGACACACCAATTTTGGTTCGACAGAGACAAATGCGTGCCTTTTGAAATTATGAAGTTTTAGATTTAGGGTTTTGAGAATAAACATCTCATTTATAGGGTTTGTCTTAACTGGTTGACTTATGACAATCCTAGTCATTGATTAAATATGTCCTTAATGTCTAACGAATGTTCCATGTTGTAGTAGTAAAGTATAAAAACTCAAACATACATATCTAAAGAATATAAAAAAAGTCATTTTTCTCACTAATACACTTGCCTACTAACATGTAAAAATACTTCAAATATATAATATTATTTTTTCATTTTAGTAGGATCTTACGATTTTTGTTGTGATCTTATGTTTTATGATCTTGTTACCCCCTTTCGATCTTACAAAAATAATTGGGTAGGATCTTCCGATCTTAACTAGGATTTTATATTTTACGATCTTTATATTCTCTTCCGATTTCATGTAAGATCTCGATTTTGACAACCTTGCGTGTCATAGCCATTTCTACAAACTCGGCAACTCCACTAATGAAACTGTCTTTCAAACCATACCTATAAGGATTTACTGCATCATACATCCATGTTCGGTCCATTTTCTACATGGAAAAAATGAAGTTATATTCGCTATAGTCAATATGTAATAGTAAAAACTAATATAATATATAAAGGTTGCTTTAACATCATAAACTCGACATAAACTCAAAACTCCAAACTAACAGTCATAAACTTATAAGTTCAAAGTTAGATAGCTAGCTAGAAGATTCATTATAAATCAAATACATGTTATCAAAGTTGAATTTAGTATAGCTCATTAAAAAGAAGATGCATATAGACAAGGCCCTGAAATGATACTCATGTCGTGATTTCAAAAAACAATGCAAAATCTTTGATATGACTAGCTCATTATGTTGCGATTATAAATTTAAATTTCCAACTCAACAATAACCAAGCTCAAAAAAATCGATAACATTTTAAATGTTTGATAGATGTGAAAACATACCAAGAAATATAGAAGAGAATGATGGACCAAGCTTTATAAAGTAGAGTGAAACTATAGAAGTTCTACAATCAAGTCAAGGTAAAAAGAATTACTAGAGAAAGAAAAGAGTGATATAGAAGAATTATTACTATTATATGATGTTGTTACATCTTATAATCTAAATTAAAAAGATTGATGAGATTTCCAAACATATAGGTTGTTATAACTCATGCTTTTGGCAACATTCAGCATACTAAAACAATGGGACAATATAAACTTGTGACACACTTTTATAATTTTTAAAATTAACACTAATATGAGTAAAATCAAGAGTTATTTTAAAGTAATGTGATAATTGTGAATTTCCGAAATCCAAGTTATCTAATTTTTTTTTGTAATAAAAATAAATAAATTAAATTTTTTTTTTCATTTTTCTCTCTCACGCGCGCGCGCACACATATCAAACTTAACAAACATTACTAATAAAGAATAACATAATCTTGAATTAAAGTTAAAAGAAATCATCTTAAAATATTACTGTGCAATCAAAAGACAAAAACATGGGTAATTTTAAGCATAAAACATGTAATAATTCAAAAACACACGAAGAATCAGGTTCTACACCAAATTTTTTGACTATATTAAGTAGGAATAATCAATCAGAAGACACCACACTACCCAAATGACCAAAATAATCAAAGATTTTCACAAATCACAAACCCTAAAGAAGAAATAGAAAACCCAAAATATAAATACAAAAAAGTATAGAAGAAGAGAAGAAATATAAAAGAGTTTAGAAGAGAATAGAAAGTTATTAGTTCAATGTGGAATAGTAGATAACGGTGGTGAAAGAAAGAAGAAATAAAAAAGGAAAATGGATTGGGAGTTTGATTACTTACTGTAGCGGTAAATTCATGACCATTAAGTTATGAATAAATTTAACGTCAATAAAACCAGAGTCGTCACCGCGCTTTTATTGTTTCCAAAGGAAAAGGGAAAAGTACGAACAAAATCCAAACATAAGAAATTTTCAAATCGAAACTAATAAAATGTCAGAGATTACAGGTAAGAGGATTGGTTACACAGAGGGAAGGTGTTAGCACCTAAAGTGTCTTAGGTACTCCTAGGGAGCCCTTTTTTATATGTGCATGTGATTTTAGTATAAAAAGAATTCATTAATTATTTTTTGTGTTTGACAAGACCTTCGGATTTGTACCTACGTACCAATATAAAAATGAGGGATCAAAACCTTGTAGTTCATGGTATCAATTTCAAAGTGAGTGAATTGCTTTTAATAAAAGTTTAAGTTTAAAAGAGACCCAAATGGTCTAAAAGAGTTTGAATGAGTGTTAGTTCTTTTTGTCTTTTGAAACTTTAAGTCAATATGATTAGATTTATTCACAAGTTTGATTTAAGAAAAGAGTTTAAAAATGCAATGGCATATGGCCAAAGTTTCTAATTTGCAATAAAGTCTAAGTTTAGAAATCACAAGCAAAGATGGTTTTTGAAAAGAGGGAGAGATTTGAAATTTAAGAAGTGGGAGGAGATGAAGAGACTAATCCTAAGCAAAAATTTAAAAGTTAAGAGTTGAAAAGATCTAACCAATGAGATGCAATCCAATAGACAAGAATGTCATATAGAAACCCACTTTTCCCTTGGAATTTAGGATCGAGTAATATCAATACACAAATAGCAAGATAAAGAGCAAGGTATCAAATAAAGATAGTCACATCCAAGTTAGCAACTTCATAATCTTCTTCATAATCTTCCCCATGTATCAGATGACATGCTCCTTGAATGGCTCAGAATAAGGCATTAGACACAGGTTCAAAATAACATTTGCATCAAGACCATGCAGCAGATGAACTAATGTGGATCCAAATACTTGCATCAAATGAAAGCTCACTTCATAATGACTTGGTTTCAGAAATGTTAGCATTGGTCAAGTCCTTTTGCATAGGGAATATTGCCTAATTCTAAGTCCAAGTCTCAGATCAAATCCAACAGTCCACACAAGTATTTTTTAGGGTTTTTTTGTTGTTATTTATTATGTATTTTAAGGTCCTAAGACCACAAACACAAACAAAATACAAAACAAGTATATACAATCACAATATAATCACAATATATGGCTCAAGTGAGCAAAATGAAAATGACATTAAAATAAATAAGTTAAATGATATGTATAATGACAAATGATAAATGGCTTAAGTTTAAAGTGCATAAAAGTAAATGACTTGAAATTAAAAGTTAGTCAAATAGTTAGTGGATTAGAAGTTAGTGGAACTTTGTTTTTTTAATTGTTTAAGTCATTCTTTGGAGAACACTCAACCCTTTATTCTCAAGCATGGATCCTTGAACCAAGACATCTTCCAAAGACAGGAAAAAATGCCAAGTTTCCACACAATACCATGAAACGGGGGAGACTTACAATCTCACTTACTAAAATGTTATGCCTTTTGTGTCAAAATTTAGCGCTATGTTAAGCAATCGTAATTGGACTTATGTAGAAGTCACAACTATCTGAGGCTGGACAATAAATTTTTTGGTGTTAATGCATGTTAGAGATATGGTATAATGAACCATACTCCTAAAATATACCACACACAAAAAGAAAATGATCCAAGGGTGGACCTAATCTCATTCATACTTATATTGGTTTATGAACCAATTAGCCTTAGGATATTGAGATGTCATTGGCCAATGAGAGGAATGAGATAAAAAGGGATTGAAGATGAAGAGGGAGGGAAAAGGAGACAAGCACAAATTGATCATGGGAGGAATTTCATCAAATTAAAGTGATTCATTCATTTTGGGAGATGAAATGTATATTTCTTCAATCCCCTAAATCCAATAATTTTAATCCAATAAAAGTCAAATCAACCTTGACCAAGGCCCAAACACAATAGTCAAACTCTACAAGTCAATAAAAATGGCTCAACACAATTTATTCATAATTTAACAAATTAAAAATCAATTAAAAATGCATTAAATTAAATTATGTTTTATCAAAAACCTAAAACCTCTTCAAAACACCAAATAAATGGCCAAGAGATTTATCATAGGTCAAACAAGGTCAAAGGACCATGGAGAAAAAAATTCACTATTTTTGAAAAGTCATAAGTATTTTTAAACAATTAAAAATATGCACAAAAACAATTAAATCATAAAAAATATCAATATTGATCCAAAAAATAATTTTAATTCAGAAAATGAAAAAGGAAAATATTTGATTTTTTTTGTGTGAAAGTCCCATATTTTTTGGATCAATAATGAAATTAATATGAATTAATGAAAATAAAGCAATTAAAACTGAAATTCATAAATTCAAAAATACGTGGACCATCTGATCTCCCTCATTAATTGAGGTGGCATATCAGATGGTCCAAAGCGCGCTTTCCACATGTTCCCTAGTCAAATGCCCCACACGCTTGATAATCACTTTGAATGGTTGAGATTAGATCATAGGACTCAGATCAAAGGGTTTTGGACAAGCCAACACCCCACCGGAGCCCTGGCTCCGATCATCTTCTCCGGTGAGGACCACCGGACTGGTCCAAGTTCAACTCAAAGAAAAATGGAAAATGAGTACACTATTTTGAAGGAAAAATATTCAGGAGCTCGAATATGGCCTTCATTTTGTCTAACTCCAACTATACAAGAAGATACAGGGAGTTGAATTTTGAGGATCATGAATTGAGTTGCTTCGATTTGACCTTAAAGGAACTCAATCTTGTTGCCTACATTTATAGGACTTCAGACAACCAAAGATCAACAAGAATAATGGAGAATTGAGTGAGATTCGAAGAGAGGAAAAATCTAAAAATTCACCTTCAATGGAGCTTCAGATTGGCACGATCTTGCTTCCAATTATGCTTAGTCTTGCGTCAGATGTTTGATGGGAGAGAAATAGATCAAAGAAGGGGATGGACTCTTGGAGTTTCAATCTTAAAACAGTTGGAGATTTGAAACTTGGGTTTCAAAGAAAATCTTCAAGCTTATCCTTCAATGGTGAGGGTTCGGGGTTTCTGAATCAAAGCTTGAGCATGAGGTCCTCAATTCTGAGCAAGAGAGGTTCTATTTATAGCCATAGAGAATGATATTTGCACACTTCCAATTTTGGCAAAAATTTGGAAATCTTCTTTGCATGGTTACATGGGCGGGCATGAGGCCCATGAAATGATGCCATCTGATCCATAAACCAATGTGCAATGTACTGAAATCAACTTGGAAGCTCATGCAAGTGTGAATGGAAATTGGACTTTGAAAAAATCCAAATGGTGCTTCAACTTTCACCCATGTGCAAGTACCTAATACTTTGTCCAAATGAGATGATTTTGGACTTTTTGAAAAGGTGAGACAAAGGGGAACAAATTTCATGTTGGACACTTTTTTATTTTAAGCTTGTATCATGATTAATTTTGAGGTGGAAGTTTGGGAAATCAAACATATTAAAAACATTTCTAAGTACCAAGCCATGTGTTCACTTCTTCCACCTTGAATAACTTTTTCTATGGATTTCAAATGAGAAAAGTTCCTTCATAAAAGTTGTAGCACTTTCAAACCTATTAAATTTGGTAACAAATTTGGCCCCATTTGGATTTGGCATGAAGGAGTTCTGCATTTTAGAAGTTAAGGAAAATCACTTGTTCAATGGTATTTGTCCAAAATGACCTATAATGTTTTCTCTTGGCATATGCATTTTCAAGTTGAATTTTCACTTCCTCCAAACATAAAAGTTTAAGTAGACATATTGAATTTTATCATGGAATTTGAATGGATTTCATATCATAAACATTGAGCAAGTTATGGCCTTGGGAAGCTGACCTCCAAATTAGGGTTTAGACAAAATGACCTATAATCTTTCACCATACAAAATGACTTTCCAAGAAACATTAGCTCTAGACTTCAACATAAAAGTTGTTTGGAATGTCATTTAGAGTAACTTTTCTCTTGGAATCATTTTCATATGACAAATATTGTAGGAGATAGGGTCTAGGGAATCCTAGTTTTGACTAGTTGACTTTCTCTGGTCAACCACCACAAACCAACTTGCTAGCTTGACATTCTCTTGACTTTTGGTACTCATGTAGGATCATATATGCATAAGGTGATGTAATGTGAAGTATCCCTTGAAATATTTGATTAATTATTGAAGAAACTTGTTGAAGAAGTCACATAAGATACCCAAATGAAATAGGGTTTCCAAGGCAAACCAACTTCAAAGTCTTGATGATTTCTTGATCAAAATAACACGTGAAGATCATTGGGATCCATATACGACACTTAGAGCCAAATTAAACCAATTCTTGATTGAGCTTCTTGCATTGAGGGTCTTAAACCCTAGATATGAGCTTGATAGAACATAAGTGAACATGCACACTACCTACAAAAGAGTTAAACTATACAATGACATATTTTTGGAATTTTGGTTAGTAAGTAATAAAAAATGAAGTATGATACAATCAAAAGTGCTTGGTGATCTCTCCCAATGCAAATCCAATGAAAGAGGGGTAAGGAGGATACCAAGGTGTGATCCCAATGCTAATGCATATGATGAGAAATAACATGAGGGATTTTAGGGTCAAAATTAGGGTCTTACAGCTGCCCCTATTTAAGGAAGTTCTAGCTGAGGAGATGAAGGTTAAAATCTTCGTATCGACTCAGTAGAATGGACTTAAATAACAACATATAGAAACAAATTTTGGTCCCTAAGAGACCTCATCATGCATATGATATGAAATGTTAAAAATAATATATGTGGGGAAAATGTTGCCACAAAGGAAAAAGAATCCGGAGAGACTGAAAGTCCGCAGGAGCATAATGCATTTCATAAGGAAAACTCACTAGGGAGACAGAGACTTTGGGGGATAAAAGTTACGCGTAGGCCAGGATACGCCTTAAAACTGCTGGGGGACACGAGAGATTCCATAAAAATAAATCAATGGAAAGACTCAGTCGAGGAATAAAAGGAACATCTGAAGTGGAAATGGGTAGATCAGAACAAGGTTGAAATACTCGACCCAAGCAGGAAACAACGATCTCACTGAGGAAATATGCATTCAAACTCAACTGGGGAAGAAATGATCTTCAACATAGGAGTAACACAAATGTATTATCCACTACCGATTACTGGATTAGGTAATAAAAAATTTGACAGGGAGGACATCCGTTACCGGCTAGGGTAAACATATCAAGGATGACTCGCTGAGGGCAAATGGGAGGTGTATTCATTACTAGTTAATGGGTAAGAATGACCTGTCAGGGAAAAGCCAAATAGGATTTACAACTACCGATTATTGGGCAGAAGACCAAAGAAAGAGAATATCTGTCACTGATTAAAGTGAACATATCAAGGATAGACTCAAAGGGAAGAATATTCCTCATCAGTTAAGATGAACATATCAAGGATAGAACACCTGGGGAAATAGGAAGAATATCCGTTACCGGTTAGGGTAAAAATATAAAGGATAAACTTCGAGGGGAGAAATAGGAATTATATCTATCAGGTACTGGATAGAATACCAAAGAGAGAATATCTGTCACCGGTTAAAGTGAACATATCAACGATAGACTCCGCAAGGGGAAACAGGATTTACAACTACCGGTTACTAGGAAGAAGACCACAAAGAGGAGAAAACCCGTCATCGGTTAGGATGAACATATCAAGGATAGACTCCGCAAGGGGAAGGAAATAGGGATTACAACTACCTTTCGCTGGGTAGAATACCAAAGAGAGAGAATATTCATCATCGGTTAGGATGAACATATCAAGGATAAACTCAAAGTAGGGGAAGAAAATATCCGTCATCGATTAGGATGAACATATCAAGGATAGACTTCCTGGGGAAACATGAAAACGAATCTGCTGGGGAAAATAGGTTACTTTTTCCGGGTATTGGGCAAAAGCAAAATAGTCACAAATTGAGAAGAATATTACCAGTTACTGGGCAATAGACTCTCAGGGGACCAAAAACATCTATCTAGGCAAAATCTAGAAAGAAACAGCCAATTAAAGACTCAAACCAATAATCATCCACGAGGAAATAACTCAGTGGGGAATGAGAAAGGTTAAATTCTTTCTACTTAAGGGGATAACACTCTACAATTGAAAGAGGACAGACACACCAAATCTGCATGGGGGGAAAAGGATACCACCATAGAAGAGGATCAGAGAAACAATAAATCATATAGTGCAAATAATGTAATAATGAAAATTTGTAGATGTATATGTATATGTATATGTATTTATGATGATTATGCTGACAAAACGATCACAAAGGATACAATTGTCGCTGGCTTGAATCATCAATACAACATTAAGCCAATCTCAATAGGGAGAAACCAACTAGAGAAAGAGAGGTGAAAGAAGAACGTGAATCAACTATCTCAAAGGCTCAACCCTGGCTGGGGAAAAGGGAGAGATCTGCCGAAAATATGCACTATCAACTCTGCGGGGAATTTTAGGTCCACACCATATCAAATGACGAGACAACCTTACAGAGGAACCAACAACTTCTCTAGGATCAGTGCTGAATGAGATCCGTTGGAGACTTGAGGGAAACAAAAATTTGTTGATACAACGTGCCTACAACTCGAGGGAGGCATTCACAAACTCAGTTGGGGAGATCAACAAAACTTGGCTGGAGATGAAGAAATGTTGCTGGGAATGAAACAGAGATCACGCCAACTGCTTGGGAAAAACCAACAATGCCTCCCATTTTAGGGCTCACCTGTTCTTGGACCGCTGTTGATATTCCTTAAATGGAATCGATTGCTAAGTAATTGCTCTTATTATTTAAGAAAACATGATTTTGGTTTAAAAATTAATTTCACAATGATCATCATAAAAATTAAAATCTATTTGGCTGAAAGATAAGTAAGAGTAGAAACAATTGGATAAAAAAATCTCAAATTTATTTAATAGAATGGTAGCCTGTAAATGACAAGACTCCATAGATCTTTTACAAAAGTTGAAAAATGGTAATTTACATGGAAAACGGCTACATTGGATACAATGATCACTAATCCTTCTACCGACTTCAATATTCACTGTGCTCTTGGCTTCAGTTGAAGATGAATCAGAAACAAAGGTTGTGCTCAAGAATGTCTTCAAGACTGAATATCAACAGGATGTAGTTGCTTTCCATAATCCCTAACTTTTGCATAAATTGCCCCAAGTTGGGGTACTCAATTCATCGGGATATATTTTCTGTTTTATGTCTCTAATTTTTGCCTGGATCACCCTTTCGGGTTTTCAATCCATCGAGACGCTCATTTTTTCCTAAGCCGCCCTTTCGGGTTTTCAACTTAGCGAGTTGTTCTTTTTATTTTTAGAAAAAGTATTTCTTGACTGCATCGGCGTTCATAGGATGCGTGAACTCTTCACCATCCATAGTTGTAAGAATCAAAGCGTCGCCTGAAAAGGCTCTCTTAACAACATATGGGCCTTCATAATTAGGAGTCCAATTGCCCCTAGAATCTGGTTTGAAAGATAGAATCTTCTTGAGCACAAGGTCACCTTCTCTGAACACACGAGGTCTGACCTTCTTATCAAAAGCTTTCTTCATTCTCTGTTGGTATAACTGACCATGACACATGGCAGTCAACCTCTTCTCTTCAATTAAATTAAGTTGGTCATACCTGGTCTGACACCATTCAGCCTCAGTCAACTTGGCTTCCATCAGCACACACAATGATGGGATCTCAACCTCTACTGGGAGCACAACTTCCATGCCATAAACAAGCGAGAAATGGGTTGCCCCTGTTGAAGTACGGATGGATGTACGATACCCATGCAAAGAAAATGGGAGCATCTCATGCCAATCCGTGCACGTTACAACCATCTTCTAAATGATCTTCTTGATGTCCTTGTTTACAGCTTCAACAACCCCATTCATCTTAGGTTTTAG
The DNA here is from genome assembly GCF_024323335.1 of Lathyrus oleraceus. Lineage (NCBI taxonomy): Eukaryota > Viridiplantae > Streptophyta > Magnoliopsida > Fabales > Fabaceae > Lathyrus > Lathyrus oleraceus. Next base: position 25,970,667 of record NC_066579.1, read on the forward strand.
GGAGAAGAATTATAGTGTGCAGTATTAAAGTCTTTGCAAATAGGTTCCACCATATTATTATTCAAGTTAGATCCATTATCAGTAATGATCTTACTCAGCATACCATACTGGCATATAATCTGATTCTTGATAAACCTCACAACAACTTGCTTGGTTACATTCACATACGATGCCGCTTCAACCCACTTTGTGAAGTAGTCAATTGCCACCAAAATGAAACGATGTCCATTCGACGCTTTAGGCTCAATCATACCAATCATATAAATTTCCCACATGGAGAAAGGCCATGGGGAGGAAATAACGTTCAACAGTGTCAGAGAAACATGAATCTTATCCACATAAATTTGACACTTGTGGCATTTCTTCACAAACTTGCAACAGTCAGATTCCATTGTCAGCCAATAGTAACCTGCTCTCAACAGCTTCTTAGCCATAGCATGTCCATTGGAATGAGTACCAAAGGAACCTTCATGGACTTCAGTCATCAACAATTCTGCTTCGTGTCTATCCACGCATCTGAGCAAAACCATATCAAAGTTTCTCTTGTAAAGCACATCACCATTCAGGTAGAAGTTTCCAGCTAATCTCCTCAAAGTCTTCTTATCTTTCAAAGATGCTCCAGGCGGGTAAATCTGACTTTGGATGAAACACTTGATATCAAAATACCACAACTTTTATTTTTGATCTCTGTAGCACCTCAAATTTGCACCTTTCATTGTACATACATTCTCATATTAGGTCATAGCATTAACATGGTCCACTGCATAACATTGCATTGTCCCTTTTGCCCAAGTGCAAGCCATTCAGTCAGATTAGGTCAAATTGATCAGAAGATCAGTCAGTTAATCAAGCAAGTACAATCTCCATTGAGCCAAGGCCCTAGGGTTGGTCCAACATGTTCACATGACCTAGGGGTCCTTCGGAAGTGTTTTGGTCAGGGATTGGATGTTCAGAAGTCATCAGTCAATGCACATTTTACCAGAAACCCTAAAAAGTCAACCTTGGTCAACTGGGCTTGATTTTATGGCTTTGATGGTGGGATTTGGTTTGAGAGGGTTCATTCATGTCCATATAGGCCTCATATAACATGTCAAACACCATCATGGAGGAATTTGAAGCCAGACAAGAAATTTCCAAAAATAGAAAGTTGACCTGTAATTGGAATTTGCCAAAAATGGAAACTTCTTGATCCTAAACTTACATCATGATACAAGCTTCAAATGATTTTTTGCCCAACATGAAAGTTGAAGATTTTGTTCTCCCATTTCCAAAAAGTCCAAGAACACTCAATTCCCATGTATGGTTGGCAAGTTATGATCAAATCATTTTCAGAAATTTTTGAACTTCAAAAGGCCATATCTCTCAAACCATTTGGCCAAATTGGGTGGGGTTTTTTGCAACAAGTCACATTTGATCCCCTCTTTCCAAATATGTAACCATCATTCATCAAAACATCATAGATCAAAATGGCATTTTTGAACTTACTTGAATTAATTTCAAGTGAGGGCGAAATTTGACTTTTTGAAATAATCATTTTTAATCATTTTGGCCAATTGGGAATGTTCTGAAATGACATTTGAGTCATGTTACAAGGCCCAATTCGAGCTGCAGCCTCTTGCACCTCACCACTTGAGTAAAAATGCAAATTAGCAAAACTTCTCATTAAACAAAATTGTGATTAGCATTCACTTAGCAGACCTTAAACAGCACATATAAGGATGATTTTCTGCTCATTTGAAGCCCTAGCAGCCACTGAAAACGAACAGAAATCCATTTCTCTCAAAATCTCCATTTCCTTCATTTTCAATTTTCGACCAAAAAACTCAAAGGAGCAAGGTTCTTGTTTGGTTGCTTCATCATTCAACATCCATTTTGAGCACATTTCAAGCATCTTTTCCCAGCTGTAATCAAAGAAAAGCATACTGTTCCATCAAGCTTCACTAATGGCAGATCTGGATTGGAGTAAAACCAAGCATCCTTGAGCCAAACTTACATCACCAATCATCTTTTGGAAGTTATTGGAGCAACTGTTTCGAGCTAAAACATCCAAATCCCAACTGTTTCACTATTTTCCTCAAGAACAAGTAAGATTTCGAACCTCACCATTTGCTAAATCTTAACATGTTTTAGAAAGGTCTTTGCATGCTGATTTCATTGGTAGTCATAGTTTTGAAGATGGTTGAATGATGATTGAGTTATACTGATTTAAAGATTGTTGTTCACTTTTGTTTTTGCTCGATTCATGATGCTTGGCTTGTTTTAATGTAAATGGTGGTTGGATTCGTGTTGTTCATGTTCAGATGAATCGATTGATGTGGTTAATTGCATTTTCTGGGCACAAATTTTTTTGAGTTGAATGATGAAGATGAACGCATGAACTCTGTGTTAAAACCCTAGATAAATCCCAGAATTTTTGTCCCATTCACGTGTGCATGTTACTGTTTCATCCATCAGCCAATCACGTTATTTCCTTTCCATTTCCCAAAGCGCAGCGTTTTGATTAGTGGCATAGGTTATTACAAGTTTGCCACTGCCGTGTCATGTGTCTTATTAAACTCATGTTATTTTCAATGTTATTTCATTTTTGATTCACCAATTTGCAAAATTCATAAGTCAATCATGCTTTATCCAAAATTCATGGGAATTTTTGCATTGTATTCATCTGGATCTCTAGTTTATTATCATATTTTTTCCTGATTATTTGGATAAGTGGATTTTAATTGGTATTAGGGTTTTGTTCATGTGCTCATATTTTGTACCCTTTGCCAAAACATTTGTGAAATGATGATGCTTTATCCAATGGCTTTGAAATTTTTTGTGCTCAAACTAGACACATTCATGGTGATTTTGGTTTAGAGTTTGTGAATTTATCTTTGCTGGTTTGTGAGTTATGAATTTTTGAATTAGGGTGTGACAATTTGTGTCACACCATTGATGTCCAACTTCATGATTTTTTCTACCTTACCTAATGAACTCATTTTGATCTGATTTTTTGCATGAACATACTTGTGGATGTCTAGTTTACATGCGAATTTTCTTGGAATTATTGATGGCATTTCCTAATTGTTTGAGATTTTCTCCCCTGTTTGACCAAAGTGTTGACTTTTATGACACATGATGCCATTTGCTTTGTGAAATTCTCATACTTTATTAGATGGACATGAAATTTGGTATGTGATTACTAGACATCTTAAGCTTTGCCATGGTTTTAGTCCCATTCATTTCTCATATGCCATCCCTGATTTATGTTTTTTTCAAGTTGATGTATGTTTGGTTGACTTCTTTGAGCATGCTTAAAATTGCCTTGCCTTTCTGATTTTCATTGACTATCTTCTACTTGTCCAAATGAGCTGAAATTTGATATGCATGTCATGTTATGGATTATGATTGACCATGATTTATTTGATGATTTTTTTGGAATGTTTATGATTGGTTTTAACTTAAGTCTTGCTGTTGACTTCTATGAGCTTCCATATACCATGCCTTGACCTATTTTGCTTATGAAATGATGATGATGATTGATATGAATGTGAAACCAATTAAGTTTGCTTCTTGATTGTTTGAATATGATTTTGATTGGATTTCATTTGCTGTTTTGACTTTCTCATCCCCTTTTGACCCTAGGCTTGTCCTAGTGGTCCTGTTGCTCATGTTTGAGTTCATTTTTTCAGGATAAGAAGCAGTTGCCTTAGAGAGATCAATACAAATTGATTGATGCTTGATTGATTATCATGACTAACTTGTTTGTTTTGTAGCTTGCTTGGCTCATATGCTTGAGCCTTGTGCATTGCACAGTTATCTGATTGACATTCAAACAGAAGGCTATATACCAGGTCTGTTATCATCTTGATAAGCTGACTGGAAAAACCAGCTGAGTTATGACAGTAATAAAAACACATGCAGAAGGAAAACAAACACAGGAAATTGTTAACCCAGTTCAGTCCAACATGACCTACATTTGGGGGCTACCAAGCCAGGAAGAAGATCCACTATTAGCAGTATTAATTCAGAGTTAAACTCCCCCGTTTACAACTCTTCACTTAATCCCTACCCAATGCAATCTATACCTAGGAACTCCTAGATAGAAACCTCCAGTTTCCATTCCTATCACTACAAATACAATGTAATGTTAACACACCTTGAACTTGCTTCACAGCTTCATTCAAGAACAAAATCACTCTTACCTACAGGCTTTGAGTTACAAATACTCTCAACTTTGACCACTGAGAAACACATGGTAACCTTCCCACAGATTGGGAGGTTTACCTCACACACACCCCTAAAAATTCATTCTAAGAGGCTTACAAAAACTAGGTTACAATGTGCTATTTATAACCTAATCACCCAACTGGATTTGGGCCTTCAGAAATCACAGCAGACTTGTTCTTTGCTGTTACAACTTCAGCAGAAAAATTCTGCTACAAACAAGGTCTTCAATCCTAAAATCTCTCCATATATATCTCCATATTTAGAGCCTATATATATTCTGATTAAGTCTTTAAGACCTCCACATGGGAGTTAGGATATTCACCAAATATCCTTACTAATCCCAGAATATATACTGAATTAATTAATTCAGTTTTCTACACATATACGATGTCACAGGCCTGATGTCATGACATCGTACATGACATGTTGGTCCAGATGTTGAACTTCTTCAACCCAACATATTAAAACAACAGAGATGAATACATTATTTGTTTTACAAAATTAATGCCAATCCTAAGGTATTAACAAAGAGCTTCAGCTATAGTATGAGATATGGGAATCTCCTCCAATCGACTTAAAGGCACCTTGTCAGAAATAGGTATTCCCAAGAGATGGGCATACTCCTCTAACGTGGCATATGCTGATAATTGGGAAAAGTGAAGCAACGGTAGAGAGGGTCATAAAACTGAACCAACACGCTAAAGAGTCCTTCAACCACATCAGTAGATAACACAGACAAAAGCTTCCCATGACGTAGCTTGAAGTCCAAGGGATCTAGTACAAAATATGATAGCTTCCTTAGCTCTTTCAAGTCGGGACATCTGAAACTGTACTTCTTAGTGTTCCTTCGTCCACAATCCATGGTCTGAAAATATTTGCAAATAAAACCTCAGTTCCTTGAAGTTATTTTTCATGTGATGAATGTTATGATGCGCATGAATGTATGAATGCAACAATAAAAAATAAGGGATCACACACAAGGCAAACAAACAAAGGTCAAGGGATGAATCAAGTCATTGTCAAGATCAATCATCCATTTTGGTGGATTATGGTTTTCACCTCATCAACACCCAAGTTCCATTGATATTGACAAGACTTGATTGGATCAACCAAGAATCAAGGGTTTGTTATGAGTCACGAGCATGGAGTCAGGTTAAGAACCATCCCAAAGGAGTGTACTAAGGATAAAACCTGTAAATCATGTTCTAAAAAGTTCCCAGAGTCTTAATTCCATCTATCAGATATTATAGGTTAGGATGACGGACTCATCGACCCATAATATTCTCAAGAGAAACTCGTCTGAGTGTAGTATCATGTAACAACTGTTATCAAGTCTAGACCTACACAGTCTCGACACTAAGTCCTAAATAGGCCAAGTTGGGTTAAATGTTCTACGATCCACAACTTCTCGGACCCCAAATCAGATAAAATAATGCCTAACCACAAATAACTTGTGTGATATCAATAGCTCTAAAAGGGTATCCACTGAGTAGATGGGTCTCAAGCCAACTTGTTAAGGACTACTCCACACAAGTCGAACATGACTATACCATCCTCCTATCTTAATTGCACTCAAGTTCGGGTTAGAACTTATCTCACCATTCAGAGATCACCAAGCACAACAAGCACATCATATCATAAAAAAATATATACAAGCATCAAATATACAAATATATACACATAAAAAAGTAGGCTAAACCAACTGGAGACTACTCCCCAACAGAGTCGCCATTTAATTTCTGTAGCGGTAAATTCATGACCATTAAGCTATGGATATACTTTACTTCAACAAAACCAAATTCGTCACCGCGCTTTTATTGTTTCCAAAGGAAAAGGGAAAAGTACGAACAAAACCCAAATATAAGAAGTTTTCAAATCAAAACTAATAAAATGCCAGAGATTATAGGTAAGTGAATTGGTTACACAGAGGGAAGGTGTTAGCACAAAAAGTGTCCTAGGTACTCCTAGGGAGCCCTTTTTTTATGTGTGTATGTGTTTTTGGTATAAAAGATGTTTGCAATAAATAGAGTGAGGGGATGAGAAAAGAATTTATTAATTATGTTTTTGTGTATGACAAAACTTTCAGACTTGTGCCTACGTACCAACATAAAAATGAGGGATCAAAACCTCGTAGTTCGTGGTATCAATTTCAAAATGAGTGGATTGCGTTTAACCAAATTTAAATTAAAAAAGCGGCACAAATGGGCTATAAGATTTTGAATGAGTGTTAGTTCTTTTTGTCCTTTGAAGTTTTAAGTCAATATAATTAGATTCACTTACAAGTTTGATTTAAGAAAAGATTTTTAAAATACAATGGCATAAGGCCAAAGTTTTTAATTTGCAAAAGAGTCTAAGTTTAGAAATCACAATCAAAGAAGATTTTGAAAAGGGGGAGAGATTTGGAATTTAAGAAATGGGAGGAGATGAAGAGACTAATCCTAAGCAAAAAATTAAAAGTTAAGAGTTGACCAATGGGATGCAATCCAATAAACAAGAATGTCATATAGAACCCCATTTTTCCTTTGGACTTTAAATCAAGCAATATCAATAAGCAAGTAGCAAAATGAAGAGCAAGGCATCAAATAAAGATAGTCACATCCAAGCTAGCAACTTTATAGTCTTCTTCTTAATCTTACCATGTAGCAGATGACATACTCCTTGAATGACTCAGAATAAGGCATTAGACACAGGTTCAAAGTAACATTTGCATCAAGACCATGTAGCAGATGAACTCAAGTGGATCCTAATACTTGTATCAGATGAAAGCTCAATTCTCAATTACTTGGTTTCAGAGATATTGGCATTGGCCAAATCCTTTTGCATAGGGAATGTTGCCTAATTCTAAGTCCAAGGCTCAGATCAAATCCAACAGTCCACACAAATATTTTTCTAGGGTTTTTGTTGTTTATTAGGTATTTTAAGGTCCTAAGACCACAAACACAAACATGACACACAAACATATATATACAATCACAATAGATGGCTCAAGTGAGCAAAGTAAAATGGCATAAACATAAACAAGTTAAATTATATGTAAATGGCAAATGAAATGGTAAACGACTTGAAAATAAATGGCATAAGGTAAATGACTTGAAATTAAAAGCAATAATAATAGAAGTTAGTCAAATGCTAGTTGATTAGAAGTTAATGGAGTTTTTGTCTTTCAATTGATTAAGTCATTCTTTGGAAAACACTCAACCCTCAATTCACAAGCATGGATCCTTGAACCAAGACATCTTCCAAAGGAAGGAAAAAAGGCCAAGTTTCCACACAATACCATGAAAGGGGGGGGGGGGGGGACTTACAATCTCACTTACTAGAATGCTATGTCTTTGGATCAAAATTTAGCGCTATGTTAAGCAATCGTAAATGGACTTATGTAGAAGTCACAACAATCTAAGGTTGGGCAATAGAAATTTTGGTGTTAATGCATGTTAGAGATATGGTATAATGAACCATACTCCTAAAGCATACCACACACAAAAAAATGATCAAAGAAAGGACCTAATCTCATCCATACTTGTATTGGTTCATCTAACATGAAGTTATTGATGAACCAATTAGCCTTAGGATATTGAGATTTTATTGGTCAATGAAAGGGATGGGATAGAATGGGATTGAATATGAAGAGGGAGGGGAGATGAGACAAACACAAATTGGTCATGGGAGGAATTTTATCAAATTAAAATCATTCATTCATTTTGGGAGATGAAATGTACATTTCATCAATCCCCTAAATCCAATGATTTTAATCCAACAAAAGTCAAATCAACCTTGACCAAGGCCCAAACACATAATCAAACTTCACATGTCAATAAAAATGACTCAACATAATTTCTACACAATTAATCAATTAAAAATCAAATTAAAATGCATTTAAATTAAATTATGTTTGATCAAAAACCTAAAACCTCTTCAAAACACCAAATAAATGGCCACGAGATTTATCATAGGTCAAATAAGGTCAAAGGACCTTGGACAAAAATTTTCATAATTTTTGGAAAGTCAGAAGTATTTTTAAACAATGAAAAATATGCACAAAAGCAATTAAATCATGAAAAATATCAAAACTATTCCAAAAAATAATTTTAATTCAGAAAATGAAAGAGGAAAATATTTGAATTTTTTTGGTGAAAGTCCCATATTTTTTGGATTAATAATGAAATTAATATGAATTAATTAAAAATAAGCAATTAAATAAAATAATCAGAAATTCAAAAAAATGAGAACCATCTGATATCCCTCATTAATTGAGGTGGCAAATTAGATGGTGAGAAACGCGCGTTCCACATATGCCTTGGTCAACTGAAACACACGCGTGGTAATAAAAAGCAATGTCCAAGATTAAAATAATTCAAATGGATCCTATGGCTAAGATGCATGACAACACACCACCGGAGCCAGGGCTCCGGTCTTCTTCTCCGGTGTACCTCACCGGACTGGTCCACCATCAACCGTCACCAAAATAAAAAAGCAAGACATGGATATAAAGAAAAAATGCTCAGGAGTTCGAATCTGGCCTTAATTTTGTCCAATTCCAAGTACATAAAAAGATACAGGGATTTGAATTTTGAGGATCATGAACTGAGTTGCTTCGATTTGACCTCAAAGCAACTCAATCTTCTTGCCTACATTTATAGGACTTCAGACAACAAAAAATCACAAAGAATAGTGAAGAATTGAGGGAGAATCGAAGAGAAGAAGTTTCTGAAAAATAACCTTCGAGTTGATCTAATTCCACTTGATCTTGATATGGATTTGATTTCTTTCTCTTCCTCTTGCTTACAGAAGTCAATTGAGATGAAAATGGAAGTGTATTTCTAGACTTTGAACTTCCAAACAGAAGCTGAAGTTCAAGCTCAATTTCAAGAGAAACCTTCAGAAATTCTGTGGCAGTGGGGGTTTGAATCAGTCTGACAAAGCTTGGGCAAGGTGTTCATGAAGTTCTGATCACAATGCACTTCTATTTATAGGCTATGGGATTGATATTTGCACACTTCCAATTTTGGAAAAATTTGAATTTCTCTCTTGCATGGATGCATGGGCGTGCACTAGGCCCATAAGATGATGTAATCTGATCCATAGTTCAATGTTCATCATGCTGAAATCATGTTAGAAGTCCATGCAAATGGGTCTGAAAAATGGAAGTTGAAATTATCCAAATGGTCCCTTAACTTACATCCATGCGCAAGTCCCTCATACTTTGGCCAAATGAGATGATTTTAGACTTTTTGGAAAGGTGAGATCAAGGAGAACAAATTTCATGTTGATTTTTTTTTCATTTGAAGCTTGTATCATGATGAATTTTGAGGTGGGAGTTTGGGAAATCAAACATATTTGAAAATTTTCTAAGTCCCAAGTCAAATTTTCACTTCTTCCACCTTGAATAACTTTTCTATGGACTTCAAATGAGAAAAGTTCCTTCATCAAAGGTGTAGCTATTTCATACCTATTCAATTAGGTCACAAATTTGACCTCATTTGGATTTGTAATGAAGGAGTTATGCATTTTAGAAGTTGAGGAAAATTACTTGTTTAATGGCATTGGCCCAAAATAACCTATAATGTTTCCCCTTGGCATATGGATTTGCAAGTTGAATTTGAACTTCCTACAAACATCAAAGTTGAAGTAAGCATCTTGAAATTTATCATGCAATTTGAATGTCTTTTATCTCATAAAAATTGAGCAAGTTATGGTCTTGGGAAGTTGACCTTCAAATTAGGGTTCAGACAAAATTACTTATAATCTTTCACCATAAACAATGACCTTCCAAGCAAAACTAGCTCTAGACTTAAACATGAAAATTGTTTGGAATGTAATTTAGAGTAACTATTCTCTTGGAATCATTTTCATATGATAAAAAATGTAGGAGATAGGATCTAGGGAACCCCAGTTTTGCCCAGTTGACTTTCTCTGATCAATCACCATGAACCAACTTGCTAGCTTGACAATCTCTTGACTTTTGGGACTCATGGAGGATCATATATGCATAAAATCATGTAATGTGAAGTATCCCTTGAAATATTTGATCAATTGTTGAAGAAACTTGTTGAAGAAGTCACATAAGATACCCAGATGAATTAGGGTTTCCAAGGCAAACAAACTCCAAACTCTTGATAATTTATTGATCAAAGTAACATGTGAAGAACATGGGGATCCATATATGATACTTAGAGTCAATGTGAACCAATTATTGATTGAACTCCTTGCATTGAGGGTCTTAAACCCTAGATATGAGTTTGATGGAGCATAGGTGAGCACACACACCACCTGCAAAAGCAACAAACTATACATTGACATAATTTTGGTATTTTGGTTAGTGAATAATGAAAAATAAAGTATGATACAATCAAATGTGCTTGGTGATCTCTCCCAATGCAAACCCAATGAATGAGGGGTAAGGAAGATACCAAGGTGTGATCCCAATGCTAATGCATATGATGAGATAAATGAGGGGTCTTTGGGTCAAATTTGGGGTTTTACATTAATCTAGTAGCATTTGCAAAGTCCCACATTGTTTTCTTATTGTATTATGGAAGGGTTTATAAATCTTGATGAAGTATAGTGTATTGCATAAGTGGATTGGAATAAAAGTGGACCTTTGAGAGCTAAACATATCTTGCAATGAATTGGACTTTAGGTCTTTAATACTTTTCCAAACTTTTAATTAATTAAATATCAATTTAAATTATTAATTCTTTAAAAGATTATTAAAAATATTAAATTAGTTAAAAACATTATTAAATATTAAAATATATTAATCATCAATGACAGGTAATTAAAAATAATTTTTTTATTCTAATCATCATTGCCACATATGCAAAATTGGAGGGGGATCACAAAAATTCAAAGACCATCAAAATTAAGATATTAAAATCGCTGATTTTATAATAGGGGAACCAATTGTTTAAAACGTCCAAATAAGAAAGACCAAAAATGTATTTAAGCCAATATCTAATATACAATATCTATCTATTGAGACGAGTGAAGTGCCTCAATTAGTATGTGTTGGATTGAAATAGATGAATGTATGATATTTGTCAAATTTTCAATTCCTAATAGAAGCTTAGAAAAATTTCCATTTTCCGCATCCATCCTTGTCATCAAATGGATAGATTTGAGTATATATTGATAATCCACTTATCTCTATATTTTATAATCAAGGAAAATTTAAATTTAAATCTAAATTCAAATAAAATAATTTTTTTCCTATCAAACTCAAGACAAGTTGAGATAAATATTTGTAAGAACGATATAAATCAATAACTTTATATAAGAAATCTATCTACTTTTTTAATGATTAATCTCATAAAAAATCTATCTGATCATTTTTAATTAGTCTTATCTCCCACCCATATCTTTTTATTCACAAAATTTTATTATATTTGAATTGATAAAATATAATGAAATGAAACGGAATAAAATAAACTAGAGTGTGTTCGGATGAATCATTTTAATGAAAAAAGTATTTTTTTTGAGACAATTAAAAATAATTTCACCAAATCTATTGTTTGAATAAATTTTTGAATAATTGTTAAAATGATTAAATTTATAAAATATTCTATTCAAGTTAAGTTTAAGCAAGGAGTTTTAAATAATACCAAAAATAAAAAAAATTGAAATTGCTTCTTCAGTGAATATTAAATTATTTATTATAATTTTTATAAATTTGCAAAATGATCTTCATATTTTTTGAAAAAAATTACTTCATCTTTAAAGATTTTTAAAAATTATAAATAAGTCTTTAATAATTTTTAAATTTTATAAATTGGCTCCTTCAAAATTTCAAAAATTATAAATTAGTGTCAATTTTTCATATTTTAAATTTGGTCCAAATTTTTTAAAATGTATGAACATAACCCAAAAATTTAACAATGAATTATTTTAATACTTCGTCCAAACAAAAGAATTTAAAAATAAATGAATTTCAATTAAATCATTTGAATTGATTAGAAATTTAAATTTCATAAAAAAAATCGATTATCTTATCCAGACACACTCTAAGATTATCTTCCATTATTTAGACTGTAAAAAAAAATGATGAAATGCATTCTATCCAATTTCATCACTTACTATCATTTTTATGCTTTCTTAATCGACAAATAAAATTCCATCCTAAAATATCTAACTAGTGAAATGAGTTATCTATTCATCTCCGCCAATTATTTCCTATATATTATCCATATCTTATAATCCTTAAGCTAACGACTATGTAGTATTCATGGGATGGTAAGACGAATTCGGTCGGCCGGACATGACCATTGTGCTTGCATTTTTTTGGGACGAGTCAAAATTTTAGGTTCATATCTTTAATGTGCTCATCTCATCCCACCTTTTTGTGGGTTTTTATGGATATATATTTTTATATACAATTTTGTAATTTTTAAGATTAAAAATTTTAATGTCCGTCAGTCTGTCCGTCTCGCCATCACTTTTATGCATTGTGGAAAAAGATTTTAGATTTATATCCTTAAATATATCCGTTTTATTCCATCCTATTTTTTAAAGGCGTTTCTTTGAATGGATTTAAATGGATTGGGCATGTTTGTTTGCCAACCAAGTATAAAAAAAACAATCTAAAATGACAAGTGACAATCATATTATTCCACATAGCTGGGTGTGGACTATTAATTCCCTTTGTTTGAATGAGTCAATTTAGTTTCTGGCTGACAAACTTATCCATATAACATGATAGACTATCAAAGTGAAAAGAATGAATGGTGTGAAAAGTATCCAGCGCCGCTTTTATTTACCACCACACCTCACTCTTGTCCCTATTCTTCAAATTTGTGAGAGACTTTGCAAGTCACCGTTTTTTGTCGTTTAAGTTCACGAGTCAAAACAACAATTGAAATAAGAAGCTAATCATCCCCCAACGACAACAAAACAAAGCAAAGGCAGTATTCTACTATACTTCCTTCATTTTTTATTATAAATCGTTTTTAACTTTTCAAATTTATTAAGAAATGTAATAATTTTAGTATGAAAAAAAGAAATTATAAAGAATTTTACAAAATTGTCTTTCATTAAAGATATTAAAAAGATAAAGTAATATAATTGAAATAAGAGAGAATAATAAAAATAATATTAATGATTCATTGATATTATAAAACGATTTATATTGTGATATAAAATATTTTTTCAAAGCGACTTATAATAAAAAACGGAGATAATAATTTATAAAATATCAAACTCAATTACGATGGAAATGGGAATCCTACTTGTTGTGATTGTCTTCTCTAAGATAATATTTTTTCAATGGTTTTGTGTGCAAATTTGGTGTTTGTGTTACTCTTCATGCAAAATGTGGGATCATGAATTTGATTGAAGTGATGGCATTTTATAACTTGGTAGGGAAAGTGATATATGAATGTATCATTTTAATTTAATATGAGTGTGAAATTTCACGAGAAATTCAATTATATTATAAGTTTAACTAGGACAAGACATCAAAATAAAAATTAACCATGTTATGCTTAAGCAATTTCAGTCTTTTTTTTAAGTTCCACAAATTTTTGAGTATTCTAATTAATTTATTTATAGTGCACGACTCTTCATCGATTAACATTCATTAGTGTGATCATAGTTAAATCTCATGAAAGCTTCTTCTTCTTTGACATAAACAAAAAGGAAAAGCGATAAAAACGAAAAAATATAACAGCGCAACACAACGAGTTAAAGAGACCCCAAACCAAACACCAATATAAAATTCATTTTACACATGACAATGCTACATAGATTATTATCAACATTAAACAATACCACTCGAGCATTTCAAGACAAAAAAGAAAGATATGATACATATACCATATGATATATCGAGAAAAACTCAATAACATATGACCAAACAATATCCAAAAAACACGAATAATCAACAAATATCCCAAAATTATATAAAAAAATGAAAAATAAATAAAATTTTAATAAAATATTAAAAAATGGTGAAATATAATTAGATGTATGAAATGCTAACTTTTAAATTTTAAATAAAATATAAATGCATAGAAATATCTAATGAATGAAAAAAATAAATGCCATATAAAATTAGGTTTAAACTATGACAGTTTTTTCGCGACCCAAAAACAATAACAACAATGATAAAAATGATAAGATATTGTTATTATGGTTCACCGTTAATTAGGTTAGTCCAACCCACTCGTCAAAGCGATTTTTCCTTCTCATCAGGACTTAATATAATAATCACATTGATTACAATCTCAAAGACTATCCGTCAATGATTTCTCAAGGATTCTGACTAAACTTAGTCCGTTAAGGAATTACAACTCAAAGACTATCCGTCAATGACTTCACAAAGATTCTGACTAAAATTTAGCAACTGTTAAATACAAGGTTTGTGTTTTGAATATTCCTTCTAAATAAGTAGATACACAAAGTGATAACCAGACTTTACACTTCAGAATGTATAAAATAGAATGCTAAGTGTTTCTCTTTATTTTCTCTTTCTCTATTGAAATTCTTTCAGCATTCATATATATATTTCGTCAATAAAGTTTATCAATTTCAGCATTCTTTGTCCTCATCAGGTCAGGTTGTTGGACTACCGACCAAGTCTAAAAGTTGTAACTTTTTTTAATCTTTCTATTTGCTTTTATAATTAATTCTAGATCTGTAATAGTTTATGAGCAATAATAACTTATCTTTTTCTCTTTACTTTTGTTTATGATTCTCTTGCCACTAACATCCTCTGAGTGAACCACTGATGTTGATAGAGAGGTTTCAGAGAAGTTTTCAACCATTGAAGTTTTAGGGTTTAGGGTTGAAAAGATTCAAGTGTGAGCAATGAGAGTTGCATTGTGTGTGAAAAGAGTGATACATTGAGTTTTAAAAATTGTTTTAAACACACAAACATTTGAAAAGAAGTAATGACGGTCTATGGGGCGCAAGGCATGATTTTATTTTATTCGAGTAAAATAATAAGGGTAATGCTAACTTGTGCCCTAGGGGCACAAGTTAAGAACTAAATAAAGAAACTTTGTCTTGGGAATTGTGTATTGGTTATATTAAAAATATAAAATTTAATTTTTAAATTGTTGTTTTCAATATAATTATTTTATAAATGGGTTTCTTAACTTGTGCCCCTAGGGCACAAGTTAGCATTACCCAAATAATAATTACTCCCAAGGTTTATTCAAGTGTTTTACTGTTGTAACAATTAGATAGACACATGTCAACACAGTTCTTATCCACAATGAAAGCACATGAATTAAAATATTAATATCAATCAGTGTCTGGAAGATAGAAATTTCCAGAGGGATTTTGACTTAGGACCTTTTGACCCAAAGAACCTTCTCACTTCAGAGGGTTAACTAGTTCAGAGTCATGTTTCCTCCGCTTCTCATTTTGACTCTCCAGAAGCAGCACACATTGAGATTTGTATTTTTACTCAGGACATATTTCCATTTTTAAATTCTTCAAAATGAAAATAAATATGTCTTCAGCAAGGGGTTTTATAAAGATATAATCTCATTGATGGTTTGTATAAATAAAATTTAAATTAATAATACTCTTCTGAACATAGTCTCTTATAAAATAATATTTTATCTCAATGTGATTAGCTTTAGAGTGTAAAATGAGATTATTATATAAAGATATAGAAGATGTATTATCACAAAGGATAGGAATGTTATTCTCATAAAGTTTATAATCTTCTAGCTGACTCTTTATCTAGATAATCTATGTGCTACATGTAGATGTTGTAATATATTCAACCTCTGTTGTTGTTGGTAGTGCAATCATTAATGGTTTTTTGCTGGACCATAAGATTAGATTGTCACCTAGAAACTGACAGCTTCCACTGGTATTTTTTCTTTCAAGTCCATCTCCAGCATAATCAACAATGTAATAACCTACTAACTTTTACCTTTCAGATATATAAATATTCTCTTAATAGTTGTTAAGTGGGATTCTCTAGGATCTGATTGGAATATGGAACACAAACATAAACTGAATAAAATGTCAGATCTAAAGCCAGTTAAATACATAAGGGAACCAATCATACCTCTGATTTGTAAGAACAAGATTTGATTCTACATCTAGCATTTAATTTTGATGATAACAATACATCGTTTCTTAGAGAACAATTTTGTACCCTATTGGTTTTGTCTAGTGTGTAGCTTTTGATAACAAGTTCTGATTATGAAGATTTGGCATGTGACGTCATCAGATTCTAGACTCAACACACTTTGACTGAAGAGATACAAAAGTGCACTTTACAAGATTATGTTAAGTTCTGGAACGCTCTTAGAAAATGGTTCTGGTGAACGTTTATGCTAAAGCTTCAAAATGTGACTCTAATAGAAGATCCTCTGAAGAACTATCAAGCTCTCAAGATTTTATGCTCTCAAATTCTAAAGACCATGTTATGAAGACTCTTAAGACAAGGTTCTGAAGACTCTAAATAAAAAGTCATGAAGGCTCTCTATTTAAGTTTGATCCTTCTAAACATGCTTCAATAACATTCATTCACAAGCCTCTGAAGATTAGAAGATAAGATCAAAAGGTTTTACGTAAGGAAAATAGTATGCAGTACAAGATCAAATATTTATTCCACTATCCTGATTTTGTGGGCTAAGAACTGTACTATTGTACCATTTTGACTCCCATTTTACAAATCGTTATGCAAGGATACAACTGCATTTTGGTATTCCAATTCTACCCTCAAATGGATCTTTTCATTGCTTATATAAATGAGTCTCGGAAGAATGAACAATCTATTAATGCACGTTATTACACACAACGTTTTTGGTAAACTGAATATTATTCTTGTTTATAGAGAAAAGTAACACACAATGAGCTTTTGTTCGTTTTTATCTGATAATTCATTATACTAAAATTTATATAATCTACTTTCTTAGAAGCAATCTTATAAACACATTTCTTGTAATCTCATTGATTGAGTTTTTATTCGTTGAGTGACTAGGGTATAGTCAGAATTACTCAAGAAACCATTGATAATTAGTCTTTGTGTGTCTGTAATCTGTTGATTATAGTGAATTAAGTCCTTGTGTATAAGGAGAAATCACCTTGGCGGATGGACTGAAGTAACTTAGTTAATAATGAACCAGGATAAAAATAATTGTGTTCATTTATTTGTATTCTTGTTCTATCTTTGAGTGTTTTGGGTACGAAAAGTTTTGATCTTGGAAACCCAATTCAACCCCTCATTTCTTGTGTTTCTTGTCACCTTCAATTGGCATAAGAGCTTCGGTTTTGTTATTGATAAGATAATCAAACACTTAACCATGTTAAATAAAGATCCAGTTTGTGAAATACAATGGCTGCTATCCCACCTCCAGTTGCTCCCGTCGTTGATAAAGATCACTATAACACTAAACTTATTGTTTTTGATGGAGAAAGATTTGATTACTAGAAAGATAGAATAGAAAGTTTCTTTCAAGGTAATGATTTAGATCTATGGTATATGGTAGTTGATGGCTACATACATCCTGTAGATGCTAGTGGTAACAAAATTGAAAGAAGAGTAATGACAAAACAACAAAAGAAAGATTATAAAAATCATCACAAAGATAGAACTATCTTACTGAAAGCCATCTCATATACTGAGTACAAGAAGATAACAAATAGAGACTCTGCAAAGTCAATATTTGATTCTTTGAGGATGACTCAGGAAGGAAACACTCAAGTCGAAGAAACCAAGGCACTTGTCTTGATTCAGAAATATGAAGCGTTTAAGATGGAAGACGATGAAACTATTGAGAACATATTCTCAAGGTTTCGAACTCTTATTGCAGGATTGAAGGTCTTGGACAAAGGGTATTCCACTGCCGATCATGTGAAGAAGATCATCATAAGTCTACTTAAAAGATGGAGACCTATGGTAAATGCGTTGAAGTTAGCAAAGGATCTGAACAACACCTATATTGAAGAATTTGTTAGTTCTTTAAGAAGTCACGGAATTGAGCTTGAAGAAGATGACCCCTATAGAAAGAGAAAACTTGTTGCTCTCAAGTCTTTGGGAAAGTCTGAAGAAGATTCTGAAGAAGAAGATGAAGAATCTGAAGAAGAAGATGATTTGTCTCTTCTGTCCAGAAGAGTGAATCAACTTTGGAAGAAAATTGGAGCTGGAAAGGAAGTTATCTACTTTAAGTGTAAGGATCCAGGGAATTATAAGAATGAATGTCCGAAGGTGAATAAAGACAGACTTCAAAAGGAAGAAGAAGTGTCTGATGGCTACCTGGGATGATTCATAATCCTCAAAAGATGACTATGAGGAAGAGAAAGCTAATGTAGCGCTGATGGCATGCACAAAACCTCATGTTGAGAAGATTCAATCAGAATCAGAATCAGAGTCAGACTCTGAAGAGGTATTTGCTGAACTTTCTCTCTCTGAACTTGAATCCAATTTAACAGAAGTTCTGGATAAGTATCAGAAGCTTATGAACAAATACAAGGATTTGAAAAGGATTCATGTATCTGAGTCAGAAGCATATTGTAAGCTTAAGAAATATTTCTCAAGTTTAAATGAAGAAAACTTTATTTTGAAAAACAATAACTTTGTACTTCAGAGCAAGAGTTCCAAACTTGAGAAGGAAAATCTTTCATAAGCCTCTACAGACACTGATGAAGTCATAAACAAGTATGAAAAATCGTTCCAGAAATTTCTTTCTAGAAGCGTAATGGATTCAATGATTTATGGCGTAAGCAGAAACGAAACAAGAGAAATTGGTTATGATTCTGATGAAGAATCTACTTCTAAAAAATATGATAAACCAAAAACTCTTCATTCCCATTTTTTCCCTTATGGTAAACAAAATGGTGTTGAGCCTAAAGGTAAAACCTTTTAAAAACCTAAGGCTAAAGCAAAAGCTTATTCCCATTTCAACTATGCATACATGTATGATTATCCTGCACAGAAACCCAAGTTTGTTAAAAACTCTGGGAAGACTAACCAAAAAGGACCCCGAAAGTTATGGGTACCTAAGGATAAGATAATTTATGGTGCAGACATCCCTAGTAATGCAGTTAAGACACCAATCATGGTACCTAGACTTTGGATACTCACGGCACATGATGGAAAGAAGACATATGTTCCAAAGCCTAGAAGAGGAAATGGAAGTTGGAATTTGTGTTAGCTTGGTAGTTATGATAGTTAAAGGTTAACTGTGTAATTGAATGATTGTGGATGCATAGGTAGTTAGAGAAAAATGATGCTTGGTTTTTGTAAAAGTACCAAGTTAGAATGTAAGAAAAAAGGTCATTAGTGATTATGCATGAAACTTGGAATTTTTTTAATGCTTTTGCCTTTGATTTTTTTACCACTTTCGCCTTGAATTTTTAGTGAATTATCCCATGACTTTAAGTGCTTTTGAGAAGTGATTTTGTGTTGAAAATAAGACTTTTGAATGGTGTAAACTCAGGGATCAATTTCTTATTTTTTTGGCATGAATCAAGGTTGGAAGTGTTGAAAGACAAGTCTTAAAACCACTACATAGTGCAAAATGTTTCTAAGTTTTCGTGAGTTCTTCATGACTTTTTGATTTCTTTTTGATGACTTACGCTTATGATTCATGGATAACAACTTGATCCCAAATTTATTTGTAGCAAAGTGAGCATTAGAGTGAAAGAATTAACTTGAAGCAACATTGGAAAGTGAAGAACAAGCCATGTAAATGAAGCTTGATGGAAGATAGAATTTGTTGGAAATTTGCATTGATAACATAATCATGACATAAGTCATTTTTGATGAATAATGATGATTCCTTTGATAAAATTCTTGTAGAATAGGTCTATGAAAATTCAGGAGTCAAAATCGAGTCAATGGCCAATAGTTTACTGAAAGTCAACAATTGACCAAAAAATCAAATGTACCCAAAAGATGTAGTTTTTTACCCTTTTTCCTTGTAATTCATTATTTTGATTTGTATCTCAAGCAATATACAGTGTACCATGAATTTTCAAGAAATGAATAAAATCTTATTTTTTATTCTAACTTTTCCATTTTCTTTGAATTCAAGCAATCTTCTGAATTAAGTAAAAATAATTTCAACCCCCTACTAATCATGAATCTCGAATAAAGAGATGATTCACACCACAAGTGATATGGGAAATAGAATAGTCACCAAATAATGCCCACCTTGAAAATCCACTTAAACTGATTAAATTCATTATTACCGAATCTTTGGCTCACTGGCGAATTATTCGAAATGCGATGAATAAAACGCTAAAACGAATGACCTAATTGGATAACTCGATAACCATACATGCAGATGATTTAAGCATGAGCCAAAAAAGAAAAAAGAGAAAATGGAAAAAGAGTGGAGCAAAATTGGGGTATGACAGAGCCAAGTAGACAATAAATCCTTTCAAACTTGACTTGCCAATGAATTCACACAAAAAACTTGAAATTATGCACTCAGATGTACGTGGCCCGTTTGAGGTAAAATCACTAGGAGTCAAATGATATTTTCTTACCTTCATAGATGAATTCACTAGACATGTGTGGATTTACTTGTTTGAAAAGAAAAGTGGAGTCTTCATTAATTTCAAAAGGTTTAAGTTTATGGCTGAGAAACAAGTTGGACACATCATCGAGAGGTTGAGAACTAGTGGTGATGGTCAGTACACCTCAACTGAGTTTTCTCAGTATTATAAAATGGAAGGGATTGAGCATGAAGTGATGGCATCATACACACCAAAATACAATGGCATTGCTGAAAGGAAGCATATAAGCATATTGAATATGGCTAGAAGCATGCTCAAAGCAAAGAGGACGCCTAAACTTTTATGGAGAGCCCATTTCAACTACAACGTACATGATCAATAGATGTCCAATAAAGAAGTTGAATGACAAAATCCCTTATGAATCCTAGTCATGATTGAAGCCAAGTATTGGTCATGTCAAGATCTTTGGCTCATTATGCTTTAGACACATTCCTGAACAACTTTGAATAAAATAGTGAAAATAAAATAGTGATCAACAGAGATGTCATTCAACAGAGATATCCAAACTATGGTCCTAGTTGGATGTCATTCAACAAGTGCTTACAATTTTCTCTCACCTAGTGAAAATAAAATAGTGATCAACAGAGATGTGGAATATGATGAAAGTAAATGATGGAATTGGTTGCTTGCTTCACAAGATTCAATGCAAGAAGGTGAAAGCTTAAGCCACATTAGAACTACATTATATGATAAGGAACAACCTGAACCAACTGAGCATGCATAGGTTAAAGGAGTAAGAAGGTCAAACAAAACCAGGACTCCATCAGTCAGGATGAATGATTATGAATTTTTTCCTGATCAAGCATTTAGAGAAAATTGTGAACTGATGAAGAAGCCATGAAGAATGAAGTAGAACCAATCCATCATATGCATGCCCTACAAGATGTGAATTGGAAAGTTCCAATGGTTGAAAAAGTCAAGGCCATTGAGAAAAGCCAAACCTAGGAACTAGTTTAGATCTCAAGCAAGAAAGTAGTTGATGTAAGATGGATTTACAAGCTGAAGTTGAAACCAGATGGTGATATTGCCAAGTACAAAGCAAGATTATTTGCAAAGAGATTTCTCTAAAGTCCGGGAGTAAATTTCAATACAGTATATGTTCCTATGACTAGGCTTGGAACTATAATGTTTGTTGTGGCCATATCAACATGCAAAGGTCGGAAGATGCACCAACTTGACATGAAATCTGCATTCTTGAACACACCACTAGAGGAAGAAGTCTATGTGAAGCAACCACCAGGTTTTGACAGTAAAAGGGAAATAAGGCTTGGTATATAGGTTGAAAAAGGATTTTGTATGAATTAAAGCAAGCACTTAAGGCTTGGATTAAGAGGATTGATTGTTTCTTGCTCAAGCTAGGTTTCAACAAATGCATATCAGAACATGGTGTGTATGTCAAAGGCTCAAATTAACAATACCAAGTCATTATATGCCTCTATGTAGATGACTTGTTGGTTACAAGTTCAAATGAAGAAGAATCAACGAGATTCAAAGCAAACATGGAGAGTGAGTTTGAAATGTATGATATAGGAAAGTCGACATATTTTCTAGGAATGGAAATCATTGAAACCAAACATGGAACTTTCTTACATCAAAAGAAATATGCGTAAGACATCTTAAAGAGATTTAAGATGAGAAAATGCAACCATTCTATCACACCAATGGATCATCAAGCTCAAAAAGGAGTCCGTAGAAGAACTCGTTGATAACACATTATATAAGCAAATTATTGGATTTTTTAGGTATCTCTGCAACACAAGACCTGACATCTGTCATAGTGTTGGATTGTGAGTAGGTTCATGGAGAAACAAAGGCTATGTTACTTAATTTCAGCAAAGAGAATCCTAAGATACATCAAAGGTACATCATATCATGGAGGCCACATGCCTAATCAACAAACAATCCAAAATGGAGTAAGGATGTATGGCTATTCAGACTCAAATTAGAGTGATGATCAAGATAATATAAAAAACACAGCAGACTACTTGTTCATGCTTGGATCAAAACCAATTTCTTGGAGATCAAAGAAGCAAAAGATTGTTGTTTTGTCTTCATGTGAAGCAGGGTATGTTACAACCACTTATGCAATATGTCAAGCACTTTGGTTAGATATGTTACTTGAAGAATTGAACATTAGTGATTATAGACAAATGAAGTTGCTTGTAGATAATCAATCAGCTATAGATCTAGCCAATCATCCAATGTGTCATGGTAGAAGTAATCACTAAAAAAGGAGGTATCACCTCCTTAGACCAAGTTAGAAAAGGAAAGTTGAACATTGATCTAAAGTGCAATTAGTTGATATTTTGACTAAGCCTCTCAAGCAAACTACGTTTGAAGGCTTAAAGAAATTAATGGAAATGAGTAGTGTAGAAAATATAAATTATGAAGGGAATTATGTGTAATTAATGTTTTTTTTAAGAATTTAATCCCCTAGACTCATAACTCAAGCAGTCACATGTAGTTAGTGTGTTTTGGAGGTCATTTTTGTCATTGCCTTCCTCAATATTATCTCTTTCCAAATTCCATCACACATATTTGAACCAAATGCAGGATCCTGCTATCACTATGACTACGGAGAATTCAGGTCCGTTTTCGTGACAGTTTGAAAGTATCACAAGTGAGATTTGTGACACAAGCAAACTATCACAAGTTTTATCGTTTATTTTAAATTGTATTTTTTTTATAATTTAAAAAGTATATAAATATCACCACATATTGTAATTGATTATAAACACATTATAATTGATTATAAGCAATAATAAACTTCATTTTCTCATTTGATCACTCACTCTTTTTTTCATTTGATTATCATTTATCAAGTAACTTTCAAAACAAATTACGCAACAATTTTGACTTGAGAACGTTTCTATTTGACACACTTTAAATAGTATGTTATTTAAGCATACGGAGTCTATAAACAAAATTTAAAAAATAAATATTGATCATTATTTTTATTTAGTTAAGAGTCACATTTTATGAAATATGATTTGAACATAGAGAAAAGGGATGATGCACTGACAGTGTAAAATATTTTACACTGTCAACCAATGACGATCATGCATCTCGTCAAATCAGACTGAAACTTTTAAAATAATTATATGACATAGCAAAATGATATATTTCTATTGAATGACGGTGTAAATAAATTTTAAACTACCAGTGCATCACCATTAAACCCTTGAACATATTTGCTTGAGTTTCAAAAACCTTCGTCCTTAAATCTAATTAGTTTCTTTTTTTTTTAATACCAATGAAGATTATACTAGAACGGATTAAAGGGTATTCAAAGCCATAACAAAGAGGAAGAAAACAAATACCAGAAGATTCCAAAGAAAACGAGCAACTATATGTCTATATCCTACCAAATCAAACGATGGGATCAATACGCTTTCGTTTGAAACAACTAGTTTGGTTTTTTTTACTAACGTCGGCATGCATGTAATCACATATTGCATTGCTTATATATTACTGAAAAATATGAATTTTCCAAAGGAGTTGAATATCATGTCTAGCTAGAAAACGAGATAGACGCGCAAAGAGTGTTTGTATTCAGAAAGTCTTCTTCCAGATCATGACAAACTCTCAATATTCTATAAGTTTAGTCTTTTCTCAATTGAAAATACGAAACATATTTGTCAAACTTAATCACCACGCCACATCAATCACATATTTGGATTTTTTAAGATATTTTCCTATGCATTATCTTGTGCTCAGAATAATATTAATAGTCATACATAGTATTATATTTCTAGAAGTTTCAGGGTAGGTCCTACTCTGTAGTATATTATTTCAAAAACAACTGAGAGTTGATATTGACCATGTCATGTTGGGTAGGTACTTGGTCTATATATGACTCTATGTCAAAACCCTTAGGGAGATATTTGTTAAAACAAATATTATTTTTTGAAGCACAGATAAAGTAAACCAAACATCGTGTATGTTTTTTGAATCTTTAACACAGATAAAGTAACTTTATTTGGAGAGTTTATTTTCATGAGTTTAAGCTTTGTAGCATTTTTTTATTATGTTTAATACAGTCCAAATGCTGAAACAAACCTTGAGACCACATTTCACTTCACTGGTTAATGTATAATTCTTATCATATGTCACTTGATTTAATGATATTACATGAGTCAATGGAGTGCAACAAGTTTATCCCGTTAGGTCTGTTTTTTTTTACTTTTGTGTTTCAGCTATTCATTTATTAGATTAGAGATAATTGTAAGTTTTTTCTCCATGCCTGATATCTTGATGACAAATATCATTATTGGAGACTCACAAGAGGTGGTTAAAGCTCTTGACATCATTTCGAAGACCGATTCAGGTTTAGGTCTCGAATTGAATATTCGTAAGATTGAGATCTTTTGGCTTTCGTGTGATGGTAGTAAATTTTGTGAGGATTTGTTTCCGTCGGACATTGAGAGATCGATGTTGGAGATGAAGTTGTTTGGAGGAATTGTTAGTCAAGATGAAGGCTTTATCAAGGGGGTTGTCAAAGAAGAGAACTTTCAGGGTTGTTAAGTTAATGCGCCTTCTATCACAATTAAGGACAACTAAGGGATTCTCATAGTGAATTTCTTCTACTTCGATCCTGCATGGGTATTGTGAATTTGTTGTTTGGCATAAGAACGTGTCATCCTAATCATATGGAGGAAACATCTATTTGGTTTGATAAAGAGTTGTGAAGGCTGGCTAAAGAGATCATGGTTGGTGGAGGTCCTTTCTTCAAGGACCTTCAATGAAAGGTGGCTTCTTTATCCATTATAGTTGGGGGATTTAGTTTGTACTCGGTAGTAGAGACCGCCTCACACACTTTTGAGCCTTTTATGACCAAATCTTGCATGTTACAAAATCATATATTGAGATACATTGGGGTAAATGGTACCGACTTTGATTTTGACAGAGTTTTAAATTGTCATAGTGTTGCGATTCCAGACTTTGACCTTAGCAATTTTAGTGACAATGATAATGTACCTTCTGAAGCACAACATATTTTGGTAAGTTCCTTTTTAATAAAAGTGATCAGGACATGAATGTAAAGTTTGACATGACCGCAAGACAAAAAGTAGTTTTTGGTTGTTTGCAAGCTGCTCATGCTCAAAACTGTCTCCTTTTTATTCTTATTGATAGGCTAGGTCAACATTCTTTCATACCATTTGTCTTTGACACTTTCTGTTTCCTAGCACTAGAAATAATGAATCTTTTACGGGGGAGTCCAAAGATTTATGCATAGTAATGTTTTATCTCCTAGATCAATAAGTACACTATTTAACAGAATTATTTTTATCATCCAAAAAGGGATAACAACACAACTTATTGTCCATTTATCTTCTATTTCTTTATAAATTTTATTGATTCGACTAGCTTAATACACTCCTATTAATCAATAAACTTAAGTATATTCAATTCCATTTGTTCTCTTAAGAGCATAAATCTATCAATTTTCAAAGCCTGTGTAAATTCATCGGCTAGCTTAAATTTTTATGAACAATAAGAAACTTCAAACATGTTAAAGTCTAATTAAAACTGTGAATTGATTTAAAATAGCGAATAAAAATATGACGTTGAATTGTAAAAATTGAAGTTTTGTCTCGACCCTAATAACCTATTGCAATTCATATTTAATGAAAAGTAAGACTTGAGTTTTTTTTAGGATTGTTATAATTCTTAATAATATGTTATAATTATTCTTAACTATTAGTCTAATTTTATATGTTGTAAAAAATGTGATTATATTTCCCTAGGATGTTTGGGAGATCACAACATATAAAGTGGGTTACTTGATGATCAAGTTATTGGATAGTTGTGTTTTGTAAAATAATATACTTATGTATCCGACATAAAACATTTTTCTATTGCGATCATATTAACACAAGTTCTCAGGGGGTCGCATCAGACAAAGGATTACTTGGAGATTAGTGCTTTGAGCAACCTTATTTGGAAATATCTTAATTTTAAATAGGTTCATTTATGGCTTTCTCACATGAAGAAGTATCTAACTCCAAGGGGAACTAATTTGTCTTGTCAATTTCATAATTAGTATAAATAATCAATTAATCATCTACAATAATAAGTACACCGACCTCAATTTTGTGCGTAGTTAATACAATCCTCGCGGATATTGCATCAAATTATACTCACCATAGCGCGGTTTTAGTTAACACAATTAATGCGACACATTTTTATCGCAAACAAATTTGTATCGTTGTTGGAGACCGTTGATCACTTCAACAAAGCAATTTAAGAGATTTTACTTGTTTTTAGTTTATTTCTATAATATATATATATATATATATATATATATATATATATATATATATATATATATATATATATATATATATATATATATATATATATATATATATATATATATATATATATATATATATATATATATATATATATATATATATATATATATATATATATATATATATATATATAAAAGAAAAATTCTTATCTTATTTAATTTTAATAATATTAGGTAGGATTTAGTTTGACCTTTCTTTTATAGGATTTTGTTTAACATTTTATGTAGGATTTTGTTTTTTCCCCTAATTTGAGCTTTAATTTAGATATTTTGATTTAACTTTTCTTTGGTTTTATTTTTATTTTTATTTAACAAGATACTACTGAAGATTTTTTTTGTTTGATAGTTGTGTAGAACATGCTATAAGATGTTTATTAGTTTTGATTGGATGCATCTCTATATCAACACCGAACAACAAGATCGGATGTATGATTACTAAGGTTGTGGTCATGAAAATGATCAACGCAATTTTGAAGAATTTTTTCAGAACAAGCATGTGACATGAGAAACTATTAGAGAAACAACCCTTACTTCGACATATAAAAATTAGGGTGGAAAGCCAGCCAAATTTTGAATGGAGCAATTATCAGAGGCAAGTCTTGAATCCAAGAGGACAACAACATCAACAACAATATCATCAATAAAAACATATGGGAAACCTTTCATTTTGGAGAAAGTCTTTATTCAATTCATGCAAATGATGCAGGATCACTCGGAAGCCATGAAAATTAGTCAAAATACTTAGAAACTCAAATTAGATTACTATCAAAATAGTTGAATGTCTGATCAAATAAAGGACATGCAGGTATGATAAGTGATTGTTGCATCATATTTCTAGCTTATTTTCTCAATTTTCTAGTGTGTTTCCATCGTTTTAGTTCGATTTTATGTACTTTTGTGTTATTTTCATGTTTTTAAGAAATAAGAAAGTAATAGACCTAACAAGAGTGAAAAAGATCAAAGATTGCGTGAAAAGGAACCCTCACCATACAAAATACTCATGGTCAACACGGTATGGTCGTGTCAACGGACACAGGTCGTGTTGTCCTATGATGTCGGACCCATAAAAAAGAAGCGGGGCAATACAGGATGACTATGTCCTCTAAAACATGTCGTGTTTCCTGACACAGTCATGTGACATACCCGTGTTACACCCAACAATAGTTACAATTTCAATGGATATTTTTAACATTTTTGTGACTTTTGAACATCCATAACCTTCCAAGACTTTATGTTAGTGGGTATTAATGATTGAGCTCGAAATTATTAGTGTTTAAGGGTGATTTATGGCTAGTTTTGGTATAAATAAAGCTTGAGAGTTGTAGAGCTCTATAACTTGTTACTTGCTTTTACTTTGTAATTTCCAGCTTTTCTCACTTTCTCTCATTTGTATTGCTCTACACACTACTATAATTCTATGATTCTCTTTTATTTTAATCAAGTTTTCTTCAATTCAGGTCATTTATATTGATTTACTATATCTATTAGCATTTTATGTCTTTCAATTGTTTAGTTGTTGTTTAGCTCACCATGAGTGAATAATCTTATAATGACAAAGGGTCGTGAGAGTTTGTCTTATGACGACCCCTGGTTGATTCATTTGACTGTGAACTACAAGAATCATAGGCATCTTCATTTTAGAATACGAAATCATAAATATATTTTAGTTGATTGCAAAAGCAACGACAACCCATATATAATTGTAATCTAAAAGCATACGAATCGATATTGGACCACAGATTGCTAAAGTTAGAGTAGTGAGGCCCCTATTGTAACACCCAGGGCCAAAGAGGGAAGAGTGTGGTTAGATGTAACACCCGAGAACGAGGGCATGGTTATCGGTGCACGAGGCATGACAATGAGACAGACACTTCTAGGGAAAAACTGAATTCACGTCAGAATGAGAGGGATCCTGAGGTTGTGCAAGTATGAGACTGCATGGTTGAAGGAAGGCTTATAAGGATTAATTGGTACTACTTATACCAACAAGATGCATCTTCTTTTCAATAGCCTGACAAATAAGAACTTCATAGATAAGCATGCTTGACTTGGAGTAGTATTTAGATGGGTGACCTTTTGGGAAGTTTTTTGAAAAGCGTGTGAGTGAGGACAAAACATGTTGAAAAGACCCGTGTTGGTTTGTGGGGAGAGTCGGTAACCCTAAAAGCAGTATGGGGCATTACAAATGGTATCAGAGAAAACCTCTCCCAGTATGATATGGTTTGGGGACGAACCAAGCGAAAACTGGTGGGCATGTAACACCTGAGGCTGAACAGGACGGAGAGTGGTTACATGTAACACCTGAGGGCGATGAAGTGGTTGTCAGTGCACGAGGCGTGATAATGAGACACTCATATCAGCTTCTAGGGAAAAACTGAATTCACATCGAAATGAGATGGATCATGTGGTTGTGCATGTATGGGACTGCATGGTTTAAGGAAGACTTATAAGGATTAATTGGTCTTACTTATACCAACAAGATACATCTTCTTTTCGGTAGCCTAACAAATAAGATCTTCATAGTTAATCGTGTTTGACTTGGAGTAGTATTTGTATGGGTGACCTTCTGGGAAGTTTCTCGGAAAGCGTGTGAGTGAGGATAAAGCATGTTGGAAAGACCCGTGTTGGTTTGTGGGTCCAATCAGTAATCCTGAAAGCAGTCAGGGGCGTTACACCCGCTAGGACAAGATGACTCTTTCGTTCTCTATTGAGAAATCCGCTTAGTCGTGCCAATAAACACGTCTAGATGTCCACACCACGAAAGTGGTGTCGTACATATTTATCTACTTGTGTATAAATTGCTTAGATATTCTCGTGTTCGAACTCGGATAATCAATAGGATAAGTCTTGATAGATGATCACAACCACGTGTCCTGCTTTTTATTATCTTTTAATTCCATTTCACTTTACACTAAACTAACCACTATTGCGATCGCTTTAGCTAAACATTGTTAGGATAAAATTCGATAATCATATACATTTTCATATGGGTTCGATCTTATTATACTACTTGGAATTGTCGTGCACTTGCGGTTGGACAACATATACCGCTATAGATAATTCTAGTTGTAATGTTACTAAGTTGATGAGCAGGGGAATCCTTATGAATAATAGTCTGGTGAGGGGATAACTAAAAAAGTTTAAATTTGGAGTGAGAGTGAAGTTGAAGAAAAAATCAGAGATGTTACCCACGATGGAGAAAGTCATGAGCCGTGTATAAAAAAAGGTAGACTTATATATGAATTATGAGTCTCAGCCAATAGGACTTAAAAAGAAACTATTTAAAGTTCAATTCTTCTCAAATATTGATAGTCATTCACCCTGAGAATCTAGTTTCTATGGGCATGTGAATCAACTCCTAACTATCTAAAATACATGAGATTCCTATTTAAACGAAGGAAGCGTACATATGAAATATATTTTCTAATTTTTTATCCTCCTTAACATGTGGTCTTAACATATGGTGAGGCGTCCAGCTCATAACATTAGACATGCATTTTTTCCCCAGGAAACCCAAGGGTGGTAACACGTTTTTTTTTCCTTTATTTATTTGTTTTAGTTTATATAATTGATGAATAATACACACAACACAAAACTTGTGATCATTTCCTATTATTTTCAATGAAATTATTTGAAAATTGTTGTTTTTAAAAAAAATAATCTAACTTTTACATTGCTAATGATAAATAAGAGCTTGATTGTGAAAGAAATTAGATACCAAATGTAGATGCTTATGACCAATGAAAATTTAAAATTTCTAAAGGAAAGATAACGACTAAATATTAAATTCTAGCTCACATATCTTTCAACTTTTAGATACCTAAACAATTAAGGTTTGAGCCAAATGACCACTATATACTAATTTATTCTAAATATGAGTGTATACATCCATATGTATTAAAATTTTCTAAAACTTGCATTATTTATTTACAATTAATTGTCTTTTCATGTATACATGATGCATGTTTTTCTTAGAACATATAACCCCTTAGAACTATCTTATTATTTATTAATGAATATACAGGTTACTAGCCCCTGTGAGTCTAAACTCTTTCTTTGTTTAAAACCGCACAAATTGCTATGTATTATAAATTTCTTGTAATTACATTATCTCCCACAAGTTAGGTAGTCATGAGAAACAAAATCCTAAGTATAACATACTTTAGAATTTGAGGTTGATCTAGAATAGAAACATTTTAAGTTTGGGGTTGGGGTGACCTTAAAAGAAAATATCATACACTACTATATATAATAGATTTTATAACAAAATTTTACCCCAGTCAATTGTTCCACTAAGGTAGAATCTATTCCATTAGGTTCCTTTCTTTCATTTTAATTTTTAAGTCACTTTTCCCCTTGGTCAATATTATCAACTATGGAGAAAGGTCCCTGAGGGAAACGCTTCGAATCTCAGCACCAATAATTTTGTGTTTTATTCTTCATGAAAGTGGTGTATTCCCTTTATTTTTATTTTAAAATTAAATAACTTTTTTCCTTCTGTCATATTTCACAACCGTGGGAAGCGTGTTCATGAGGGACATTTCCCAACGATTCTTAAAAATGATGAAAAGTTTTTGCACTCTTTTTTTTATATATTAAAATAAATTAAATATATAAGAAAAACTTATTTCCCTTCAGGACAAAATAACGCCCTAGCAAAACCCTATTTCCATAAACATACGAAGCACCATTAATTCTTTAACCTCCGTCATATCTTTTTTATCTCGTATAGATCAAGGAAAAGAAACATGAAACTTACAAGAAGGAAACAAGCAACCATTTTCTTTGACTTCTTCATCACATTTCTGGTACGTGATACATTGTCACCATTTATGTTATTATAATATTGTTGTTGTTCAAACTAATTGCCCATAAGGTTTTGTTGTTGTTCTTGTTGTTGAGACCCTAAGCCCTGGAAGTTTAATGTTGTTGTTGTAGTTGTTGAGATTATGATTGAATTTTTTAAGTTGTTGTTGTTGTTAAGAAGAAATTAAAGGTTTTACTTTGTTGTTTTTGTTGATTTATGTTATTATTTTTGTTGAGATAAGTAAATCGTTTAGTGTTATTGTTGTTGTTGTTGTTATTGGTAAGATGAGATTAAAAGTTTTATGTTGTTGTTTTTGTTGAGATAAGTAAAAGATTTAATGTTATTGTTGTTGTTTTTAAGATGAGATTAAAGATTATATGTTGTTATTATTGAGATTGGAGGTGTTATATTGTTATTGTTGTTGTTGTTGTTGTTGTTGTTGTTGTCATTGTTGTTGTTGTTGAGATTGAAGGTTTAATGTTATTGTTGTTGATATTGAAGGTTTAATATTGTTGCTCAAACTATTTGTCCTTTAGGGTTTGTTGTTGTTGTTGTTGTGTTGTTGTTGTTGTTGTTGTTATTGTTGAGATGACTCAAATTTTTATATTTGATGCAACAAAAAGACTAAAGTCCTTATAAGGTAGTGGTATCTGGAGGATCTTGCATAGCAAAGTATGTGTGAGTTGTTTCTAGGAGAATTGTTCAATATTGGAATGATAAGGTAATATGTTAGACAAGTCTTCCTATCTTGTTACCTCCTATGAACTTAATTGGGCTTTGGACTTAATTGGTGCAAATGTTGTATCTTCCGTCACTTTACAACATTCTTGACATTTTGAACTTAAAAAAATGAAATTTAATTTGAACGGTAACAAATTGTTTTTTATTCATTTAGTTATATCATAAAACGCATAATTAACTGTTTATCAAATAATAAATTAGAGAAGAACGAAAATCCAAAAAGAAAATCGTTAATTGTAAGGAAAATACAAAAATGAAACATGAAGTTATATTGTGCACCATCACTTGGAAACATAAATTTGTATTGCCACAATACAACTTGACGTTACCTTCAAGTTCTTATGCTTAACCATTTTTTATTTGGGTTTGAGTTCTTCTCTATATTATGCAATTTCTTCTATGTTGAATAAATATTCATGCTTTTATAACATACCTATATTAATTAAAAAAATAAATGTTTAAGTTTTAATATAAATTCCATTAAACCTAATATGTAAAGACCACCATTACTACAGAAAAGTGATTTTCCCTCAATTAGAAAGGAGCTTTTATCTGACTTTGTTTCGCGAGATAAAGAAGCGTGTCATGGAAAGTGTGTTACTTTTTTCCTCGATTGAGCTATCAACCGAGGGAAAATTTTAATTGGTCATAGGTTCAATCTCCAACAACAACATTTTTTATTTTCTTAAAGACACGTTACTTTTCCTCTCGATTGTAAAAATACCCGAGGTGATATATATATATATATATATATATATATATATATATATATATATATATATATATTATTTTCGATTCAATTTACAAGTACAAATTTGTTAAAATAAATTAAAGTTTTTTCATTATCATCCTTCGAATCTTGGTGAAGATCAAATACTAAATTTTGTTGCACACCAATATGTATGCAATAAATTCTCAATGATTTTACATGCATTTGTTTCTTATATACAATTTACAAAGTTTAGCTAAGAAAAATATTTTATCTTATTACAAGACAAGAGAATACGTAAGGAATAATAACCTTACACCAATAACTTTTCCACGCTTCTTTAACTTTAACTATTTTTCAATTATAATGTTTTCATTATCAATATTTGTTATTCATAACATAGCATTATATATATATATATATATATATATATATATATATATATATATATATATATATATATATATATATATATATATATAAATAAGGATGTGATACGTTTTTAGGTGAGATATGATTTTGGATGTGCATTTGTTTGTAAATTGTAATAAAAATAGATAGCTAAAAAAGAAAAAACTTAAGAATAATAAGAAATTTATGTTAAAATAGTAATACACGTAAAAGATGAAATATTAACAACAATATCATGAACTATATGATTAAAAATAAAAATTATTGAAAATTATAAATACAAAATCAATTGTTTTAATTTTTTTAAATAAGACAATTATTTTTAAGAGAGAATACAATTTTAAAATATCCACTCAATCTATTTTAATAAGCTCCTTTAATTTTTTTCACATATTTTAGAAAATGATCGATAATTTTTAATTATCTAATATTTGGATCAGCAGTTTTATTTTTTCTATTTCATATAATTTTCACGATATAAAAAATTAATTTTATTAATTTTTTATTTATTTATTATATAATTGGATCAATAATTTATTTATTTTAACAATGACAAACATTTTTTTCCTGTCACAAAGCTAAGATTAAAGAGACAATGAGGCTTTACTCATCTAAGAAAATAATACAAATTTTATATTTTGTTCAATAATTAACACTCATTATATTGCATATGTGTTTTTTTGAAAAAAGTAATATTAGACGTGACAACACTTGAAAGAAAAAGAAAACAATATTCTTGCTTGATTGAAGAAGATTTCCAAGGTCATGAAAAATTAGTGCTCCCCAAACTTGTAGAGCATTGGATTGGATTTGATCATAAGATATACAAATATATGGATCCTGTTATAGATGACTATACATACAACAACAACTTTATGCATATGAAATACCAAAAAAAGAAAAAAGAGAAACACGTGAAGAATTTTTTTTGAAAGTCATGCAAAAATGATGAATTAAGGACTAAATCATTCTTTATCTCATTATAGGATGCCAAAATCAAATGAATTGAAATTCCAATTATTTTCTCTACATTATAAGATATTATTTGTTTGAAAAGCTAGATTCACCGTGAGAGGATCACCAAGTCAACCAAATTTCTAACAAAGTTCAATTTCTCTAAAGCAAAAAGAATAACCAGTGATCAAATAATATTTTAAATTATTGTGAAAATGATATCGAAATAATAAAGTATAATTGATTTCTTGATCGGTAAGAAATCCACAAGGATAGAAAAAAGGGAAGTAAGAAGAACACAACAAGTTGGTTATAAATTATTATTATTTATTTTTTCTTTGAAACAAGATTACAAGTGTTACAGAATAGCAAATAATCTCTCTCTCACCCTAATTAGGATTTACGTTATGCAATGATGAGAGACTAATATGTTATTTATAAGAAAACTAACACACTAAATTAATGGGCTTTTACACACAGGTTCATTTCACAATCTAACTTAAACAATTGGGCATAACAAACAGGTTCGACATGCTATCAATCCTAACATACTTCGACTACAACATGTGATCAAACTTCGACGACATGCTAATGATCCTGTCGGATTGTCGAGCCAAGAAGCTACCATTCGATCATACTAGAGTTTGATCCAATATCTCAAAAATCTCCACCTTGGAACAAACTCTATAACATCAAGGGAACAAACTAGCTTTCTTCAAGCAACTTTATCAACTGTGTGAGATTGAAGAGACTTCATCTCATCATCCACGACCTTCAGTCATACAGTCTTATTTCGACTCCTCATAACTTCCTTATAGTCTCTAGGTTCTTCATCTAGAAAGTCACTTGTAGAGATTAAGGCATAAGCTACGTGATTTGCATACCCAAGTCTTTGAGGTGACCTCATGACTCTTCTCGGCTTATCTCTTGCCAACAGGTAGTCATCGACAATTTCCTCAACTTCCTCAATATCTTCAGCATCTTGTGCTTTTTCTTCGACTTGATCTAAGATACACAATTCAACATCGACATGCTCCATATCAACATGAATCTCTTCCTATTCCAGCTCTTCTTCAGATATCTAAGCACTTCGACTAACGTCATCAGTTTTCTTGAAAGTCATCTTAACTTCATTGGAAAAAACATCTCAACTGGTGATACACCTTTTGTGACATGGCTCTAGGCACCATAGCCTATAATCTTTGACTCCTTCAGGGTATCCCATGAACATGCATCTCAGAGCTATAGGTTTGACGTTGTCTTGCCTAATGTGAGTATAGGCTATGCAGCCAAATACTCTAAGTTTGTCGAGATCTGGTGGGTGTCCCGACCAAACTTCTTCATGTGTTTTCATATCTAACACAGTCGTAGGACATCTATTTATCAGATATGTTATTGTCGAAACAACCTTTTCCCAAAACACCTTCTTAAATCCAATACTAGTCAACATGCATCTAACAGTTTCCAAAATGGTTTGATTAAACCTTTCAGCCAAACTATTTTGTTAGGGAGTAGACACGGTAGTTTTGTGCCTTGCAATACCAGAGGTTGCACAATACCTGTCGAACGCCTCATTGCAAAATCCAAGGCCATTATCGGTGCTCAACCTCTTGACCTTTCTGCCAGTCTGATTTTCGACCAGAGTCTTCCAACATTTGAAGTTCTCAAAAGTTTCATCCTTAGTCTTCTGGATGAATACCCATAAATTTCTAGAATAATCATCAACTATGGATAGAAAATACCGTGCTCCTGAATGTGATGGACATCTTGCAGGCCCCCAAAGATCAACATGGATGTAATCAAGGGATCCACGTGTCTTTATTTGCCTTTATTTAACTTCAATCTACAAGATTTTCCAAGTACACAGGGTTCACAAAACTTCATATTTTCGACTTTGTCTCCACCAAGTAGATTTTGTTTCCTCAATTCGACCAGACCCCTTTCACTGATATGGCCCAATCTCATGTGCCAAACTTTTGTCTTCAACAAAGGTTTCGTGGATGCCACATCTGCAGAACCACTAACAACTTCAGCCTCAAGGGTATACAAGCCTTGTTTCTTCATGCCTCTTAAGACTTCCTTCGACCCCTTCATAACTTTTAGAATAATTATCTCTCCTTGGAAAACATATCCTTTCTTGTTGAATTTACCAAGAGAAATAAAATTTCTCTTCAAATCAGGTACATACCTGACTTCAGTCAACAACCTTATTGACTCATCACCTGCAATCTTACAAGCTTTATTGTTTTCAAGAAATACAGATCCAACACCTGCAATCTTGCAAGCTTTATTGTTTCCAAGAAATACATGTCCACTATCTTGATCACATTGTTCCTCGAACAAGTCTTTGTTTGGAGTCATGTTCCAAGTGCAACCTGAATCCATAATCCACTATTTACTAGAGTCGTCGCTTGAAATCACAAGAACATCAGATGAGTTGAAATCATCTTGAACAATGGTTGTGTTGCCATTATTCTTACCTCCATGGTCTTTCAGTCGCTCAACGAACACTTTTCTTGTATGACCCTTCTTCTTACAATGATAACATCGAATACCATGTGCATCACCACTATAAGACTTCTGTTGATTTTACCCTTCTTCTTGTCGAACTTGCCATCTCTCTTTGTGAATTTTTCCTTAACTGACAGGCCTTCACTAGTCAAAGATGGCTTGTTCTCCTTTTGTTTGTTCAAATCTTTAGAATACAAGGTTGATTAAACTTCTTCAAAGGTCAGTGACTATCTTCCATACAATAGAGTTTCTTTGAAGTGAGCATGTAATCTGGGCAAAGCACACAACAAAAACAGTGCTTGATCTTCATCCTCGATCTTCACATCGATATTTTCAAGATCAAGAATCAACTTATTGAACACATCCAACTACTTATCCAAAACGTTGTCTTCACTCATATTAAATGAATACAAAGCTTGCTTCAGGTAGAGGCGATTGACCAACAATTTGGTCATGTACAAACTTTCAGTTTTAACCCATAACCTTGACTCCGTCGTCTCCTTCGAAACCTATTGAAGAACCTTATGACAAAGGCTCAATAAGATGGTGTCGTGGGATTTCTCTACCATAGTCGTTTTTTCTTTGTCCGTTAACGCATCGTCCATGGCTTCGGCTCCCTTCAATGCTTCTAAACAACCCTGTTGAACCAGTCGGACTTTCATCTTCAAGCGCTACAGATCGAAATCATTCACTCTGATGAAAATTTCAATCTCATACCTTATTGACGACATCTTCTGTACATTCACTGTACCAATTTATTGTGAAAATGATACCGTAATAACAAAGTATAATAGGTTTCTTGATGGGCAAGAAACCCACAAGGGTAGAAAAAGGGAAGCATGAAGAACACAACAAGTTAGTTATAAACTGCTATTCTTTAATTTCTCTTTGAAACAAGATTACAAGTGTTACAGAATAACAAATAACCTCTCTCTCACCCTAACTAGGATTTGCACTATGCAATGATGAGAGACTAGTGTGTTATTTATAAGAAAACTAACACACTAAACTAATGGTCTTTTACACACAGACCCATTACACAAGCTAACTTAGAGAAATGCTAACTTAAACAATTGGGTATAACAAACATGCCGAATTCAACATGCTAACAATCCTAGCATACTTCGACTACAACATATGATCATACTTTAATGAAATGTTAATGATCCTATCGGATTGTCAGACCAAGAAGCTACCCTTCCCCCCATAGTAGAGTGTAATCCAATATCTCACAAATCTTCAACTTGGAACAAACTCTATAACATCAAGGGAACAAACTAGATTTCTTCATGCAACTTTATCAACTGTATGAGATTGAAGATACTTTATCTCATCATCCATGGCCTTAAACCATTCAGTCTTATTTCGGCTCCTCATAACTTCCTTATAGTCTCTAGGTTCTTTATCTATAACCTCACTTGCAGAGATAAAGGAAAAATCTATGAGATTTGCATACCCAAGTCTTTCAGGTGGCTTAATGACTTTTCTCGGCCTATCTCTTACCAATAGGTAGTCATCGACAGTTTCCTCAACTTCCTCATTATCTTCAGCATTTTGTGCTTCTTCTTCGACTTGATTTAGGATACGCAATTCAGCATCAACGTGTTCCACCTCAACAGGAATCTCTTCTTGTTCCAGCTCTTCATCAGATATTTGTGCACTTTGACTAACGTCATCAGTTTTCTTGAAAGTCATCTCAACTTCATTGAAAACTATATATTGACTGGTGATACACCTCATGTGACCTGGCTCTAGGAACCATAGCCTATAAGATTTGACTCCTTCAGGGTATCCCATGAACATGCATCTCAGAGCTCTAGGTTCGACCTTATCTTGCCTAATGTGAGCATAGGCTATACAACCAAATACTCTAAATTTTTTGAGATCTGGTGGGTGCCCCAACCAAACTTCTTCAGGTGTTTTCATATCTAACACAATCGAAGGACATCTATTTATCAGATATGTTGTTGTCGAAACAACCTCTGACCAAAACACCTTCTTTAACCCAACACTAGTCAACATGCATCTAACTCTTTCCAAAATGGTTTGATTAAACCTTTCAGCTAAACCATTTTGTTGGGGAGTAGCTACAATAGTTATGTGCCTTCCGATACCAGAGGTTGCACGAAACTTGTCAACGCCTCATTGCAAAATTCAAGGCCATTGTAGGTGCTCAACCTCTTGACCTTTCTTCCAGACTGATTTTTGACCAGAGTCTTCCAGCTTTTGAAGTTCTCAAAAGTTTCATCTTTAGTCTTCTGGATGAATACCCATAACTTTCTGGATAATCATCAACTATGGATAGAAAATTTATTTCTCCTGAATGTGATAGACACCTTGCAAGCCCCCAATGATCATCATGGATGTAATCAAGGGATCCATGTGTTCTTTGTTTCCCTTTTTTGAACTTTACTTTGCAAGATTTTCCAAGTACACAGGGTTCACAAAACTTCAGATTTTTGACTTTGTCTCCACCAAGTAGATTTTGTTTCCCCAATTCAACCAGACCCCTTTCACTGATATGACCCAATGTCATGTGCCAAAATTTTGTCTTCAATAAAGGTTACTTGGATACAACACCCACAGAACCACTGACACCTTCAGCCTCAAGGGTATACAAGCCCTGTTTCTTCACACCTCTTAAGACTTCCTTCGACCCCTTCATGACTTTTAGAATACTTTTCTCTGCTTGGAAAACATATCCTTTCTTGTCGAATTCACCAAGAGAAATCAAGTTTCTCTTTAAATCAGGTACATACTTGACTTCAGTCAACAACCTTATTGACTCATCATGGAGCTTGAATCTCACAAATCGAACTCCTGCAGTCTTGCAAGCTTTGTTGTTTCCAAGAAATACAAATCCACCATCTTAATCACATAGTACAATGGACAAGTCTTTTTTTGAGTCATGTGCCAAGTGCAACCTGAATCCATAATCCACTCTTTACTTGAGTCTCTGCTTGAAACCACAAGAGCATCAGACGAGTCAAAATCATATTGAAAAATGGATGTGTTGCCATTATCCTTACCTCCATGATCTTTTAGGCGTTCAGGGCACACTTTTATTGTATGACCCTCCTTCTTGCAGTGATAGCATCGAATACCAGATGCATCACCATTATAAGACTTATGTTGACTTTTACCCTAATTCTTGTCGAACTTTCCATCTCTCTTTGTGAATTTTGCCTTAACCGACAGACCTTCACTAGTCGAAGATGGCTTGTGCTCCTTTCATTTGTTCAAATCCTTATAATACAAGGTTGATTGAACTTTTTCAAAGATCAGAGACTCTCTTCCAGACAAGAGAGTTTTTTGAAGTGAGCATGTATTCTAGGGAAAACACATAACGACAATAGTGTTTGATCTTCATCCTCGATCTTGACATCGATATTTTCAAGATCAAGAATCATCTTGTTGAACATATCTAATTTCTCAACCAAAACTTTGTCTTCACTCATCTTGAATGAATAGAGATCTTGCTTCAGGTAGAGGCGATTGACCAATGATTTGGTCATGTATAAACTTTATAGTTTCACCAATAACCTTGACGCCGTCGTCTCCTTTGAAACCTATCGAAGAACCTTATCACCAAGGCTCAGTAAGATGGCGTTCTTGACTTTCTCTATCATAGTCGTTTTTTCTTTTTTCCTTTAACGTGGCATATTCTCCATGCTCAACGCACCAATTTGTTATGAAAACGATACTAGAATAACAAAGTATAATAGGTTTCTTGATTAACAAGAAATACACAAGGGTAGAAAAAGGGGAAGTAAGAAGAACACAATAAGTTGGTTATAAACTGATATTATTTAATTTATCTTTGAAACAAGATTACAAGTGTTACATAATATCAAATAACCTCTCTCTCTTTGTCACCCTAATTAGGAGTTATGCAATGATGAAAGACTAGTATGTTATTTATAAGAAAACTAACACACTAAACTAATGGGCTTTTACACACAGGCCCATTACACAAGCTAACTTAAACAATTGGGCATAACAAATAGGCC